>NC_141687.1:991847825-993047825 GCF_964263255.1 Lissotriton vulgaris | reverse complement strand
TTTCTGCACTACTCCTGCCGCTTTGTGCACCTCTCCTACCTTTTTCTACACCCCTTTTGCCTCTTTTTGCACGTCTATTCATTCTTTCTGCACCTCACTTGCCTTGTTCTGTACTTCTATTACTTCTTTCTACACTTGTTGCTTCTTTAAGCAATTCTCTTGCCTCTTTCTGCACTTCTCTTCCTTATTTTTGTGCCCCTCATCCCTCCTTATGTACCTCTCTTGCCTCTTGGTGCACCTCCATGACCTCTTTCTGTATCCCTCTTGCCTAATTTTGAACCTCTGTTGTATTATTCTGCACCAGTCTTGCCTCTTTCTGTACCTCTGTTGGTTATTTTTGCACTTCTCTTGTTGTTTCTGCACTTCTCTTCCTTCTTTATGTGCCCCTTTCCTGCCTGTTTCTGTACCACTCTTGCCTCTTTCTGTACCTCTGTTGGCTCTTTCTGCACTTCTCTTGCTCTTTCTGCATCCTTTGCGTGCCTTTCTGCACTTCTCTTTGTTCTTTCTGCTCCCCTTCTGCCTATTTCTGTTCTTCTCTTGCCTCTTTATGCACCTCTCCTGCCATTTTCTGCACCAATCTTGCCTAATTTTGTGCCTCTGTTAGTTTATTCTGGACTGCTCTTGCTTCTTTCTGCACCCCTATTGCCTCTTTCGAACATCCCTCTTTTCTCTTTATGTACCTCTCTTGCCTCTTTCTGCACCCATGTTTCCTCTTTCTGCACCTTTCATGCCTCTTTCTGTACCTCTCTTTGTGCACCTCTCTGACCCTTTTCTGCACCCCTCTTGCCTCCTTTTGAACCTTTGTTGGTTCTTTCTGCACTGTTTTTGCTTCTCTCTGCACTCACTTGCCTCTTTCTGCACTTCTCTTGCTTCTTTCTGTACCTCTGTTGCTTCTTTCAGCAATTCTCTTGCCTCTTTATGCAATTATCTTCCTTCTTTCTACACTCCTCGGGCCTCTTTCTGCCTCTATGTTGCCACGTTGTGCACCTCTCTTGCCTCTTACTGCACTTCACTTGCTTTTTTCTGCACCTCTGATTGCCTGTTTTGGTATCTCTGCTGCTTCTTGCTGTACTTTTCTTGCCTCTTTCTGCATCTCTGATGAAGAAGTAGTTTTAATCCCCCTGCCCTATTATGTACTTGGGCCTTACATGGGAGGTAGTGCCAATCCCTGGGGTATCCCAACCCATAGTGTACCCTAGTGTATGTAGGTGTTTTTACTATATTCTAAGTGTCTTTCAGCATTGCACTGGCTCTGGAACTAGTTAGTCAGAGTCAGTTACCACGCCTACCAGTCAGTAAAAGGTTGGGGGCAAAGGATGACTTTGCAACAAGGCCTCTGTTGCTGTTTTCTGCACTTCCTTTCATTGTTTCGGCACCCCTCCTGCCTCTTTCTGTAACTCTCTTGCCTATTTGTGCACCTCTCTTACCTTTTTCTGCACCCCTCTTGCCTCGTTTTGCATCTCGGTTGGTCCATTCTGCACTGCTCTTGCTTCTTTCTGCACTGGCTCTCTTCCTTGTGCACCTCTCATACCTTTTTCTAAACCCCTCTTGCCACTTTTTTGCACCTCTGTTGGTTCATTCTACACTGGTCTTTCTTTTTTCTGCACCTCTCTTGCCTCTTTCTGCACCTTTCTTGCCTCATTGTGTACCCCTGTTACCTCTTTCTGCACCTTTCCTGCCTCTTTCTGCACCTGTCTTGCTTCTTTCAGTACCTCTGTTGGTTCTTTCTGCATTTCTCTTGCTCTTTCTGCACCCTTCGTACCTCTTTCAGTGATGACATCAGTGATGTTACTGACCATGTCATGAATGATGTAATATGCCATCGATATTTTGGGACCGGGTGGTGGATAATTGGTGAGATAAAGGGGCTTCCTGTGTTGGTGATTTCTTTCTCGTGAGGGATTAATGTCTTTTGATATGTTAAGGGAGAAATTTCACCTGACCAGATGTGACTTCTTTAAATAACTACAAATTCATGACTACTTGCTCAAAACACGATGCGAAATACAAACTAATCCCCTTATTGAGGCTGTAAGGAGAAGCGCATGGATTGGTACACTGTATACCCTCTTGCTAGACACTTGTGAGAATGATTTGGAGGCCCAAAATCATAAATGGGATATTAGACTGGGGTGCTCTGGCACTCAGCTAGAAACTTCAATTGAATTAGCGGGGAGACTGTTTCTGTCAGAAAATCTTGCTGCCCAACATTATAAAACAGCTTTCGATCTATATTATACTCCAGCTAAAATATCTAAATGGGGGGACCTAACGAGGGTAAGTGTTTTCGCTGTGGGAGTGATGACGCTGATGTGGTACGTTTTCTATATGTGTGGGCACTTAAGTACTCTGTTTGGACATGTAGAAAAGTTTCTAGCCGAGATTGTTGGTAGACCTGTACAACTATCTGCCACTCAGGTATTGCTGTGGGTGGCGGGGGGATCAACAACAACCGATCAAACAGCCGGTAAATCTCGATACTTGATTTTCTTAGCTACAGCTGTCGCCAGACTTTGTATCGCCTCAATGTGGTTGCAAAAGGATGCTCCTTCTTTTGAACTCTGGAGAGCCAGATTCCTGTTAATATTTAATATTGATTACAGTTTGTATCATTTGAAAGGCAGACGGAAAATGAAATTAGGGCATGAGATCTGGGGACCAGTCCTGGCCTACATGGATGCATAAATTCAGCTAGTCTATTTTTTCTGTTCGGCCTGAATTGTTCCTTTGTTATAGTAGCTGTTAGTTCCCTATGTGCATATGTATTGGCAAAAATCTCTCTCTCTTTGCTTTTTTTTCTTTTCTTTTTCTCTCCTTTTTACAAGGTTATGATTTCACGGGTTAAATTTTGTATAGCAAAATAGTCTGCCATGATTCTCATTTTTTCTGTCTACCTCCTTTTGTTGTATCATATGTGTTTTGTTTTGTGTTTTCAAGGATTTTTCAATAAAAAAAAAGGTTGGGGGCAAAGGACGACTTTGCAACAAGGCCTCTGTTGCTGTTTTCTGCACTTCTATTCATTCTTTCTGCACCCCTCCTGCCTCTTTCTGTAACTCTCTTGCCTCTTTGCGGACGGCGCTCTTTGTCCCTCTTAAGTCTGAGGCCTTCTCTGTATGCGTACCTACACCTCTGAGGAACTTCTCTCCTTAAGAGGAAAGGCGGGTTTCTGCCATAGAATTTTTTTTCCAGGGAAACATGCCTATAAAAAGCGTTGTTTGGTTTGTGGGTGGAGTTTGGGCTGTCTTCCAGTTTCGTCTCCAAGGGACCCGCCTATATTTCTGTCCTGTCTTCTGTTGAACACCAGATCTCTTCCCAGACATTCTTTAGATATTTATAATCTGTTTGTCGACACAAACCCTCTGTGTCTTTTCCTTACTGAGACTTGGTTGGGTGAATGTTCGGGACCTGACTTAGTGTCAGCTATCCCCCCCAACTACGTCATTTTTAGGAAAGACAGAGCACAGGGCAGAGGAGGCGGCATAGCCATGGTAGTAGATAAGCGTTTTCCTTGCACCATTATTCCAATTGACAACATCTCGGGTTGTGAATCCCTAGGATTTTCTCTTTCTGTGTCCTCTCATCAAACTTATGCTGGGATTTTAGTCTATAGACCCCCTGGGTCCCCTTGGCTCTTTTTATGAAGAGCTCTACACTGCTGTAGCAGCTCTGTGTCTAAAAACGGACCAATGCCTGTTGCTGGGAGATTTTAATATCCATATGGACTTAAGTACTGATGTCGACACCATTAAGCTATTAGATGTCACCTCCCCACTAGGTCTGGTCCCTTACATCACTACAGCCACACACATTAAAGGTCACACTCCGGACCATGTGTTCTCCACCACTCCCATTGCTGTGTTGCCCCCTAGCCTGGTTCTATGGTCAGACCACCACCTTGTTAAGTTCCAGATCCCTGTGACTAATAAATCCTTAACCCGACCGTTTGAGTGCGCACGCCAGACGAGAGCTTTCAATCGAGTGACCCCGCTTATGCTGGCACAAGCTCTCTCTGACCATCCGTGCCTGTTGTCAGGCAGCCTTGAGACTGATCTCGCTCTCTTGCAAGGCTGGTTGGAGGAGAGATTTGATGAACTTGCACCCGCCTCGACCTCCCGTAAAAGCTGCAAGCGGGCATCTGCCCCGTGGTTTTCAGCTTCCCTAGCGGACATGCGACGCAGTTGTAAAAAGGTGGAAAGAGCTTGGCGCCATCACTATGATCCTCTGGAGAGGAATGCTTATAAAGAGTCCATCAAGGCATATCACAGCAGCATTACCTTAGAAAAGAAAGCTTATCTTGCTAGAAGAATCGAGGCCGCCACTGTAGCCAGCAAGGACATTTTTCTTATAGTTAAAGAATTCATTTCACCTAGTTCTGTTTTCCCCACGCACCATCATTCTGAACTTTGGGTGTCGAAATCGGCCACTTTTTTTATCTCCAAAATTCAAACCATCCAAGACTCTTTTCCCTCCACCACTCTGACTACTCCATCTGAAATATGTGCCTTTTCCTCCGCCCCCCCTTCCTGGTGACGGACCTATCCTTGCTAACTTTCCTTTCCTTTAGCTGGCTTCTTCTCTAGATCTGATGTCTAAGCTTAAGTCCGGCTCACCTCTGGACCCTTGTCCTGCAAAGTGCCTGGGCAAAATGGCCCTAGTGATAAACGATCTGGTCAACCTGGTGCTCAATTTTTCACTGAGCACAGGTGCGGTCCCCAGGCCTGGAAACACGCCCTGATCTTGCCCCTTTTGAAGAAGCCCAATCTGGACCCGTTGCTGCACGCCAACTATAGGCCTATCTCCCTTCTCCCGGCCTTGGCTAAGGTTGTGGAGACGCACGTCCACGCCTCTCTTTCCAATTTTTTGGAAACTAATAACATCTTGCATGACACCCAGTCGGGCTTCCGCGCCAATATGAGCACGGAGACGGCATTACTGGAGGTCACTGATGCCATCAGAGAGGTGTTGGATGTGGGAGGTAAGGCCATGCTGGTTATGCTGGACTTGTTGGCGGCCTTTGACACCGTTCCCCACAGCGGTCTGTTGTTCAGACTAAAGGAGATCGGGCTGATGGGAGTGGTGTTCAATTGGTTTAAGTCCTTCCTTGCTGGCCGCCGAAATGGTCTGGGCCCCTCCATTCTCCGCCGAGAGGAAGCCATTGGAGGTCGGGGTGCCCCAGAGCTCTGTTTTGAGCCCTACCCTGTTTAACATCTATATGGCACCCCTGGTGGCTCTGGCGGAATCCTATGGTGCCCAGATCGTGTCCTATGCTGATGACACCCAGCTTCTCTTTACTTGCCAGAAGGGTGCTGGCTTCGATGGCGGGCAGATCAGAGGCTGTTTAGGGGCGGTCTTCAAGTGGTTTGAGCAACACAGCCTTAAATGCAATTCCGACATATCAGAGCTGCTATTCTTTGGCTGTCCATCTGACCCCAGGTGGCAGTCTTGGTGGCAACCGGACATGTTCCCTCCCATGGCTGTCTCCCCCAGGGCCAAGAATCTGGGAGTGCAGATCAATGATGGACTGACGCTGAAGCCTCAGATCCTGGGCCTTGTCGGCAAGTGTTTTGGCATCATAAAAATGCTTGGAAAATTCCTTCCTATGCTGTCCCTCTGCCACCGGAAAGTGACTGTTGAGGCTCTGATAGGCTCCCGCCTGGATTATTCCAATGTGCTCTACCTGGGCCTGCCGGAGTTTCTAATCTCTCGGCTGCAGGTTGTGAAAAATGCTGCTGCCAGAGCCATTTTCGGTCTTCATTGCAGAACAAGCGAGACTGCATTACTAAAAAAACTTCATTGGCTCCCCATTAAAAAACGTGTGGCCTTTAAGGCTCTCACGCTAGCTTTCAAGGCACTCCATGGCATAGGACCTAAATATATCAGAAACCGACTGGCTTTCTATCTGCCTTCGAGAACACTAAGGTCAGCTTCTTTGGCCTTGGCAATTGTTCCTCCTGCCAGACGGGCACTGCTGGGCGGGCGTTCTTTCTTCCATCTAGCCCCCAAGCTCTGGAACTCCTTGCCTGTTTCCCTGAGATTAAATACCAGCCTCTTGAATTTTAGGAAGGAGCGAAAGTCGTGGCTCTTTGTTCAATAATTTCTGCCTTGTCTGTCCGCTCCTGGTCATCTGTTCCCAAATCTGCTAAAGCCCTGGGACACTCCTTTGGAGTAGCTGAGCGCTATATAAGACCAACCTAACTTAACTTTGTGCACCTCTCCTACCTTTTTCTGCACATGTCTTGCCACTTTTTGCATCTCTGTTGGTTCATTCTGTACTGCTCTTGCTTCTTTCTGCACCTCTCTTGCCTCTTTCTGTACCTCACTCTCTTCCTTCTGCATCTCTCTTACCTCTTGTGTACGTACCCCTGTTACCTCTTTCTGCACCTTTTCTGCCTCTTTCTGCACATGTCTTGCTTCTTCCTCTACCTCTTTTGGGTCTTTCTGCATTTCTCTTGCTCTTTCTGTACCCTTCGCACCTCTTTCAGTGATGTCATCAGTGATGTCACAGACCATTTCTTTAATGATGTAATATGTGACATCATCAGCAGTGCATTGCGGGGGCACGAGTTATAGGTAGCTCAATTAACTATAATGGACGAATGTCTCTGGTTTTGTATGAGTAAAATGTCCAGCTAACTATACCATCCCTGAAGCCTATGGTTTCCTCAGTGAATTTCTAAGGTTTTTTAAAAGCTAATTTCTAACTATAACGACCCTGAAACCTATGGTTTTTTAAGTGAATTTCAAAGGTTTTTTAAATGAGAATTTCTAACTATAATGACCCTGAAACCTATGGTTTTTTCAGTGTATATATATATATATATATATATATATATATATATATATATATATATATATATATATATATATATATATATATATATATACTACTATTATAAAGAGAGAACTTGCCCCTTTTGGCCGGGTAAACTCGGGAACCACAGCGCAAATCTACACACCCGATACATCTATGAAAAAGTCAGGGTGTGTAGATGGACATAGGCTATATACATTTAAAAAAAAAGTAAATTAAAAAAATTACGTTTGTAAACAAAGTAGTCCCCTGAAAGTAGTGCCGGCCGGGACCTAGCGCTGGCCGCGACGCGACGTGCGTGATGACGACGAAGGAGGAGGGCGGTGCAGTGACGAGCGGCTGTGCAATGAGGAGCGGCGGCACAGGTAAGGAAAGGGAAAGTGAGACTGTGGTGCAAGGGAGGAAAGAAGGAGGCAGCAGTAAATGAAAATGTCGGGCGGGAGGGGGGCACGAGTGAGTCTGGGCGGGAGGGGGGCGCGAGTGAGTCTGGGCAGGAGGGGGCGCGAGTGAGTCTGGGCAGGAGGGGGGCGCGAGTGAGTCGGGCAGGAGGGGGGCGCGAGTGAATCGGGGCGGGAGGGAGTCGGTGCGGGAGGGGGTCGGGGCGGGAGCAGGTGTACTGCCCCCAGCCTCTTTAAGCCCCAGGCAACGCTGGGGCGGGCTGCTAGTATATATATATAAATTCAAAGTTGCCTGGCAGCCGCCAAGCTCCGCTCTCCTCAAGCCTCTTAGCGAAGGCGGTTCGTGTGTAGGTAGCGAGCCTTCATATAAATTCGAATTCTGTCTTCCCCATTTAGGTCAGAGAACACACGAACAACTTCTTGCTGGAGAAACGCTTTTTAATGCAGTTTCAAAGCAACAAAAACTCTACGCGTTTTAGGAGCTCACCTCCCTTGCTCACGAGTGAAAGTGTTAGAATCACAATAGGTTTTAAATAAACATGTGACATACTTGTGAATAATCATGGAAAGCAGACTAGCGCTGCAAAGTAAAAAGTGAATAGTTACTAATGAAAACAATTAACCAAGTGCAATATGCTATACAGCCTCTTGCTATAAATGTTGAAGAGTGCATTTTGACAATTTTCATATGCGTGCATTTGCATATTTGAAATTACATAATAATCAAATGTTAGAAAGTGCCTCGATAAATCATTGATTTCGATTTACCATGTTTTTACTAGCTCTTAGCTAGTTAACTTAGCCTTTCTTTTAATATATTACCAGAGTTATTCTGCCCAAGTGGGCACAGCCTCATAACCCCATTTTCTTGTCCGGTCTGAAAACATTTCTTTCCAATATTAATCATCTTAAATCATATGCTGGCATTTGCATTAATATAATTCAGCAATTGTTGGGGGTACAAACTATACAGTCACTGATTTTCAGATATTGCTTGAGTTATTTGTACTAGCTACTAGCCAGTTCACCTCTCCTCCACATCAGCATAGCCCTACTGATGTAGATCAGGTACCCACAGTCATATCGTCCCAGTGGGCTTAATATTCATAGTCCTTTATGGCCTTTTCAGCAGTTATTCTGCCCAAGTGGGCATAAGCTCATAACCCTCTTATACAATTGGCTGTCTTTAACAATTCATTCTCTTTATCCATCATCTCATTACACGGCTGACATAAATCCATATTTTCATCCTCTTCAATTCTTCATTAGTATCTATGAAAATGCATAGACAGAAAAAATATTAACCACACATTCAAACATAAACCCTGTGTTTTAAAAAAATTGTTATTTAGTAATGCAAGACTATAAGATATCATCTTTCTGGTCCTAGAGACCGGTGTGGTTCTCAAGCTGCGGTTACACTTCTGCAACGTAGTTGTGCAATCAAGAAGGACTAAGACAATTGGCAGACCAAACAAAATACTGTAGAAGCAATCGCATGGAATACGAGGCATCGTTGAGGTTGTTCCATACACTGCTCCAAGAATGGAAAGGGAAGGGACTCATAGAAACGGAAGAGTTCAGATTTCTAGAATGTAAGTCCCCTAGAATTCCAGCCTTATATCTTCTACCGAAGATCCATAAGGACCGGAATCACACACTGCTGAAAAGGCCATAAAGGACTATGAATATTAAGCCCACTGGGGCGATATGACTGTGGGTACCTGATCTACATCAATAGGGCTATGCTGATGTGGATGAGAGGTGAACTGGCTAGTAGCTAGTACAAATAACTCACGCAATATCTGAAAATCAGTGACTGTATAGTTTGTACCCCCAACAATTGCTAAATTATATTAATGCAAATGCCAGCATACGATTTAAGATGATTAATATTAGAATGAAAGGTTTTCAGACCGGAAAAGTAAATGGGGTTATGAGGCTGTGCCCACTTGGGCAGAATAACTCTGGTAATATATTAAAAGAAAGGCTAAGTTAACTAGCTAAGAGCTAGTAAAAACATGGTAAATCGAAATTAATGATTTATCGAGGAACTTTCTAACATTTGATTATTATGTAATTTCAAGTATGCAAATGCACGTATATGAAAATTGTCAAAATGCACTCTTCAACATTTATAGCAAGAGGCTGTATAGCATATTGTACTCGGTTAATTGTTTTCATTAGTAACTATTCACTTTTTACTTTGCAGCGCTAGTCTGCTTTCAATGATTATTCACAAGTATGTCACATGTTTATTTAAAACCTATCGTGATTCTGATGTATATATATATGTATAAATGAAGGGAGGAGAATCCCCGAAACGCATTGAGTGTTTGCCTTTTTGATATGAAATAAAGGCCTTATTTTTGCAAAGAGGAGTTTGTGTGGTTTCTGCTGCTGAAAACGACAGAAATTAGAATATATATATATATATATATATATATCTATATATATATATATATATATATATATATATATATATATATATATATATATATATATATATAAACACATCACCTCACCAAACGACGAGAGTGAAGAGGCCAAACCAGGGGAGTAGGAGAAGGCAAATTTTATTCCCGTGCTGCAGGTAAGGAAAGTTCACATCATCCGTTCATCGGCGAATGCATTTCAGCTTCTCTCAAGCCTTTCTCAGCGCCACGGGTGTGTGCAGGATAGGTGGCGGCACTTCTCACGCCCCTCCTAATAGGTGTAAGCTCTGCTCCGCCCCTCCGGGTAAGTACCAATGGCAGTTATCCTGGCAAGTCGCTTAATGCACGGCGACTACCAGTCCCAGGATGCAATGTTCTGAGTCTTGCCTGATGGATACTGCTCGGGGTCAAACAGAGCTGTACTGCTAATGAACCCTCCAAAACCAGATGACACAGGAATGCCACCGTCTCCTCCAGTCCCCGAACCGTTTCAACCTCCTGAACCTGGTGTCAATGAGGCAGGAGCAAGGATGAAATTCATACCTCGCCCAGCATGAAGTCAATGACCCCAATACTACCACAATTTCGTCCAGGTCAAGAGGCGAGCTCTGGCAGTTCCGGTAACCCGGATTCCAACAAAAAACACCGAAGTAGCGTCCAGTCGAACGAGAGCCAGCTTGCAGAAACGGGAGCCTCTTGAATGCGGCACTGGATTCCGCGTTGCAAAATGTGAACACATCACCTCACCAAACGACGAGAGTGAAGAGGCCAAACCAGGGGAGTAGGAGAAGGCAAATTTTATTCCCGTGCTGCAGGTAAGGAAAGTTCACATCATCCGTTCATCGGCGAATGCATTTCAGCTTCTCTCAAGCCTTCCTCAGCGCCACGGGTGTGTGCAGGATAGGTGGCGGCACTTCTCACGCCCCTCCTAATAGGTGTAAGCTCTGCTCCGCCCCTCCGGGTAAGTACCAATGCCAGTTATCCTGGCAAGTCGCTTAATGCACGGCGACTACCAGTCCCAGGATGCAATGTTCTGAGTATTGCCTGGTGGATACTGCTCGGGGTCAAACAGAGCTGTACTGCTAATGAACCCTCCAAAACCAGATGACACAGGAATGCCACCGTCTCCTCCAGTCCCCGAACCGTTTCAACCTCCTGAACCTGGTGTCAATGAGGCAGGAGCAAGGATGAAATTCATACCTCGCCCAGCATGAAGTCAATGACCCCAATACTACCACAATTTCGTCCAGGTCAAGAGGCGAGCTCTGGCAGTTCCGGTAACCCGGATTCCAACAAAAACCACCGAAGTAGCGTCCAGTCGAACCAGAGCCAGCTTGCAGAAACGGGAGCCTCTTGAATGCGGCACTGGATTCCGCGTTGCAAAATGTGAACACATCACCTCACTAAACGACGAGAGTGAAGAGGCCAATCCAGGGGAGTAGGAGAAGGCAAATTTTATTCCCGTGCTGCAGGTAAGGAAAGTTCACATCATCCGTTCATCGGCGAATGCATTTCAGCTTCACTCAAGCCTTCCTCAGCGCCACGGGTGTGTGCAGGATAGTCGGCGGCACTTCTCACGCCCCTCCTAATAGGTGTAAGCTCTGCTCCGCCCCTCCGGGTAAGTACCAATGGCAGTTATCCTGGCAAGTCGCTTAATGCACGGCGACTACCAGTCCCAGGATGCAATGTTCTGAGTCTTGCCTGGTGGATACTGCTCGGGGTCAAACAGAGCTGTACTGCTAATGAACCCTCCAAAACCAGATGACACAGGAATGCCACCGTCTCCTCCAGTCCCCGAACCGTTTCAACCTCCTGAACCTGGTGTCAATGAGGCAGGAGCAAGGATGAAATTCATACCTCGCCCAGCATGAAGTCAATGACCCCAATACTACCACAATTTCGTCCAGGTCAAGAGACGAGCTCTGGCAGTTCCGGTAACCCGGATTCCAACAAAAACCACCGAAGTAGCGTCCAGTCGAACCAGAGCCAGCTTGCAGAAACGGGAGCCTCTTGAATGCGGCACTGGATTCCGCGTTGCAAAATGTGAACACATCACCTCACCAAACGACGAGAGTGAAGAGGCCAAACCAGGGGAGTAGGAGAAGGCAAATTTTATTCCCGTGCTGCAGGTAAGGAAAGTTCACATCATCCGTTCATCGGCGAATGCATTTCAGCTTCTCTCAAGCCTTCCTCAGCGCCACGGGTGTGTGCAGGATAGGTGGCGGCACTTCTCACGCCCCTCCTAATAGGTGTAAGCTCTGCTCCGCCCCTCCGGGTAAGTACCAATGCCAGTTATCCTGGCAAGTCGCTTAATGCACGGCGACTACCAGTCCCAGGATGCAATGTTCTGAGTCTTGCCTGGTGGATACTGCTCGGGGTCAAACAGAGCTGTACTGCTAATGAACCCTCCAAAACCAGATGACACAGGAATGCCACCGTCTCCTCCAGTCCCCGAACCGTTTCAACCTCCTGAACCTGGTGTCAATAAGGCAAGAGCAAGGATGAAATTCATACCTCGCCCAGCATGAAGTCAATGACCCCAATACTACCACAATTTCGTCCAGGTCAAGAGGCGAGCTCTGGCAGTTCCGGTAACCCGGATTCCAACAAAAACCACCGAAGTAGCGTCCAGTCGAACCAGAGCCAGCTTGCAGAAACGGGAGCCTCTTGAATGCGGCACTGGATTCTGCGTTGCAAAATGTGAACACATCACCTCACCAAACGACGAGAGTGAAGAGGCCAAACCAGGGGAGTAGGAGAAGGCAAATTTTATTCCCGTGCTGCAGGTAAGGAAAGTTCACATCATCCGTTCATCGGCAAATGCATTTCAGCTTCTCTCAAGCCTTCCTCAGCGCCACGGGTGTGTGCAGGATAGGTGGCGGCACTTCTCACGCCCCTCCTAATAGGTGTAAGCTCTGCTCCGCCCCTCCGGGTAAGTACCAATGGCAGTTATCCTGGCAAGTCGCTTAATGCACGGCGACTACCAGTCCCAGGATGCAATGTTCTGAGTCTTGCCTGGTGGATACTGCTCGGGGTCAAACAGAGCTGTACTGCTAATGAACCCTCCAAAACCAGATGACACAGGAATGCCACCGTCTCCTCCAGTCCCCGAACCGTTTCAACCTCCTGTCATTAGTAACTATTCACTTTTTACTTTGCAGCGCTAGTCTGCTTTCTATGATTATTCACAAGTATGTCACATGTTTATTTAAAACCTATCGTGATTCTGATGTATATATATATGTATAAATGAAGGGAGGAGAATCCCCGAAACGCATTGAGTGTTTGCCTTTTTGATATGAAATAAAGGCCTTATTTTTGCAAAGAGGAGTTTGTGTGGTTTCTGCTGCTGAAAACGACAGAAATTAGAATATATATATACATATATATATATGGCTTTATATATATATATATATATATATATATATATATATATATATATATATATATATATATAATATGTTTCTTTTGCAAAGAATATATATATATATATATATATTACTTTCACTTCGCTCGACACCGCTCTCACAGCATCCACAGTCGAATCCAGACTGTCCAGAAAACGAATAAGGCAGACCCAAAATTCAAGTGCAGTGATTTTAATTCAGTTCAGTAAATGAAACCCAGCAAGCCCGCATGACGCGTTTCGCCTCTAGCCAGAGGCTTGATCACATGATACATTGCTTGAAATGGATGAGGGTATTTAAGGAGTGGAAAATACATGGAGGGCGGTACTATTCATGTTTAACCCGCCCTTTCCAATTAACCCCATAATGATCATCACTTTTCATATATTTACATTTTGGATTTAGGAACCATAATAGTTAGTAGGAACAATTAAGGGCAAGTGCCCTGGTTCAAAAAAGACAGTTCATGGCCGCCATAATGTGACAAGAATAAAATATTTGTGCAAAATCCCGCAAATTGTACTTGTCTCAATCTATACAAAACTGTACAATATAAAATACTAGAAAAAATATATATAGATATATAGAAATATATATGTACATCTGTTATATATATGTATAAATAAACATAAAAACAATTCATCATCATTGCTATATGTACATTATTTACAATAAAAGACAAGATGTCAAATATTCTATCTATACAATTTCATTATAAAGCACAAAGCACACAATCCAAGATTATAAAAGTACAAAATCTGTCAGACTTGATAGCATCCATAACAAATAATCGTACCAAAAAATTGGCGACCATGAAATAAATTACATCATAAATCCACCTGTCTTTCCTAACTGTAATTTTTCTGAATAAGAAGACAATCAAAGTGTATATCAATACAAATAAATGTATAGGGGCCCAATTCATTATGTTTGATACAAACTCCTATTTAATACCAAATGTATCTCATCCACAAATTTCCCTAAAGCCCTAGTGCAAAATAATGTGCAAAATATCTGAACAAAAATGTTTAGAATTTCTTCTGTGTGATTTAAAAACAAGTTCATGGGAAAATTAGAGGGAATGGTCAGAGGAAAACATATAGGGGCATATTATCAAGGGGGTTTATCTCCGCTTTTTGGCTTTAAAAGCCAAGAAAGCGGAGATAAAATGATCTCCCTATTACCTAGCTGCCGCTAACACCAGTTAGTGACAGCTAGTAGGAGATAGCGACCATCTTGGGCCCCACTTTGCATGTCAGTGATATTTATCACTAATGAGATGCAAAGTGGGCATGCCAAGATGTTAGAGACTGAAAACAGTCGCTAACATCGCTATCTCCTATTACCAACTTTTGGAGATATTCGCGCTAAGCGGGAATATCTCCAAAAGCTAACACCTGCCCTGAGCAGTTCTTAGCCATGTTATCCAATGGGAGGTGGATAACATGGCTAAGAGCATTAGCTCGCTAATGCATGAATATCGCTGACTTTTCAGCGATATTCATGCTTTGCGGCGATTTTTACCGCATTTGCGTTAAACCTTGGTAATACCAAGGTTTATTTGCGGTAAAAATCGCCGCAGCGATGCGGTAATTTTTTGTCTCTAACCAAGCAATAGCGATAATTATCGCTCTTGCTTGGTAATATGCCCCATAGTTCTTTATCATCCTTAAATTTATCTCCCTTTACATATAGGAACCAACTCTCGATTACGGTGAAACTGATATACTGAAGGAAACATGAATTATGAAGTGTGTAATGACCGGTAACTAGACCCTGCAAATAGATTTTTAAACAAGTATATAAATCTTCGTTAGCGTCCAGGCCCCGCGGGGCCTTACTATCGAGCTCTATTATGTACCTGGTCTTTCGAAGGCGAAGTTGAGCATCTCTATCACCTCCCCTCTTGAGGGGCATTACACAGTCAATAGCATAGTACAGCAAGGCAGAAGGATCACTATTGTGTAGACTCTCAAAATGGCGAGCCACAGGATACGCCTGATCTTTTCCAACAATGGCCCTAATGTGTTGCAGCACACACTTGTGCCCTGGCAAACGTGTGCTGTCCGTATATATATATATATATATTTTTTTTTTTTTGCGGGCAAAGATGCAAAGCACTCCGAAATGAAAGTCTTAAGCTTGTTTATTCAACAAACGAACCCAACCAACGCGTTTCAGCCTACTCGGCTTTGCTCACGGTTAGTGAGTTTTCTATTTCCACACTATTTAAGCCTAGTCTGCCATTATGGGGCATTCTGGGCATTGTAGTGATTTACATATTTGATATTCAAAATCATATTAACAGAAAAAGAAAAGAATTCTATGTACATTCACTGACCCATTCATGGAGGTTGTTTTTTGACATTATCATTATACAATTCTGCCCTCATTGATGTCTGTTGTTACATGTTTGACATATATTTGGGTCAACACATACCGCATCCTTTGTCCATTTTTAAACGAGTATAATACTCATGTTCATACTTATTGGTAATGTGACATATTATTCAGACACAATGTCATTTCATTTTATGATTTCGAATACCATAACCCTGATGCAATTATCTTAGACCTAGTAATTGAGTTTAGTACTCATGACTATACTTTCATTTAATTTTCGATGGACAGTTTATAATGCTAAAAGTTCAATTTACATTTCATACTGCAGAATTGTAGTTATGTTCTTTCACAGCTTAAACAATGCCATCAGGCTCCTCACAGTCCTTAGTTAGCAGTTCCAATCTTATTCCAAATGTGTGTAAAGCTCCTCATAATTGTTCATCCCTCTTGGGGCCTTCGTTTTAAATCTTATAATGAATTTGGATTCCATCTGACGCAATGTTCTAGTTCTGTTTCCACCTCGTTCGTTTAAGGTGATTGTTTTTATGCCATAGTAGCTCATTGATCTCCAATCTCCCTTCTGGCAAAGCACCATGTGTTTCGCAGTTGCATATGATAAGTCTTTATTTTTCACTGCTCTGATGTGTTCCAAGATGCGTTTGCGCAGGGTGCAGATTGTGCTTCCTATATATTTGCTTCCACAATCACATTCGATGATATATATCACGTATGTTGAGGTACATGTGATTTTTTCATTTATGGTGATCGTGTTCCCGTTTGGGTCAATGATGGATTTTTTGTTTTTGCCAATCTTGCACACCTTACAGGAGTTGCATTTACAGAATCCATTTTGTTGAGTGATTAGCCAATTGTTGTCCGTTTTCTGAGTGCAGTGACTTTTTACAAGCATGTCTTTCAACGATTTGGTTTTTCGATAGGTTACAATTGGTTTTGATCCCACCAATTTTCCTATGTCAGGATCTTTTTCTATTAGATGCCAGTATTTTTTCAATGTTCTCATGATTTTGCCACTTTCTTTACTGTATGTTGTGATAAAGCGGGGTTTTTGTTCCTCTGTTTGTATTTTTACTTTTGGTATCAGGATCTCTTCTCTTGTTTTTAGATCTATTCTTTTTTTGCACTTTTTCAGGGTATGATCTTTATATCCTCTGGCTTTCAATCTTTCCACAGACTCCTCTATCTTATTTTCAGCATCTTCTGGTTTTGAGCAGTTTCTTTTTATTCTTATGAATTCCCCATAGGGGATGCTCGCAATCAATGGTTTCGGGTGGAAACTGGTTCTATGCAATATGCTGTATGAAGAGTTTTTTTTTCGATAGAGTGTTGAATGGATTTCGTCATTTTCTATGTAGATCAAAGTGTCGAGGAAAGCAATCTGTGTTCTGCTAGTATTACATGTAAATGATAGACCTATCTGGTTATTGTTTAATTTTTGAAAATAGTTCTTAAACTCATTTTCCGTGCCATTCCAGATTAGGAAAAGGTCATCAATATAACGGACCCATAGTGTAATTTTGTCCAAATAGTCCTGATTGTCTGTGTCCCATGCCACCAATTTTTCCCACCACCCCATTGTTATATTAGCGTAGTTGGGAGAAAATGATATTCCCATGGCGGTTCCACAGTTTTGTTGAAACAAACTTTTGTTAAAAAAGAATATGTTGTTTTTTAGGCAGATTTCTATCATGGTTAGTAGCATACGTGTATGCTTCATTTCTGTAATCTTTCTTTGTTGCAGAAAATATTTGCAGGCTTGTAATCCTATTTCGTGTCGAATGGACGTGTATAAAGATACCACATCAATGGTTATTAACATCAATTGATCATTCCACGTCACTCCATTCAAAATTCTTAAAAAATCCCCATGTCTTGGATGTAGGAGCTCATGCTCCGTGCAATAGGAGCGAGATATTGGTCCACATATTTGGAGAGATTTTCATACAAGGAATCACAAGACGATACAATAGGTTATATATATAAAATGTTTCTTTTGAAAAGTCAAAATGGCTGTTTAAAACTGCACTACAGGTTGCATATGCAGGCTATACCATAAAGCCATGAAGCTATCTGTAAATCTCGAATGAGTACTACACGAGTCAGATTAAGATGAATCAGAACCCAGCCAAATGTATCTTTAAGATCCTTAAAGATCTCAGGTCTAAAAAGGCTTCGATGCCTGCGATATCCTCAGCACAGCAGTATGACGCTTTAGCTACCTTTTTTGTTGAAAAGGTATGTGCCATTTATCAGTCTTTTCCTTCAGCCCCCTCCTGCTCTATCTTAGTGCCCACAGATACCGGACCACGGCAGACACTGTCGGATATCCCTCATCTGCCGCTGGAGGAGCTTATTCTGCTGCATGATAAAATTAAAACTGGCTCACCGGCTGACCCTCTGAGGCCCTCTCAATTTAGAGAGTCCTTTTCCATCTTTCAGGCCCCCCTTTGCAATATTTTCAATGCTTCCTTCTCCACTGCTATTGTACCTGTTCTCTGGAAACAGGCCTACGTGTCCCCCATTCTTAAAAAACCCACATTGGACTCATCCAAGCTAGAGAATTTCAGGCCCATTTCCCTGCTCCCTTGGGTGGCGAAAGTCACAGAGGCCCCTGTTAACAACGTACTTATCCAATTCCTGCAATCCAATGATATTCTGGATGTTTCTCAGAATGGTTTTTGATCCGGTCACAGTACGGAGACCACCCTCCTGGCCACCTCTGAGCATCTGCGGTCCATTCTCGATGACGGTCAAAGTGCGGCACTTATTTTGCTAGATCTTAGTGCCGCCTTTGACACGGTCTCGCATAACATCTTACTGCAGAGGCTTGAGGTGGCAGGAGTGACCGGGTCAGCCCTGGAATGGTTCAGATCTTTTTTGACCGAGAGATCCTTCAGAGTGTCTGCTCCTCCGTTTCTCTCCCAGGCCCATCCCGTAGATCATGGAGTTCCCCAGGGCTCAGCCCTGAGCCCGGTTTTGTTTAACCCTTATGTCCAACCTCTGGCGGCAGTCACCAGGCAATGGGGCCTTGCTATGGTCTCCTATGCCAACGACACACAGCTGGTTGTTACCTTGGTGGAAGGTTCATCGCCCAATGCCTCTAGGTTCAGAGACGGGATGGCGGCTGTGGCGTGTTGGTTGGCTTCCAACTGTTTGCAACTTATTGCTAACAAAACCGAGGTCCTGGTGGTGGGGAAGAACGCGGATCTCTGGAACGAGCAGTGGTGGCCAACTGTTCTGGGCACGGTCCCTGTGCCTAACACCTTGGTCAAACATCTTGGGGTCTGGATGGTTGCTTCCCGTAGTCACGGGACCACACTAGGAAAGTTGATGGCACCTGTCTCGGCCTGCTGCTGGGCCTAAAGCCCCTTCTGAAATTTTTTTGACCCCACTACACATCAGATGATTGTACAGGCTGCTTTTCTTTCACTCCTTGACTATGCCAGCTCTCTTTTACTTGGGGCTAACAAGGCCGAAATATGCCAGTTACAACGCGTCCAAAATGCTGCAGCTAGAGCGCTTGTAGGTCTCCCGCGCTTCTGCTCCGCTGCTGACAATATCTTGGAAGCTGCATGGCTTCCTGTGGAGAGTAGGATTCAATGTAAAGCACTCTGCCTGTCATTTAAAATTGTGAAATCCGCCCACCCCAGCCTGTTGAGCAATTTGCTCACTTTGTATGTTCCTACACACAGGTTATGGACCGGCAGTTGTCCCTCGGATAAAGGGCAGCCGGGCGAGAGGACGTTCCTTACGCTATCTGGCAGCTAGGCTGTGGAACTCCCTGCCGGAGCAGATTCAAGGCATTGACTGTTTACTCACCTTTAGAAAAGCTATCAAGACTTTCCTCTTTCCGTTAGCCTAACGTATGATTTTTCTGGCGTCATCTTGTTCGTGGCCTCTATGCGTTCCTTACCTTGTAGCCGTAAGCGCCGGGACACCCCTTTGCTGGGGCAGCTGAGCGCTATATAAGCTTTATTAACATAACATAACAGGCCTGAGACATGTTTTAAAGTGCTACGGTATTGGGTGGCACATTGAGTGCTGCAGGCCCACTATTTGCATTTAATTTACAAGTTCTGAGTACTTGTAGTACCATATACTAGGGACTTACAAGTAAATTAAATGTGCCAATTAGGTATGTGACAATTGTAACATGTTTTAGATTGAGAGCACAAGCACTTTACCATTGGTTAGTGGGGAAAAAGTGAACAGAGTCCTAAAGCAAACAAATATGGGTTCAGCAACAGAAGGCAAAACATATTGGGGAGAAGCTAAATATGGGCCAGGTTCAACAGTCATTAAAAAAATGTGTACATTAATTGCCGAATACACACCATCCATATCGAATATATCTCGTGCAACAAGATGGACAAGTAGAGAATGTTTCTGATACACCATCCCTTTTAAGTAAGCCAAGATATTTTAGTGCTTCATTTGGAGCAATTATTTTCAGCCCACGAAAGACTTAAAAATTATCAGAATTAGAGAATCCAGTCATATAAATTCTTTATATAGCATTTGGTGCAGCCCATTCTATGTATGACGTTCTTAGGGTTCACATGAAGTGCACTTATGACTCATCTGGCCTCCTACACCGAACATAAATGTGCTGTAATCATGATGAGTGTATGGGCTAGACAGTCAGCTGCCTGGAGAGGCAAGAAATGGATTTGAAGCTCTCTGTAGTTATTGTATTACCCTCTGCATTTGATTTACATAGCTTGCACTATTTCCTTTCCGGACTGTTAACAATTGGTAGTGTCAACTGGTCTTGCGAATTAGTATTGTGATCAAAGTGTGTACCTTTTAGAGAAACTATATATTTAATAACATGCATTGGAGATGTTTCGAAAACAAGTGGCACCGTGTTTGAACATTTCATGCTTACTGTTGATGTGAGAATGAGGCCTTTCTCAAATGCGAAGAACAACAATCCTTACTATTTTCAGTACATTTCTAGATTTTAGTCCTGGTTTGATATATTTTCAATTAGCAATGTCCGTGTATTTATTTGTATCAAAAAGCAATTAGCAAAGCTAAGTAATTCTGAACAAGCCTGCTTGTCACAAACTAAAGGTTTTTATTAATTTCAAAGAATGCCTGAAGCTGGGTGATTACCACTTGATGGAGCAGTTGCATGAAAAAAGTCCTTGATCTAGTGGACTTAGATTCAGTTTATCGACAGTGAATGTAATCCTGATGTTGTGCATACCTGCAAGGGGTATCCCTGATGTAAGTGAGGCGATGGGATATCTAAGGCTCAATGGGACCGGATGATTTATGGTCCCGTTTTACCATAGGCACGATTGCTGAGACAATCGATGATAAGACTGAGAGTCTTTCCCCTGCCGGCCGATATGAGAGGACATGGCTGGATAAGGTTTCCACTATGAGGATGTCCAACACTGGTGCAGTGACCAAGTGGTGAGCCCTGATGAATCTGCCAATAATTTTGTAGGGCAGTGAAACATGTTGGCTATGGGTATTGGTATGCGACGTTAAGCTACCAGCCTCCTTAATTCACCAGTACACACCATATCCAGTAATAAAATTGTAACATTGGTGTGACTGCTGATTTTAATCACTTTTTTTGTCATATCAAGGAGCGATTCCTTGAAAGTTCTTGACTTGCAACCGTCTTTTTGCACAAACACGCATGGTTTTGTTTTGAACACTTGTTTTTATTTTGAAAAGGAATGGCGACCAATGATGAGAAAGGGGTAGGAAACTGGTAAACACCTGCCAAGTGCCCAGAGGGTGTTCGCCAGTGAGGCGCCTTCCTTTTCACCACACATTTTTTATGTTTGTCTAGCTCTAAGTGTGGGTATATGAACTGTCTCAGTTCAGCAGTCATAGGTGGATGGGTCGAGTTGAAAGCAGCCCGGATTCTCCCCTTTTTGTGGTTACAAATAATGGTTTGTTTTGGACGGGTAGGCACTTGAAGAACACATCCAACTTTATGTAGAGTAGGTGTGTGGTCTGGAATCTAATAGTATATTCTCCAGCTAACAATATTAGAATGCCCCATTAGACGAATGCTAACCCACGTCCAGGGTACTGGGATCTTTTGGTATTGATGCTTATTGAGTGGAGGGCTATCCTGTTAGTATCCTTATTTCCCTCTTGGCTCCTTATTGTATTACATACCTGTTGCTCAGCCAGTGTGATTGTGGTGGTGGAATGCTGGTGTGTGAGGATGCTGTGGAATGTTGGTGAGTGAGAGAGGCAGTTGGAGGATAGGCTGAGCAGCAGGAAGCCGGCTCCTCGTGGGGCTCTAGATGATAATATCCATCTTAAATAAACCAACCTAAAACCTACATGGACCATGCGTCATTTATTCAAAACATTTTGGTGAGGATTTAAAAGGAACCAAAGAAGAATCTACATGTGTGAACTGTGAGATAGAAACTATGGATATAAACCCTTATATAAAACAAATCTGAGGATACTACTGAAAGAAGAATTTCAAAGGTACCTAAAAGTATTGAGAAGGACAGTATGCCCTCTAGCCCCACCAGTGTCCTGCTCCACCAGACAACCCACCAGCCGGCGCCTACTTCAATTGAACTTCATGAAAAAACTGGGGTTAACCCTGTGTCCCTCAGAACCTGGGTATATTATGATTAAAAGAAAATTGGTTCTGTCGGGTAGCGAAACAACTAATTTGTAGATTCTATCTGTGTTTGATATTACCACCTCCCTCTGACAGGAATTCACAACAGGTTCTTGCAATAAATGAAAAGGAAAAGCCTGTATAGAACTATTTGTATCTTTATATTTTTCAAGATGCGTTCAAAATAATTCATTGGTGACTGTCAATATCATAGTAAACAAGTGCAACATGTGACAATAGTGAATAGTGCTTATGTGACACATACAATATGTAAAAAAATGATTTCCAATATAGACAGTTTATAAACATATATACAGATTCAACTTTCAAAAGAGGCCATCCATTAATACAAATTTACAGAATCCCATTTGTTGCTTTGTCAATGTTATTGGGTTTCTGGAGTATTGGGGCCAATTAGAAGAAATGTCGACGTTTCGACCCTTCGCGTAGCCAAGATGAATGAGGTTGCAGTGGGTCTTTCTCAAGACGGATGTAACGAGCACAACAGTCCTAGAGTTCAAGTGCGGTTGAGTCACCAGGACTGGATCAGATCGAAGTCCTTAAATCTGGAATGGAAATGAGATTGTCCCAACAATTCTCGGCTGGATTCGGGAACGCTGCAATGAGTCAGCTTCCTCATTGCAGCGTTCCCGAATCCAGCCGAGAATTGTTGGGACATTTGTTGTATTAATGGATGGCCTCTTTTGAAAGTTGAATCTGTATATATGTGTATAAACTGGCTATATTGGAAATCATTTTTGTACATATTGTATGTGTCACATAAGCACTATTCACTATTGTCACATGTTGCACTTGTTTACTATGATATTGACAGTCACCAATGAATTATTTTGAACGCATCTTGAAAAATATAAAGATACAAATAGTTCTATACAGGCTTTTTCTTTTCATTTATTGCGAAAACCTGTTGTGAATTCCAGTCAGAGGGAGGTGGTAATATCAAACACAGATAGAATCTACAAATTAGTTGTTTCGCTACCCGACAGAACCAATTTTCTTTTAATCATACTTCAATTGAACAACATCTTACTGTAACATCAATCTTGTCTCATGCATAGGAAATTCATTAACCCTGGGCAAAGCACTACGCTATGCTCGCGTAGTTTGCGAAGTTTGTATAACTTCGCACTACGCAAACTGCACGTAGCACAGTGCAAACATGCGTAGCGCAGCGGTCATTTTTTGCTTGCTCGCAGTCCTCAACGTCAAGTTGGCAACTGCGAGCAAGCAAAATGACATCCTCGCGTGACTTTTCCTTGTTCCGGATCGTGAGCATGGAAAATAAACCTCCCGGCGAGATTCTCAATGCGGGGAGGTCAGGTTTCTCATTGCGAGTGTTCGCGCATGCTCGCGACCGCTCGCCATGAGAAACTACCAGTCCGCGTTGAGAAAGCTGCAGCTCGAGTAAAAATGTACTCGAGCGGCAGAAAAGTGCAGCTCGCACTGTGCAAGATGCCGTTTTCAATGATGCACAGTGCCAGATGCTTGTCCGCACTGTGTAATCATTGACAACGACATCTTGCACAGTGCAAACATGCTACTACGCAGTTCGCGAAGTGCTACGCATAGCTCGCGTAGTGCAAAGTGCAATTTGCGTAACTACGCGTAGCACTACTTCGCGAACTACGCCGACCCCTAAATTTCATGGCCCGTGGCATCGCAAGTGAGCTGCGCATTTGTGCCTCCAGACTTCATTACTTTCACTGATGGATGATGTTTAAGTTTTACAGACTTATGTAGATGGTTGAAGCCTACAGCCTGTGTCTTGGCAACACCATGAGTGATGGGCTGTCAGTCATGGGGGGGCCGGTGCTTGTGCCAACACTCGTCTGGTATGTGGTTGCAGCAGTGTGGTAGCAGTGGGTGGACCGGTGGAGCTTTGCTAGTGCCATCAGCAGGTGTTTCCTTGCGGAGGATTGGTTCATGCGGGAACCTGTGTAGTGAAGTTCTCAACATTTTACATTCTAGTGAGTTGGACGCTGAGGTTAGGATTTGATATTTACTGCCTGTGCAGCGTGAGGTATACGCAAGCCCTACTTGCCGGCAGTACTGTTTGGTGATTTCCATTGCCATGGAATCTTATTTCGTTAGAGGAGTGTAGCAGCTTTCTTCTGTCACTGCTCATCTATGCGTAACAACGTTGGTGCATGTATGCACTTTGACCCAGCCGACACCCTTTATATCTACGTGCCTCCATTTTGTTTCACTTACATTCTCTAAGGCTTTTCCGTGTTCTCTTGCGATCTGATTTCTTGATCAACTTATGAAGATGAGGAATGATGTTCCAGTTGGGGAGGGATTCTGCAGTTTAGTGCGGCTTCGGGTTAGAGCTGGACTTGGCCTTAACACTTTCCAAGTAGAACTTTCCACTTTGCAGTGCCGGTAAGAATGTATCAGCTTCTAACAGTTTGAACAGCCCCTTGAAACTTTGATCTTCGTGCTGGAATTTTGATTGTCCCTTATCCATGATTTGTGGTTGAAGGTGATGTGGTATTAAAATTTGTTTTCACCCTCACTACAGGTTTGGGTGAAGGGCAGGGTAGATGCCGAATGACTGGTGTTTTGAGTGTGGAATTTTTTCCACCCTGCATATGGGGCAAGGGTGAAGGGCAGAGAGGAAACCACATTTTGAAGTTTTACCACCCTTCCTATGGGGTAAGGGTGAAGGGCAGGGAGGAAGCCAAATTTTGAAGTGTTAGTGAAGTCATATTACTTGTGTTTAAACTTTTCTCCCTTACTATGGTTTTGGGTGTAGATGCCTCATGGTTGGTGTGGAGTGGTGTTCCACACTTTCCACTCTTACTACTGGTTTAGGTGAAAGGCAGTGTAGATGCCATATGGTTGGTGTGGAGTAGTGTTCCACACTTACCAGCCTTACTACATGTTTGGGTGAAGGGCTGTGTAGATGCTATATGGTTGGTGTGAAGTAGTGTTCCATACTTACTAAGTTTATTTTTGGAGTTAGTTGGATGGTTCTCCACCCCTCCCTGTGGTTCGATGCCCTATGTAATACTTTCATGTCAGCCTGGCCAGCTGGCCTGTTTTGTGGTATCTGGGTTTGGATTGAGGTTTTGTAGTGTGGATAGTGTGTTTGTTTTTGTTTGGTTAGAAAGTAGATGGTGTATGTGAGTGTATTCTGCACCTTGATCACCAGCAATGCGCAGGGCCCGGTTGAGTGTCCACATAAGACGTTCTACCTCCCCATTGGCCTTTAGCCATTGAGGGGTGATCTTTCTGTGGTGAATCGCCTTCTTCTCCAAGTATTCCTGGAACTCCCGGCCTTGGAACGGAGGTCCATTGTCTGAACGTATTTCATCGGGTAACCCCATGAGTGTAAAGATCTTCTCAAGGACTCTTTGTACATGCATGAATGCTGTTGATGTCACCACCTCCATGATTGGGTGGTCCTCTCCACGCTTTCCGCATGCCCCATCAGTTGTTGTCCTTGGTGCCTGGCGAGCCATGGTAGGGTACTGTTGTATCGCCTTGACTCTTTCTTCATTGATGGGTGCATATCGTGGGGCATGTGTCGTTGTGGCAGACTTGTGCAGAGCAGCCTCCATTTCACCAGCCCGGACTTCCGACAGTCCATGAGACCTGGCCAGGATAAGGATCTCATCCAGAGAGATCCCCGGTTGCCAAAGTATCAGTTTTCGCAACAGCGTAGAGCGGCACCCCTGAATGACTGGCCGCATATCTCCTCCCTTTGGTCAAGGAAGGCGCACATGCTGGCTAGCCTGTGCAACCACGTGTAAAACATGTCCACGCACTCTATGGGTTAAATTGAGGGTGGAAGTACCTGTTGAGCGGGGGGACTGCTGCCTCATAGGCGTCGTCGTCACCTGCATTGGGCAGGGTTTCAAAGAGATTGTATATCTCTGCACCACCATAATATATAAGCAGCGACCTCTTCACAGTGCCGTCCTTTTCCTGGTATCCTTAAAATATTGGTTCAACTGCCCAATCTACGCTTTCAATCGTGGGGCCGTCATGGCAGGGTCAGCGGTTTCACTAAACGGTGGCAGTGGGAGACAACCGTGTGGATGTGTCCTGGGGGGTGGAGTGTTGGCACAGCTGGTGGGTTGTCCTCATTGGCCTATTGGCCCACCGTGCCTGGTAGGGCTGGGTTGCTCAAGGTGGGGGCACGCTCGGGCATGGTTGCAGCGGTGCAGTGTTGGCGCTAGGGGTCCTGGGTGCACGGTGTGTGCTGGTGTGTAGCCACGTGTGGGATGGGCCTGGTGATGCGTGATGCACTGGGCCTGCTCTTCAGGTTGACATGGCACGGCCACCCTGTGGACTGTAGGGCTGACTGAAAATGCCCTCTCTTTCACTTTGGCCAGTGCTGAAGTCTTGGTGGCATGCTCCCTCTTGTGGGCTGCACAAAGTCCCTTGGGTCTCCCTCTGAGGTGGCTCTGACTCTTGGTGGAACTCTCCCTCTTGTGGGCTGCACAAGGTCCCCTGGGTTCCCCTCTGAGGGGGTTCTAACAGTGGGGCAGGGTTCCCAGGCCACCCCTGGATTTTTTGCTAGGCGGTGCTGCTTCCCCTGAAGCAGATGGGGAGACATGGACCACATGGAAGGTTTCTCTCGCTGCCTTCCTCACTGCAGGCCTGCAATTTCACTGTGCACCACTCGGGGAGCTATCTACGGGGCTGGCTGACTCACCGCATGCAGGATTGAAGCGATCCTCCTCATGCATGCATCGCCGGACCGAGCAGGCTCCTGCCAGTCCAGGGAAGCGTCAGTGGGTGCAGGATGTCCTAGCAGCCTCAAGTCAGACAGGGCATAACGCAGGGCGGAGTTGCGGTGCCGGAGGCAGGGCAGGAGACACCACAGCAGCATCAGCGCAGGGCACAGGAGACACAGCCCAGGCCTCGGACGGCTCCACATGGTGAGAGGTGGCAGGAAACAGGCCCTCCGGATTGCAGAAAATCGCGGGTGGGCTCCACGTGCTCCTTGCCTAGCGGGGATGGTGCACCGGGGTACGACCGGCCTTGTCACCAATGTAGCTCAGCGGGGACTGGGGTCGACAGAGGCCTAGGAAGCGCGGTAATAACAGTACGCACACACGTGTGAAGACCCCGAGAGGTCTTCGACGTTTATTTAGCTCCTTGGGTCAAGCCCACTCCGAGGAGTGCGTGCACAGCAGCAAACTGCAACAAAGTAGTGACTCTCTACAATGACCTCCCATTTTTAGTGTGCTTTTTCTTTCCATTAGGAGCATGTTGCTTTCGCTGCTCACATTACATGTGACAGCGGGCCGGGGCACAAGTAGGCATAGCTGTTAGCTATGTCAGGCAGTGTGTTGTAAACTCCCCAAGATTTGTAAACCACATGCCTGGATTTGGTGCAGCCTGGCTGGAATTAATAGAGAGGGATGAGTAAATATCGAAGATGACTACTGCCCAAGCAAATGAAAGTACTACTTGTTGGACTGTCATAAGCAGCCACTAGGTAAGTGGCAAGCTTTGGAATTATAATAAACTCAATGAAAAGCAAACAGGGAGCAAAATTGTAAATATGGCTCTATGTGAAAAGTGAAAAAGAGAAAAGAAAATCGGGATTTGTCATCGCGAAGGGAATAACATGTGTTCCACAACGCCACCAACGCACCCTACCAATGTGCTTCTTTAAAGTGAGGTGAGTCTAACCAAGCTTGATCAGATATTTCAAATTGCTTTAAGACGAAATATAACGTGGGACCAACAAACATAAAACCTCTGAATGTCTCTTTTGTGCTTTGTTGTGATTTAACAATATTCATTTTGAGACACAGCATTTAGTACAACGTGTATCACTGTGGTTACAAAATAAATATTTGTGTCTGTCATTTTAGAGCATTCAAAACATTATTCTTTGCAACAATAACATTCCTATGTTAATATTGCCATCTCAGTGCTACTCAGTTTATTGACACTGGAAGGTTGAAATGCTAGTTTAATCTTGCAGGACTTAAACCTAGGCTCTTCAGTCAGTTTGCAGACACATCCATAGGATCCAGGCAGTTCACCAAAAATAATGGTGGGGCTCAGTTCATATGAGCACTTCCATAGGGGATGCGAGATGGTTCACATGGCCCGCAGGGTGCCTCTACTCACAAGCACGGTGGGTTGTTTGAGGATACAGGTATATCTTGAGTACAGCCAGTCCAGGGTGTTTGCTGCGCTTTGTCCAGTGAAAACAATGAGACAGCTGGTGAGGTTGACGTCTGCAGACACCGAGGCATGGAAGAGCAGGAAAGCTGTTCTGGTGTAGCCCCACGAGCTGCAGCTTTCCCCAAGGTGCATGTGAGTGGTGTGGCTAAACCAGGGGCGTAACACAGGTCCCCGCATCCCCTCCGATGGGGGGGCCCGCACGCTGCAGGGGGACGCCTCGGTGCACTACTCAGCTCTGACAGCTCTGGATTAAATCCAGAGCGGGGGCCCCTCTGTGTACTTTGCAGGGGGGCCCACTCAACTTTTGCCACTGGGCTGAACTTTCAGCTCCATCGATCGTGCATGGGTGTCTGCGCATCTAAGCAACTGTAAAGAGACAGCCATTGATTGAGGCCAACAGCAGCGTCAACCGCTGCCTTGACTATATATTGCAGAGCATACAACAATACAATGTGCAGGTAAAATACTGTATGTCCCTTTCAGGAACTTGCACTGGTGACCCCAGTGCTTCGCCCTCGGAGTCTGATCACTACATATCTAAGGTCTGGATAACCCCACAGAGACAGTCAAGCAGCCAGTCTGTCGAATTTACTATTCAGCTGTACCATAGACAGGGCCACTTGAATTATTATTATTTTTTTAATATTTTTATTTGATTTTACAACAATAAGACAATACAACAAATAACACAGACCCCGCCCCTCCCTCCCCGGTCGAGCAGATCAGAAAGCAAGAAATTGGCCAATCGAAAATCATTGGAAGCTATACAAAACAATACTGAAAAGGAAAATGTACAAGTTAAATTGATGCATTACCATTCAATTTCGTGAGATTGCAAAGTTGAGTTGCGGCTTAAGCAAAACATACTGGTTATTGCTGTATATATCATTGCATTTTAGACCATTCTATTAAGGGAGACCAAATTTTTTGTCCTTTAATCTGACTCTTTCTGCCTTTGTTTTTGTATATCGCCATCTCTAAATTAAAAATTGCTAACAATCTTGCAAACCATTGTTGATATGATGGGGCTATAGGATCTGGGCCACTTGAATTATGCAGCACTAAGGAGAGTCCAAAGAACTCAAGGAATGCCATGCTCTCGGTACTGTAGCAAAACCCCACTATTTTGGTGGCCCACAGACAAGAAGTCAGTGAGGCAGTTCTGATACTCACCTTCTGGTGCTATGGTGCAATCTGTACAAGAGCCACTTCAATTCACTGTCAGATGTCCAAATATTTACTGGACACAGCACAGTCTGCATGCATGCATGTATGTCAAGTTAGTCAATGCACTCTTACCTGTCGGGTGCTTGGAATTCTTATTACTACTTATACCTCAGCACTCCAAAATTTAGTATTATACAAACATTCGCTTTCTGGGGAGTCAATTCTTAATCATGACCTGTTTAGTGTGCCCTGATTACAGAACTGTAGAGCAAAGCACTACCTAGATCTATAAGTAGAAAGAGAACATCCAAAAATTGCATTTGTTGAGTGATTTAATGTCCCACTGAAAAAGGTTCATCTCAATACAATTCTTTTTAACAAGTCATAGTACACTATATCGACAGTATTGTTGCACGTTCTTCTTTCCTTTGATCCTGAAGAACTGACGCGATGCAGGCAGCCGACATGTGTTTCCTTACAGAACGTAACTTCCTCAAGGCTTATTTTTCTTGTAATTGATAGACATCTGCGGCGTCTTGTAAACATTCTCAGAATATATATGTTCCTAGACCTGATTTTGAAAAGACACGTAGTTTCCTAATTCTTGTTATTGATAGACATCTATAACGCATCGTGAAAATCCATGGTATGACTGAGTTCTTAGACCTTGTTTTGAAAGACACGTATTTTCTAAATCGACGAAAACGGCTGATCGTACACCCAAGGCCAGAAAGTATCATTCTGTCTTGGAGATTTAAGTATCTGAGCAATATTTATTTCTTCGGATATACTTGATTAGGAAGATAGGTACATTTAAGGTCCTCTCAAAGTGGCAGCTTGCTCATTCGGTAGTTATCTCTGGAATTATCCAAAGAAACGTCTCTGAGAGGCCTCTCAGAGATGTTGGCAGTCTCAGGCAGTCTCCTTAACCGATCGCTGGCTTCCGTGCAACAGACCCTCAGCGCACCCTGCAGCACCGCACTACGGAGTTCTGTGTGTGCTGACTGCTCCCTTCGGCCTACACTTCAGTCCAGCATGCCACAGACAAATCCATTCCAGTCTGGCCCAACAGGCCTACTGCATCATCGCAGGCTGCACACCCACTCAGCTCTTCAGGTGGGCCTACCTCAGTGCATCACAATCATGGCCACGTGGCAGTAGGCTCATGCCGTATGCAGTGCCTTAGGTACCACTACCTCTGTGCACCACAAGTCACCGTCCAGCCTTCAGGCCACTGCATTATCGCAGGCTGCACACCATCTCCGCTCTTCAGGTGGGACTAACTCAGTACACTGCAAGTCATCATCCTGTGGGGCTACCCCATAAGTCCGCCTCGAGCAGCCAACAGTATGTCCTCTATAATGTCACAGGAGGCAACCCCGTTCCAGAAGGGCCACTAGACGCCTGGGTCGAACGACTGGAGTCGTACTCCGAAGAGCACGACATCACAGCACCACAGCGGTGGCCCACACGTAGGCATGTTAGGAGTGTGAAGAAATGGCTAGGGGCTCTGGGAGTGGTTCAGTTCTGGGTTCTGGGCGTGTTTCAGTTCTGGTCTGGCGACAAAAAATAACTATGGCGTGTGTCTCTGTTGTAGTATCTGTTACATAGATAAGGGTCCCAGACAAGATTATTTCAATAATACACCAAAAAACGTACATTATTACAAGGTTTTATACAAAAGACTAGAAATACGACTTAAATGAGTGATGTTGTTTATTCACATCCTCATATCTCCACATTTCATATAAATAATGCTTAAAACAAATCGGTGTTGTGCCCAGGGTGAGGCGAAAGAAAGGGAAGGGAAGTGGTAAGTGCTTAGTGAGGAATAAAGTAGATTCACGGTTCGGATGTGGTCACATATAACCATTAATTGTTGACATCACATGGGCATATATTTTTTTTTTGCCCCGTACATTTCTAACAATAGTTGAGTTCTATCCCATACAAAAACTACTGTAGCAAAGATCTGTTGATTGTGGGTAGAAGGCGTTAAACATGGAGAGTCGACGTTTCAACCCCTTGTCAATGTAGGTTAAATTGAACCTTACCTTGGGGTCTTCATCAGGACTTGGGTGCGGTGTGGGGGGACCTATAGTCAAAGGATACATAAGGATAAATTAAGCTAGGAAAATGGCACCTTACTTACTAAGAACAAAAGGGACACATCAAATATTTACCAGAAAGCAACCTTCAATGAGTGGCAGCCATTTCAGGCTAGGGGTTGGGCCAGCGGGCTCCTATATCAACAGAGAGCACGTCCTATGAATAGGTAAATATGTACAAGGGTGAGTTATTATTGGAATATACCCACAGTAAGAGATATGTGAATAACTACAAATACAAACAAGTGCAATCTTATTCAGTGAGAAACCCATCCAGGTTAAAAACAACATTATTAGTATAATGGTACAGAGGGTATATTAGTCAGTGGTAAAGGATAAAAACGCCACTCTTGGGCTTTCCGGGGCCAAACAAAGTGTGCAATCACAGTAGTTTAGACCGATTAGACGAACCTATGTTGGTCATATCCTATAAATAAATGAAGTTGAGACATATTCACACAATAGATATTGTTAATAGGCACAAACCAGTCGGGTTAAAAAAAAAAGTCCAGGGGATCTTGTAGAGAAACAGAAACTAACCAAATTCCTGAACGATTCAAAATATACATGCATGTTAGTGTCACTAACACAGCCAATCACGAAAGGGGCAGAGTCAGTCTGCAGGAACTCCACAGGGGAGAGAATTAGCGTAAACCAAAAGCTCATTCCAAGGTGCCTATGCCGTTATTGGAATTCAATACATACATCATAGATGACCGGGGTATTCAACAAATATACCTCCAAATAAATAACCAAGCCATGTGGTAAAAGCGATGTATTAAAAGTAAAGCGCACGGATTTGGCATGTCAAACTAGTGAAAACGTGTTAATTAAGAGGTTTGTGGCTAGTCCGGTTGCTGGAATGGATACAGTGCTCATTTAACTCACAGACGAGGTTAGACCAAAACAAGTTACCTCGTAACTCACTCGGGGTGACGACAACTGCTGAAGATTCTAATTCAATGCTTCTGTGTGTAAACATCCGTATCACACAATGAATAAATCTAATGTCGGGGCAAGAAAACGCTCTTTAAAAAAACGCTCTTTAAAACACATGTAACCAATGCGGGGGCAAAACAACAATACCCGGTAAGAGCTAAAGGTAAAGGCTTACCGTGGTGGTAAAAGACGTGTCTCTCTAATGCAGAGGTCTTCAAACTTTTTGATGCCGAGACCCCCTTGTAAAACCTTTTTAGGCGTAAGGACCCCCTTCCGACAAAAGATTCTAGAAACTGGTACTCCTCATCATAAACAACTATCGACAACCATAAATGCGCCTGTTAGACCTCATCACATCCATCCATCCATCATTCATCCACCCACACTTCCACACATCCATCCATCCTTCATCCATCCACCTTTTCATCCTTCCATCCATACATCCATCCTTTACCTATCCACCCGTCCATCCATCCATCCACCCATCATTCTTCCACTCACCTTTTCACACATCCATCCTTCATTCATCCATGCAACCTTTTATCCATCCATCCATCCATCCTTCATCCATCCACCCTTTCATCCTTCCATCCATGCATCCATCCTTCATCCATCCAACCTTTCATTAATCCATCCACTCTTTCATTATTCCATCCATATATCCACCCACCCTTTCATCTATACATCCATCCTTCATCCATCCACCCTTTCATCCATCCACCCACCCATCCATCATTCATCCCCCACCTTTTCACACATCCATCCATGCATCCATTTATCCATCCATACATCCATCCTTCATCCATCCATCCACACTTTCATCCTTCCATCCTTCCATCCATCCACCCTTCCATCCATCCATTCACCCATCACTCATCCACCCACCTTTTCACAAATCCATCCATCATTCATCCATGCAACCTTTTATCCACCCATACATCCATCCCTCATCCATCTACCCTTTCATCCTTCCATCCACCCTTTCATCCATCCATCCATCCTCCATCCACCCACCTTTTCACACATCCATCCATCATCCATCCATCCACCCTTTCATCTTTACATCCATCCACTCATCATTCATCCACCCACCTTTTCACACATCCGTCCACCCTTTCATCCTTCCATCTGTCCATCCATACAGCCATCCACCCTTTCATCCATCCATCCATCCATCCATCCATACATCCTTCATCCGTCCACCCTTTCATCCATCCATCCACCCACCCATCATTCATTCACCCACCTTGTCTGTGCCTCTCTCATGGGGGGTCAGTATCTCTCTGCTTCGTCTTCCTCTCTCATGGGAGGGCATCTCTGTGCCTCCCTTCTTGGGGGAGGGGGGGGGGGGGGCAGCCGGCTGTGAAAACATCTCACCATGAAGAACAGACTTTCAGCCACATTTCTCCTGCACAGGCGCCAGGTATGAGGGCTCGTGGGACTTGAACCAATGATATGATTGTAATGTCCTTCTGCTGTTTACTGTGTATTTGTAAAGCGCTCTGATACCTACGCGTTAAACTAGCGCTATATAAAACGTTAAAAGTAAAAATAAACCCACAGCTAAGTCCATTAAACTCAAAGGGCTACAGCCCCCCCCCCGCCTCCTGTATGTCAGCCTGGCTGAAACAGCGTGGACACACACAAAGGCACACCAGAGTACTATCACAGGTCTTTAAAAGACCTTTACTTGTTAACGAGGCTTTGATGTTTTTCACACCTTGGTGTGAATTAGGCGGCCTCCGCCTTGAGCACCCTCAATCAGCCCGACGCCAGAAACTGCACTCTGGCAGAATCTGCGACCCCCTTCCCAGGACTCCACGACCCCCCTGGGGGTCGCGCCCCACAGATTGAAGACCTCTGCTCTAATGCGACCGTCTAGAAGAGTGCCGGCAGAGCGGTAAACGTTCTTTTATCTGCACATGCAGTCGCAGCAGCTAATTGCTGGCTGAGCGCTGTTTGACAGAGATGGAAGGCAGACTAAGTTGCCGGTGGAAGTGAGCCGGTTATTACAGAGAAGAGATAGTGGGGCCTTAGGCTCAAAGAGAAAAGAACGTGTCATGGATGGGGATGAATTGGAAGTCCTAGTAAATGGAAAATTAAAGGAGAGCAAGACTGCTCGGGGTCTTGCTCATACATGCCAACTGTTGTGTTTGTATCTTTATTGCCACAGCATAAGCCAAAGGCCTAGCTTCAATCGCATACTTGCTTGATCATAGACATGACGCATCTGTGTAAATTAGAATGTTTTAATCACATTTGGTGGAGTGTTGAAGCTGGACCAGTACATGGCCATGCAAACCCCACTTTACATTGTTGCCCCATGGAGGGTCAGTCAGAGTCCTTTAGGGATTGACATGTTCATCGGAAGAGGAAGAGTTCAATCTGCAGTCTGATTGCTATGTCATTGTTAGTCAAACAAAATATGGCAGTCCATGTCGAGGTCATATTCACAAAACCTGGTCCTACTATACACTAGGCAATCTCTTTTAAACTATCTCCTGTTGACTCGTTCGTGTGGTTATTCTTAACCTTACACCCACTCCAGGAGTTTACAACAGGGTGTGCCTGTCTTTAAAATATCCTCATACAATCTGTGCGTGTCATTCCCTGTGTGTCTACAGTTCCTACTCTCAAGCTGTGCTCGTGCAATCCCGTGTGTGGATGCGGACAGGGATAGGTCAGATTAAATCAAAAAGGTCAGAAAAAATGTGTGGATGATGGGAAAGTATCTCACGGGAGCAACCACCAGGGAACTGCTGACAGGTTCTCGTCAGTATGTTCCACTTCTTATCATTGGCTCCTTCCCATCGAAAATAAACAAAATAGAAGTAGGAAAAAACGTTAATTAACTCAATAGTGTATTTCCCTACAGCACTGATGTGCATCTACCCCCACAGGTATCAATACTGCTATTCAGTGTGATACTGTATTAAAAATGGAGTTAGAAGTCCCTAGCTATTCGGACATCATTATTCTATGCTGGGTATCTACTCCCACTAAAACCAACACTCTACCGTTGTGCTTCGTTTTTGTATTTTATGAGGCCAACATGTTTCATTGCCTGTGTAATTTCGTCGGCAACTTCTTCAGGGCTGGGGGTGTTATCTCCACACACCGCCGGGCGCCGCCGGCGTTTAAATCTTCATCTCTGTGCCTACTGGCATACCTGGGGTTCCTCTTACCCTCGTATGTAGTACTGGTCCGACTTTGGGATTTGTTTTTTGGTCGCTTCTCCTCGACCGTCTATGTCTGTAGACGTTTCTTTTACTCGGGGCTCCCGTTCCCGCTCCATGTCGAGGGCCAAGGTGAGTGTCGCAGAGTGTATCAGGGGACAGTGGAAGGAATTATTCCAGGGCATGATGTAGAAGGCAGAAACAACCTAAAACAGGCCATATGGCAGAAATGAATGCTACCGCTTCCTTCTTACCAGAAGGGCAGACTCATCCACATCATCGTTCTCTGATGTGTGATGTGCCTCACATGTGGATGGTGGTGTTTTGTCTGCAGCACTGTGTGGCACTGACACATCAAGGGTCAGAGGTGGAATGTCTGCCACGCTGTGTGGTAGTGCTACATCAGGGGCCAGAGGTGAAATGTCTGCTGGACTGTGAGAGACTGACACATCAGGGGGCTGAGATATGAATGGAGGAGTAGCAGCAGCATTCATCTGCACCAGACCTTGTGGCAGCAATGCCATGATGAGGACCTGCAGAGCATGGAAGATCCCAGCTACATCTCGCTGGTGTGCAGCCGTGGCGCCATTCTTTCCACCTGCATCCGCTCCATGTTCTCCATGATCCTCCGCAAGTGTCTCAACTCCCGGGTGACATCGCTGGGCTACTCTGACTAGACAGTTGTTCTTGTCTCAGAGTCATGACTCAAGCTATGTCAGCCATGGCTTGTTGGAGAGCATGGAGCAGACTGTGGGTGTCCGTTAGGGACTGTAAGTGGTCCCTGATGGGACTTAGACACCCACGTATAGCATCTAGTTTGGCTGCCATGAGGTCGAACCCCACCGGCACCTGATCAGCCATCTCCTTCTGGCCCTCTGACACACGGCGTTGTAATGTCAAGTGTTGGTCGTGGGGGTCCCGGGAGACAGCTGTGGTGGTGGGTGCTTCCTGTTGTGTGGTCTGTTCAGGGGGTGGGGTCTCCTCAATACAGCTGGGCTGCCCTGCTCCTGGGGGTGTGGTGCTGAGGGTGTCCATGAGCTGTTGGAGGGCGTCGGTGTTGATGGTGTGGAGGTCCTCTTCATCATCAGTGAAGAGATGTACCATCTGCTCTGCAGGAGGTGTAGATTCCCCCTCTGCAATGTAAAGGGGAGATGCAGTTTAACAGGGTGTTCCATGTATGTTCCAGCATTGGACAAGTTTAGAAACAAACTGCATGACAATGTACATTGTGACTGTTTAGGAGGAGATGCGTATTTGATGCTGGACAGTGGACATTTCTACACCATCAGTGATGTGAGGTTGTACTTGTACATTATTGTCTCACAGTATCCTGCTGTGCCAAATGTGATTGCCCAGTTTCTACACACAAGCGGCAGCAGTTGTGTCCTCTGTTCTGTTGTGAAAGTGTTACAGTTTGTACCACATTGTTGTCAATGCTGATGTGCTCTGATTCTTATATGTGTGTGCTGTATTGTGGGAGAGTCGCCACTGTAGCTCTTGTTTTTGCTGGTCCTTATCCCTTTCAGGTGGTGTGCCTTTCATGTCTGTGCTCATACAATGCTGAGATGTTGGATACTTGGGCAAAATGGGCTCTTGGTGGGAGTTGAGACTCATGGGCATGGTTTGTCTGCAGATGTCTGGTTGACGTCAGGGGTTGTTTGTGCACGCGGATGTGTCAGGGTGTGACCTGCTCCTTTACGGATGTGGTCCACACTCAGCCACCTCAGTGTCTTGGCGTGCACCATGTCATGATAATTGGACTTCAGCCATGCTAATTGTCATCAAGTGTAACTTGCATTGTCAGTGTGGCTCATGGACCCACAGCTTTGCTGGGTTCAGCACATGTGCATGGGTTTGGTATGAGATTAGTGATGTGTGGGGAGGGCCCCCTCTTGGCACATTGTTGACGTGGGCCTACTTGCTGTTTCTATGTGTGCTGCAGTATGCCAAGGAGATCAGGGACATGATCCAGAGTGATTATGGGTGTACACTGTGCTATACTTAATTGTGCATGTGTGCCATTGTACCCATCACCCCCGTCCCCCGAGTCCCTGCTCATTACTCACCCTGTTGGTGTTGGGTCAGGTCATGTTGAGCAGTGTCCAGTCCCCCAACTCCTGCCACCGTCTCCTCACTGATGACTGTAGACACCATTTCTTCCATCTAATCCAGCTCCTGCTGTGGCGCTGGATTCTCACCTCCAGTCTGCATTGCGGCTTTCCGGTTGTTAGCAGGTTTTTGCTTGGTTTTGCGCTTCACATCATTCCAGCACTTCTTGCAGTCGTCCACTTCCCTTATCTTCACTCCGACTGCATTCGCCTTGGCCAAGATGGACAGCCATATTGCATTTTTAGTTGCCAATGACACAGTGGAGGTGAGGAACAGTTGTTGGTGGTGTTCTATCACCTCCGTAATCAGGATCTTGTTTTCCTGAGGACTGAATCACGGGTTCCTCTTCTTCTCCTTGCCCTTCTCCTTCCCTGAGGTCCTGGCTGGTCCTCCAGGGGGTTTGTGGGGTTCTGATTGGCCTCGGTAGTTGCTCCAGCTTCCTCCATGGTGCTTCTCAGTAGTTTGGGTTTCTTATTTGTTTGCTGCTTTTATGGTGATTTTTCCCACCTGAAATGGGAATTGCAAGCCTGGCGGTGCTCATCGCTGTTGTTTTTATCGCTGTTGGGCATCATTGCATCTTTTTTTATGTTCGGGTTTCCTTTTTTATTGGCGTCTGGGTAATTTTAATGCAGACATTTGATGCGTTAATTGGAGACTAGCTGTAATGTAATGTTGAGAGTGCGCCGTTAACACAGCGTTAATTTTCCAAGATAGATGGCGTTATGTAAAATTCACCTTTGTTACCAAATCCTGCTGTATCATTGACACTTCCTCCTGAGTCATCATCTCTTAGGCACCCACCATCTTTTTCTCCAACTAAATAAGTGCAAGTTCCCCTGCCCCAAACAGAAAATGAAGGTTAAGAAGGCGTTGTAGTTCCTGTGGTTACACACCAGGGACAGACGAGCATACTGACTATGATTAGTGCAGAGGAAATTCGGACCCACCTGACTCCAGTTTTACATAAAATCATGACAACTTTTACTGACTTATTATCCCTTCTTTGGAATGGATTGGACAATTTGGAGACAGCCTCTAGGGACTTGTCAAGAAAAATTGACATTTTTTAACTTCTCTGGTCAGGAGGATGTAGCCTTACGGCAAGAGCTGTCGACCTCGACGCTGGGGAACTGGGTTCGAGTCTCAGCAACAATGCTCAACACCCTGTGATTCTGGGCAAATCACTTAATCTCCATCTGCCTAACAAAAAATAGAATGAATGTGTCCGTCTGTAATAAAACTGGTGCTCATGTAAAGTGCTCTGATACCTGATATATTTGGGTCTAGTTTGCGCTATATAAAACTCACAAAAAAAGTCCCCTCAATATTTACTGCCAAAGCTCCTATTCACGACTGATGCCATATCCTTAGTTAATCCCCCGAGCAGAGGTAGTCATTTGATGCAAATTACTTTTTAAAGTCTAAGGTGGTTTTTGCTCAGACTACCCCTCTAGGTCCCAGGACCCCCCATAATAACATAGATAATTTGCCCCATGCGGATTGGTCCACTGTGGCCCCACATATGGTTGACACCTCCCTCACAGGGGAGCAAATACATAGGGCCTCCCAGTGATTGACCTCCCCCCTGGCATGTGCCTGCTACACCATTATATTGTCTGGGGTATCTGAACTGTCTATTCATAAGGAGGAATCCACTGATCAATTGAATAATAAAGTTTCACTTTGGTTAGCCCTACACTCTGGTTACACCATCAGGGATCATCAAGACATTCTTATGGGGTGGAGGGATTCTTGGATGGACCCTCAAGGACAATCTTTAGTGGAGACTGTATTAGTATTTTGGTGCCATACCCAGAGTTGGCACAGAAAATTCTACTTGGAGCTTCTAAATCATTTTTTTCAGGCTCATCTATCAAAGTACTCCCACTACACTTTTTGTTATGGACCTCCGTTTTAGCAACCTAGGGGTGGAACATCAAATGATTAGTGGGTCTGATTAAGGTAGAGTAGGGCTGCGTCAGCCACTCACAAATTCCTATGCTCCCCTAGCAGACCCTAATGATTTGGATTGACTTCACGAGATAAAGGTAACACTTACCAGGTCTTCCCATCATTTAGGTTCTTCTCATCATTGCACAGAGGTGGCCGGTGTATCACCGGCTACAAGCCCAATTGGGCTTTTGCCAGATCCCTCTCTTTGTGCAACCCCTATATGTATCTCCCATTTTCGGGTGACCCTTCATTCACCCCCCTTTAATTTATCTCTTCCTTATAGCACTAATTCTAAGCCTGGGACTGATTTAAGTCTTATCCCTTGGAGTGTGGCAGGTTTTTCCTCTAAGTTCACTGATGATGGTTGGTTATTGTACATCAGGTCATTTAATATTCTTTGTTTACAAGAGATCTGGAAGTAAAACAATACATTCTTCCTGGAAGGGTATAAGACTATTTTCTGCCCAGTGCAGAATCGAATATGGGCAGAGCAAGAGGGGGGCTCATTATTTTTATAGATCTTGAGCTTTGTAACTCTTTAAAGATTATGAAGTGGGGTTCTCAGGTGTTCCAGAGTGTAAGATTGTGCATGGGGAGAGCTTTTCCATTGGTAATAATTAACTTTCATAATGCAAATAGGGGGACAGGCTGGCCCTCTACCTTTAACAATACAAACAAAAGGTAACCAAATGGTTTCCTAACTAGAATGTGAATATAGATGTGCACAAATCAGAACTAAGAAAGATGGGCATTTGCTTTCTGAAGACGAGAACCCTCACTCACCCTTTGGGTGACATGCTTCATCATTGGGTTCCCTCTTGTACACAGTGCCCGCAAGGTGCACTGTGTGGGCTACAAATCTTCCTCAGGAGGGGAGCGTGAGGTGTTTTTCACTCCAATGTTTTATGTGAGTGAGGGGCAGAGTGCAAAAATATTATCAAAAGTGCATTAAAACGTCTCAAAGGGGGAAAATTATTTTAATGAGTATCCCCAACTGATGGAGTTAAAAAACAGTGTAATGATAGGGGTAAGGATGTTCCCTATCTGACAAGGTCAACATGTTTCTGCCAGATGGCCAGAGGTTCATGGCATTCTTCAGGACCAATGTCTTGTCACTCTGCTAACATTGAGATAAATGAAAAAAACATACTTATTTATATGGGTGTAGTCTAGATACGTTTGGGTTGTGACTGATTGACCGTGATATACGAGCTATATCTCTTATTTGCAAGGGGTATTGAGCAAATCCGTGTATTTCACAGCGTGTGGTATACATAACGATTCATTTGGTTATACGTTTTAAATACAGACGTTCTATGAGAGATAATTGTAGCAAGCTGTGGGATATATTGATTTTCTTGGTAGTTGACACCCCATTGCGTCACTACTCATGTGTCTTCACGCTCACATGACGGCTGCAATTAGATTTTCTCAAGAGGGGGCCCCCACCAATTTTTTTAATTGCACTCTGGGGTGCGTCAAGGCTGTATTTTAGCCCCTTTTTTATTCTTGATTGATATTAACGGTCTTGAAGCTGCCCTTTTGGCTCTTCAGTCGGATTACCTCAGAGTGGGCAGGAGATCCTTTGCCAGTTTTACTCTATGCCGACGACGTGGTGCTCATGGCCGGTATGGCTCCGGGTTTGCAACTTTTATTAGATGGGTTACTTGCTTTTACGTACAGGCTGGACTTGTCAGTTTATTTTACTATGGCTTTAAGCCTAGTTGTGGGTCCCCGGGGTCTTCAGTCGAAAACCTTTAAAGCTGGCCAGCACATCCTAGCAAAGGTCCCGGTTTTACCCTACCTGGGAGTGTTATTCGATGACCAACTACAGTAGAGATTTCTTCTAGAGGGGAAGCAGATTGATTTGAATAAATCTAGGGGTGCTATTACCAGTTTTGCCAGTAGATTGGGATCTTGGGCACCTGAAGTATCTCAAAGATTTTATATGCAGTGAAATATGGGGGTATGTTCTAACACACAGGATACAGTAGGCTGAAAATAAGTTTTTGCGTCGGATTCTGTGAGTTCCCCCAGGCAGCCACCTTGGTCAGTGCACAAAGAGTTAGGGTGAATTTTCTGGTGCATCAAGTGGCAATTAAACTTTTATTGTGCTGGATAAAGATATGGACAAGTGAAAATAAGGGCTTAAACTGTCTTATTCTTTCATATTGCCTTTCTCTGGAGCATGTATCAAAATTCCTTGGCTATGTTATGTAAATGAGTCTTTTCATGTTCAAGGGAGGCCAGACATTTTTCTTGCACATGATACCATAAGCCCCTGGAATGTTAATATTATAAAAGACTTACATCGGAAATATTCTTCTGCTCATCGTAAAGAAAATGAGCTCAGAAAGCGTTCAATGAGGACTTATGTTACATTAAAGTTCGTCTTGGGTATGGAACATTATCTTTTCTCCCTTACTAGTGCTCATGACAGATGTTTAATCACTCATTTTAGATTTAATTATCTCCATTTTCTATTAGCATCCCAGCAGGCTTTTTCCCGCCCAATCAGAGTACCCTGTGGCTGCGATACTAGATCTCCACAGGACCTGCTACATTTTGTACTATTGTGCAAATTATTTTCCTTGCCAAGAAGGCAATTTCTTTGCCCCCTTTAAATGAGTCTGAATTGGCATGTTAGAGTGGCACTTTTGTATTTAGAACTGTTGCCAAATGCTTTTACCCCTATGTGCAGTGACAAGCTTTTTGCAGGCCGCTTACAGATCTAGGCTTTCCAGACCTGATTGAGCTGTGTTTGGCCTGCCCCCACGTGGAACCTTCCAGATATATGGTGAGCACTGTTTATAAATGTATGAGGTTTTTGAATTTATTCTCAACTTTTTTAAAACAGGTTGTGCAATAGTTGTATTTATTATTTTAACCTATGATGTGTATTTCCTTATTTTTAATGTATGTTTGTATCTTTTATGGTTGATTTTGCTTCCAAATAAAGAAATATTTATTATAATCACTGTGGTGCATAATATGCAAAGGGGGTGCCGAAAGTTATTCAAACAAAAGTTCCAAAACAATATAGGCAAATCATCAAAGAAGTACCACCACGCCGCACACCTCAGTTCTTACTCTCAGATGAAATTGCCAACATTAAAACAAATTTGTTAAAGTTTCTGAAGTGTTCAGATATTGTCCCTCTGCTGAACTATTTGAAGGCAAATCCAAACACAAGCGTAGAAAAATTCACATTCTATTCTACTCTGCTCTCCATACATGTGCTTGCGAATTCTGTTAATGCGACCTTGATAATGTATGTAGTGGCAACTCCACCTACAGTTGCGAACGCTGTATTTCTTCTGAGCAATTTCATGTATACTGGAAGGAGACACTCCTCCTTGCTAGTCCGGGGCACTTGATTATGTACTTCTATGTTTAGTAGACAATGGTAGTCAAATATTTGTGAAACAGTATGTTTGGACCACAATATTGTGGAGTGGTGTGGCTCACTGGTTAGAGGCGGCAGACCTGAGAGCAGAGGCTAGCCCGGGACCAGGGTTCAATTCCCGACGCAGCAGGGTCGTGGACCAGGGTCAGCGGACTCGATAGTTCTCATCTCGGTGCCTACTCTAACCTGGGATCACACTCGGCAACTCTGGGCATTAGCTTGCTTCATCTCCACAACGACCCCCCACATGCGCCGGGGATGCCTGGTTTCACCTTGGAGATACCCAGTAGGGACCATCTCACAGGGAAAGCCAGGACGGGTTCCCCAGCGGTCTACTGCTCAGAGATACTCCTTCGGGAGTCGATTCTAGCGCATTACAAACCCACAATTAATTAATTAATATTCGAAATTATGGAAGTAGGTTGGTAGTCCAAGGAATGTACATACTAGTTTTGGCCGTGCATTTTGGTTTGCTGGTATGTTGTATTTTTATTTGTTTTAGCCTTCCCAGTTAACGATTTTCTCTAATGTATTTTATCTTACATTTCTAAGAGGATTTCTCATTCTTCTCATCATTTGCTGCAATACTTGTATGGAAAAGATATGACAAAATAAATATGAGTGGAAAAAAAGAACCAAAATTTAGTTGGGGTTCTTTTCAAGAAATGTATACAAATTATGTTCAATGCATTAATTATTTCCCATATTTTTCAACGTAGCTAGGGAAAACAATTAGTTTATGTATATGTACTCTTTAGCAGCATAATTAGACACATAATCAAAAGCATGTTTTTATAGGGTTATGGTACCTTGTATGCATGAGGCAAAACTTGTTGTCCACCTCATGGTCTCACATCTCTATATCATCTTAGGATAGTCAATGTTTAACCACAGGTCACACTTATCAGTGATAGATAGATTCTGTATTTCATGGTCATACACTAAAAGAAACTAACAAAACCCTTCTCTAATTCCAAGGGCTGTAGCCATGAAAAGTGATCCTGAGGACCATTTGTGCCAAAGCCATCCACCTAGCAATTATAAAGAAAAAAACAAACCCCAAAAAAATAGGGGCATATTACCAAGGGGGGGCGATAGGCAATTATCGCCGGTTAAGCGGCCGTTTTCAGCCGCTAAGCGGCAATAAATCTATCGCTATATTAGCAAGCTGTTGCTAACTGATGTTAGCAACAGCTTTTAGGCGATAGCGAGCGGTTTGGGGCCCGCTTTGCATGTCAGCGATATTTATCGCTAATGACATGCAAAGTGGGCTTACCCAACCTGTTAGCGACTGAAAGTAGTCGCTAACGTCGCCATCGCCTATTAGCAAGGCGGGCGTAGCGATGGAAATATTCCCGCTATCGTCTAAAACTAACTCCTGCTCAGACCAGTTCTTAGCCATGTTATCCAATGGGAGGTGGATAACATGGCTAGGAGCATTTAGTCGCTAAAGGATGAATATCGCTGTATTGTTAGTGATATTCACGCTATCGCCGGAAAAATTATTGCTTTGGAGATAAACGTTGCTAATAGCACGTTATCTCAGCGATAATTTCCGGCGATGCTTAGCGATAAAAAAATCAATGCTAAGCCCAGTTAGCGATAAATATCGCTACTCGTTGGTAATGTAACCACTCTCCACGTTCACTTGTCATACCAGTCAGAACCCTGGGATGAAGTGGGTGTCAGAGTCACGTTGTGTAATTCCAATATCCTTTAACTTGACAGATTTCAAATACACTGGATGGAAATCCGAGAACACAATCTATGTATGTAATGTTCTAGGCATGTAGGGGCGTAGCTTCGGGGAGGTGTTTGGTGTATTACACACCCATAAAAAAATGTATATTCTGGTAAATGTTATGTTTGGGTACAGCTGCTTTCAGTCGGGTATGGTGAGGTATCTGTCGAAATTCACTAGAAGTATTTACAGACACACAGACAAAAAACGCACACACCCACTCTCCTCTCTTTCTATTTTGAAAGTCTTCAAGGATGTCGTTTTTTCTTTCACTTATTACCTCTACCAATCCGTATTCATCCTCTCTCTTTCCACTGCCCCCTAAGCCCAACTCATGCGCCCTTATAGTGTCCAATGTATTTTAACATGATGTGCCAACGTAATTGTGGGAAAATACGACACTCCTACCCCCTCCGCCCCCCTGCCCCCCAATCATACGGATCTAGCAACGCCACTGAGCACGTGCTTCGTGCAGTCAACTTCTGACACACGAATGCAACCCTACTTCGATCTGAATTATTTCAAAATTTCAAATGCAGGCAAAACAAAGAATTCGACAATGTTCCTATTTACTATATTAAACAAGATTGAAGCGTTCTCATTATCTAATTTTGTTTTTATTAGTTAATAATGAATAATTCTGAGGTTTTTATATGGGGCCTAGGAAAGCAATGTTATAACTATTTCATAATTGACGAGTTTTATTAGATCATGTTCTTCCACTGTTCCATCTACTTTTGTAATATTCTTCTAAATGTTACACTTTGATATTTAGTCATTTCAATACATTATGCATTTATAGTTTATGAATTTGAAAGGTAAGATGCCATTAGCTGAGTAAAGTTAAGTGTATATCCTTATTGAAGCAGCTCTTTTGAATGCAGCATGTTTTTGTTTTGTTTTGGGGGGGGGGGGGTAAATTACATCTTCCAAAATGCTTTCGGTGTATTATGTACATTTTGTGCGGTGGCTTAATTTTATAGACCTCTTTTCAGTCATTATATATACTTTTTGCAATAAAAGTATATTAGATATGTGCCTTGTTGAATCTAAAGCAGCTGTAAGTATAAGGTGTTAAGGCAATCATTGAGAGTGTGGTTGAACAAGAGCAATCACAAATACAGCACTCTCACGAGTGCTTGGAGACCTTCAAATGGATTCGACAGAGTGACTGAGCCTAAAGTAATGGAAAGTGCCATTCACGTTTTACATCAGATAACATCAATGACATTGTGAGCAGTCACTGTCAGTCATGGCAAATTGACTCAATTCTTTCTATCTGCCATTTCATTGAGAGAACGGTTGTAATAGAAACATGCATTGAACAGTAAAGGAACTTATTTCTGGATGCAGCCATGCCCCATGCACACTGGTCGTCCATTTCCCCCTACAAATTCAACCACTATAATGCTGTATGATTGGCGCAAGACCTATAGCTGAAGACATAGAGGGGGCATCAATATAAAATAACAGACACAACACCTATGGTGGGCTTCATGGCATGCTTTTTGGCCAATAGTCACTTCTGCTGTACTCCTTTCACAGTCTGCTCGTTTTTGTAGTGATGCAGCACACTTACTGGTACACGTGGTTCGGCGCTCAGAAACGCAGTGGGAGCCTGGGCATGTTCTCCACCCAGGCTGTAATGCTGCCTGGGTGGAGAACATGCAAAGTGTGCATGAATGTTTGGCCGGCCCGAGACGGCCGACCAAACATTCATGCGCACTTACAGGGTATGCTCACCTCTCCCCCTGCTCCTGTTGTCTGAGCAGCCCCGACCTGCCCTGCAAAGCTGCTGCAGTAGGAGCAGATACAATTATAATAACGTGAAGTTATAATTTTATTTTTCCTTTGTTTCACTGCTAAAAAGCATTGGAGCGACGCTTCTCCGCCTTAGGTTACAGTGGGTATGAAATACTTCCCCACTCTATCTTCATGCTTATAATAATCATACTTGTTCAAATGCTTATAAGCTGGAACTTCTGAAAGCACTACATCATAGTTCGAAAAGTAATATTCATAATGACCCTCATCATAGAACATACTAAGCAAAAAACTACAGGTAATAGCATACGTAGACATAAGAGGCAACTACATACACACATAACAGTCTCTCATATCCATTGTATTCCCATATTCATACAGCAGCTTCGCATAAGCATTAAGCGTATAATCACCTCTAGAAAAATCTACATGCAGCATATGACTAGCTTGATCTAGCATAGCTTTTCAGCTCCTATGATACCCTCTTTGGCACTAGAATCAGTAGGTGTGAATGTCCCTTGCACTCCCACTCCTGCAACTTCTGCACCATGTGAACATTTTACAGAGACAATAATAACTACTGCTATTACAACTATCACCCCTACTATGAGTGTACCTATCACACACTTAGACCTACAGTTCGAACTTGCAGACTCTATCTTTAGCGTGTCGGCTTAGTTCAGAAAGAGGATACACTAAAAGTCTCTTTCACTCTCCTCAATTTGCTGTTCAAACAGTTCAAATACAGTTCCTTGAAGTGCTGGAAATTCTTTCACAGTTCGTTGCTCTGATTTTATTTACACAGTTCAAAAGACTTCCTTAGCCCTCTTTCTTCTTCTACAGAAAACCCTAAATGTATTCTTCTTCCACTCGGACTTAGGTTATTTTCTTAAACACTTATTTACAGTTCATAGTTCAAACACAGTCTCTTATACGCTCAGAACCAATTTCAATTAGTACACGCTGCAAAATTTCAAGGCGAACAGCTGCAATCTCCTGAGCTGTTGACTGATATCCAAAGCACAGAAAAGACAATTCCTGAAGGGTGAGAATTCGCACTCTTCTCAAAATTGGAGGCCTCGGAACAGTTATCATCAATACACCTTCTATTTCCAATACAGGAACTATCAGTCCCAAGTCAATTTTGTTTGGGTGTTCTGCTGACCAGTTGTGAAGACCTCAGTCTCCCGGTCCCCACTACTCCCGGCATCTATAACCATATAAGTCCACTCCGGGGCAGCGTATGTCTGGCAAGGCACCCTTACTCTCCTTAATCTTCTGGACCCTTCTCAAGCTTGATCTTCGTCACTCAGTTCTGATTCAGATGTCTCTGATACAGGAGCAAGATCTCTCTCAGGCGCTAATCTCAGATTCAGCCTTCTTTGTTTCCCAGGACACGATTCTTCTGCAATCTCAGTTCTTCTCCTCTGCGCCTGACCACCATGTGCACCAGTACATTCAGCTGAGTCTTACAATACCATTTGCAGAGTTACCATCTCCCTCAGAGTCAATACCTGAGTCTTGTGTAGCGTGACCCCTCTCTGGTGGGCAACCCGCTTCATCAGCAACCCCCAGAGCTTGGTTTGTCCTCTCAAGTGGCCTTGCTGCCACAGCTGGATTTTCTTCTATGAGAGGAGCTGTTTCTTCTGAGGGTTCTGAAACTCTGCGAGTATGTAGGGTGTGAATCCAATTTGGCAAGACTCCGCACTTCACCGCTGTATGTGTCACCAAATCACCTGGTAAGGGCCTTTTCACCGGGCATCAGGCAACTCTTCCTCACATGCTTACGGACTAGCACCCAATCGTCTGGGCACAGGTCATGGCAGAGGTCCCTCGAGGTCGGGGCAGTTGCAGCTTCAACCTGGTGAAACACAGAACGGACCACGTCAGCCATTCCTTTGCAATAATCAAGGATCAAATCATCTGTGATGTTTATCAAAGCTGTAGAGGGCACTGCTGGTAATCGCATTGCCCTCCCAATTAGGATCTCATGTGGTGAAAGGCCAGTTCTCCTATCGGGGATACTATGAACACTCATCAACACCAGCGGCAATGCATCAGGCCATTTCAGAAATATGGACAAGCACACTTTTGCCATGTCCTGTTAATCTGTTCCACAATACCAGAAGCCGCTGGTCGATAGCTACAATGCAGTCCCTGATCAACATGTAAAGTGGCACAAAGTAGCTTCATAATTTCCCTGTGGAAGTGTGTTCCTCTATCTGACTCCAATGAAGTTGGAGACCCGAACCATGGTATCAGCTCCCTGAGTAAAAATGTTGCTACTGTGAGGCTATCACATCTCCTTGTCGGATAAGCATACACCATTGTGAGTTGACACACACCACAACCAAAATGTACCTCACACCATTGCACCTAGGCATCTCTATGAAATTGAGCTGGATTCTATTGAAAGGCCATCCAGACCTCCCAATGTGACTCAATGCAACCACAGTTTTCTTTCCAGCATTCATTTGCTGATACGTGACACACCTATGACACACTGCTTCAGCAAACGCACAGAACCCTGGATTTTACCACGTTTGACTGAACACTTGCACCATAGCATCCCTTCCAATGTGCACTGCTCAAGGAATCTGTCTTGCCATTGGACTCAATAAGTCATCTGGTAACACTGCTCGACCATCATTTGAAACCCAAATGCCATCATCTCTTTTCTCACATCCTGCTTTAATTCAAGCAGCCTCTTCCTGTTCTGAAACTTCTCCCTGCAGACGCTTCAGCTCATCCCAGGTGTCTGCCATGGCATGCTGAGCTCGGTTCTTTCTGGGCTCTCACCAGTGTAATCTCCATTGAAAATGCACCCCTGTTCAGCGCAAAAACTGGCATCTTCATCCGCATAGCGATTTCCCAAGGACTCAAAATCATTCCCCCTCCCATGGGCCAGATATTTTACCACAGCTGTTTCATGTGGTTGCTGCAAAGCTTCCAACAGTTGTCATATGTATTCCCCATTTTTGATAGGAGATCCTGATGATGTTAAAAATCCTCTCTGTGACCATAGCTGTCAAAAGTTGTGAACCACACCAAACCCGTACTGGCTGTCGGTGTAGATGGTGACTCGGATTTGATCAGCAACCAAACAGGTCAGACTCAAGGCAATGATTTCAGCTATTTGTGCAGAGCAGATTCCTTAACTACAGAGATGGTACATACAGCAAAGGCTGCTCTCAAATGACCCACATTATCCCTTAAGCATGAAACATCTACAAAAAAGATTTCATCAGACTCGGGCAGAGGTTCATCAACAATGTCTGGTCTCGGTTTGGTGCAAAGTTCAGTCACATCGAGGCAGTCATGGTCCTCACAATCTTTATCATCAACAATTGGCAAAGGCATCAAAGTAGCAGGGTTTAACACAGAACACCATTTCAGAGTCACATTCTCTAAGGCAACTATACCCTGCTCAGTTGCTGTGTCTTAGTCCTCGTCATCAGGAGTTCAACTGAATGTGGAACAAAAACTGTAAGTTGATGACCCATAACAATGCTCTCACATCTCTCAATGCTGACACCGGTTGCAGCAACGGATTTGAAACATCTCTGCAATGCTGAAGCTACTGGATCTAAAGTAGCTGAGAAATAGGCAACTGGTCCACAGACACCTCCATGACTTTGAGTAAGAACTGACAATGCGCAACCATCTCGCTCATATCAGAACAATGAAAAAGATTTGTTGTAATCTGGCATCCCTAGAGCTGGAACGCAACACATGCCCTCTCTCAACTCCAAAAATGCAATCAGACAGTCATGATCCCATGGTACTGGATTGGATCACTCACATCCTGGTGTGCCAGCCTCTGCAAGGGCTTCACTTTCAAGGAAAAATTGGGGATCCGTTGGTGGTAGCCAATCCTCCCCAGACACATTCTGACTTCCTACTGAATGGCAGGCACAGTCATATTCATGATCGCCTCAATCCAATCTGGTGACACCATTCTCGATCCAATGACTGAAATACTGAACCTAAGTCAGACAATACTGTAACTGGTCAGACAATTCCAACTCTGGGTGTCTTCCACATCGCAAATGTATTCCAGGATCTTAGGTTGCTTCTTGAGCCTGAAAAAAAACCCAAAACAAATCACATGGACCGTGCACGTTCAGTCCAAAACCACAACCACTTGACTTTCATCCCAACTCCGCAAGACATCACACAATCAAATCATCGTCGCAATGTAACAGACATATATCTCTATTCATACTCACTCCACCATGAAGTGCTCTTTCCACCGCACCCTCACTCTCCGTCTGTCTCCACCAAGTGCCGTCTTTCTCTGCTCTCAATCCTCTGGACAACCATCTCTTGGGCTCATTGGGGCTTACAACTATCTTTTTCCTAGCTTCTCCCTTTACTGCAGAGGTAACCGTCCTCTTGCTACCAACTGATAAGGGCAGGTTCTGCTACCAGAATTTAACTAGGATGCCTAGGTCAATTGATCTTATATTACCTGCCGAGAAGTGTAAAGGGGAGAAATACCTCATTCTGAGACAATCCAACATTCCCAAATATCGTGACTCCAAATATTACAGACTCTGAATTCTAAGATTAGTTGGTTTATTACAAAGCCAAAAAGTACATGGGAACTAATACAAAGCCATATCTACGAGTGAGCTTAATCCGATGGATCATGAACAGAATGAAAAGTTCCAAAAACAGAACACAGGCGAGGACTTCCCCAATAGCGGTACAAAAGGGGGTGGTGATGGACGGAGCATCTGAATCAATCAAACGCTCACACCCAGTCAAAAGATCTGGGTTTAATCCATCACCGTTCTTTAGTCCACTCTGCCACCCCAGTTCAGACATGGCTATATGCAAATCAGTCTGACCCTGTGCCTCATGGGAACAGTCCAGCCCGAACTGCCAAGCCATGTCTTCCCTGGACCGGAAACAAGCTTCCGAGAACCGGTTTCTGGCATTCCAGCCGTCTTCAGCCTGGCTTGCTTGAATCCAGTGGCAAAGTGAGCAAGGGACTCACGTCTGAGCATACCCTGCCACACTTATGGCGGCCAAAAGCGGTAAAAAAGGGGGTTGAGATGGACGGAGCATCTGAATCAATCAAACACTCACACCCAGTCAAAAGATCTGGGTTTAATCCATCACCGTTCTTTAGCCCACTCTGCCACCCCAGGTCAGACATGGCTATATGCCAATCAGTCTGACCCTGTGCCTCATGGGAACAGTCCAGCCCGAACTGCCAAGCCATGTCTTCCCTGGACCGGAAACAAGCTTCCGAGGACCATTTTCTGGCATTCCAGCCGTCTTCAGCCAGGCTTGCTTGAATCCAGTGGCAAAGTGAGCGAGGGACTCACGTCTGAGCATACCCTGCCACACTTATGGCGGCCAAAAGCGGTACAAAAGGGGGTGGTGATAGACGGAGCATCTGAATCAATCAAACACTCACACCCAGTCAAAAGATCTGGGTTTAATCCATCACCGTTCTTTAGTCCACTCTGCCACCCCAGGTCAGACATGGCTATATGCAAATCAGTCTGACCCTGTGCCTCATGGGAACAATCCAGCCCGAACTGCCAAGCCATGTCTTCCCTGGACCGGAAACAAGCTTCCGAGGACCGGTTTCTGGCATTCCAGCCGTCTTCAGCCTGGCTTGCTTGATTCCAGTGGCAAAGTAAGCAAGGGACTCACGTCTGAGCATACTCTGCCACACTTATGGCGGCCAAAAGCGGTACAAAAGGGGGTGGTGATGGACGGAGCATCTGAATCAATCAAACACTCACACCCAGTCAAAAGATCTGGGTTTAATCCATCACCGTTCTTTAGTGCACTCTGCCACCCCAGTTCAGACATGGCTATATGAAAATCAGTCTGACCCTGTGCCTCATGGGAACAGTCCAGCCCGAACTGCCAAGCCATGTCTTCCCTGGACCGGAAACAAGCTTCCGAGGACCGGTTTCTGGCATTCCAGCCGTCTTCAGCCCGGCTTGCTTGAATCCAGTGGCAAAGTGAGCAAGGGACTCTCGTCTGAGCATACCCTGCCACACTTATGGCGGCCAAAAGCGGTACAAAAGGGGGTGGTGATGGACCCAGCATCTGAATCAATCAAACACTCACACCCAGTCAAAAGATATGGATCTTTTTCCTAGCTTCTCCCTTTACTGCAGAGGTAACCGTCCACTTGCTACCAACTGATAAGGGCGGGTTCTGCTACCAGAATTCAACTAGGATGCTGTTCTGACCAACTTTTTCGGCCCTCCTTTGAGGGAGGATGATTGGATATGACTCTAGTCTATTATCATTCTAGTGCAGGGATTAGAACTACAGACAGGGCCTATTCATAAGGCACAGTAATGCACTTTCATACCCTTTTCCTTAGATCAGGGCTTATAAACTTATGTTAGGGGATAGATTCATTAGTATTAGTGATAATCTGTCCTTTTGCAAGAGTGTTAGTATACTTTCTATGGAGTTATGTTTATTTCGGGCCTTGTAGGCCTCAAACGGGAGAGACTCCATCTTGCTTTCTGCCCCGGCAGCTTGAGATGCTTCTAGGTCAAGTGTAATGTTTTAGTTTCGAAGTGTTGTTCGCTTGGAGAGAACCGGCTCAGGCTGGCCCTTATCGAAAGACTGTATTGTTCTCCACTCCGAAGACACAACATCAGGCCGGCCGGCTGGGAACGTGTCCTTGGTACGGGGAGGTACAAGAATTTGGTGGGCGGCAGGTTACTGGCCGTAACTTTCCATGAAAGGACAAGCTTCCATATTAGTGAAAGCGTTAGGCTGTGAGTCAGTCAGTCTGTAGGCGGCAGCTAGCCGATAGCTTCAATGCCATTAATTTTTTCCAGGCAGACAGTTGCCATGTTGAAGTCCGAGAAAGATCATGAAGCTGATACTCTCTGAGAAAGATTGAAGAGGAAAGAGAAGTAGTGCAGAACGGCCAGAGAGAGAGAGAGACACCAGCTAATTAAAGGAAGGTTCCAGTGACTTGGAGAAAAGCAGAGAAGACAGAGCATAGCGGTGCAGACGTGTACTCGTGACTGCTGAGGTGTGATTCTAAGACGAGCCAAGGCACAGACGAGAAGGGAACCTAGATGACTGCCGAACCCCGACTTCGTGTCCATAAGGTGATGTCTGCCCATACTCTATAGTGTGCACATTCTAACCTTTTACTTTTCTTTGCAGGATATATGTTATAGTATAGTATTGTGTTTTTATGATCATTGTAATAAAATACCCCAGTTCTTAGTGAACCAACATGTGCCTCGTATTCTTGTTCAATCGGGGTAACCTGTTCTTCTAGTCAGGCATTGTTTTCATGAACGGATGTAAATCCTGGTCAGGTAAGAGGTGACTGAACAATGAGGGAGAGAGGGACCATTTGATGTGAAGAATAGAGGGTACATGCTTTAATTTGGCAAGTTGTAGTAATTCCTGTTATTGTAGTATCATATCCTGAGTAGCCAATGAGAGAATCCTTCCAAAGGTATTCATAGGAGAGTGATCGTCGTTGGTAAGCGGCGTTAATGAGAACACCAGGTGGGACACTGGTGCATAGATCCGCCGGATTGCGATCGGGCTGTGAGTGAGAGAACACTGGGGGGACACCAGTGCTTAGGTCCACCAGATTGTGGACCGGATTGTGAGGAAGAGAGCACTAGGGCTGCAGCCTAGTGTGTAGGCACGCAGGATTGCGACTTGCCGAGTGAGCACTGATTGTGGTCAGTGTGTAATGGTAACTAATCAGAACTGCCCTAGGATAGATTAGTCTGGGCCTAAGTTGCTGTGAGACTAATCAATCAATCAATCAAAGACATTTATAGAGCGCACTACTTACCCGTAGGGTCTCAAGGCGCTAAGGGGCGGGGGGTGCCGTTACTGCTCGAACAGCCAGGTCTTGAGCTTCTTCCTGAAGGAGAGGCGGTCTTGGGTCAGGCGCAGGTCGGTCGGGAGGGAGTTCCAGGTCTTTGCGGCAAGGTAGGAGAAGGACCTTCCTCCTGTTGTCGCTCTACGGATGCGTGGGACGGCGGCGAGGGCGTGGCTGGCTGATCGGAGGTGGCGTTTGGGAGCGTAGAAGTTGATTCGGTTGTTGAGGTAGCTCGGGCCTTGATCGTGAAGGGCTTTGTGTGCGTGGGTGAGGAGACGGAAGGTGATTCTTTTGTTGACGGGGAGCCAATGCAGGTCTCTCAGGTGTCCGGAGATGTGGCTGTTACGTGGGATGTCGAGGATGAGTCTGGCTGAGGCGTTCTGGATCCGCTGAAGTCTCTTCTGGAGCTTGGCGGTGGTTCCGGCGTAGAGGGCGTTGCCGTAGTCCAGTCGGCTGGTGACGAGGGCCTGGGTGACGGTCTTCCTGGTCTCCGTGGGGATCCACCAGAAGATCTTCCGTAGCATGCGCAGGATGTTGAAGCACGCCGAGGAGACGGCGTTGACTTGCTTGGTCATGGAGAGGGAGGAGTCCAGGATGAAGCCCAGGTTGAGTGCGTGGTTAGTCGGTTTGGGTGCGGTGCCCAGGGCGGGGGCCACCAGGAGTCGTCCCAGGCGGTGGGCGTGGAGCCCAGGATGAGGACCTCCGTCTTGTCTGAGTTCAGTTTCAGGCGGCTGGTCGTCATCCACTCGGCTACCTCCTTCATCCCTTCGTGCAGGTTGGCTATGGCGCCGGCGGGGTCGTTGGTCAGGGAGAGGATCAGCTGGGTGTCGTCGGCGTAGGAGATTATGTTGAGGTTGTGTTGGCGTGCGATGGCCGCGAGGGGGCTCATGTAGACGTTGAAGAGGGTGGGGCTCAACGAGGATCCCTGAGGGACGCCGCAGATGACTTCGGTGGCTTCTGACTTGTACGGTGGTAGGCGGACTCTCTGTGTTCTTCCGTCGAGGAAGGAGACGATCCATTCCAGCGCCTTCTCCTGGATTCCGACGTTGCTGAGGCGTTGCACTAGGGTGCGGTGGCAGACAGTGTCGAAGGCCGCGGAGAGGTCTAGGAGGATGAGGGCCGCTGTTTCTCCGTTGTCCATCATGGCTTGAATATCGTCGGTGGCGGCGATGAGGACGGTCTCGGTGCTGTGGTTGGCTCGGAAGCCGGACTGCGAGGGGTCGAGGGATCCGTTCGTCTCGAGGAAGGCGGCCAGCTGTTTGTTGACGATCTTCTCGATGACTTTGGCTGGAAACGGGAGGAGCGAGATTGGGCGGTAATTCTTGAGTTCGGTGGGGTCTGCTGTAGGTTTCTTGAGAAGAGCGCTGAGTTCGGCGTGCTTCCAGCTCTTGGGGAAGGTGGCGGTGTCGAAGGAGGTGTTGATGATGTCCCGCAGGTGGGGTGCGATGACCGCGTCGGCCTTGTTGAAGATGTGGCGAGGGCAGGGGTCGGTCGGAGATCCGGAGTGGACGGAGTTCATCATGCGGACGGTGTCTTCGGTGCTGATCGGAGTCCAGGCTCGGAGGGCGGCGGTGGGCGGCGCAGCTATGGTCGTGGCGTGCGTCGGTTGGGTGCTGAAGCTGTTGTGTATGTCCGCGATCTTGTTGTGGAAGTAGGAGGTGAGGGAGTTGCAGAGATCTTGCGAGGGGGTGATGTCGTTGTTTCCGGCGTTGGGGTTGGAGAGCTCTTTGACGATGTTGAAGAGTTCCTTGCAGTTTTGTGCGTTGTTGTCCAGCCGGTCCTTGAATGCAGTTTTCTTGGCGGCTCGGATCAGTTGGTGGTGCTTCCTGGTGGCGAGTTTGAGGGTGGTCTTGTTGTCCGGTGTGGGTTCCTTTCTGCAGACTTTCTCGAGGGCTCGGCAGTTCGTCGGTGAACCATGGGGCTTTCTTGCTGCCGGGTCTGCTGGGCGGGGTCCTCAGAGGGGCGAGTTCGTCCGCGCAGTTGCTGATCCACTTCGTGAGGTTGTCGGCGGCCTGGCTGGGGTTCGCTGAGTTGGCAGGAGGGTGCTGGCTCAGGGAAGCGGCGAGCTGGTCGGATGTGATCTTGTTCCAGCTTCTGCGGGTAACCTGTTGCTGGTGGTGATGGATCGTCGTTCTTTTGAAGGTGAAGTGGACGCAGCTGTGGTCCGTCCAGTGGAGTTCTGTGGTGTGGCTGAAGGCGATGTCTTTGCTGGATGAGAAGACGGCGTCGAGTGTGTGTCCGGCGAGGTGGGTGGGGGTGCTCACCAGTTGCTTCAGTCCAAGGTTGGCGAGGTTGTCGAGCAGGGTGCTGGTGTTGCGGTCGTTGTTGTTCTCCAGGTGGAAGTTGAGGTCTCCCAGGAGGATGTAGTCAGCGGAGGGGAGGGCATGCGGGGTGACGAAGTCGGCGATGTCCTCGCTGAATTGAGTGCGTGGTCCCGGGGGTCGGTATGAGTGGGATATTATAGAAAACCTATGCATGTACATTGCTATTTCCCCATCCTTAGGTACAAGATATATGTGTATATACCTTTTGTAAATACGTTCTAAGGAGGGAGGTGATTACCTTCCGACTGGGTTGGAGGTGCTCTGAGGAGCTGATCCCATCTGGTCCAAGAATCCAGTCGTTACATCTGGCGTCACGAACTGTTTACGAAGCCTGTGTGCGCTGTATTGTTTTAATCTTGTTGGTTTGCACTCGGCTCGTACGTGTTTTCTTTGTTGATAATTGTGTATATATTTTTTGTGTGTCAAAATGTTTTCGCGAAAATCGAAATCTACTTTTAAATTGCCTGTTGAAATTCCTGGCTGGGAATCAACGCCTTACGAGGCCTTGGGCCGTGAGTGGGCCGATTCTACTGGTTTGAGTGAGAATTGGGCTTCTTGTTTGGAGCTGGCGGAGCCAGCTGATGTGGTTTCTTGCTTGCAGAAGGCACCAGTAGTGAAGGTTGATGAGCTTCCTATTTTAGGACTCGGAGGTTGGATTGTTTTGACTGCATACAGAATTCTTCATGAGAAATTTGTGAAATTACAGCAACGATTTGTGGATATGGAGGAGAAGTTTGTTGAGGTGCAAAATGCGCATACTCTTTTACGATGTCAAAATAAATTGCTTGCCGACAAACTTGAGACTTATCAGACTATAGCCGAAAGGGCTGCTGTTCGCATTGCGAAATATAAGTATAGACACCGTCGTGGTCGTGTTTGTAAACGGAAAGTGCGTCTAGTCGTGGCGAAAGCCGGACTGGATTGGAACCCCGACGAATGGGATGGTAATATCTGGGACTCGAATGACTCTGGCTCCTCGGCTGAGGAGGTTGATAGACGCGAGTCTTCTCGCTCCGGACGTGATTGTAAATCTGCTTCTTGTGATACAAATGATGATTCTAGTGGCCGTGGTCGCTCTTCCCATTCTGATGACGTATCTCGTCCTGATTGTTCTGCTAAATCTATGGATCGGGCTTCTTTGGATGCTCGTCCGGAGGTTTCTGCGCATCCGGTTTTTCGACGCAAATTACAACAGGCTCCTGGTAACCCAAATGGTATTGCTTTGGATAGCGTGGAAGACTTTACTCAACAGGAAGTTAGTGACATTTTACAACGATTTCGACAACGGCCTGGTGAGGCCTTGCTTACGTGGATGGTGCGCCTTTATGAATTGGGCGCTGCAGGTATCATGTTAGATGCAGGAGATGCCTTGAAATTTTGCTCTTTGAGTTCCGATTCTACTGTACAAGATCATTTTCGAAATTTTAATGGTATTGGCCAAATTAGTCTACTCCAGCTAGCGACTGATGGCTGTAACCATAAATATCCTACTGAATCTGACTGGCCTGTCAATGACAAGCCGTGGTATACTTTGCGCGATGCAGCGCAACGTCTGAAAGAGGAGGTGATGAAAACTGCGATTTTTCTCAGTACTGCTGACAGGTTGTTGGATGGTTTATTGACATCTTCTGTGGGGAATCGCATTATCCGTTCTTCCCCTGTTGCTTATAAGCAGGTTATGATGACTTTGTTGATCAATCAAACTGGCAATGCTTTATCTATGGTGCTTGAATCTGTCCATCAGCTTGGTGAGTTGGGTGACTGGTTTAAACCTGAGAGACAGTCCAGACCGGAGGGTCGTACTGCTGGAGACTATACATTCTCTAGATGTGATATGTTTCTTGCACTGTTGGATGATGGTGTGAAAAAGGAGGACATTGATGGTGAACCTAATAATCGCTTATGGGACATGTTTCGTAAGTGTGGATTGGATCGTAAGGAGGGTGCCCGTCGTGTGTGAAAGAATGATTGTGATCGTGGATGTTCTGATGACAGTGGTGACGACAGGCATCGTGTGGATTCTGATCGTCGTGGTGAACGGTGCTATGAGCGTGATGTGTCCCCTCGTCGTGGGAAGGAGAGGGGGCGAGAGGGGGAAAAAGAAAGGGGGAGAGATGATCGTGACTACAACAGATATAAAGATGCAAGGGATCAGTCCCCTGAGTTGAGGAGAAGGGAGGATCGACACAGGCTTTCCGATCGTAATTCACAGTATTATGCAGATGACAAGAATCCATTTCGTAATGGAGATGGATATGAACAAGATGTTTTGATACCCAAGAAACATGAGAGCATTTACCCTGATTTGTCCTGGTTGACAGAACGCAGTAAGAATGACTAGGAAATTGGTCAAGCTCCAGTACGCAGGTGGGCTCACAAAGACAATAGACCCTATGTAGATATTGAAATTTTTTGGAAACATCGTAATATCCAAAGGGCCCGAGCATTGGTAGATACAGGAGCGGAGGCCACTCTTATTCATGGTAAATCAAAGAAATTCAAAGGCCAATTTTTCACAATTACTGGTTTAGGTGGAAAGGAAACTCCCGCAATGCAAACTACACTTGAAATGAGAATAGGTAGAATTCCCCGAAAAGAATATTCTGTATTAGTTGTACCACTCTTGGAATACATAATTGGAATTGACATTTTAAAAGGAATGATTTTGCATTTAGATGACGGTTGTTATCAATTTGGAACTAAACACTACATATCGTCCAGACCCGTACGGGTTGGTCGTTTACGAATGCCCCCCATAAAAATCCCTCAAGCTACAACAGTTGTTTCTCAGAAGCAATATCGTATTCCAGGTGGCCATGAAGAGATTAGTGCCACTATTCAGGATTTGGTTGATGCAGGAGTTATAACTCCGGTTACTTCTGCTTGGAATAATCCTGTTTGGCCCGAGCGCAAGAGTGATAATTCTTGGCGCATGACTGTTGATTATCGAGAGCTGAACAAACACACACCCCCTTTGACTGTTGCAGTACCAGACATTATTACCTTAATTGAAAGAATCCAAAAGCATCCAGGTACATGGTATGCGTCCATTGATATTGCTAATGCTTTCTTTTCAATTCCGATTGCCCCGAGTGTCAGGAACAATTCAGTTTTACATGGAATGGGCGTCAAATGACGTTTAGAAGTCTTCCTCAAGGTTATGTACATAGTCCTACGATCTGTCACCGGCAGGTGGCGGAACATTTGTCCGAAGTATCTGTACACCCGCAAATTCAGGTATGTCATTATATTGACGACATTTTGATTCAAGGTGAGACACAAGATCAAGTTCAGACCCAATTAGATCGAATCCTTGACTGCGTACGTGGAAAAGGTTGGGAAATTAATCCTGATAAGCTACAAGGTCCATCCCAAAATATAAAGTTTTTAGGTATCAATTGGCATGAAGGTCACAGAGAGGTGATCCCGCAGGTTAAACAAAAAGTTTTAGATTTTGCAGTCCCAAGGAATCGGAAGGAAGCTCAGAGCTTCATTGGCTTGTTTGGCTTTTGGCGACAGCATATTCCACATTTGAGTCAGATTTTGGCTCCTTTATATCGAGTCACTCGAAAAAAGAATGTGTTTGAATGGGGTGAACCACAACAGAATGCGTTTAACTTGGCAAAAGAAGCAATTCGGTACGCTTTGGATCTGTGGCCTGTGTGCGAGGGTGATGTGGATTTGAATGTGTCCGTGCAAGGTCTTTATGCCAATTGGAGTCTGTGGCAAAAACAAGGCAGACAAAAAGTGCCATTAGGTTTTTGGACCAAAAAGTTACCTGAGGCTGGTGAGCGTTATTCACCTTTTGAGAAACAGTTGCTTGCATGCTATTGGGCTCTGGTGGATACCGAGCAAATGACTTTAGGTCATGATGTGATTTTGAGACCTGAAATTCCTATGATGCAGTGGGTTTTGAGTTCGCCGAAAACTCATCGAATTGGACATGCTCAAGAGGCGAGTGTGATCAAGTGGAAATGGTACATTCAGGACAGGGCACATGTGGGTCCGAAAGGTGTGGCAGCATTACATGAGCGAGTGGCGCTGGCGCCATCGAATGAGACTGGGAGTGATTGCTCCGTACCTGTGGTACAGGAATCTCCTGTCAAGTGGGGTAAGCCATTTGATGATTTGTCCGCGGAGGACAGAAAACATGTGTGGTTTACGGATGGTTCAGTGAGGTTCATTGGAGAGAAACGGCATTGGAAGGCAGTGTCTTATAACCCAATCACACAGAAATTGTTGAGTACAACTGGTGAAAGAAAGAGTAGTCAATTTGCTGAGTTATATGCAGTTTACCAAGTTTTGAAACAAGAATTACCTGGCACATGTCATATTTTCACTGATTCCTGGTCCACGGCTAATGGACTGGCGGTGTGGTTACCAACTTGGCATTCTCATAATTGGGAATTGCATTCGAAAGAACTGTGGGGAAAAGAATGATGGCAAGAAATTTGGGAAATGCTCCCACAGAGTACTGTGACAATCTTTCATGTGGATGCTCATACCCCGATAGACTCCCTTGACAAATTCTTTCATAACATTGCAGATAAGAAATCTAAAATTGCTGAGGCAGTGGTGGACATGCAAGATTCTGATTTGGCGGGATTGGCAAAATGGGCCCACCAGAAAGCAGGACATTTTGGAGAGAGAGCCACTAGCAGGTGGGCCGCCGATCGAGGAATTTATATTCCTTTAAATTACATTAAAGATACTATTCTACATTGTCCCATCTGTCAACATTCCAGACAACAAAAAGTACCACAAATTGTTAAAGGTCATTTATATCGAGGAAAATTGCCCGCTCAAATTTGGCAGATTGATTATATTGGTCCGGTCCTATGAGCAAAAATTGTCAATATGTTTGTACATTTGTCGACACCTACAGTGGCCTTTTGGTGGCCTTTCCCTGTAAACAAGCTACCCAAGTGAATACCATTAAAACATTGGAATTAATTATATTGTACTATGGCGCTCCATTTCAAATTCAATCTGATAATGCATCCCACTTTCGAGGAAGATTGGTACAGGAATTTTGTGCGGAAAACAATATAGAATGGGTGTATCATATTCCATATTATCCACAGGCATCAGGCCTTATTGAAAGAATGAATGGTTTACTTAAAGAACAATTGCGAAAATTAACTGACAATAAGTATAAAAATTGGAGAGATAATTTGTTTCAAGCATTATTGATTCTGAACAATCGTCCCTTTTTAAATGCTGAATCTCCTTTAATGCGTTTGTTTCCCCCAAATGTCGATGCGAAACCCAACACCATTGGTAATACTGTAATGTACTGGGAAATTTCCCCCGGAGCCCTGGCTCCTTGCAGAGCAACCCCAGGTTCTGCAGGCTTGGACCTGCATGCCATGAATGATACTGTGCTTAAGAGTAAAGATCGAATCATTATTGAGACAGGCGTTGGTGTCTGTATACCAGCTGGAAGTTTTGGACTGATTGCCCCTAGATCGGGCCTTGCCTTAAAAGGTGTTCAAGTACTCAGAGGAGTGATTGACAGTGATTATCAGGGAGAGATTAAGGTCCTCCTGCTGAACAGCAGTGAGGTTGATTTATCAATTCAAAAGACTGACCGAGTTGCCCAATTGCTAATTATGCCTGTTTTCAGTGGTGAGATTCAGAAAGGCACTGCCCCAACATTGCTAACTGTACGAGGACAAAAAGGTTTCGGCTCTACGGACAATCCTGGAGCGAGAATATGGGTGCAATCGCCTAAAAATCCCCCTGAACAAGCTGAAGTAATTGCAACCGGTCATGACAATACCATATTGGTAATCAGACCAGGGAAAGATAGCTGGGAAGCTGTCCCGGCTCCCAAATGTTACTTACGAGAATGAATAATGCCTGTATTTGATTTTCTTCCAGATCATTCTCTGGACTGCTGCTGCAGGATGTGCCGGCGTTGGACTCCTTTTGGTCTGCTACGTCGGGAGAGGAGGGAACCCACAGACTTTGGTCGATTTGAGAACCCGAGTACCGCGTTCCTTCGCTGCGTGGGATTCATCATCGAACTTTTGGACAACTCTGGCTAAACGAGTTACTAATTCTCCGCATTTCTGCCTGACACCTATGCGTTCAGTAACTGATATTCTAGCGACCTGCTTGGTTGCTGTCCCTGCCTCACTGGAGACTCTGAAGCATATTTTTAATATATCAAACGCCCGACCCAATGTAATTCTCTGCGATTTTGCTGCTCACGAGTATTGCCCTTTATGTACTATTCTTTCAGATTCCATTCCCCCAATTCATTCTCAAATCACTACCTATAATATCACGCAGGGCGACTTGTGCTTTTTCTTGACTTGCGATCCTAATGCAATTACTGAATGTGTAAAACTGAAACTTAAAGCAGCCACCTCTTTTTCGACTCATGAACGAACGTTGTGCTCACGAATACCCCCAAAATCATGTACTTCTGTTAAAAATAATATGACTTGTAAAAGTATAGTAGTTGCCCCTAGCCATTACCGTACAATGTTGTTACCTTCTGGTTGGTTATTTTCCTGTGGCAACACCTCTTGGCCCTATATTCCTGCAAATATTTCCGGAGGCCCGTGTGCCATCACTAGACTGAGTTTATTAATGTTTTCCTCACAACCCAATACCTATTCCCGTATAGTTCGTGATGCTATGATGTTACATGAGGACTGTGATTCTTCTCTACATCTTTATTCTAAATCGGAATACCTTATTTTAGCTATTTCCATTATTGGTGTCCCGGCATTGGCTGTTTATAACGCCAAATCAATTGGGAAAATGGCCTGTTGGATGGTCAAATCAATTAATCAAACTTCTACCATTTTATCGGATATGTTATTAGATGCCCAGGGTGAACGCCGTGCCATTTTACAAAATCGTGCGGCCATTGATTACCTTTTGTTAATACATGGACATGATTGTTCTGATTTTGAAGGCCTATGTTGCTTCAACCTCTCCGACCACACTAAGTCCATTCAAGCTCATATTGACAAACTTCATGACTTGACTGAGGAGGTTCGAAAACACATTGATCAGGGTTGGTTCGACTGGCTCTTCGATTGGTTACCTGACTTACATTCCCTATGACAGATACTAGGGGGTATTATGATTTCTATTAGTATTTTAGTAGCTATTTGCTGCTTTATTCAGTGCATCCCTTCCCTACTCCAATACTGTAGATTCGGCAAGAGGAATAGATCAGTTAGTTTTGTTTCCTATTATTCTTCCACAGATGTTTGTTCCATATAGCGAATGATTAATAGACTGGAGTCAAGGGTGAAGTGTTCTGACTGACTTTTTCGGCCCTCCTTTGAGGGAGGATGATTGGATATGACTCTAGTCTATTATCATTCTAGTGCAGGGATTAGAACTACAGACAGGGCCTATTCATAAGGCACAGTAATGCACTTTCGTAGCATTTTCCTTAGATCAGGGCTTATAAACTTATGTTAGGGGATAGATTCATTAGTATTAGTGATAATCTGTCCTTTTGCAAGAGTGTTAGTATACTTTCTATGGAGTTATGCTTATTTCGGGCCTTGTAGGCCTCAAACGGAGAGACTCCATCTTGCTTTCTGCCCCGGCAGCTTGAGATGCTTCTAGGTCAAGTGTAATGTTTTAGTTTCGAAGTGTTGTTCGCTTGGAGAGAACCGGCTCAGGCTGGCCCTTATCGAAAGACTGTATTTTTCTCCACTCCGAAGACACAACATCAGGCCGGCCGGCTGGGAACGTGTCCTTGGTACGGGGAGGTACAAGAATTTAGTGGGCGGCAGGTTACTGGCCGTAACTTTCCATGAAAGGACAAGCTTCCATATTAGTGAAAGCGTTAGGCTGTGAGTCAGTCAGTCTGTAGGCGGCAGCTAGCCGATAGCTTCAATGCCATTAAATATTTCCAGGCAGACAGTCGCCATGTTGAAGTCCGAGAAGGATCATGAAGCTGATACTCTCTGAGAAAGATTGAAGAGGAAAGAGAAGTAGTGCAGAACGGCCAGAGAGAGAGAGAGAGACAGCAGCTAATTAAAGGAAGGTTCCAGTGACTTGGAGAAAAGCAGAGAAGACAGAGCATAGCAGTGCAGACGTGTACTCGTGACTGCTGAGGTGTGATTCTAAGACGAGCCAAGGCACAGACGAGAAGGGAACCTAGATGACTGCCGAACCCCGACTTCGTGTCCATAAGGTGACGTCTGCCCATACTCTATAGTGTGCACATTCTAACCTTTTACTTTTCTTTGCAGGATATATGTTATAGTATAGTATTGTGTTTTTATGATCATTGTAATAAAATACCCCAGTTCTTAGTGAACCAACATGTGCCTCGTATTCTTGTTCAATCGGGGTAACCTGTTCTTCTAGTCAGGCATTGTTTTCATGAACGGATGTAATTCCCGGTCAGGTAAGAGGTGACTGAACAATGAGGGAGAGAGGGACCATTTGATGTGAAGAATAGAGGGTACATGCTTTAATTTGGCAAGTTGTGGTAGTTCCTGTTATTGTAGTATCATATCCCGAGTAGCCAATGAGAGATTCCTTCCAAAGGTATTCATAGGAGAGTGATCGTCATTGGTAAGCGGCGTTAATGAGAACACCAGGTGGGACACTGGTGCATAGATCCGCCGGATTGCGGATCGGGCTGTGAGTGAGAGGACACTGGGGGGGACACCAGTGCTTAGGTCCGCCAGATTGTGGACCGGATTGTGAGGAAGAGAGCACTAGGGCTGCAGCCTAGTGTGTAGGCACGCAGGATTCCGACTTGCCGAGTGAGCACTGATTGTGGTCAGTGTGTAATGGTAACTAATCAGAACTGCCCTAGGGTAGATTAGTCTGGGCCTAAGTTGCCGTGAGACTAACTGGTATGAGTGGGATATTATAGAAAACCTATGCATGTACATTGCTATTTCCCCATCCTTAGGTACAAGATATATGTGTATATACCTATTGTAAATACGTTCTAAGGAGGGAGGTGATTACGTTCCGACTGGGTTGGAGGTGCTCTGAGGAGCTGATCCCAACTGGTCCAAGAATCCAGTCGTTACAGATGCCTAGGTCAATGGATCTTATATTACCTGCCGAGAAGTGTAAAGGGGAGAAATACCTCATTCTGAGACAATCCAACATTCCCAAATATCGTGACTCCAAATATTACAGACTCCGAATTCTAAGATTAGTTGGTTTATTACAAAGCCAAAAAGTACATGGGAACTAATACAAAGCCATATCTACGAGTGAGCTTAATCCGATGGATCATGAACAGAATGAAAAGTTCCAGAAACAGAACACAGGCGAGGACTTCCCCAATGTCTATGTCAGACTTCATCTGTGGCTGAAAAGTGAAAAGCATTAAGCTATCCCTACTCTATCTCTAAAGTGACATCCCTACTTACCATTCCCCAGGCAAGATCAATTAAAGGTGTCAGCTCGTGAAGACTTCAAAGTACACTCACATTGTATGGGCCAGGTAGCCAAAGCTACAGAGAGCATTCTAAGAGACTCACTCCTTCTCTCCAGATCGATCTCCTCACCCCTTCTCCTAACTCCGTCCCTGGGAAACTGTCCCTAATACAAAATGCACAGATGTAAAACATGCCCACAAATTACCTCATTTCACTGGACACTTCTCATAGGTATATTTCCACCGTCTTCCTCACTTCAACTAAGTTCAGCTCGATGACCTTGATTCCCAGGCCTCCTTAGTAAGAAAGAATACTGGCTCCCAATTTTCGTCATTCCTTTTACAAAGTATCTCTTCTCCTCCATGCCTAACTCCTACAATAAAAGGCATTTGTTTCAACTAACAAAGGCAGCTTCTTCCACCTGCAACGGAAATGTGAGAACAGAAAAACCTTGCATGTACATGAAATTCGGTGACTACCTCCAAATGCGAGAATTTACCAGGGAAATTACATGTTCAGGCCTGCACAAATCGGCCAAAACAAAAATACAAATAGGCCTTTCAATTACACACAATTGAACATTTCATTTAGGCCTTTAAACATCAAACTATACATACAAGTTAACTGTGCTTTCCTTTGCAAGCATCTACAATTGTTACACGTTAATCACAATTAGCCATCTTCATGTGCAGACTCCAACATGATGCACCTTTAAATCAAAATGCATTACATTACACATGAGCTTTTCGTTAGGCGATTGCAATATACTAAAGGTTACTCTTTCCAAACAAAATGTAATTTCATTTCTCTTCCATGGCACAAAACAATTTCTATCAACTCACTTGAAGATATTATTACAACACATTTTCAATTGACAAAATGTTAATACAACACAGGAGTATTTGCAGGTGCCGACTATCCATGATTATGATGCACCCCTACAATTTTAGAGCACTATCGCGCTCCATCACAGGTAGTGGTCCAATGTATCGAAGTGTGCTGTGAGTAGCCTGCTGCTCCAGTCTACCAATTGCCTGCAGCAGTGTACTGCACCATGACAATCAAACACATGTGCCTCCTTAAGCCACAGCGCTCTGTGTCCTCTTCCCACACTTAAGGGAAAACAAAGTATTGATCTGATGGGGTAAGGCGGTGCCAGCCCACAGCATTGGGGGTCCCTCTGTAGCATAATTGGATTTTTCTGAGCCAGCTTCTTCACTGGGAACAAACCAAAGAAACCCCTAATTTGCTCTGCGCTGGAGTCAAACCAAAAAGAAGTAGTGCACCATAACTGCCTTATTACAGAGAATTGTGCATGGCAAAGCTCTGAGATTTTCATATCCCATAAAACAGGATTTTGACATTCATTTAGTTAACATTTGTTTTTTTGTATTCTGGTACTTATAAGCCAGGATTTTATACACTGGACTACAAGTACCAGAATGCAAAGGAAACATCTGGATAGCACAATATACAAATACTGTTCCAAAAGGTGAGAAATTAGAGGCAAGACCCCGCGCTCTCCAAAAAAAATCATTCTAGGTGTGTGCACGTATTTATTATAGAAAGTTTTGCAAACAAACTAGCATCGACTGTGTTATACCATGCAAAAGTACAGAATGTTGACTAAAGGAATAGCACTGCGATGCCAGATGCTTATCACCCTTTCATTCCATTTGAAGCTTCAAAAGACCGCACTCCAGAAGAGAAAACATTGTGTGATGATAAATGAACTCAGCAATGAGGCTGCAGGAAAAAGAAATAAGAGCAGAGATAAGCAAGAGAAAGAAGGCAGAGTAAAAGTTAGGGTAGAGAGACTGCCCATTAAATTGACTTGTCAGAAATGTTTAATGTTAATATTAAATACCCACTTTCAGTAAGGCAGCATACTACACTCTACTTAGTGATGTGTGAAGAACCTGTTAGTATGAAGCACCATTTATTTGAATGTAAATGAATACTTGTGAAATACCTAAACGGTGTTTGTTGTTCACTAATGAACAAAAAATTCATACATTATCTATTAGGCTCATTTTTTGTAACTAAAATGAAGCCAAAACAGAGAAAGTAATAAGCAATTCCTCCTCAAACCACCAAGGCCAGTTTAATTTTGAGAGTGCCTATGAAGTAAACAGATAGTCATCTTTAAGCATCCTCAAATCATCAAGAACCATCTCATCTTGAGAAATCATCAACTGCTCATCATCTGATCATCAGGAACAATCACATCTTGTGGAGTCATCGGATACTCATTGTCAAGTCATCCTCAAATCGCCAGGCTCACTTTTCTAAGCTCTGCTGATGATTTCTATAGATTGATGATGTCTGATGATGTGAAAATGACTTCTAGAGTAGTTGGATGATCATTTGATGAGTCTGGGATGGCTTCTAAAGTAATCCTGTTTGACCAGGGTAGAACAATGCTTTCTACCTTATTTGGCTTCACTCGCATAAACAGATCTCTCCTAGTGCCTTTCAGGCTAATGGAGATGGTTTTTACTCACAAGTCTGTGTATATGTACCTCACAAATCCTGCTTGTATTAGGCTAATATGTGTCCTTACTGTAGTGAGGTAGTCTGCAGCACTTGATGGTGCAAATTTAACACATTGTCGCTACTTAATCCTGGTTTCCAGAGTTGGGCGCAGTCAATGTCCATTCCAATGCACTTCAAACCAGAGCTAAATCACTACTGAATCACAGGCAACACTTTGTGACTCTTAGCTGCAACCAATATTATTGTTCTCTGTTGTTTTCTCCATGTTGGCATTTGTCTTTTTGCTTTACTATACATCTCCATTTTCAGAGCTACTTCACTGTATTTACTTGCTTATCTTATGGACTATGATTGTTTTCCCTTCCTTATTTTCTTTTATTGCTGCGAGGTAGGCAAAGGACTTTCCTCCTGTTCAAGTCTTGACATGAGGGACGGTGGCCAGAGAGAGCTGAGCTGATCAAAGGTGTCTTTTGGGTGCGTGGAGCGAGAGGTGACTGTTCGGGTATGTAGGTCATGTGTTCTGGAGGGCCTTGTATGCATTGGTGAGGAGCTTGAAAGTTATTCTTCTTTCGACTGGAAGCCAGTCAAGATTGTGCTGCTGGGTGATGTGACTGCAATGGGGGATGTCGAGGATCAGTCTTGCTGCTGCATTCCAGACAGTCTGGAGTTTGCGGAGGAGTTTCTTATTGATTCCAGTTTAGAGAGTGTTGCCGTAGTTCAGTTTGAGGCTGATAAGTGTGTGTGTGATGGTTTTTCTGGTTTGGATCCATCTGAAAGTCTTTCAGAGCATGTGGAGAGTGTTTAAGCAGGTTGAGGATATGGTGTTGATCCTGCAGTTCATTGTGAGCGATAAGTCTAGTATGATGCTGAGGTTTCGAGCATGGTCCGTCGGGGTAGGGGGATTTCCGAGGACAGAGGGTCATCCGGAGTCATTCCATGTGGAGGGGGTGGAGCCAAGGATGAGGATTTCTGTCTGTTCTGAGTTGAGTTTCAGGCAGCTGTTCTTCATCCAGGTGGCGACAGTTTTCTTTTCTTTTCGGAAGTTGTGTTTGTGATGTTGAGTTCATTGGTGAGGGAGAGGATCAGCTTCGTGTCATCGGCATAAGAGACAATGTTAAACCTGTAGTTCTTGACGCTGGTTGCAAGGTGGACCTCGCAACCATGTTATAGGGTTCCGCCATCCAGGTAAACGTGTGAAAATATTACAGTACTTGGCTATACATAAAGCTAATATTTGTTTGCTTCAAGAAACCCATGTTGACAACAATATTTTATCATACAGCATAAAACATCGGTAGGTCACATTCATTCCACTCTAGCCTTAGGGAAAAAAAAAGTAGAGCAGCAATTTTCTTTTCTAAAACACTACGAGTACTGATAATGGATACGCATTCTGATACAAACAGTATATACTTATTTGCTAAAATCAATATTAATATTACTATATTGCATTTAATCAATATTTATGGTCCAAGAGGTGGTGAACCAATTTGTTTTGGATAATGTAACATCAGAAATTGTTAAATTGGGCAAAGTTCAGCTTATTGTTGGTGGTAACTTTAACCTAATTTGTGATCTTCTATTAGAGTCTCCTCTATCAAATCTAGACCTTCCCAAACGTTTTCTTCATTAAAAACATTGTTCAAAGCTTTTAAACTTGTTGCTGTATGGTACTTGCATTCCCCATCTCATAAAGATTTTACCTTTTTCTCTAACCCTCATAACTCATATTCACAGATTGATTCTTTAATGTATTCAAGATCTTTAGTGCATTCTATTACTGAACCCATATTTGGCAATATTGACATATCTGACCATGCTATGACTCAGCACATCCCTTCATTTCAGTATCTTTGGGGCAGCCACAAAGGCATGCAGGCTTGCCCAGGATGGTGAGGAGGAGGAGACGAGCAACGGGGCTCATTTCTCCTACTTGACAGCAACAACAAGGACATTTAGAATGGTGTGGGGAGGAGATGAAGTGCCACGCTTATTTTTCCGACTTGCCAGCAGCAACAGACATGCTCTAGACAGTGCGAGGATGAGGTGGAGCACCTTGCTTACTTCTCTGACGTGCCAGCAGCAACAGGCATGCTCAGAATGGTGCAGGGCTGTGGTGAAGCACAGCGCTCACTTCTCTGACTTGCCAATGGCAACAGGCCCATCGGGACAGTGCAGGGATGATGTGGGGCACCATGCTCACTTCTCTGACTTGTCAATGGCAACAACACACTCAGGATAGTGCAGGGATGGGGTCAAGCACCACGCTTACTTCTCCATTTTGCCAGTGACACAGACATGGATGGAGCAATGCAGGGGCTGAGATGAAGCACATTGTCTTTTATGTCCCTGAGACCTCAGAGCAAAAAGAGGGCAAGCCATGAAGCCCATGGAGATCACTTCAGGGGAGAAAGCAAAGTTCAGCTCTCCTTCCATGGAGTCTGGAGCTGTAGGCAGCAGGACAACAGCCACAAAAGCAGTCCAGATGAGTCCTTTCTGACAGCGTTTCAGTCCAAGGTCCAGAAGTGTCTGATTTGATGGGGTCAGAGAACTAGTACGTATACCCGAATGTGTCTTTGATAGGGGGTAAGCTTCAATTAGTGGTTTTGAATTGCAACATTATCCATTTTAACCCAGCCTTGGCTCCAGACTACCAGTGCGGGGTAAACAGATGAATAAAATCATCCCAATATCAAAATCATACGTGGTACATTTGGGGCGTGACTGCTTATGCTGGCACTAGTACTTTGGTTCCAATTGCCCAAGCTATGTTCAAGAATTTAGAGGCACAACCATAATTGAGGCAGTGTCGCTTTTGCATATTCTAAAAGCTTCCACTGGAATTTGTAAGCTAAGGGATCTGCACAAGGGGACGATTCATTTGGGTCTAGGATTGGCATTACCCCCAGGTCCCTTATGTCCTCGTCCCATTCATTAAATAATTGGAGATAACTATCTCCCAACAGAAAAAAAGAGCAGAGGCATGATGGGGCCCTAATACTGCCCCTCCCATTGGGAGTACATAAGCAGTACTTACCCAGCATCCCGTCTGTTCTTTTTTCTGTCTGTCGACAGATGTTTGCTGTGGTTGCTGGTGCTGCTCCTGCTGGGCTTGGGTGGCTTACCTTCCTTGGATCTCCCCGTCCGGTTGCCTGGCTGTGCGGTCGGGGTGTCTGCTGTCCTGCCTCCTGGCCTGCCGGGCTTGCTGGGAGGCTGGTTTCTTCTTGTCCTGGATCCTCCTGTTTTCATTGTGAAACGATAGTAGGCAGGCCGGCCTTTGCGGCTGGTGCGCCGGCCTCCGGATCTTTTCCGGGTCAGGGGGCGCGTCTTCCTGGTTCCTGCTGCAGGGAAGACGCGCTGCTTTTTCCTCCGGCTGCCTGCTCGGCCCTGGTGTCGATGTTTTGGTGCGCCTTGAGCTGGTGGGGGGAGGGGGGGCACTTGTTGGTGTTCCGGCCTCCATCCCGGGGTAAGTACCGCGTAGCGGTGATTTCTTTTTTTTTTTGCATTGTGGGTGCTGGGGGCTGGATTGTGTGGCTCCTCTGCACTTGCCCATGGGTGTGCTTCGGGGATGCGATGTCTCCCGTATTTGTCTGGGCCACAGTTGTAGGCTGACTTAATACACCATGTACTTTCATATTTGAGACAGCCGCCTTGGTTTCCTTGCATGTTGGCTTCTTCCTGAGAGCCAGCCTAGCTTTCTGCAGGACTCCGAGTTGAGAGTGGCGAGAGTCTAGGGATGCCGGGCATTGTGCCCGGGGCCTCATGCATGCACTCTTCCACTGAGCTGTCTCCCTATGTTTTTCTTTCCGGGTTGTTTGGGTGTTCCTGTCGTTTCTCCTACAGTGAGCTTCAGTGGCACATTCAGTTGGCGCGCAGTACTTCTTCAGCTGTACTTATACAGCAGTACTTGACATGTGCCATGCCGAGGTTGTGAGTTCGTGCCTCTCCTGGAGCTGCTGAGTGGTTTTTCATACACCATTTCGCTTTGAGTGGGGTTTCATCTCAGAGTAACGACAGCCCTTGCTAGGGAGTTTTTGCTTCCAGGGTGCTTGTTTGCAGCTATTTCGACCTGGAGCTATGGCCCGATGTTGAGTCTTGTCCCTGTGGTGGATGAAGATCTCACTGGACATGGGTTTGGATCCTGCTGACACAGTCGTTGTGTCCTGCGGTGGCCGTTTTCCGATCCTGCTTGCACCTCCTGGGGTTGTGGGGGTATGCTCCCGGGGCCTCTTGCAATCGCTGCCTGCGGTCTGCCACTGTGTTGGGTCCCCGCTTATGTCCGCGCCTGCGTGTCCTCTCCTTGCCCTGGTCGTGGGCTTTGGGTTGCAACTACGATTCCTGTGGGTGCCCGTTCTGTTGGGTTGCCTGCTGCGGCCTTGGTGCTCTCCGTCCTGGAGTTCTCTGGGGTTCTTTGCCCCTGCCTCCCTCCTTCTGATCTTGGGTGTCTTTCCTGGGGTCTGTTTTGGTGGGGGTGCTATCTCTGCCTGTGTGGTGCCCGTGTCCTTTCATCTGGAAGGCTATGTTTCCTCTGGGTGTTCCTGTCCGGGCTGCTCTCCTCCTCCTCCGGGCTGGCCTGCTGAGTCGCTCTCCCGGGGCTGGGGTGCGTTGGTGGTTGTGCCTGCTGCTGGTTTGCTTTCTTCTCTTGGCCTGGTTCGGGGGCTCTTTTTCTCCCCGTTCCGCTGTCTTGAGGGGCTGCTTGTTGTTGGTGGTGCTGTGTCGGGTGGCTTGCGTGGGGCTTTCCCTCCGCTGCCTCTTCCTCTTCTCTGGCTCCTCTTCTCTGTGGTCTGGGGGCTGGGGGGGTGCCAAACTGCTGATGCTGCTCGCCCCTGCTCCTTGTTTGGCGCGACTGGCCTATCTTTCGAGTTGCTGGCCTGTTTCTGGGTTCGCTGCTCTTTGGTCTGCGCTGCCCCTCGGTTGCCTTTGGCTTTGGCGCTGGCTTCCTTGGTCTGGGATGGGGTTTATTTGTTCCCTTCTGTGGTGCCTCCTTTTTGTGCTCCTCTCCCTTAGTCTGCGTGGTGGGTGGCTTCTCCCTTTGGTTTGCAGCCTCGGCCCGCCTCTCCCTCCCAGGGGAGACAGCTGGGCCTGCCGGTGCCCATGCGACCGCACCCTCTCCGCACCCCTCCGGCGAGACCTCCCGCCCAGGAGGGCGGGCTCCTTCCCCGGACAGGCTCCCGAGAGACGAAGGGGCGCGCGAAGGTGGCCGGTCGGGGAGATGGGCACGCGGCTCCCACCCCATCGTCAGGTGCGGCAATCTCCTCTGCCTGGCGTTCGTTGGCTGCTTCTGTGTTGTTGACCTTGACTCTTGCCGTTTGGTGGCCTGCCTCTGTTTGGCGTGGGTTCCTGTCGCCTCTGTGGTGGCTGTTTCCCATTTATTTTACTGGCTCTCTCTGTGCTTGCTCTTGGGGTTCCCGGTGTTGTTGGGGGTCTCTCCTGCCTGCTTCCACCTTGCCCTATGTCAGGGTCCTGCTCTTGTGTCAGGGTCGCCTTTCGCTTCCTCGGCGGCGGAGTCTGTTGGGGTTGCGATTCTGTTTCCCCTTCTTCTGGTTCCTCTGTGCTTCCGTGCTGGTGGTGGGTCTGTGTTTCGGCTCCTTGGGGGTCTGCATGGGGTTGGGTCCTGTTGGCCCCATGGTTTCCAGTTTGCCTGCCGCGGGTTTCCCGCTTTTCTTTCTCTCCCTCTGTGTGCCTCCTTCTCGGGGTGTCGTGGCCTGGCCTTGGTGGTGCTGCGGCTGCCCTTGTTTTTCGGGTGGCCTTGCCTCCGCTGCATACTGGCTGTTGTTTTGTGGCCCATGCTATGCTTGCTTGCTGGTTCTGCTCCTCCTCTTCCTGGCCTTGGAGTCTGGGGCACGGGGGCTCCTGGTTCCCGGCTTTGTTTCTTCCGTCCCTTGGGGGACGCCTGGTCCTTGTTCGGCTTCCTGGTGTCCTTCCTGTTGGTCTCTGGGGCACTTTACCTGCGCCTCGGTGATCTGTGGCTTGGGTGTTGTGCTGGGGCCTTCTTTGTGTTTGGTTTCTTCTGGGGTTTGGCTGCTTCTTTTCTTCCTTGTTCCTGTCCAGGCTCTCCCTGTGCTTGCCTTTGGCTTGTTTCGGGTGTTTCGTGCCTGCCTGCCTCTCCTGGTGCTGCCTGTGTTGCTGCCTGGTTTGTTCCCAGTTGGAGCCTCAGGTGGGGGCCTGGTGGGGTTTCTCTGGCTGGGGTTGTTGGGCGCCTGTTCTTCTTGTCCGTGGCGCTTCCCTCCCCCCGGGTTGCATTGCCGGTGGTGGTTCGCCTTTTGGGTCCTAGGGTTCGTGCCGCTGCTGTTTGGGCCTGGCTGTCTTTGCTGCGGCTGTGTCTTGGCGGGGCGCCTGTTTTTCCCCTCTTCTGGGCTCTTGTTCTCCCGGTTGGGGGCCTGTGGCCTTGCTCCCGTTCTGCGCTGGCTGGCTATCTTCTGGGGCTTTCTGCTCCTGTTTGCTGGTCTTCTTTTTGGGTTCTGCGTCCTTGCCTGGGCTCTCTTTGTGTCCTGGCGGGGCACTCTGTTGTTGTGGCCCTGTCTTGTTGGGTCCTTCGGGGCCTGTCCCTGCCGGCGGTTCTCTTCCCAGTCTTCTTTGTCCTGGGTTGGGTCCTCTGTGGGGTCCTGTGGCTCCAGTGGTCTGCCGGCTTCCTGCTTGTTCTGGTTGTTCCCGGGCTGTGCCTCCTGGGTTCCCTGGCTGATTTTGCCTGCTCTGTGGGGCGTTTTTCTGAGCGTTTCCTGGTTTTGGTGTCCTGGTTTGCTTCTACCTCCCTTGATTCTCCTGGTTTGGTCTGTTTGGGTGCCACCCCTTCTGTCTGGTTGGGGTGTGTTCTGTGGTGCTCTTGCCACTGTGGGGTCCTCCCTCCTGGCGGCGGGGTGTCCCTCTGCTTCTCTTCTTCCTCCGGGCCTTCTTTGTGGTCTGGCGGTGGTTTGCTGGGGGTTCCGTGTTCCTCCCTGCCCTTTGGCTGTGGCCTGGGCGGTGCGTGGGCTTGTTCCAGGGTTTTGTTGGCCTGCACTTTTTCCTGCATGGTCGGGTTGCTTGGCTCTGGTGCTTGCTTCCTGGTTCCTTTGGCGTTTGTTGCCCTGTTTTGTGCTGTTTTCTGGCTTCCTCTCCGGTTTTGCTGGTGTTGGGCCTTGTGGGCTTTTGGTCTGGGTGCTGTCCACCCTGTGGCTGTTTTCGGCTGCTCCTGCCCATGCTGCTTTCTTGGTAAGGGTGTGCTTGTGCGGTCCTCTGCCGTGTTGGCGGCTGTTTTTTTCTGCCCTCTGTGTCTGGTGTGGGGGCTGCTGGGTGTTCCCCGGTTGCTCTGGCCTGCGGTCCTGCTTTGTTTCCCTTCCTTTTTGGTGTTGGGGGTTTTTATGGGGGCTGTTGCTGTTGGCTCTGTCTCCGCCCTTGTTGGGCTTGGTAGTTTTTCCGGTCTTGTTGGCCTCTCCTTTGTTGGTTGGCTTACGACTGTGACTTCTGGGGGCATCGCTGGCCTGTGGTCTTTGGGTTGGCCTCGTCTTCCCCTGCTGTCCTGGGTTCGGTGGCCTTCCTGGTTTTGCTTGGTGGCCTCCTTACCTGTGGGGTTTTTTGGCTGTGTCTTTTGGGTCTTGGTTCCGGTTGCCCTGCCTCCGGTTTCTCTGGTTGGCGGCCTCCTTGTTGGGGGTCCTGGCTTTCTGTTTTTGGGTTGTTTCCGGTCCTTGTTTTGCTCCTGCTGTGCTGTTTTGGGTTGCGGACTGGTTGTTTCCTGTAGTTTCCTTTTCCTCCTTCTCGGTGCTCCCTGGGGTTTCTACTTTGTTGTGGTTTCCTGGGTGTGCTTGTGGGTGTGGAAGGCTGGTTTTCTGCTTTGATATTCTCCAATTAGTTAATGAATGGGACGAGGACAACGGGACCTGGGGTAATGAAGATTACTGGTAAGTAATAGAACATTGACTGGGCAGAAAAATATCAAGTACTCATCACTTTCTTAGACAGTTTTACAGTAGAAACAACGGTCAGATCATTGCTTCTGCTTCCTCCAATTAGCAGTGAAAGCTGCTCCTGGTAGGGTCCTGTATCTAAATTGTAGAAAAAGGGATCGAGTAAGCACCGGGTTGATAAAATCCAGGAATTCCTCTGCCTTTGTTGCAAATTTGTGGATAAGGAAACCACTTGTTGGGCAGGCTAGGGTAGTTGACCAGTCCCCACTGCTAATAAATTTCTACTGAGACACTTTTTAAACTTTGAGAGCATCTGCTTGATGAATAGATTGGGGCTTAGTCCCAAATTTCTCAACCCCTTGCTCGATCCAGGCATTTTTAAGCAGCCCAAGCCATCTAAACTTTCCTTCCCTATTGGAATCAATGATTTCCTGCAGGCCCTTCCTAACGTGGCACAGTTCATGGGTACTCCAATCCAATCCCCAAACAAAAATGGTGTCAACGCTATCTGCACTGATATCTCATGGATCCCCAAATGAAGAGCTCAGGAGACCCCAATTTTCTGCTCTGCTCAAGGGACTCGTCTTGCAATGACCCTAAAATTCTGCTCCATATAAGGCACCTCTCCCTAGCGTGTGCTTTTTACATTTCAATTGCTTGATGGGGATGGGTCTAGGCTGCTTTTTTGACAAATTTGTGAATGGCTCCAGCTCTATGGTTCACTCATACATATCACAAAGCTTTCACTTTACAAGGAACCCTGTGTACCTTCAGTGCAACAAGGTTCTCAATGATTTACATAGATAGACCCAGCTCATTCCCCCAAATGGTTTCAAGCTGAACGAACTCTAGTTTCACCCTTACCTTTGCCTTCAATATTATCCATATCTAATTTCAATATTATAGTAAAATCCTCTATCATTATTAAATCCACTAAATTAATTGTACAGGACTTTGACTCTGTATTTCAATTTCTGATTATCTCAATATCTGTTTCTGTAACATTGTTTTATTGCATAATCTGGGATAAAATATGCTCATAGCATTCAATTCTTGAAATCTGAATTGATGCAGTATTTTGAACCTCAGTGATTACTTTTATCTTTCATAATTACAACATAAGCTTTAATTACCCTCTATTGATACTTCTAAATATGATATTTTATGTAACTCTATTCCTAATTGTTTTCCTACTAATATACCAGTTATCAAAATCTCTGAATTAGAGATATGCATCAATGCTTTCAATGCTTCTTCCCATGCGGTTTCTGAATTCCTTAAAAAAAATTACACAACACATGTGAGGTCAATTTACCTTTTATTAGTCATTTTTGTAATATGGAACTTTACACTTCTTTTTCTTTGGATACTTGAAAGAAAATATGGGTAGCTAACATTTCCGTTTGATTCCCCGTTACCCTAAACAAACAAATACTTTCCTCTTCTTCAAATGTCTACGGACACCACATAAATGATTGAAAGTCAAATTATTCGACTCTATTTAGTGTTGGCAGTTCAATGCAATTGATAGTTCATTCAAACATGCACAGTTTGTTTGTACTAGGAGTTCAGACTTGAAAAGATACATGGGACATTATTTTGAAAATACCTCACTTTCTGATAATCTCTCCTATAACACGTGTATATGTCAATCCTTTTCTCTGAATAATAAATTATCTGATATACAAAACAAATTGTAGATCTTTCTGTGAGCTGCAGCTCTCAAATCAGTTATAACTAATTGGAAAAGTGCATCTTTATTATCAGTTCACACTTAGTGGTCCTGGATTACATGTACATGTCAAGAAGCCCATTTATTTCTTAAAGGTTTTGTTAATATTACTTCCTCTTTTCAACAGTTCTGGAAACCTATTGATGATTATATTACATTGTATTTATAATGTTCACTACTTAGTTATTTAGATCGTTTCAATCTAGCAATGTCATATCTTTTATACGAAGTGGCTCATGTTTGTTTTTCTCTTTTTTTTGGTTCCATTTGAGTTCATGTACAAATCGCAGCAGTAATACTTTTTAATGGTACAGTCTTATTTGAACCGGTTGCTTCTGATATCTTACTTCAAGATTGAACTTTTTGGGATACCTTTATGTATTGTCCTTTTCATTTTAAAAATGTTAGTAAAATGTTTTGAATTGGAAGATGCAATCGATTACCCATGTTTTAATAATATGAATAATATATAGTATGGTCATTCAAATAGAACACATGTTTCGTGAGGGAGACCAGTGGAGGTGGACTTTGAGACCGGTGGAGGTGGACTTTTAGAGTAGATTATAGACAATTTTATCCAGGTTTTACTGTGAATACCTGTGTTCATATCTCCTCGGATTATGCTGTTTAATGGCTTACTATCTTGTGTGAATGGAGGAAGAACCGTTTTCGGTATCAACTATGTTGATCCTCGGCAGTGAAGATAGCTGATGAAAAGCATGCTCTGAAAGCCAGCTGAGGTCTTCAAGCTAGATTTGATGCACAGTGGTAACCTAAGCTTTGCATTTGCGTGCTTATTTTCCTGGCAAACAACGTTTTGGGCTACTTTCCCAAGCAATCACTAGCCATGAAGAGTCTATTCTCAAATTTTGGCTCTGAAATATAATCTAGGAATATCAGAATTTTTAATAAAATGCACAGAAAGTTGTTAACCAATAGGAACATTAACGTTAATGTGAAATATTTTCCATGTTGTGTATCACTTTTCAGTGGATCCAAGTCCAATGTCTTTCTAGTTTTAGTTGTTTAAAATAATGCCAAGTCCTCTACAAAAAATGTGATTTCAGTCTGTCCAGCAAGGAGAATTTATTGTCTAAAAACCCAGAATGTGTATGGAAATAGTAATTTACATACATAGGTCAAGTTGTGATTAGGTAAACAAGTATCACGAAACTAAGAGTGACTTTGAAGTCCGTTAAATGCAGACACATTTTGTATATAAAAAATTGAAGCAAGATCACAGTATTCCAGTTTACTCATTCACCACAATATACACAATCATATTATCATATGCAGGGCCAACTAGCTAACACTGTATATAAAAACCAGCAACGAACAGATCAGCATCAGCACTGCAATGTGTACTGCACAAAGATGGCGCTTTTGCTCTTCTTGAGCATTATACAACATGTAGATATTGCATTAGAATACTGAGCACTGCTACTACTGAGAATATTGCTGGCAAGGTAGCTCAGGAACTTAACACCTCGCCGCTGATTCATGCAAATCATGATTTTCATTCATGTCAAGGTGACCTTAGTCTTCCATCCTTCCAAGCTCAGTAAATTGAGTATCATTAAACATCTGTGACACTTGTGAAACAGCAGGAGTTCTAATAGAGCTAAGCATAAAAATAATTAAGTGGAGAAAGGAAGGAGAAGAGGAGGAGGTGATTTGTTATGTGTAACCTAGTAAAGCGGAGTTGCCATTCTGACAACAGTAACAAGTAGGTATTTGCATTGCCTAATTAAATGTGCTGAAATGATAGACCTCAGAAGTAAGAAGGGATGAGTAAACCATGTGGAAGTTCGACCTCGTGACCAAAAGGATGTACACAGACTCATTTATGTATTAATTATTCGAACCAGTACATGAAGAAAGCTGATAACAACACCTAGAAAGAGGGATTATTTCGAAGACTATACTAACACCCGTGAAATTACCTCAATCACAGCTAATCAAGCGCAATCAATCACAATAGGACAAATCGACTTTTTGGAAATGGAAGTGAATATGAAAGTAGCAAACGCTATAACATGTCAACAGAGAAAGATCAGAGATAGACCTGTGCATTGCATTCACTATAGCTTTGAAACTCATAAGTCCTCATTTTGAGGGGTCTGATAAATATGCCAGGTTTTTTCCATTGCCAGAGTTACTAATACAGAGGGTTCTGGTAACTCTGGGGATGAGGAAAATCCAGCCCATACTAGTTAAATCACTGGGCATAACATAAAAATGAGGAAATATAGAGGGAATCAGTATTCCGGAATCAATGCCCCATGTTGTCCTCAGCTTGGGCAGATCTCTTAATTCCAATGGGTGCAATTAGCTGCTGTTACTGGCCCCATCGGAATCAAGAAGCCACTTGATATAAGAATGTTAATGTTTGACCCAGTGAGTGGAATTGTGAGGGTATTTTAACATTTATTTTGTGGTTTTATATATTGCTTGTGAGAAAATGGGTTGTTGATTAAAGGGGGTGCGACCCCTGTCCAAGTAACAGCCACAATGCCTGTCAAGGTGTATCATAAAAGTCAGTAAATTAACCCATGCTTAGCCCTCTGGCAGCTTAGCACAAAAGCAGTCCGGCTTAATGTAGAGGCTACGTGTAAAGGATTTATGCAGCACACCAAAAGTAATAAAGTGGAAAACACAATGCAGGAAAAATCCCACACCAGGTTAGAAAAAGGGAGTACATTTTAACAAAATATTTAACACCAAAATGACAAAAACCCAATTAGTACAACTGGAGTTATGAATTTTTAAAGTTTAAGGAAATTGAAACACCCCAAACATTAAAGCGCCAACCACGGACATCTATTTGCGCACAACTTGATCAAAGTTGATAAAAATGGCCAACTGCTATTGCGAGTGCTGATTGCATCCAGTGGATTAGGACCAATCAGCACTTATTTTTGGACTTAAAAGAAATTCTGAGAAAAATGTGCGAAGAAGGTAAAGTTCAGCAGTGCAAGGATGCAGGTGGTGTCCGAGGAGGGAGCATCGTCTTTAGGGAGTTGCTGGACGAACTTGCTGTGAAGATTTCTAAATTTGGCTTAGTCCTTTTTGAAAAGTCAGAAATCGCCAGAGACAAGGCAGGAGGCTGCAACTGACAATAGTTCAATGAAGATGGATACCCCTATCGCAAAGCACCCCTAAACGGGATTTGCTGCTCTGAGAAGAACGCAGCGGGAGCTACTGTGAAGACAGGCCAACCGACGACGCTCCTTGAACTGATAGGTGACTATGTTGATACTCTCTTTCTCTCTGTTGTCAGAGCTATTTTTAGTAGTTTATTCCTGGTCTCCTCTCAGTGCAGTTTTTAGTACAAGATTTTATATGTCCCTAGTTTTGGACTTTGGCTATCTGGGGAGCTTTAGGACCCCCAACAGGAGTCCAGGACTAGAGAGGAACCACTTGGGTAGTTAGGACTCACTCAGGCTGGATCTAGGTGCGGGTTCAAGATGGTGGGAGCCTTTTTCAGTCCCCAAGGCTCTAAACAGGAGGCCAGCTAACTAGCCCTTGTAGTCACTCTGGAAACAACCATTAGAACACAGTCATTACAACCCACTACATTTACAACACAGTCATTACAACGCAACAGCATTTACATCGCATGCCATTACAATGCAGCCAAAGCAATGCATGTCAATACAATGCATGCCATTACAACGCATGTCACTACAACGCATGCCATTACAACACATTATAAGGTAAGTAATGGGGAATAGTAGTTTTTAACCCTACATTATCCACACTTACCCTACTGTTGCACTCACTTGAGTGGGAATAGTAATTTTTACCCCTACACCATCCAACACTTACCCTACTGTTGCACTCCCCGGAGTGGGAATAGTAATTTTTACCCCTACACTATCCAACACTTACCATACTGTTGCCCTAAAAGTACTATGCGTTGTAATGGTATGCATTGTAATTTTATGCATTGTAATGGAATACGTTGTAAATGTAGTTTCTAAAAATGCGTTGTGATGGCATGTGTTATAAAAGTATGCGTTGTAATGGAGGTTGCGATGTGAAAACTGCGTTGTAAAGGCATGCATTTTAAAGGTTTTGTTGTAACGTGTCCTATTCAGTCACTGTATTAGTCCTTTCACAGGTCCAGAAAGTGGGTATGTGAGTCCTATTTTTACATGGTGCCTTCCCTGAAGAAGAAACTCAACACAATTCCCTTTGAAGTACATGAAGATTCCTGAACTCATCTACCCTGGGTCCAAGTTTACTGCATGAACAATGCAGGGATGACAAGTCCAAACAGTGAAGCAGAACCTATTCAGTTGCAAGTGGGTATGTGTCCAGCTCCGCCCACCCATCCTGCCATTTGATGGCCCATCCAGGCACACCTATTCTCTCTAGTGTGTGGTTGTTTGAGAGGATTAAACAAACTGCTAACTACACTAAGTAGCTTGACTCAGGAACAGGCTGTAGGCATCAAACAGGCCATGAAACTGCCATATTTCTAAAAGTGGAAATTTTAAAGTTGTAACTTAAAATCTGACTCTACCATTAAAGAGGATTTTTGATTACAATTGGTCAGACACCAAAGATGAATTTCTCCCCTGTTCCCAATCAAAAGATAGCACTTATTAAATGTAATAGGATAACCCAATGTTATCCTATGGGAGAGGTAGGCCTCCCAGTAGTAAAAACGCATTTAAGAGTTTTGCACTGCCTGGATATGTAAATGTTAAACATACATGTCCAACCTTTTCCTTACAATGCACACTCCCCTGTGGGATACCTATGGTCTACTATGGGGGTGACTTATATGCAGTAAAAGCAAAGTTTAAGGCTTGGCAAGCGGGTCATATTATCAAGTCAAATTGGCGGTTTAAAACTCCATTCAGGCTGCAGAGGCAGGCCTGGGACATGGCTTAAGGGGCTACCTACATGGGTGGCACAATAAATACTGCAGGCCCACTAGTAGCATTTAATTTACAGGCCCTGGGTATCTAGCATAACACTCTACAAGGGAATTATAAGTAAATTAAATATACCAATCAGGTATAAGCCGCTATTATCATGTTTAAATGGGAGAACACGTACCTTAGCACTGGTTAACAGTTGTAAAGTGGGCAGAATCCTAGAGCCAACAAAAACGAATTTCAGCAAAAATGGGAGGGGTGAAGGTAAAATGTTTGGGGGTAATTCTGCAGAGTGGTCCAAGTTCAACATTACTCTTCCACTATGGGGCATTGTGGTGCTTTTTAATAAAACAGAGAATTATACTTTGCAAAAAGATAAATAGTAGAGTGATAGCACCACAGTAAGTGTCAGCTTTTTTGTTTCTTATGTGGCGCACAGGAGATGCTGGCATAGCTTAGAAGGGCGGTTGCAATCACATGCTAACATGTAAGAGAAGGATTGGTTCAGTGCTTCAAAAGATTTTAAGTTCTGGAGTGGAACACTTCTACTTCTCAGACCTCTTTTGCCTCCTGAGATGTTTTGAAGTATAGCTATATAATTGGGGCTATAAAGTGGGACAATACATTTTTCATGCAAGTTATCATTGGATGTGGAGCCAGGACCTGACTTCATCAAACCTATCCTCTAAGATGGGTTTATTGTGGTTAAATTTGAGAGAAGAGGGGACGTGCCACAGATGAGATTACTGCTTTGATGGGAGCCAGAGATTATTTCAGTGTGCTTGACAGAAATGCATTTCCACAATGTAGATGAGAGAGGATGTGCTCTTATTTTTTAGTGATGCGAGGCATGAGAGATATTATCACTTCTTGAGCAGGAGCATGTAGAAGTAGGCTCACTTGGTGATTCAGTTTATGTGTGGGATGAAGGATAGAGCTAGATCAAGGGTGGAACTCAGCTCAACAATCACTTTTAGATCAATTTGTCTTATTTATGGAAAAACCATGAACCCTATTCATAAAGATTGAGCTGCAAAGCACTGTTTGATATCCAATGTTTGAACTGGAGATGATTTGTGTGGTTATCATGGATAAATGTGGTTTTACTTATTAATTTATTTTTTATTGGAGAGTTTTATTGAATGTTTACATGAACCACAGCTATTAGAATTCTGTCTATAGCACAGATAGCTTTAACATAGAAAGTGAATAAAACATAAGGGTGCTGCTTACTAACAGTATGTGCAGGTAAGTATTATTGTATAAGATCCTGGGTGAACCATAGATGGGATGTGTAATTGCACTCTGTACAGGTAATATAAGGTAGCATGAACTCTACTCCATGACCATCAGTGAGTACACGCAATTTCCTGTGAGTATCTGTGTTTGGCTTTGTCAGTCTGTGGATGATTGGGTGGTTGTCATGGACCCAAGTATTTCTCAAACAGTATAACTTTTATGTTTCTTTTTAAGAAAGCTGTGGACGGGCAGGCCTTTTTTGTTGTGGTGTGGGGTTCCAGGATTTTGGAGCATTTCCTGGAAAGGATCATGTCTGTAATCTTTCTTTCTTCAATCTGGCCTGTTCCAGAAGCATCAGGTGTGCACTACCTAGTGCAAGCAGATTTCCAGAGCTCATGTTTGTGTTAGGTATTTTAAAATTCCAAGATGGAGTTCTTTGTAGGTAATGCATACAGTCTTGTAGATACAGTGGGCTTGATGGGGAACCCAGTTGAACCTGGTGAGCATTGGTGCAATATGATTATATTGTCAGACTCCTGGGACAAACCTGGATGCAGCAGTAAGAGTTGCTGTCAAGGGGGCCTTAGATGTTTTTGAGGGTCAGTAATAGTTGAATTTCTGTAGTTCGGTCTGGAAATGACGAGCACCTGTACCACATATTTTAGGTCATTTTCATGGATGAATGGATTGAGTTTTTTTTATCAGCCATAGGTAATGTGACACTGAGCTGGCAGTGGCATTGATATTGGCAGTCATCTAAACCTTCTTGTCCAGTGTTATTCCCAGTGATTTGGTAGACTCCATGGTTTTCATGGTGTAGTTGTGTGCATTCATATTGATTGAGTCTTGGAGATGAAACAATTTGGAGGACAGATGTGGGTTGAGCTTTAGGTGATTGTGATGTAGCCCTTGTGGCACTTTTGAAAGTGATTGGTTTAGGGGCTGCATGTCATGCCGTACAGTTTGTACTACATCAGTAAGACTGTGCAAATGGACACCATAAATGACAAAAATGTGCGAGAATAAGTCCACACACACATCATCGGTATATGTTGGCATTAGTCCCGGCTAGCTCCCTGTGCACCACCTGGACCTCTAAACCTTACAAGGCACTGGATGGTATGTGCAACCTCAGAACATGATAACTCCGAATACCCAAGTAAATGGGGGAAACAGATTAGTCTCTTTCGTTAGTAGCTCATGCTTACCTAAAGGGGGAAATACGATAAATACTTGAATTGGTATTTCAATCAATTATTGAAGCAATATGATTCTTGTGTAAAATATGTGCACAGCAATGATGAATATAAGGAAACAAAACAGAGGAATCAGCATTACTAGAATGGTAAAGAACATAAACAATTCAACCATGGTGCTGTGACATTGATTTTAGTGAGCTAAAGCCTGGTGCAGAATTTTCAAGGCCCTGATAATATGCCTATGAAGAAGTGTAAACGTAAGTAAATCCTTTTCGGATAATATTATCCTATATGTGCATGAATGTAAATGTGTGTCAAGAGTCAACATTTAAGAAAGATGTCAACTTTAAACTTGACCATGTCAAATGGTGTTGTTCCTTGTCCGAGAACTACATAACTACATTACAGTCATTGACAGAGTTGTGCTTCGTTGGTAGGGGTGGACTGAATTGGCGGAATTTAAGTCTGCAAAATTCTGTCAAGTTACATTACAATTTCACAAGAAACAGCTGAATCCTGCGGTTGGCAGAGTGGGCATTTTGTGTTATTTTCTTTGGATGCGAGAATGCATTTTGTGCTAAGAAAATAGCTCAGCCAAATGCCACTCGGTACCCTTGTATACTCTGCAGTGATTACTGCAAAGTGTGTAAGGGCACCACACTTAAGTGGTATGCAGTGGTTTCTAAACTTTAGAACCCACTGCATATCACTCTGCAATGCATGCTCCTTGGCGCCTTTACATACTCTGTTGTAATTACTGCAGAGTATGAAAGGGAGTTGAGAGGTGTGCACTGCAGTGATTTTTAAACTTGGCCAAAAGAGGTAGCAGTCCCTCTGTTTAAAAACCACTGCAGTGGTTTTTAAACACAGAAGGACTGCTTCCTCTTCTGGCCCTGCTTAAAAATCATTGCAGTGCACTACTCTCTGTGCCTTTACATACAGATTGTAAGGGTGCTGAGTGGTATGCACTGCAGTGTTTTTTTCTCTCTAAACAGGGCCGCAAAAGAGAGCAGTCCCACTGTGTTTAAAACCACTCCAGATCAAACTTTAATCTGCAGTGCTTTTTAAACATAGAGGGACTGCTCCCTCTTGCAGCCCTCTCATAAACAGATAATTACCGCAGATTAATTCCACTGGGAGATAAGAAGAAATTAAAGTAATTCTGTGTTAAAAAGTGTTGTTTCACACAGGTACCCCGATATAGGCTCAGGTAGTAACCAGAACTTTCACCTATATTTCCCCTGCCATTACACTACATAACGGTTCTTGGTACTGACCTTTTACCTAGTTACGGTACTGCTTAAATTACATGGGGTTTTCTCTGAAAAATAACCACATTCATTATGCATAAAGCTTCTTGGAATGCCAGCAGGACTACCATCTCCTCCATAATAACTATGTATAAGGGTCATTCCTTCCGTCATCCAAGTCCAACATGACACAGAAAGGTAGATCCCCTGAGAGTACCCTTTGGGTACATAAACACAATATCTTTGCTGAGGCAGAGAGAGGAGAAAAAGGACTTCCATGCTGACACACTGGTGCAAGAAGCTGCGGTTTCTGCATGCAGACACTCTAGCTCACAGTGGTTTGCCATCCCTCGCTGGATGTCCATCTTGAGACCAAGATTGGGTCCCACAGTTTCTCACTTCAGTTAATGGGGTTGGATTTATCCTGAGGAGATACTTAGCTCTATACCTATATGCATGATAGGTACACTTAGGTACTTCTAGTTAGCGTCTCATCGTAGGAGTATGCATTATCACTGTCATGTATTTTTATACCTGCCTGTATTCATTGTTTTAGCACTATGGTAGGAATCTACCATCCTATTACTCTGTTGGTGCTTGTAATCATTTATGTCTGTTTCTGTATTATGGTTGTTTCAGCACACCTATTTTACACTAGAATGACTCTGGTTCAATAAATGCTTATAGAAAACGTCCCGACCGAATATTCTGTGTATATCTCTGAAACAAAGTGAGTACGAGTGACTGAGCGAAAGGTACTGTACTGATTCCAAGATCCCTGATGGGACAGCGTTATCATGTTCGATAGTTGCCAAGAACTAAGAGGAGTTTACAGTGGCACTTTGAGCTAGCTGGAATACATGTGAACTTACCCGATGGGGGTGTCTGTAACCAGTCTGGACACCATTCCAACAGTCTATGTTGTCTAAACATGCAGATCCTATATAGGTTTATAGGAACTATACAACATGTCACCGCCAACGTTGATTTGGTACTTATTTAATGGTCAAATCTGAGTAGTTCAGTCGTGCTATTCTCAGAGACCCCTACTCACATTTTCCCAGAGACGTCTGGAGTGGGAAAGTGAACAATCCGCCACAGCTGAGTATGCATATTCTATGTATTGGCTGAAGGTTTATCAAGCTTGAAGGATAAACAGTTCCCTAATGTGCTTAAAACCTTATCTGAGTTTTATTGAAACTCTTTCCTTCTTCAAATAATTGCTAAGGAAGAGGTGCTGCTTCAGCACAATGTGCGAACACAGTATAGGAAAGAGAACAAGAAGGCAAAATTAACATTTCAGAAAATGTCAGAACTGCCCTTATCTTAAAACTAGCAGACTATGGAGTCACAACTACGGGTTGGACAGTAACATTCATGATTGAAGCACAACAGTCATATAGAACAGAGTTATTCTATTCATGGGTTAAATTCCCTCAATTAGATGCACGCACAAATACATTTCATTCTTACACTGAAGATGAAACACCAGATGAATACTATCCATATGAGGACATTGAAATTCAGCTCAACTACCAACAGCACATAAACTGGTTTAAAGGCACATTCCCACATACAGAAGAAAAAGTGAGACTCAGTCCGCTCGGAAGAGATGGAACAACCTGGCCAGTCCTAGCTCCATCTAGACATAGACACAATGCCAGTAGCAGACTTACATCCACTTCATAAAGAAATAATAAAACTTTACAGAAACCTGACACAGTTTGTGATGAGAACACTCACACTTCAGCCAACAAGGGCTACACCTACAGGACACATTCAGGGATCTACAAATAAAATAACTCCACAAATGCTACACGCAGTTATGGGCAAAATGCCCACTAAACGGGAGGGAATGCCATTCTGGATAGCTCAAAAAATTCCACAGTTAGAGGCAGTATTTCCTTACACCAGCCCTCAATAAAAACACGGGATGCTAACAATCTGCTTGCCAGTGGGGATAGCTCCCCAGAAAGCGGATTCTACCTCTTGGGGCACAGTCTTTGCTGCCATATATACCAGAATTAATGGCATCCTTTCAATAGCAGTAATACCAGATGTATTAAGACAAATACAGAACCTGCTCTGAACTCAGGGATGAAATTGTTATGAAACACTGCCCAGGTATGAACTATTACATTAGCAAACAAAAAAGGAGAGGAGGCAGTAGTGGCAGTACGCCAACGCCTGAGGGATATCACTCATTTACAACAGGAGCGTGAATTACCTAAAAGTAGCAAAGATACCTATGCCAAATTAAGTAGAGATAGTTTAGGAGCTAGAGCAGCAAAACCTCAACTGATGGGTGGTCCTGATAAAGATAAAACCAAGCAAGCACGTGATTCTTCTAAGAAAAGATGGGATAATAATAATAAAAAACAAAAGAATAGAGACAGTAGGTCACGGCCCAGGGGTGGGTCTCCTAAACAGGAGCCCTCTGAAAGGAGGTACAACCTTAGGAATAGAGATAACATTGAAAAAACCTGACAGGTATCAGGATACTGATACACGTCCCTTTCAGGATTCATCAAAAAAGTCAGAGCGAGAAGGACATTCAGAACACAGACAAGTAGAGCATACAAAGTCCAGACCAGTATTCTTATGTTTATGTTTTTTGGGGGGGGAATTTATTAAGCGCTTGTATACCAAACGGTCTCTTGGCACTGTGAGGGGTGGGAGAGCCTTCCTAAGGAGCTCTACCAGTAGGCTAGAGTGAACAAGCATGTTCTCAGTTTTTTCCTAAAAATTGTGAATTCCAAAGTGTGGGGCCAAGTACAGAAAAGCGAGAGCCACCCATTCTCTTATGCTTCAATCTAGAAATAGTCAGAATATTCATAGTGGCTGATCTAAGATTCCATTTGGGTAAGTACCTTGAGATCTTTGTAGATATAAATTGGGGGCCTGTATCGTAAAGTGCATTAAAGACCATGCAACCTGTCTTAAACATGGACAGCTGAATCACAGGGAGTCAGTGTAGCTGCTTCATAAGCGGCTTAGTGTGACATTGTCTCGGTTGCTGAAAGACTAGCCTAGCCGCTTGATTTTGGATCAGCTGCAGCCTATGGGTTTGATTGGCAGGGAGCCCTAAATAGATGGTGTTGTCATAGTCCAGCCTGGACATAATCAGGGCCAGCATGATAACCATGCTTGCCTCCCTGGTGAAACACTTCCTGATTTTCTTAAAAGTCCTCAGGTGGTAGACACAAGATGAGGTAGCCAGGTTAATCTGTTCCTGCATGGATAGATTGGCATTTATTTTAATCCCCAGACTTTTGACTGCATTTTTAGGGATAGCTGGAGTACCCAATGCAGCTGGCCAGTGTGCTGGCGTCCTCTGATCGAGTCTGTTGTTGGAGATAACTATCTTTGTTTTATCAAAGTTTAATTTGATATAGCTGTGACTCATCCAATCTTTAATCAAAAGCATAGTGTGTTGGAAGAAATCCTTGGATTCCTCTATCTCAGCAATCAGGAAAATCAGCTGCATGTCGACTGCATATTTATATACCTTCACTCCCTGGATTTAAAGAGCGTGGATCAGGGGACAAATATAGATGTTGAACAGATATGGGGAAAGCGATGATCCTTGAGGTACACCACATGTAATATTGACCCAGGCTGAATTGAAAGGTGGCAGCCTAACAGACTGGGTACGTTCCCCTAAAAATGAGAGCATCCATTCCAGAGCTGTGCCCCTCTTTGCCGCCGTTGCATTCTATCCGCTAATATGGAATAATCCACGGTATCAAACGCAGCGGACAGGTCTAGTAATACCAAGGCCTGTGTACACCCCCTATGTGCACCTTCCTTTAGATCATCCACTACACTCAAGATAACTGATTCAGTAGAGTGTGATGGTCTGAATTGGTACTGTTAATGCTTTACTCTAGTTCCTTAGTTTAATCCTTGCTGCTCACAGCCACAGCTACCCAGAGTTGAGCTTAACATTTTACAAACAAGTCTGACTGGACTTAAGAGTTTTTGTGAGTGTATCACATGGTAGGGCCACACAGGCATGCTATATAATACATCAAATCCTCACAGGTTGGAGTGAAACGACTTAGTGAGGTATTAAGAGGGAATTCCTATGAGTCAATGTTGTAGTCAGGATTGAGTTTGAGATAGTGGTGGGTTTGGTACAGGGAGAGTCATCTGGTGGTAGGGGTTTAATGGAGTGTAGTCTTGGAGAGTGGAGGTTAATGAGGGGTCTCTGGGGAATGGACAAGTTGCTTGGAGGATGGGCCAATAGGAGGTGTCCTGATACCCGGGGACATTTGTGAGTGTCGTGAAGGCTGGGGATGGGCTCGGAAGTATTGCTTGTGTGAATAACTCTTTTGATGAATAGTTGTAGATCATCCACTTATTAATACTCTATCCCATTTACCCCCTGCTTCACCATGCTCAGGGTGTGAGCCAGTATGGGACCCTGTCAAACTGTGCAGGATATTGGGTCTGTGACAAAGGAGTACTGACCAGTTAAAAGCAATTTGGCTGGACTAATATTTGAAAATGGGGAGAAATTTACAATCCCCTTGCGCCGCTGATGCATCACTTTTAATATGGGAAAACGTTACATACCAGTGGTACAAGGAGCTTGTAAATAAGCTTCTGGGTCTCTGGTTAGCAGAGGCACCTTGTTCAAGTAGGGACCACATGTCTAACCACCAGGGTAAGCTAGATACACACTAAAAGAAAACCTGTGCTCACCCTCTGGTAGCTTGGCACAGAGCAGTCAGACTTATCTGAATAGGTAGTGTGTAAGGTATTTGTGCAACACACACACACACACACAGAGTAAAACAATGGAAACACCACAAAAATATTCCACACAGGTTGAGAAAAATAAAATATATTTTTAAGAGAAAATCAAGACCAAAATGACAAAAATCCAATAAGTAGAACTAGAGTTATGAATTTCTAAATAATAAACCAAACATAGTGCTTAGAAGTCAATTGCGCTAAGGGGTTATTTGATGTTGTGCTAGACCGGGTTACATCCAGAGTTACACATGACTGCGAGGGAGGGCAGGCTAGCTACAGGACTCAATTGATGGGTTTGTCTCTTTTATGTGCGGGCTGGATTTGTCTCCCAATTTTGTCGAGGTATTTGTGATGGAAGTGGGTTGTCGAGGAAACTATACAACATCCTATAAGCAGGCTCTTCCAGTATAACCAAAGTTCCAGCCTTTAAATATTTGGGGGTTTTATTTGATGCCAAATTAAACTGGAGCACTTTGAAAGGAGAGAAGATGACAAACACGAAGAAAGCAATGGGATCTATAGCAAGTTTTGCACACAGATTAGGTACATGGTCGCATGGGGTGATTTTAAAAATATATCAATGAATTTGAATTTCCATGGCTGTGTCCAGGAGTAATATCTGGGGGTACAAGGTAGCGGCGGAATTACAGACAACGCACAATAAATATCTGAGACAGCTGTTAAAAGTCCACAGGCAACCACCGCCTATTCAGTCAATGAAGAACTTTGGGTGAGGTATGTGTCTGATCTAGTCATGTTCAGCTTCTCCTTTGCTGGGTGAATAATTGGTCCAATGAGGATGTCTCCATTTATCCAAACGGTAATTTTAGACTGCCTTTCCTAGGATCATGCAGTCAAAATACCCTAGCTAAGATACATAAAAGGAACACTATGTAGCCTAGGAAGGTTAGATATTTTCACAAACTATAGAACAGTGAAGAAAGGGGATAAAAAAATCATTAAATTATATATTCTTCAAGAAGATTAGCACAGAGCGAGAAGGCAAGTAATTGATCAAGCCAAAAGTTAGAGCACATGCCCTAGTTAAATCAGCACTGGGAATAGAACACTACCTCACTATTTTAACTAGCGCCTATGATTGTTTTTTAATTACCTGTTTTAGATTTAATATATTTCATCATTTAGTGGCCTCCCCTAGGAAAAAGGGCCCTGTGCCTGCGACAATAGGTCTCCACAGGATTTCTTTTTTTATGCAAATATTTGACGTATCCCTGACGACTTTATCTTAAAGCATTTTTAAAAGACATGAGTTTTAGACAGGCTTGAATTGCACTGATGCATATGCAACTTTGGCAAAATTAAAGCACTTTATTCGTAGTCACACACTTTTGAATAGCCATGGTGAGATCCAGGAAAACTAGAAATGACCAAGATTGAGAGAGGGGATAAAAAAATCATTAAATTATATATTCTTCAAGAAGATTAGCACAGAGCGAGAAGGCAAGTAATTGATCAAGCCAAAAGTTAGAGCACATGCCCTAGTTAAATCAGCACTGGGAATAGAACACTACCTCACTATTTTAACTAGCGCCTATGATTGTTTTTTTGTTTTTTAATTACCTGTTTTAGATTTAATATATTTCATCATTTAGTGGCCTCCCCTAGGAAAAAGGGCCCTGTGCCTGCGACAATAGGTCTCCACAGGATTTCTTTTTTTATGCAAATATTTGACGTATCCCTGACGACTTTATCTTAAAGCATTTTTAAAAGACATGAGTTTTAGACAGGCTTGAATTGCACTGATGCACATGCAACTTTGGCAAAATTAAAGCACTTTATTCGTAGTCACACACTTTTGAATAGCCATGGTGAGATCCAGGAAAACTAGAAATGACCAAGATTGAGAGGTGTATCCAAGAGTAGTAAGAGGTGGACATAGGCTTGGTAGTTAACCAGTTAGCTCTTACAGTCATAGAGCTGATAAGATTAATTTGGCATTTCATTGAATATGATATTTTAATGTATTATATATATTCTTGGGCTCTATGCTTTGCCAAATGAAGATTGTTTAATAATAAATAAAGGACTCATGCAGGTCATGATGACAAAGTACCTTGTATGGAGCATGTGCTGAGCACTTGATGTAAGGAGTTGAGGAAGCGTTGTGTCTTCATCGATCCTGAAGATGGAGGCGAATTGTTGGTGCCGATCTGCACTGGCAATGAAGGCTCTGGTGTCAAACCCCTTTATCATGCTGGCAGTGCATCAATCTCGAGATGGGCTGTAGGTCATCGTCAAGCCGCGCAGTCAGTTGGGGTGTTGTCATCAATCAGCTCCTGCCATGACACGGAAGGCAATGAGTTGGTTCCATTCAGCATAAAGTCCTCAAAGCATCAATTTTGATGGCTCTGGATGGTAGAAATCACCATTAAAGAGCTCAATACTGGATTGTCTCAACTTGGCAGGGCAGGACTCACAGATGGTCGAGTCCAGGTGCCATTGCAAAGTTGAAGGGAGTCATTGATGGTTCTGAGACTTCAGAACAGAGGGCAAGTCAGCAAGCCCTTGGAGTCACAATGGGTTCAAGTGAGAAGGGTCCAGCTCTTGTCCTCAGCAGGGCAGAATTCAGCAGGTAGCCGTGCAGCTCAGCAAAGCAGAAAGCAGTTCTTCAGTTATGCAAAGTGGCAACCCTTGTAGCACAGCAGTCTTCACAGGCCCAGTAGTGTACTGCCTTGGTAGAATCAGAGCTCCAGTGCATATACACAAATGTGCCTTTGAAGTGGTGGGGACTTCAAAGCAGGCACTTAAAGCACACAGGTCCCCTTTTATCCCAGCTCTGTCTGCCTGGCTATCTTGGGGAGGGAGTAATCAGCCCTTTGTGCAGGACACAGTATGCTGCCTATTCAGGTTTAAGTGTCAACTCCCCCTCCCTCTTCCTGCCCAGGAAGAGCTTTCAGAATGTAGATGAATGCAGATGAATACAGATAGGTTCTCTGTCACACCTACTCTTCTTGTGTTTGTGGCTGTCTAGAGGGAATGCAGAAAGTGTAGCTATCACCCACCCCAGACGTGTATTGGAGACAGGCTGCTAGGCTCTCAGAGCAATAAGAGCAGAGAAATGTCCACTTTCTAAAAGTTACATTTTTAAAATAGTATTGTTAAATACAACTTTAAAATTTAAGACAATTGATCATTACCATTCTAAAGATATAAAACATAAGGCTACTACTCCTTTCTGATTAGGAATTACAGCTATAAAGTGTTTTAAGGAATTCTCAATGCTAGCCTATGAGAGGAGTAGTCCTCACAGTAGTGAAAAAACTATTTCAGATATTTGTCATTACCAGGACATGTAAAACTTAAAAGTACATGCCCTGAATTTTAGTTACACAGCACCCTTTAGGATATGGCCTACCTTAGTGGTGACTTATGTGTAATAAAAGGGAAGTTTCAGTCTGGCAAGTGATTTAAATGTGAAGTCGAGGGGCGTGGCCAAGATGGCGGCAGTGTAGGTCATGTCCCTCTGTCCCTCCCGCACCGCCTGGCAATCAGCGTCGTATTCGCCCTACCTGGTGCGCATCTGAGTGGCTGCAGGGGCGACTGGCGGTCCTCTCATTGTGCTGGTTCCGGGGATCCCGTTCTTTTGGAGCCGACTACTGGAGATTCGCCCTTTAACAGCACTGCGGCCTCGGCGTCTCCTGGGCCTGATCCGCCGTGTGGCGAGCGGCGCTGCGGCCTGTGTAAGGAGGAGCGGCGCATACTGGGTTGGTGGCGGCTGGCCCTGGAGCGGACGACCTGTGGTGGTGGCGACTGCTGGGCCTTGGGAGGCTTGGGGCCCGGCTGTGGGTGGCGATAGGCCCCAGCGCAATCGCCACTGCCTGTTAACACAGGCGGAGTCGGGGACGGCGGAGCAGCTTCAGCGGCGGTGGATGCTGTCTGAGGTGAGGAGCGGAGGGGCGGCTACTTTGCAGCTGGAAGGTCGGTCCGCGGTTCGGCGGACGTATAGAACACCACGTCAGAGCCAGCGGTGGAGGGCGGCAAGGGCCGGCGACAGCCGAGGCCCCCCCTGCGACACCCGTGTATGAGAGGGGCTTAGTGGCCTGAAAGAACAGAAGGGCGGAGCGGCGACTATTGAGGCGGTGAGGAGTAGAGGGGTAGCGGCCCAGTATTGGGAGGGTCAGTCCGCGGCTCGGCGGACATGGTGGGGCCCAGGCGGTGAAAGGCAAGCCCCCCCTGTATCACCCACCGGCGAGCGGGATTTGACGGCTGTTGAGGAGCGGTGGGGCACTGTACCGGCCTGCGGATCGGCGTGCAGCGCGTAGGGGCACTGGTGAGGCCCTGCCCCCTTCCCTCTCTGCTGCGACTGAGGCCTAGGAACAGGCCTGTGGCCTCATGATGGCGAGGGGCCCTTGGCGAGATTTGACGGCCCTTGATACAGGCAGTGAACGCGACCCCCCCTGCTGAGCTTGACTACGGGGGTCGGTCCCCAGTGTTGGAAGGCGTTGGGGCACTCTGCCACGGCCCGGGGGTCGGCGGGCAGGGAGAATACTGGTTTGAGTGAGCCTTGGCGGAGCCCTTCTCCACTGCTGTGGGGGGTGCCCGGGGGTGTCGCTGCAGGGCTGGTGGGAGGCCTCTTGTCGACCCGCATTTTGGCGGGCAGCGCTTTCGTGCCACTGAGTCTCTATGGCAGGTACCACGTGGCCGGGGGAGGTGTCCCGTGAGGAACGGGTATTACCTGCATTGCTTCCGTGCCACAGCAAAAAACCCGGGCCCGAAGCAGGTCGAGAGAGTGGAGACAGAGGGGGTTGTGAGGCCCTGTGACTGTTGGAGAGTGCTGCCACCCCGGCGAAGTTAGAGGGTCCCGGTACTGCACTGCCTCCTTGTAAACAGTACCCCCCGGTGGGTCTGCGCCTGGTGTGAGGCCTGTGGTGAGCCTGGCGGGGCAGACGGACGCGGCCCCCAGGTACAGAGTAAGCTCATGGACAGCAGCACCCGGAGGCCCTGTACAGCGGCAGTATTTGTGACTGGTGCTAGTTGTGTGGAGAGTTTGTTGACGGACAAGTGGTGCACTATTGCCATCCATATCGGCAGGCGACCTTGCCTAGCGGTGGCCCATGGCGGGGCTGAGGGCCTGAGGCGACGCTAACATGGCCACTAACAGGGGCAAGAAGGACAAGCCCACAAGGACTCCCTGCTGAAACTGGGGAACCGGGTTGCCTCGCAGCCGGTTACCCCGCCTGCGCAAACGGAGGACGTGGAGGCGCCGGCAACCAAGGCCTTCATGTTGGAGCTGTTTGCCGCCATAAAGGAAGACATCCTTGAGATTTGCTCCCAACTTTCCTCTGACATGTGTGAAGTGCAGCGAGACGTTGATGCGATTGGTGAGAGGGTGGCGACCCTAGAGGAGCATGATGTGGGCACGGCCGATGAGCTCCATCAGCTCCAGCAGGATGTTCTCCGGTTGACAGAGCAGAACTTGGACCTGCAGGCACATACCGAGGACCTGAAAAATCGCTCACGGAGAAACAACATCAGGATCCAAGCGGTCCCCTGGAAGGGAGAGGGGGAGAGCCTGCGGGAGTACGTGACGGCGCTGTTCCGACAGGTCCTGGATGAGGGGGATGACCTTGAGCTCCAGTTGGACAGGGTGCATCGAGTGGGTTTGCCGAGAAATGCCAATGCCCCGCCGCCGAACATCTTAGTCTGTGTTCATGACTTCCAGATTAAGGAACGGATTCTACACATGGTGCGGGTCCTCCCCTCCATCCAGTTTCGTGGGCATCAGCCTGCCCTTTTTCAGGACCTGGCGGCCTCCACCCTCATCAAGCGTCGCAGCTTTAAACCAATCACCACATATCTGCTGGAGCAGGGCATCCCCTATTTCTGGGGTCATGCATTTCACATCATCTGTAAGCTCAAAGGGAAACTCATGCAGCTTTGCTCCCTGGATGCGGCATTTGAGGCGCTAGGCTTGGAGAAGTCAGACTCCAGCACTCGTCCAGTCAGGTCTCCTGCTCGAGTACGCAGGTGCTCCGATGAGTGGCAGACAGTGGGGAGATCGCCCCCGGTGGGAAACCCTGATCCCTCTGGAAGTCTCATGGAGAGAGAGGCTGCCGTCTCCTCTGTGGCGCTGGCGACTGACGGCGAAGATGCTTCAGGACTATAGTTCGCTTGGTCCAGGATGAATTGCATGGTGGTGCTGGGAGGGACACCAGGTGTTAAGACTGTGATATTCACTCTTCCTTGTCCCTAGTGGAAGGTGGTGCCCTGTATCAGGGTTGGGTAAGGTGCTAAGTGGTACTGCGTCCCCCTTCTAGAATGATTTCCTTGACGAACATTAGTCATTTTCCAGTTTGCTTTGCACCTGCTTTGAGTTTGTGTTCTGTTGCACTATGGTTTGGGAGGGGGTTTTGGAGGGGGGGGGGTTGTTTTTGGGTCTCCGCATCAGTGATCAGGGGGTTATGGGGTAGGCTGGGTTGGTTGGGTACCCCCGTTATGTCCGTTTGTGGTCCAGTTTCAGGCACCCTTTCTAATGCTTGTTTCCTTCTCTGGCGAGCATGGGTAAGGATTTGAAAATTGTTAGCTTGAATGCTCGGGGTCTCAATAACCCTGTTAAGCGCGCAGCCATACTATCGCTGTTGGAGAGTGCGGAAGGAGATGTGTGTCTGTTGCAAGAGACTCACCTCCTCTCTAGAGATACTAGGAGGATGAGGGATAGGCACTTCCCAGTGCAGTTGTGGTCCTCGGGTCCAGCAAAAAAGCAGGGGCTGGCTATCCTGTTCAGCGCTAAGGCCCACTGTAAGGTCCTATCCCAAGTGGTTGACATTAAAGGGCGCTTCCTGGCGGTTAGGGTCCAATAGGGGACCACGCACTTCACAGTCGGCTCCCTGTATGCCCCAAACGAGCACCAAGAACCCTTTTTGAAGACGGCGCTTGCTGCAGTGCTTGCTTCCCTGGATGTGTATGTGCTGGTGGGGGGAGACCTGAATGTAGTAATTGACCCTGCACTGGATAGATCTGCTGTGCGTTCGCATCAAGCGGGGGCCATCTCGCAGGGAGGGAAGCAGTGGCTGCAAGAGCGGGGGCCTACACGATGTTTGGTTCACTCAGCATCCCCTAGAGCGTGACTTCACTCGTTACTCCGCAGCTCATAAAACTTATGCGTGCTTGGATCACTTCCTTGCTACGGCATCTTTAATGCTCCATTTGTCTGCAGCAGAGATTTCCCCACGCTCTTTATCTGACCATGCCCTTATTACTGTACAGCTTACCTGCACAGGACAGCGGCCTTCATCATCCGGCTGGTGTCTTCAGGACTCCCTCCTCAACTCGGAGTCGGTAGTTGCTCGTGTGCGGGCAACGATTACTCAATATTTCGTGGACAATGACAGGGATGGTACGTCGCAGGAGTCTGTTTGGGAGGCCCTCAAGTTGGTGGCCAGAGGAGACCTTATTGCGGTGTCTGCGTCATTCGCCCGGATTCGTAGGGAGAAGCGTGAGGAGTTAGAGAGTGCGGTGGGAGATCTGGAGGCGGTACATAAGAGGACGGGGGCTTCACGTATATGGAGGGAACTGGAAACGAAAAGACGTATGCTCAAACACCTCGACTTGGACCGAGCGGAGTATGCCCTCTTGCGCTTGCGCCACAAGTTTTATCTCAGTGGGGACAAAGGGGGCCGGATGCTGGCACACAGGCTGAGGGCTCGAGCGCAGCAGTCCGCCGTTCAGGCCATTAGGGATGCAGACGCGGTGGAGCATACCACCGATTCTCTTATTGCAGATTCTTTCCAGCGGTTTTACCATACCTTGTATCACCAGGAACCCCCGGACCCTGAGCGGGTGGAGGCGTATTTAGCTTCATGTGGCATAACGCCTCTCTTTCAGACCTCGGCAGATGCGCTTGTGGCTGAAATACTCATCGAGGAATTCATCTCCGCGATTGCACGATTGAAGCTGGCCAAATCCCCGGGCCGGATGGCTTTTCATCAAACTTTTAGAAGAAGTTTTGTGTGGAATTGGCACCCTTTTTAACTAGTGTTTTTAATTCCTTCCTGGAGTCAGGGGAGGTGACCCCTTCCATGTCGGAGGCCTCTATCTCAGTTATCCCCAAGCCCGGGAAAGACCCCATGAAGTGTGGATCGTATCGCCCGATCTCACTCCTCAACATTGACGCCAAGCTGTTTGCTAGCGTTCTGGCTGCGCGCCTTAGCCCGCTGATGGACGGCATCTTAGAGCCGGACCAGGTGGGGTTTATACCGACGCGGCAGGGGGGGGGGGGAACACTAAGAGGCTTCTGCACCTCATGGATTCTGTGCATCGTTCTCGCACGCAGGCCCTCTTTTTATCAATAGACGCAGAGAAGGCTTTCGACCGCGTCGACTGGACTTATTTGTTTGCGGTTTTGAAAGCTTTCAGACTGGGAGCTAACTTCCTGCGATGGGTGCACTGCCTGTATGCGGCGCCGAAGGCGGCGGTCCAGGTGAACGGCTGTAAGTCTACCCCTTTTCCCATCTCTCGAGAGACGAGACAGGGGTGCCCCCTGTCACCGTTGCTTTTTGCGCTCTATATGGAGCCCTTTGCCCAGAGAGTGCGGTCCAATGGGGGAATTCAGGGGGTTCGGTTTGGCGCAGATGTGCATAAGATAAGTGATTCTTTCGCTTACATGCCCTCACACCTCCTTGCAACACCTATCAACAGAATTGCGCAAATTTGGAGACGTTGCAGGTTTTAAAGTTAACTTTTCCAAGTCACAGATCCTTAATGTGTCGATCCCTGCAGCTGACGTGCAGGACCTGCAAAAGGATTTTGCCTTCCAATGGGTTCACTCTGACATCCCGTATCTGGGGATTCGCCTTGCCCCCTCTATAGCGCAGACAGTTTCTCTTAACTACAAGCTCTTACTCGATCAAACAGCCAAATCACTTTTAGACTGGTCGCGTCTCCAGCTCGCCTCGTTTGGTAGGCTATACAAAAGGGGATGATGGACGGAGCGTTTGAGCAAATCAAACACTCACCCCCAGTCAACTGATCTGGGTTTAATCCATCACCATTCTTTAGCTCACTCCGCCACCCCAGTTCAGACATGGCCATATGCAAATCAGTCTGACCCTGTGCCTCATGGGAACAGTCCAGCCCGAACTGCCATGCCATGTCTTCCCTGGACCGGAAACAAGCATCCTGGGACCGGTTTCGGATTCATAATCCTCATCAGCCAGGCTATCTTGACTCCAGTGGCAAAGTGAGCAAGGGACTCACGTCTGAGCATACCCTGCCACACTTAGGGCGAACAAAGCAATACAAAAGGGGATGATGGACGGAGCGTTTGAGCAAATCAAACACTCACCCCCAGTCAACTGATCTGGGTTTAATCCATCACCATTCTTTAGCTCACTCCGCCACCCCAGTTCAGACATCGCCATATGCAAATCAGTCTGACCCTGTGCCTCATGGGAACAGTCCAGCCCGAACTGCCAAGCCATGTCTTGCCTGGACCGGAAACAAGCATCCTGGGACCGGTTTCGGATTCATAATCCTCATCAGCCGGGCTATCTTGAATCCAGTGGCAAAGTGAGAAAGGGACTCACGTCTGAGCATACCATGCCACACTTAGGGCGAACAAAGCGATACAAAAGGGGATGATGGACGGAGCGTTTGAGCAAATCAAACACTCACCCCCAGTCAACTGATCTGGGTTTAATCCATCACCATTCTTTAGCTCACTCCGCCACCCCAGTTCAGACATCGCCATATGCAAATCAGTCTGACCCTGTGCCTCATGGGAACAGTCCAGCCCGAACTGCCAAGCCATGTCTTGCCTGGACCGGAAACAAGCATCCTGGGACCGGTTTCGGATTCATAATCCTCATCAGCCAGGCTATCTTGAATCCAGTGGCAAAGTGAGAAAGGGACTCACGTCTGAGCATACCCTGCCACACTTAGGGCGAACAAAGCGATACAAAAGGGGATGATGGACGGAGCGTTTGAGCAAATCAAACACTCACCCCCAGTCAACTGATCTGGGTTTAATCCATCACCATTCTTTAGCTCACTCTGCCACCCCAGTTCAGACATGGCCATATGCAAATCAGTCTAACCCTGTGCCTCATGGGAACAGAACAGCCCAAACTGCCAAGCCATGTCTTCCCTGGACCGGAAACAAGCATCCTGGGACCGGTTTCGGATTCATAATCCTCATCAGCCAGGCTATCTTGAATCCAGTGGCAAAGTGAGCAAGGGACTAACGTCTGAGCATACCCTGCCACACTTAGGGCGAACAAAGCGATACAAAAGGGGATGATGGACGGAGCGTTTGAGCAAATCAAACACTCACCCCCAGTCAACTGATCTGGGTTTAATCCATCACCATTCTTTAGCTCACTCCGCCACCCCAGTTCAGACATGGCCATATGCAAATCATTCTGACCCTGTGCCTCATGGGAACAGTCCAGCCCGAACTGCCAAGCCATGTCTTCCCTGGACCGGAAACAAGCATCCTGGGACCGGTTTTGGATTCATAATCCTCATCAGCCAGGCTATCTTGAATCCAGTGGCAAAGTGAGCAAGGGACTTACGTCTTTGCATACCCTGCCACACTTAGGGCGAACAAAGCAATACAAAAGGGGATGATGGACGAGCGTTTGAGCAAATCAAACACTCACCCCCAGTCAACTGATCTGGGTTTAATCCATCACCATTCTTTAGCTCACTCCGCCACCCCAGTTCAGACATGGCCATATGCAAATCAGTCTGACCCTGTGCCTCATGGGAACAGTCCAGCCCGAACTGCCAAGCCATGTCTTCCCTGGACCGGAAACAAGCATCCTGGGACCGGTTTCGGATTCATAATCCTCATCAGCCAGGCTATCTTGAATCCAGTGGCAAAGTAGTGGTTTGGTAGGCTAGCGGCGGTCAAAATGACTGTCCTGCCACTCATTCTATACCTTTTTCAGCTGATACCGCTGAGCCCGCCGCTGGGTACCATACAGAAGCTGCAGGGGCTGATTACCAAGTTTTTATCGAACCACAAGCGTCCACGGCTTGCCTCCTCGCTGCTTACGGCCCCTAAGGCCAGCTGTGGACTGGGCTTTCCATCATTGCAAGCGTATTACCAGGCGTCCTGTCTCCGCTTCATTCTCGAATGGAATAGACCTTATTTCAGTAAACACTGGAACTTTATGGACCAGACGGTGGCGGGCTGCAATATTTGGCGCGAGTTATGGCTCCCTCTAAAACATAGGGCTTGGGGCTTATACTCGTCCCCAGTGACGTCGTCCGCCATGAAGGCGTGGGACCAATTGGTGAGGCGCAAGGGCTGGACCACCTTCCCATTGCCCATGACGCCTATTGTTGATAACTCAGACTTCCCACCTGGTTGCTCTTCTCCGATCTTTCAGCGCTGGAGGGAGAAAGGCTGAAAGAGAGTGGGTCACCTCTTTGACCTTGATGGTCTAATCCCGTTCTCTTCGCTGCGCCGGGACCACTTTTTCCTCTCCGAAGCTGATGCCCTTCCTTATTCACAGGTTGCACATTGGGTCACTCAATCGCCTAATATGGCGTATATGTCTCGTCCACTGACAGCCCTAGAGCGTTGGGTGGTCTGCAAAAAAGATGATCACAAACTTATATCTGACTTGTACACCATGATCATTGCGCGCCCTAAGGCTCCGCGTACTAAAGCGCCGGTTCGCTGGGAAACGGAGCTGGGGCGCGTGCTAACGCATAAGGAGTGGGAAAAGGTGTTCTACCGTGCGCATCACACGGTTGCCAATGTTGCAGGGGCTGAAACGGCCTATAAGACGGTGGCATACTGGTACTATACCCCAGCTTGTATTAAGTCCTGGGATCCATAATACTCAGGTCTGTGTTGGCGGGGCTGTGATGCTCCGGGTAGGCTGACACACCTGCTCTGGCTCTGCCCGAAGCTAGAGCGCTATTGGAAAGTGGTCCTTGATGACGTAGAGGACGCATTCCACATCACATTTACCAGGGCTCCTGAACATGTGCTGCTAGGGCTCCCGCATGCAAAAGCATTCCCCTTGCGCTCTATGAGGGGTAATCAGATCGCTCTGGCCCTGTTAGCGGCGCGCTTAGTTATCCTTGTGCAATGGCGATCCACTGATTCTCCTGATCCGAGGGACTGGCTTCGGCGGCTGTGGCACTTATTGGCGATGGAAAGGCTCTCTTTGTGCATGGATGGCAAGGAAGAGGATTATGCGGAGCTGTGGCAACCATTCATTCAGCTTCTATCACGAGATTTGCGCGAGGTAACATGTCCAAAGTATTTGCAGATCCTGCAACTTATCCCGGTGGCGCCTCAGGGTGCAGTCAAATAGATTCGGAGGATTTGGGATGTGCTGGGGGGTGGGTATGACTTAGCGTGTGCAGGGGGTAGATGAGACTGATGTGGAGGAGGGCAGTGGGTGGGGAGGAGGGGTGATGGGGAGGGCGGGGAGGTGGGGTATTTTTTGTTTTGTTTGCTGTTCCTGTTTCTATTCTTAATTGCAGTACAATGCTAAAAGTGCTGGCTGTTCATCCTGGCCTTGCATGCGCCCCCGCCGGTTTGCCCTCCGGGGTGTAAACCCAAAGGCTGTGTTTTATATTGCTGGTTCTTTCTCTGCCGGCCAGTGGAAGTAGGCAGCTGAGCTGTGTTATGTGACGTTCTACTGCTCAATAAAAATGATTGATTCTAAATGTCAAGTCGATGTGACAGTGAACTCCACACACAGGCCTTGTAATGGCAGGCCTGAGACACATTTGCACAGAGTGGCACAACCAGTGCTGCAGGCTCACTAGTAGCATTTCAATTACAGTCACTGGGATTATGGTATACCACTTTACAAGGTACATATAAGTAAACTAAATCGGCCATTTGGGTGTACATGAAAGTCATCATGTTCAGGGGAGAAGCACAGGCATTTTAGCACTGGTTAGCAGTGGTAAAGTGCTCAGAGTCCTAAGCCAACAAAAAGAAACAGCAAAAAGTGAAGGTAAGCAGGAAAACACATGGGGAAAGACCACCCTAAGGATAACAGGGCTAACAACTAAGAAAACCCATTTTAGGACTTAACTACGAAAACCTATGTAATTGTAAGATAATGCCTCTCCTTGTATGCTCACCCCCACATTCTATTGACTAATTCTGCTGGTTTTTCGACACTGAGAGTGTACTAAGGACTGCTAACCAGACCTCAGAGTTAGTGTTCTTAACCCTTAACAAACATATATTGAATTGTCTATACCAAAGATGTCCCTAATATATGGTACCCAGGGCACCTAGGACATGTATGGCAGAGTGTCCACAAAGGAATTCAGCACTGAGTGTGCCACTCTGAGTGTGATAAAGTAAAAAATGGCTCCCAGCCTACCACTGAAGACAGGAAGGGCAGTGTGTACATGGTTAGTCCTATTTTGCCATTAAAACTAATGACAACGCCACCGCTCCCTTGACATTATATGTCAGAATCCCATAATGAAGGCCTATGAAGTCCTATGACAGGGAGATGTATACAGTTAAGTAAGACATATATATTTTAAATGTTTTACAGCAGCAGTTCAATATTATCATTTTACTTGGGAAAATTTAGTAGCCCCATCTGCTAACACAGGGTTAACAGCTGTCATCCTTAAAGTCCTAATGCTGGTCCAAATTGCTGGCCACCAGTATCCTTCCCTAATTCTTTCCTTTGTCTTAGATAAGCCCATATGACTTGTGTGGGTGCTATTAATCAGTATTCTCCTTAACTTTTGAAGTTGTACCAATTTGCGACCTCTTAGCAGTAACCATTCATCACCGTCAATTCATTTCTCATCTACCAAAACCCATAAATATAATCATCACATTTGTTTCTGTCAAACAAACCACATGTCATCATCTTAATGACCTTCTGTATGCACTCATCCTCTTGAAGTACCTTCTTCCACCCATCTTCTTGTATGACTCCATCTGTAATCAAACAGACATTCACTTTTTCATAAAACTCTTCATCTCCAAAACATTAATCGTAGAGATGATTATCTCCTTCCTGCACCAGGCATATCCTTGAGAGGCAATCTGCTTGCAAGTTGCTTGCCCCAGCCCCTAGGACTATTCAAACTTCTGAAGTGAAACCACTCACTTTCAAATACGATTGGAAGTCTGATCAGTACCTTTCTTTGAACAATATTCTTTGAGAGGCTTGTGGTCTGTCTTGATTTTTATTCTATTTCCCCAGAGAAACTTCCTTAGTTTCCTTACAGCCAATACTCACATCTAGGGCTTCCGTCTCAATAACTGAATACTTGCTTTCAGCACCTCTGAAACCTCTTGGCACAGAAAGAATAGTTCTAGACACACCCCCTGACCTTTGCATTAAGATATCTCCTAAACCTTTGGAGCTGGCGTCAGTCATGATAATAGTCTCATCTTTGGTGTCAAGATTTATTAGAGCGGCATCATTTTCCAAACTAAATTTCACATTGTCAAATTCTTTCTGACTTGTCCCACACCATACAAACTCCTTCCCTTCTTAAGAAGCAATCTCGTCCATTTAGTCCTTACTACAAACTTGGGAATTAACTTATTGTAAAACTCTGTCATGCCCAGAAAGTTTACTAACTCTCCTTTACGCTCTTAGGACAGTAAGTTCTTAATTGCCTCCACCAAGCTACCTTTAGGCCAGATTCCAGCACTCATTATTAAATGTTACAAGTCCTCTATTTCTGGAGCATCAGACTTGCAATTTTCCTACTTTAAAGTTAGACCGCCTTTCTACAATCTCTTCAATAAGTCAAGCAACCTCCCATTGTGCTCACCTATGTTAAGTTTAGTTACCAACACATCATCGTGATACACTCTAACCCCTTCTACTCCCTTTAACAATCGTTCCATGGCTCTCTGAAAAACAAAGGCCACAGATATTAATCTGAACGAAATCCTTAAAAATGTATACCAAAAAAAGAGTAGTAAAAGTTGTTAAATCTTGTGAAGCTCGGTCAAAATCAATTTGATGGTATACTGAACTCAAATCAAAAGACAAAAAATATTTGCCACCGTTAAGAGAACTGAACATTTCAATAATATTAGAAGTGGGTAGTGGTCCTTCATCACAGAATTGTTGAGTTCTCTCAAGTCCACACATAATCTAGTCTCCATTGCCTTTTCCACTTCTTCTATAATGCCAGTGTCTATCAACTTATTCCATCCCTTCCTCATACTCTCCGATGTACATTCCTAACTCTGACAATCTTTGGTTGAGCATCTGCCTTGAGTTTGATCACATGGTGCTGCAACAAATGATGGATAGAATGCAGAATAAATCAAACATTCACTCTAGTCAAGAGTTTGAGGTTAAATCCAACATTCTTTTGCTCACCACGCCACCCCAGTTTGGAACCAGCCATATGCAAATCAGTTTTGAGCCTGCTCCTCATGGGAACAGTCCAGACTGAACTGCCAAGCTGGGTTCTCCCTAGACCGGAAACAAGGACCCTGGGACTGGTTTAGGGGTAACACCGCTCATCAGTCAGGCTAGTTCGAATCCAGCGGCACAGCAAGCAATCGGCCAATGTCTGGGTATACCCATCCCACTTAGGGTGAAAAATGCTGCTGCAATAAATGATGAACGGAATGTTGAATAAATCAAACATTCTCCCCCAGTTAAGAGATCTGGGTTAAATCCAACATTCATTTGCTCACTACATCCCCCATTTTGAACCAGTCACATGCAAATCAGTCGTAACCATGCTCCTCATAGGAACAGTCCACTCTAAACTACAAAGCCAGGTCCTCCCTGGATCAGATACAAGCATCCTGGGACTGGCTTTGGGGTTTCACCCCTCATCAGCTAGGCTATGTTGAATCCAAAGACACAACAAGCAAAGGACCCACGTCTGGGCATACCCATCTCACTAAGGGTGACATGTGTGTAGTTATCACAAGGGAAGTGTAAATATGTTGTTAAATTTAGAGGGCTAGTAATTTTCTCTGTTTTCCGGACACAATACAACCTCACACTGCTTGCAATGTGATGAAAATATTGGGTGAAAATATGATGTCCATATAGACATGGCTGTATGTCAGATTATTGCATAAAACAGTGTCGACATATCCGCTACGTTGAACTTGGCCTTTTTTGCATGGTTGTCACTGAACTTTTTTCCTTCCTCCTGTATTTTGTCTGACCTGTTTTAGTTGGTTTTATGACTCTGGGCACTTTACCACTGCTCATCGGTGCTAACATGCATATGCTCTCCAATGGTAAATTGTTTTATGGATTAGTGACTCCATGATTGGCTGGTTTGGTTTACTTGTCAGATCCTAGTACAGTGCATTGCGTGTGCCCAGGGCTTGTAAATCAAATGCTGCTGGTGGGCTTGCAGCATTGGTTTTGCCATCCACAGAAGCAGCCTGTAAAGTGTGTCTCAGGCCTGCCATTGCAGAGCCTGTGTGCAGTCTGGTACTGCCCTGTTAACTGGCAAGTGCACCCACTTGCCAGCTCCTAAACCCTCCCTTTCTACATATCAGACAGCCCTATGGTAGGTCCTAGGGCTGGGTGCATTGTAGGTAAAAGGTAGGACATACCCTGATGTATGTGGCATGTCCTAATAATAAATTACAGCCATTTTCGTTTTTCACTATTGCAAGGCTACCTGTTCCCCATAGGCCAGAATGGGCAGTTTGAATATAACATCTTAGAATACTAACTGACCCAGGGAACAGAAGAGAAATGTTAATTTAGTATGCCTGAACTCAGAATAATAAAATACATCTTTTAGTGAAGTTGGTTGTAACGTTCTGTGTTTGAAAATACCACTTTCAGAAAGTAGATATTTTCTTCCCTAACTGTCCAAGCCTGCCTCTGCTAGTTTGTGTATTCCCTGTCTGGAGTTTGAGTGACAGGGGCTGGGGGATTCCAAGAGACAGGGTGAGTCAGCATTGGGCTGAATAGAGTTATCTGCATGTAGATGGGTGGGAGGAGTTGCACCTGGGCCCTGAATAGGGCTGTGTCTTCCCTCCACAATGCTGGCTCCACCTTCTGTGATGCGTTTGATGTCCCTGGCCTACACTGTGAAAGGAAAGAAGGGGTCTTGTCAACAAAGTGCTCCAGTACTGACCAGAAACTAGTTTGGACTAGGCAAAGGCCTCTCTGCCTTCAGAGAACAAAGGGAAAACGAGTATAAAAGAGGGGACCCAAACCCCAGAACTTTAGATAACTTTTGGGAAACAAGAAAAAACCTTTGCTGAGGAGAGGAACCAGAGGAACTGTGGCAGAGACTATCCCTAAGCTGAATGCTGTATGGGGGATTGGCCTACAGTGGTTGCCTGACTGCCAAAGAAAGGAGAAAAGACGTTGTGCTACTTTCATTCAACTTGTAAAGGATCTCCAAGGGCTTGAGATAGAGCTTGCCTCCTGCTGAAGTCTCAGGGACAACAGAGTTCACCCACCAGCTCCCCAAGAGTTCTTTTGAAGTGCCTGCTGTTGTGTTAGGCCTTCTGAAGGACTGTGTGTCAAAGGAGCTGGAAGCACGTCTCACGAAGGAGAAGAGTGTTGCTGTCCCAGCCGTTGTCATCGCATCGCTGGAAAAGGGTGTTGTCGCTTCGCAACACAGAAGCGACTAGCATCGCCAGAAAAGAGGATCGACGTCGCATTAGATGCTGCTACATCACCGAAGAAGCATGTTGCAGGGTCTGTTGCAGCTCAAAAGAATCGTTGAGTCGCCGCATGGCCGTCGGGCGTTCACGCATCAGCTTGTATTAAGAAGAAGACGCCGTCTCTGTTTCATTGCACCGGATCTTCATGGCATCACGGCGTTGCTGATCGCATCGCCACAGAAGTGCAGTAAGAAACCGACGCATCACCTCCCCACGCCGAGAAGAACCAACGTATCCCCTAGGCATCAGTGGGGACCCAACGCATTACCATTCTTGCGTGTAAGGAACCAACGCATCACCTTCCCTGCAACGCTTTCGTTGTTCTATAGCGTTACACATAAAAAGGGACATTGAACTCAAAGTGTAGCATTTTACATCTTAAGAGAACTAAGCTAATTCTACTATTTTTTAAAGTACAGTATTGTGGATTTTTGCCGATTGTGGTCTTGTGTTAAGTCTATATAAAATACTTATTTTTATACTACACCTTGTGTGGTGTCCATCTGTAGTGTTGTCACTGGGTTACTGTATGTATTCACAAATGCTTTACACACTGCCTCTGAGGTAAGCCTGCCTGCTCGTGCCAAGTTACCAAGGAGGTGAGCAGGGGTTACTTTAGGAGTGTACCCCCTACCCTGATAGACACAAGGGTCCCTATTTGGACAAAGGTACCTACCTCTGCCAACTAGAGACCCACAAATCTAACAAACTAGTTAAAGGAAGCATAAGGGGAATGCAGCTATATTATTCTAACATCCTCTACTTACTTTGAAGTTATTGTGTAAGTCGATAACTTGTAGTCGTCATTACTGCAGTTCAATATTTGAAATTGTGAGACACAACACGATTAGCATCTGATAACTCACATACAGCATGTTAATAACCTTTCATCGAAGCTGTAGGTCAAGCCAAATTATTATGTACAGACTCTGGATATTTTAGGTCATCTAGTCCCCGTGGTTTCCTTCTTTTAACTGGCCTATGAAGCCCCTTCTATACTCTGAAAGTTTGTTTTCATAAACCATGTCTCAGATGTTCACCTGAGCCACTTCAGGGCATGACTCCAAGGGGTATATTTACAAGGAGTTAACCCCACCAGAACATCTCTTTTTCCGACGTTCTATTGGTGTTAACTCCTTTGCCTTATTTACAAGGCGGCATTCAGTCACTTAACATGGCTTAATGCCACCTTGTAAATCATGCCCCGATTCACGCAGCACTTAGTGTGAAAGAGGTGTGCAATGGATGCTATAGTGGGTGTTCCGCTGCAACACCCATTGCTTTTTGACGCTGTCCCATATTTACAAGGTATGGGACAGCACAAAAAATATTGCAAGGGAATTCCTGGTCTGAAGCAGGTGATACGAGGAGAAATGTTTCATTTCTCCTTGTATTTTACACATTCAACAGCACACATAGAAACAGCAAATCGCCTGTAAAGATCGTTTATGTGCAGGAAGGTATCCCATGCTGTGGATGGAAGTGCACAGCATGCTTTCCTGCCATTGTGGCGGGCGGTGCTGAGTGCACCGCCTGCCACAATGGTATGAATGCAGGATGCGCCTGCCACAGTGGCGGGCGCATCCTAATACTGGCGACAGGACCCCCGCCCGTAAGGCGGGCGGTCCATGTTACCACGAGGCCCTTAGTCTCAAGATCAAAAGCTCGGGTATCCAGATCCAAAGAAGCCATTGGCTGAAGGAGGTCAAGCAAAACTCACTATATATGTATATTACATAGTTTTGGAAAAAATAAAATACTTGGCTCATTGAAGGCTTAACACGTTATTATATGAATTATGAATGTGTACACTTTCCTAATCTTCAACATAGACGTCAGATGGGTAAAATAGGCATAGACAGGAGTGCCGGCCCAGAGTATTCTCCAGCTGTTGATAATAATTCAAGCATTTCATCAATCATCAATTTTGTTTACCCCAGTGCACTGCATTAAAGCCAGGCCGAGCTTACAGGTTATCACCTACCTTACCCTACGCACAGGCTCTTGCACCTATTAAAGCAGACAAAAAGTTGCCTGCAAGTCGTCGCTTCTGATATTCAGCTTGCCTTTTAAACAAACCATCCATCCACTTGCAAACGAGGGCAAAGACCAACTCTCTAATGTGCTAATTTAGTGAATCTCTACCCGATTCGGAAAATGTAGAATCATCTAATTACTTGGCTGCCGTCAACCTGACTGTGACATTCGTTAATGAACAGGCCTCTCTAGATTTACCCAAATTACTGATCGTATCAGGTAAAGCATTAACTCAGCACTCAAACTGAAAACAGACAGCCACGGCGCAGTTTCTCATGACTACCAGTGAACCTTACTGGAAAAGCATCAGGATTTCGAGGAGCACAAATAGTAATGCACAAAGTTGCAGATTTTTTAATTTTTTTATGAAGAACACATCTTTAATATATATGGTTATTTGAATCCTTTACATTGTACGAGACCAATAAAAACCGATTCAAAAGTAGGCAGAATACTCGAGCATTATAAATGAAACAAATAAAAGTTGCAGATTAAAAAACACATTGCCCATACTTGTAATATCATGAAAGGGAAATAAATGTGCAAATCTCACTGAATTCTATTCCGGTACAGCGTGCCGAATAAGATTAATCTGGGCATCATTCACAACTTTATTTTCGCATTTATATTTAACATATCTGCCCAAATAAACCAATTTGTGGTCAGAAACGAAACATTCCAGTGGCGGGTGATGATCTTTGAAAGTGGTAAGATGTAAATACAACCTTAGATTGCACTGAGTGAGTGAGTGAACCCAACAAGACTGACTCCCTCTTGGAGAAAGTCTCCCCTCAAATATTTTAAAACAATGGGCCACGATAGAACATCTTATAGTACATTTTTCACATACACTTTAAAAAACTTGCTTTTAAGATCACTTATGAAATATTAAAATATGTTCGCCTTGTGTCAAGCAAGTATGAGCTCCCCCAGGAGATAAGGGGTTACCTAGTAAAAGAAAAATTTAGAAAACTTGTGACAAAATATGCATTGTGCAGGATACAATGACTAAAACGTGTAAACAGTCGTTTCAGAATTTGCAGAATAACACCCTATACATTCACAGCTTCTTTCCTCCCTTTTGTTTCACTTTCTTTTTTAAATTTCTCTCTTTTTTATCATACACCTTCTGAGGAGATGAACAGTCACGTGTTATGACCACAGGCCCCACAATATTCCAAAATCAGCAGCTTTGGCTGGTAGGCCACATCACCGTCCACAGATGGTAACTTGGGCATTATTATACCATGGATGCTCACTGTGGCAAGAATTTCCATCCTAATGCCACTGTTAGCATTTTTTTAGAGAGAGGCAGTGTCATGAAATACATGTCTACAATAAACCAAATCACGACCATTATGCCAATCCCAACATTAATGGTTTGCATAAATGTCCTGGTTCATAGCTGGATACTTCTGTGAATCTTCAAAACGTTGAAAATGAACTCTAACCATGGGAGGAAGCTAAAATCAGTGGACTTTTAACTTTCAAAAATAGACATGTGAATGGAACTTTCTTTTTGAGGAGAAGGAGGCGGAGCATGAGGTGGTTGCGTCATTTAAATTAGATTAGAATTAGGACATACTCTCTGACTTCCTGGCTTTGTCATTTGAAGAACTGCCATGTGAGGAACCTAAGAACTCAGAAAGTTAGAGATGTATGACTTTATTTCCTTATTTCCAATCAGCAGATGTGAATATCCTTTCAACTAATAAGAAGAATGCCCCTAACGTTCACCTATAGAACGACCTAACATACTGTGGGGCATATTACCAACAACTAGCGATAATTATCGCTATGTTGGTTTAGCGGCGATATTTTTATCGCCGAGCTGCAGTGATTTTTATCGCTTAGGACTTGCTATTATCAAGGTATATCTCCTAAGCGATAAAAATCGGCCGAAATGCATGAATATCGCTGAAAAGTCCGCGATATTCATGCATTACCGAGCTAATGCTCTTAGCCATGTTATCCACCTACCATTGGATAACATGGCTAAGAACTGCTCAGGGGCAGGTGTTAGCTTTTGGAGATATTCGCGCTTAGCCATGTTATCCACCAACCATTGGATAACATGGCTAAGAACTGCTCAGGGGCAGGTGTTAGCTTTTGGAGATATTCGCGCTTAGCCATGTTATCCACCTACCATTGGCTAACATGGCTAAGAACTGCTCAGGGGCAGGTGTTAGCTTTTGGAGATATTTGTGCTTAGCGCGAATATCTCCAAAAGTTGGTAATAGGAGATGGCGATGTTAGCGACTGTTTCCAGTCGCTAACATCTTGGCACGCCCACTTTGCATGTCATTAGTGATAAATATCACTGACATGCAAAGCGGGGCCCAAGATGGTCACTATCTCCTACTAGCTGTCGCTAACTGGTGTTAGCGACAGCTAGGTAATAGGGAGATAATTTTATCTCCGCTTTCTTGGCTTTTAAAACCAAAAAAGCGGAGATAAACCCCCTTGATAATATTTTCCAGTGGAAATCCTCCAAACTATATATAATCTTTTGTTTTCTGAATAATATCTTTGTGTAGCTGTCCCGGTGTACTATCTTGGCACATGCTACATTAGTAATACGAGTTTAGAACGTTAATGAATATATGCTATCAGTAATTTAAATGTAATGTTCCAGCAAATTAGCGGCGCCAGTAAACTTTGCTAATATTCGTAAATATTTTAAAAGTAAATTACATTATATATGTTAGGACAGCGTTAAGCATTATGTTTGTTATTTTAGTGTAATAATAGGGCAGAGTGGTGTAAGTTTGTTCAGCAACTTGTGCAACGTGTGTGGTGTGCGGGATGATGTATGTTCAACGAAGTGTGCTGCTGTCAATGTGTGTTGAGTCCGAGTGGTTTTAGTGCATGACTATATATCACAGGTAGTGATCAGATGGTTTCTTTGAACATGATAGTACTGGGCAGGTATTGTCTTGTAGTACTTTGCCATGTGGTTGAGCTATGTTGGAGCAAGAGTGTTACAGGTTATTAAGCATTGGGAAATAAAGCTCCTATAAAATTGCTCTGCTTAGAGGACGCTGTGTAGACTATTTTAGCGCTGAGCATAAATCTATGATGTCGAAAGGGGTGGAGAGGAGTTTCAGAAGATGAATATTACCGTAAACAAAGTCCTTATGTACTGTGGGGATTGTGTATCCTCACGAAAGTATTCCCTATAGGCTTAACTGCCTGAGATTATTGTAGTCGGTAGGTGGCTTTTTATGTAGATTAAAGCGGGGTAGAGAAACTGATGTTCTTTTTGAAATATCAGGAAAGTCTAGTTCAGGGATAGGAGCGAGAAGGAAGACCGGAATAGCAAGGGTTGTCTGGATGATGTACAAATTGAGAGTGGTGGGTATGTACAGGGAGATAACATGGGCAAATTAAGAGAAGGCTGTTCTGTGGATAAATGAGTGGACCACATTGAGGAATTTGTTTTTGTGTGTGTTGTGGCAGAACTCCATTCTGATCCATTTTCAAAAGAAGTGAATAGAAGAGAATCAGAGGACCACACACATTTCTAGATGATGTGCTAGGACAGACGTTAGTGTTCTAAAAAGAAGAATGTGATATGACAATCAATTGTGCAGATGTTGGCATGGTTATCTTTCAGATAATTTACATGATAGTCATAGCTCCAATGCAGGGTCGAGGACTGTGTTGCCCTCAATAATAACTGAGGATATGGGGGAGGGACAGTCTAGAAATAGTGACGAGGAATGGCAGGAAGCACTCTGTTCCCCAAAGGAAGTTGACATCTCAGCAAAACTAAGGCTGCTCCAATTAAAGATTATACATCTGGTGTATCTCTCTGGACATAGATTGGTGCTGATGGGCAGGAGTGAAGATGGGATGTGTAAGAGACAATGTGGCCTGGAGGGGACTTTTCTACACATATTCTGGGAGTGCCTACTAATCCAAAACTACTGGAAAAAGTTCATGAATGTATGAGCACAGTATGGGGGGTGGAAATTCGACTTGAGGCCAAAAGATGTCTTCTGAACATTTGGGAGCCCACGGATTTGAACACAAAGCGCCAAACCTGGGCAACATTTGGACAGATGGTAGCTAAGAGAAATATCGCCCACCTCTGGGAACGGCAACACCACCAATACTTAACGCCTGGAAAGAGAACTTGGATTGGTGTATGATACTGGAGAAAACAGTATATGTAGCTTGTGGCTGTGCCGGAAATGGATAGCGCTCTGGACTAAATGGAATGTTTATCGTGGGAATGTGTGTGAGCCCTCATGTGTCTGCTCCCTTGACGAACCACTAACGCCCTGATATAAATAGAATGTGAACATCTTAGTACTGTCCACTGTCATAATATATGACACTTCGGCCTGACGACAAAAATGTGACACAGATATAAGTAATGATCTCTTGAATGTAATGACCATTTCCTTGATTGTTTAATAAAACAAATTATAAAAAAAAGAGAGGATAGTGTTGTGATTCCCACAGTTAATAGTCTATTTTGGCTTTTGCCAAATATTAAGCTAGTTGTCAGAGAACTTATATTGTACCGAAGTCTCTCCATTTTCATTTAGAAATAAAAAAAATGATACAGATACATTATATGTTAAAAATGCAATTCATGGATTTGCATTCAAAATATCCGTTACAAGTCATAAAGACATCCTTCTCAGATATTTTGACAGTATCTGAAAAACATTATTTACTCATTACATATTAATTTAACAGTTCATCGATTGTAGGCCACACAAATAATATTTTTCTGTAATCTCTTTCGATACTCAATAATCGATGAAGCGGACACTCCTGTTTATATGTTCACGTAAATAAGTTTTGCCCCTTTTGGTGATGTAGAAATCTGAATGTTAGCCAAACGTTCGGCAATATGTCTCTTTGAAGGTCTTATTTGTCTTTCAAAATCCCTGTTGTTACCAGTTCCTATTTTTACCCATATATAAAGTATCACTAAAATATATAGGTGCATTTAAATCTAACATAGTTAACATTCTTTAAATGGGCTGAAATGACTTGCTTAAAATTCAATGAAGAAGCGAATACTGACTTAGCAAATGATCTCGCTTGAATGGAGTAATGTAAATATGGGCTCAACAGTTTTCCTTGCTGATTAATCTTGAGAAGAATTTATATCTGCTAATTATGTTAATATTTTAATTTTCTACCATCAGAAACATGTTAGTAATGTTTCTGACAGTGTCTTTCTACCTTCATATCTTGATCTCCAGATGTGTGATGACAGGAAGATGTGAGGTTACCATACATATTCTAATGAACACAGCTCATTTTTAATGACAGCAGTGTTAGTTTAGGATAATTTAGTTTTTCTATTGCAGGCATAACCTTGCAGGAATTATGTGGGATGTGCTGTGTTATTTCATGTAGAGGTGGGGATGAAGTACCCCCTGGGATGTGAGGCGAGGCAATAGGCCTAGAACAGCTTTAGTGAACACACTGAGCACAATTATCATGTGTTCATGATGGGAATTCACATACATTGGCAGTAGTAAGCCTGAACAGCTATTAGATTTAAAAAAATATAACTAAGGAATAATTAATGTAAAACAAGCAAAAGGGTAGGCAACATGCCCAGTCGGCTTTTTGGATGTGGACAGCCCACTGTTTGAAATGCTATTTAGATTGGTGCATTCAGCAACTTTGGTCCAATATTCCCGAATTCCACATTATTTACTGTTATTAACAAGATTAGGCATGATGCACAACTGTTTATATCTAATCGCTCAATCTCCTCCACTTACCTGTGGTACGAAAATCTGTTAACATTTTGATAGATAAATTAAGAAAGGACGTAAGGTGTTAATTCAAAGACGCGTGGATCTTCAACTGCATGGGGTGAATTTATTTAAAGGAAATCTTGGGACATTTTGGGTTCCCTGAGGGATCTGTAAGATGAGTGTGAGCCTTGTATAGTCATTTAAAAGGTAGATTGGTTGTGGACGGTCATGTATCAAATTAATTTTATAATATTTGGAGGCATATTACAGGAGCTGGCTCCTTTCCCTGCTTCTTCTGTTCGCCCGAGCCATAGAGCCATGTAGATGAATGCATCTTATCTAAATTGAAATCAAGATTCTATGCAAAAGATTTTATTTCCTACACAGGTAATGTTGGGGCTGCTCCTAAGGCTGCCTCTATGCTTTTGAAGAGGATATACTTGTTTCAGAATATAACAAAAAATGAAAAAAGTTTTTTTTTTACAGGAAAACAGACAGACAGATCTTGAGAGGCCCTTGGTAAAAATAATTAGGGTCCAGCAACGAGATGGCTTGGGAAGTTATGAGTCAGACAAATTTTACTTTAGAATTTGCAGGGGTAAATGTAATATTTAAAACAAATGGTACCACTTGTTCATTTTTAATATTACTTCAGTCCACATTATTTGAAGAACAAGGTGAATTTCGAGTAATACTTTTTGCAATTATTAGTCCTCCTATAACACACATTTTTATGGATTATTTTTTTATTCAGTAGAACAATCGTACATAATACATTAAAATTACATTTTACATACAACTGAATACAGAGGATGAAGTAAAGGCTCGGAGAACATGGATGCTTCGTGAAGCTCCCTAGGACCTGCCATGCCAGGGCTCTCATCGGCAGGATATGTAAGGGAGGTCTTGACATAGCTGGCGGGTGATTGTCCTCCTGTCATGCTCTAGAAACTGGCCCTTCATGCCCTATGGAGGTGACTCCGGATGAAGCCTCCTTCATCCGGCCTCGGAGGAAAGGGCCTGCAGACACCATGGAGAAGGAGAGTGGCACAGAGACCTGGTGGGGGTACCGACAGCCAGGGGAACTGAAGTGAGCAGGGGATCCCACCCTCTTACAAGACACTTGGTGCCCAACAGACACACTCTCCACAGGGACAGCGCCAGGAGTCCAGAGAGGGGCAGAACCACTTCAAGGATGGGGATGTGCTCGTCCACACTGCTTCCGTGTCCTACTATTAACTTACATTTCAGAGGAATAACTTTGCAGAAGTAGCCATCCAAACCCCTTTAGATGACTGTGAGACACTTTTGTACATAAGGCCAAGCCACCCTCTACAATACACATTAACCCACCCAAAGACTGACCAGATAGGTAGCCACAATCTAGACATCCTTGTTGAATGCGTGATCGTGCAGAGCACAGTGCATTGATGGGTGTCTGGGCACTTCTCAGCACCCGAGTTTAAATCCCTGCTTTGACCAACCCTGGTGTTAGTGGGTGGACGTGCATCGCCTGGTAGAACGTGTGCCCACCATTTGGTTAAAAGATATTAGTGTTTGCATAAATCATGCATGCTGACAACTGCAAATGCATACTGATAAGACATGAGGAACTGGAATTGGCTCAGGAGGCCACCATAACTCTGGGACAGGAATAGGACCAAACAGTGGTACATTACTGAAAAATGACACTGTGTCACATCCTTCAGGATTCCCAGGTCATGACACATGCTTTCCAGGGGCCCCCATTCAAAAGCTGCACTCTATTGTATATAGAAGACTAAGGGCCAGATGTAGGTAACCAAATACCGGTTGGTAACGGCCGAAAATAACGAATTTCGGCCGTTACCGGCCGGTATTTGGATATTGAGATGTAGGGGTCAAAAAATGTTCCGAATCGGTAAATTTACCAAATCGGTAAATTTACAGAATCTGTAAATTTACCGATTCGGAACATTTACCGATTCGGTAAATTTACAGATTCGGTAAATTTACCAAATCGGTAAATAAGAAATGGTAAAAATGACTTTTGAGATGTAGGTAACCTCTAAAATACTGAATTTCCATGAAATTCGGTATTTAAGAGTCTGTATTTACCATGCATTGAAAGCAGGTGATAGCCAGGTGCAGGCTATAAAAAAGGCCCCGAAATGCAACACTTTGACCTCAGTGGCGTAATTCTACGTCATAGCGAGGCGCCTACGGCTACAGGCAGAAGGAGAGAGGGTCTGGAGAAGGGAGGAGCAGGTCTACAGGCAGAGGATCACCCTATTCCAACTAACAAAGGTACAGGCTACACCCCCAAACTATCCTGGAGTTGATCAGGGACCTGCACCCACTTTTGGAGCACTCAACCCCAAGGGCGCACGCCATTCCACCCCATGTGCAGGTGCTGTGTAGCATACACCTGGTTGCCTCTGGAAGTTACCAGAGTGTGATTGCTGCGGTAGGTGGGGTGTCCTTGAGCTACCTGTCCCGTTTCTTTAGGAAGTTCTCAGAGGCCATGATGCAGAGAATGCATCATTATATCAGCTTCCCTGAAACGCACGCAGAACTACTCAGGACCAAGACAGACTTCTATCAAATAACACATTTCCCCAACATCATCGGCTGTATTGATGGCACCCACATCCCAATTTGCCCACCTGCTGCCACAGAGTACATTTGCAGAAACAGGAAGTCAACCCACACAATAAATGTACAGGTAATCTGTGATGCAAACTACATTATCACAGACATAGTGGCCAAGTTTCCTACATCTTTCAGAACAGTGGGATCTACACATGCCTGACAGCGGGGGAATTTGGCGAAGAATACCTGCTAGGTAAAACACTGTGACACACTCTGATAGATATTGCAGATGTATGTGTATGTGTGCATGTGAGTAATGTATTTTCTATTTTCAAATAGGGAATAGTGCATATGCCGTCAGCTCGTTCACTCTGACACCCTACCTCAACCCTTCAACCCCCAGCCAGAGGCGATACAACAGGGGACACAAATCAACCAGGAACATTGTAGAGTGCACCTTTGGCCTCTTGAAAAGCATGTTCCACTGCCTCCACAAAAGTGGAGGGGCACGCCAGTATACACCTATCACCTGCTGTAAGATGATTGCCACTTGTGCAATGTTGCACAACCTTGCGACTAAGAAGGGCACAGAGGTGGAATTGAGAGACTATGAGGACCATGATGATGATCATGCACTGCCTGAACCCAACACAGCAGGAGTTGCTACACCAACAGATGGCAAACACAGACGGGCAGAGATCACACGCAACTACTTTTAAGTAAGTAAAGAGACCCAAACAAGTGGAGTATGCACCCAACATAGTTTAATATTTGGCACTACGCAGGTATTCAAAAGCACAAATGTGCAACACAAATGTCTTCCATGTAATAATGGTAGTCCTGGGTCAATTCCCCATTAACTGAAAAAGTCATTTTCGCCCACGCCTACCAGTGCCAGATGTAAGTGGCTGGCTTTCTTCACTGTGCTTTTGGGATGTTGGCTCACCATGGCGCCTGCTGCTCCTCCGTGTCTCCACAACAAGGGTGCTTTTCATGCTGCTCCTACTGATGCTTTCCTCACTTTCTGGGACGTCCAGGGCAGCAGTTTGTGCTGTCTGTGCATTCATCATCAGCTCTACAGCACCAGTCAGACTAGCAATGCCCTAGACGGATTGGTGACGTTACAACGCAGGCTATTACAACGCCTGCTGTTACAACGCGGTTTTTACATCGCATATCATTACAACGCATAGTGCTTTTAAGCGCTGGATAGTGAATTATTTAATTTACTATTCCAACTCCAGTCCCCGTGGATAGTAGGGAAGGTGTTGGATAGTAAATTAAATATATTCCCTATCCTAGAGCGCCCCCCAGCGCAATTCGTTGTAACGGTTTGCGTTGTAATGGTTGCGTTGTAATGGTAGTGCGTTGTAATGAATGCGTTGTAAGTGATGTTTCCCCCCCCTAGACACCTCATTGATGTTGTGTGTGAGTCCCTCTGGCATGTTAATGCAACGTCTACATAGCAGGGAAGTGGCTGTGGCCAGGCGTTTATTGCTTTACTTTGATGCTGCGCACACTGCCTCTCCTTGCGCTTTGCTAACATGTCCTGGTCCAGTTTGCTGCACAGGAGCTGCACTGATTGTGTCATGTCCCGCATCCCTGCAGCCATCTCTTTGTTCACATAGACCAGTTCTCTAATGCCCTTCCCTATATCTTCCACATTTGTGTTCAGGTTCCTCATCTGGCGTTGCACAGACAGGATGGCCTTCCCCTGCATCCTTTGGATTTTCACCATGCTACCTTCAGGGCCACGGAAGACACTGGGACCCTTCACATGAGCTGCTACAATGCTTTCTTTGTGCCTGCGGCATCTGCTACATGTACGAACAACCTCTGCACTGGACTGCTGTGTGGCAGGACTACCTTCCCCAGGCGAGGTTGGTGTGGCATCCCCCTCAATGTCACCCGCTGGTGACTCCATTTGAACAAGTGGGGCAACTACATGCCTCCTGCTCTTTTGTGATGCAGGAGTTGTCAGAGGCAGTGATGCAGGCAGTTCAGGTGAGGACAGTAACAGAGGGGAACCTGAACATTCTGGGGACGCCTGCAGATGTGGAGACATTTAAAAAAGAATTTTTTTGAAGACCTTTATTGTATCTTAATGCAAGAACACAGCGTTTGGCCTACAACCCGCAAATAGGGCCGGACACAAGTTAGGGTGATATCCATGCTGCAATCAACATGTCAAGTTATAACACCAACTGTTCATAGCATGTTATGATAATTCAGCAATATGTTAACCCAAAGTCTTGCATAGTCAATATTCAAGTACAAGCAGTCTATATATTTTTTTTTTTAGTATACAGTAGTAATTGCCAACATGGCACCTACCCCTCCCCAACAACCGGAATCCAATCAGGGCAGCATGCAGTATTACAAAATGTCAAAAGATAGTGAAGGTAATCAGGACTTGAATTTGCCGCATTAGCAGTGCAGGCACCAGACAGTTCAGGCACACACACACTAGATTCATGTAGGAAGAGAAAACACACCACAAATCAACCAGGGCGAGGTCAAGTGGCTTAAGATAACAAGGCGATAGTGACCATACACATGAGGAGACAAGGAGTGTCGATACCATAATCATAACTTGACAGTAAACAGCCATCCATTTAGTACTAACGGGAATAGTCCACTCAGGGAGTGCACGCTCGCATGAAATCTTACATCAGTCAGCATCAAGCTTAGATAGCATGTACGTCGTGTAAGGGCCCCAGATATCTCATGGGCGTGAGGAAGCAGGTAGTTCTTCATAATAACAAGTTAGCTGATCACGACAATATGCCATGTGCTGCAACCACAGTTTGACATCAGGCGCCCGTTTCCCACCCCAGCAGGCAGCCACCTTTCGTTTAGCAATCTGCAGCACCAACACCACCAATTTCCTCATTCCAGCCGGCACTCCAGAAGCTATGCCCAATAGACAGAGGCGCGGGTCCATTGCAATCTCAATGGAAGTCATTTTGGACAATGCTGCAGTCACACCTGCCCAGAAAGCAGACACTCGTGCACAACCCCAGGCCAAGTGGAAAAAGTCAGCACCATCCAATCCACAACGCACACAAACAGATGATTCTCGAAGGCCATACCTGGTCAGTTGCGCAGGCGTATAGTACCATTGTTGCGAGAATTTCTAGTGAATGAGTCGAAAATTTCCATTCGCTGCAAATTTGCCGGTCATGGAACAGCATTCAGACCATTCATCATCAGTCAAGGGATCAGGCTGACACGCATCCCATCTTGCCCGTGCAATCTCACCGCCTCCTCCCTCATCTTCCTGTGACGCTTTGTATAATCGTGAGATCAGTTTTGCCCGATTAGTTGTTGTATACAGTATCTGAAAAGCGCCCAATACAGGCGGTTCCGCCGGAAAGGACGAATATAATGCTTGTATTGCGGCTGGCAACCTGACATAAATAAAGGTGGCCATGGTTGTATTCGGCACCTGGTCCAGTACCTTCTGTAACGGGAGAAACTGAGTATCCGGAAAAATATCTCCCATAGTGTGCAGACCGGCACCTTGCAGAACTTGTAATGCTCCCACTTCAAGATGTGGAGACATTTCTGGGACTTGTGATGGTGGCTGTTTAATTGGTGCACCTGTGTCCTCTGTGACATTCTCTACACTTGGCCCTGGCTCCTGGCTGTCATACCTCTCTGGTGCCGTGCCTTCTGTCTCTCTGGTACGCCTGCGTGATGTCTCGCCTGTGGACATATAAGCGTACATTAGCTTGGTGCAACTGCCTCACAGCCACTACAATTAAATGATTTTCACTTGTACAATGTACATGTTGCCTGCGCTTCACTATGTCTGAAATGATTAGCCTAACTTGTTGCTTGCTGTGCTGTATGACATGGTCCTTCATTTACTGACTTCATGTCCCATAATGCATTTCTCCTCTACAGTGCTACCTCTACTGGACAGTGGTTGACTTTGCCACATAGGGTAAAGGGAAGGCTGATGGGGTGGGGGGGATTGCTGTGCATGCGTCTTACCTTTTCTTGTGGCAGCTCTGGCTGAGCTGTCTGCATCTCCCAGTCCACAGACGCTCTCTGGTTCAATGGTGGACCCCACCAGCTCCTCCAGGTCAGTCAGGGGGGGTGCACGGTTCTTCCCTCCTCCAGTTTTGTTTACCTGTTTGTGGAGCTCAGCAATTTTTTTCTTTTTCAGGCTCCTGAGGTCATACCACCTCTTTTTCAGGTCGTCTACATCCCTTGGAGTCACTCCTACTGCATTCACCTTTGTTTGAATGTCCAGCCAAATCTTCCTTTTTGTTGATTCAGCCACAGTCAGGGACAGCTAGCCAAACAATTCCTGGTGTTCCTTCACCACCTCCTCCACAAGGACCTGCAGCTCCATGTTGCTAAATTTTATTTTCCTCTTCCTCTCTGGCTGTTCCTTTTCAGTGCTGCTTGCCATTTTCACAGTTTAAAAGTGCAAAACTTTTTCTGAGGCTCAGGGACTTAGCTCAGCTCCAACTGCCTCTCCAGAAGCTTCTAATTACTTGCAGCTGCCTGTGTAGCCACTTCCTGGTAGGGTGGGGAAGGGTGGTAGCACCTGATTGGCTGCCTGATTCAGTTTCACTTTGATTTGCTTTCCGATTCCGTATTTACAGAATCGGTATTTACCGAATCGGTATTTCCCATTCATTCCTATGGGCCTTTTGGCCCATAGGAATGAATGGAAAATACCGATTCGGTAAAAACGGATTCAGTGACTACTGATTCGGTAAATACCGAATGGCAGATTCCGAATTTTACCGAACCGGTAAAAAATACCGAATTTTTATCTACATTGCATTTACTGATTGTGAAATACCGAATCGGTAAAATTCGATATTTTAGAGTCGGTAAATTCAATTTACCTACATCTAGCCCTTAGAAAAAATCAGCCCCCTCACACAAGTGACAAAGACCACAGAAACCACCCTTGAGACTATTAGGGAGCATATTACTGGAGCAGGTTTTTCGGTGGAAGCAATGGAGAGTAAATTAACAGAAACAAGCACACATATCAAGCCTACAATGGCAGATATTGCTTCATTTCAGTCATGTCTTGATTCCACTGACAAACGCATGAACGCACTGCGCTGTGCCTTGTTTTTGTCTGTCAGATGCCTCCTGACAGTGGTGAATTTCTGGATACCGAGGCGGTAGCCTCATTACTCCACATTCATTTTGAGTTTTTTAGTCGCTGTTTAGGTTGTCTTATTGAAGTGTGGCGCTTTGTCACAGTTGAGGTTGGATCACAAGGTCAGCGCTCTGATAGGCCGCGGGTTGTGGTCAATTGGGTTTTGCAGAAGTGTCAGCAAGCTGTATTGCAGAGTCTTGTTTTCATTTGCCAAATGCCTTCTGACGATGATGAGCTTTTGATGGCTGCCACAACGGTTGCCTTCTGACAGTGTTGAGTTTTCGGTGCCTGCCGGGGCAGTTGCCGTCTCGCAGTGATTAGTTTTGGATGCCTGCCGAGGCGGTTGCTTTCAGACAGTGATGGGTTTTTGGATGCTGTGTTGCTGTTTCAGTTTCACAAAGTTAGCGCTTTGATGGACTGCGGATAGCAGTCAAATGGGTTTGTAGAAATGTCTGCAAGTTTCCTGATCAGTGGGGTTTCTTTTTGATCCAATCCTCTGTAGTATGTCCTCTTGAGTTGGCGGAGATGGTTGTCCAACATCTCAACGCCTAAGTCTCTGTGGAGGTCTGCTGCTCTAGTGGAGATAGGAGCACCTGCTGCAATCCGTAAGGCCTTGCTCTGTAGTCTCTGTAGGTCTCTTCGATGCTGCGTGTGGTAGCCACTCCAAACTGGTGAACCGTACGTCATAGTTGGTCGAAATATTGCGGTTATTGCTCGCACCTTGTTCTGCATGGGCATCGACTTGGTCTTCAGGAGTGGGTAAAATGCAGCCAGTTTTGCTGCTGCTTTCTGGCAGGTCTTCTCTATGTGATTTCTCCAGCTGAGTTTAGAGTCCAGAGTCACTCCCAGGTAGGAGTTGCTGTTTTCCCATTTGATCTCTTCCCCATTGAGGAGGATCTGTGGATGTTTCCTGATCAGCTTCCTGGTGAATAATGTTGCTGTGGTTTTGCTTGTGTTCAGGGTGATCTGCCAGCTGCTGTACCATTCGGAGAGTCTGCAGAGCGATGTCTTAAGGTTCTTAGCCACTTCTTTGTCGCTGAAGGATTGGGAGAGGACTGCAACGTCATCGGCGTAAAGGGCAAGATCATTCTTCTTTAGGTCCATTGGGATGTCGTTTGTGAATATGTTAAAGAGGAATGGTCCTAGGATTAATCCATGAGGCACTCCAGCCAGAATTGGGCGTGGCGTTGAGCATTCTTCTTGTACCGCCACGTGAAAGGTCCGTTTTGACAAGTAGCTAGACAGCAGCTTAACCAGGTAGCTTGGAAACTTGAGCTTGATAAGTTTGTAAAGCAGTCCCTCATGCCATACTCAGTCGACTGCTTTGGCTACATCCATAAAGACTACTCCAGTAGACTTGTTGATGTTGAATCCATGGCTAATGATGTCCACAATTCTGAGGAGTTGGTGATTGGTTGAGTGGTCTTTCCGGAACCCAAACTGTTCTTTGGCGAGGAGGTTTTCACTTGTCGCAAAGTCCACGAGATGGGCAAGGATAACTTTTTCTAAGAGCTCTGATAGGCCAGATAGCAAGCTTATGGGGCAGTAATTTGCAGGATCTCGTAGTGGTTTCCCAGCCTTGAGGAATACGATGACTCTCGCTTCTTTCCAGGCGTTAGAGAAATACGGGTGCTGTATACACACGTTGAATATTTCCTCAAGATGATCCACTGCGACCTCTGGGCGCATCTTGATGGCTTGGTTGGCTATTCTGTCCTTTCCTGGTGCCTTGCCGTTTTTCAGTGTCTTTGCCAGGGCCAGTAATTCGCCCGTTGAGCATGCCTCAATGTTTGCAGCTTCTGTTTCTGGTGGGTACTCCTGGTGGTGCTTAGTGACCTCTTGCTTGACTTCTGCTGCCAGTTTGCTAGCCTGGTTAGGCCTGAAGGATGCCTCCAATGTGTCAGTGAAGACCTCTGCCTTGTCCCTGTTGCTGCATGCCAAGTGAGTCTTCCCTTGATTTGGTGGTTTGGTTCCTTCTAGATAGCTGTAGCTGCTTCCCATTTTTCACCTCTGTGCTGGCTTATTTGCATCTTCAGTTGTCTTGTAAGCTCATTGTACTTCTTCAGAAGGTCGGGGGTGCAATTTCTTTGCCACTCTCTCCGGGCTCTGTTCTTGTCAGCTATCCACTGCTTGATGCCCTTCAGGAGGTTGTAGCGTGGGGGATCTGGGACCAGTGTCTCCTCCAGGCTTCTCTTGTACAGGCTCCAGTCTGCCTTCTTGTAGATGTGCCTAGTGCCCTGTTGCAGGTCTTCAAGCACATCTCCAATTGTTATCAACACTGGGTAGTGGTTGGACGTCAGCGCTGTTAAGGTTTCCATTTCCATAGACTGGGAGAAATTCTTCATGACGACGATGTCCAGAACATCCGGTTTATGCATTGCAGAGCCTGGATAGTGTGTTGGTTGAGTTGGGCCGGCCACTACAAAGTCCTCCTTCTTTGAGTGGGCAAGTAGAGCTTGTCCTTTGCTGTTTACCGTGCGAGAGTTCCAGCACTGGTGCTTGGCATTAAGGATGCCTCCAATTAATGTGGGGATGCTGGGGTCCAATAAAGCATCCAAGTCCTTTGGGCTTATCTTGCCTGGGGTGAGTAGGCAGCAATCAGCTGTAGGGGGCCTACAGGTGTCTGGATCTGTATGCCGGTTGCTTCAATACTCCCGACTGGTGGTAGTGAAATCTCGTGGTACTTCACTTTTGTGCTGACAATCACCGCTGTTCCTCCGTCCTTGGCTCTGGTGATGCGATCTGCGCGGTACACCCTGTGGTTTGTTAAGTTGAGCTTCAGGCTTCCTTGGAGATGGGTCTCAGAGATAAGCGCTATACTCACATCCATGGTTTCCATCAGGTGCAAGAGTTCTGCAGTTTTCTTTTGAATGCTGTTAGCATTCCACATCAAGAAGAGGGAGTTTCCTTTAGATTTTGCTGCCATTGCGGGTGTTATCTTCACTGTGGAAAGTCTGGCGATGAGATTCGCCACCATTGTCACCACAGGGTGGATGTTCATGCCTGCAACTATTTTTGCAATCTTCGTGATGAGTTCCTGCCAGGTTATGGCTGAGCCTATTTCACTAGATGGTGCTGGGGCAGTTGGAGGTGGTGGACTGTCCTGTTTGGGTTGTGTTGCTTTTGCCTATGTTCTTACATCCACGCATGCGTTGCTATGGTTGTTGGTTGGATTGCCAGTGTGGATCTTGTGTGCCAATGCGGGTTTGTTAGTCTTCCTTTGTCCCTGGGCTGTTGTTGTTGGGTGTAGGGAAGTCTTTTGTGGTTGGGGGGTTTGCGTGGTTCATCTTTCTTTGCCTACTCCAGATAGGGATAGCCGCGATAGCTTGCTGGGTGACCAAGTTCCGATAAGTCCTGAGTGATGTGCCCAAGGGATGCGTTTGCTGAGAGTCCCCGTATTACAAAGCGCTGGGCTTTTGTAGTGGTCAATGAAAAAGTGTGTACTCCATTTTCTGTCCTGTAAGCATGCTGGTCACACTCCTGTAATCATCTGGTGTGGTGAGCATGATCTTGGAGTGGTCCTGCTGGGCTTGATTGTGAAGGAGGAGGTGCAGTGTTCCTCCAGAAGCTCCACTAGGACCTTGTGTGTGGCTAAGTTCTTCAGGATGATGGGAGGGATCCGTAGTCACTTTGTGGGACCTGAAGAGATCTCGGGTTCAATTGCCTCGTGGTCCTGAAGGTGGGTGTCGCAGTCCTGGGAATGTTGGAGAACCAGAAAGCGGTTTGAGGTTGCAGTTGTTGGGCTTATGGGGGGTGTGCGGGCAAGCTTAGCTGCTTTTTCAGGCGAGTTTGGGCAAGAGTCGCGAACTCTCTTTGTCTTAGTGAGCCATTCCATGTCGCCTTCGGTGTTGCTGGAATGAGCCCTGACGTCTGCATCCATGGTTGATGCTGCTTGCTGGGGGTGCTGTGGAGTGCCTTGGGCAGACATAATGTAATAGCTCAGTGGATTCTGCAGATACAATAGCTCAGCTGCTGCTGTTACGGTCGCTGCTCCTTTAGACGGCCCGATCCTACAACTGGCCATAGCGTTTATGAAGGCCCTTTTCCTGAGGTTCCGTCCCCCTCAGCGCAGCCCTGCTCCGGGCAAGCCATAGGATGAAGGCCCAGCTTTGGGGTTCAGTTGCACAGGGTATGGACTCTCAACCCCTCTCCACCGCGGTGCACAGCCTGGCCCCGGTCAAGCCAGGGAGACGCAGGCCCAGCACCCAGGAGGAGCCGGGAGAGAGGGCAGAGTGAGTCAAAGCGCGAGTCTCCCCCCGATATCACACCCCTCAAGCTGAGTGGAGGAGAGGATCACTCAGTAACACTGAGCTTTCCTGAGAAAACCAGAATATCACAATCAGTTTGCTGGGAGAATCGCAAGATCCAGAGTATCACTAATCAAATGATGCAAAATCACTAAATCAGATGGTGCAAAATCACCAATGCAAGCGATGCAAGAGAATATCACAGTGCTTACCAGGTCAGAAGCACAAAAACAAATGAGGCAAAATCAACAGTGCAAGTGATGCAAGTGAATATCACAGCGTTTACCAGGTCAAAAGCACAGAATCGAATGATGCAAAATCACCAATGCAAGTGAAGCAAGTACTCACTGTTTTGCTGTTCCCCGGTAATCCAGCGGCGTCTCACAAGTAGGGTGTAGCACGGGGAATGGCGGGAGCGGTCAATCACGGAGCGCAAGTCTCCTTCTAAAATTCTCAGAAAGCCATAATCGGATTTCTTCAGGCTCCGCCGCCGGTGGATATTTGGGCCCTCTGCCCAATGCGGGCCAGGGCGGATGCGGTCTCCGAATCAATTAAATTGAATCAATCAGTAATGCCAATGATGAACTCTTTACATAATATAGAGAGGTGGGGCCGGCATCGGCCATGCCAAATGTATGGCGGTCATGCCGGCCCCCGGTGACCAAACACGGGCGGGATTGTCACGCATAATAATGGTGCGACAGGCCCTCCTCGCCTACCATTGGTCGGAGTTTCTGGTGTGCACCCCGGAAGTGATTACAATCACTTTCGGGTCACGCGTCTGAACAACGCTAGGCCGGTTAGAACCGGCCTGGCCTAGTGTATGGGGGGATATTAAAAGGCTGGGGAGCGGGAGAGTCTGCCTCTTTGTTCTCCGATTCCCAGCCCGATCCCCAGCCCGCCATATGCGATACCAGCCTTGCTAGGAGGCTGTCTTTTTAATTTCCTTTCTTTTCGTTACAGGTTGCTAAGAAAAACGCTCAAGCGGTCTCATGGAGCCGTATGGGAGCTGTTTGATCGGCGTGCATCACAGGCAGGGAGCGACATAGTCGGCGTAGCGAATGATTCCTCGGCTGCAGCGAGGAGCACTGAGCTGGTATCTGCTGGGATTGGATTTGGACATTTTTTGTCATACGGCAGTCAGGTAGACAAGCACTGAAGATGTACAAGCGCAGAGAGTTCGCTGGGTCAGCCACTGAACGCGAGGGATTAGCGGGTGTTACTTGGCCCTCTTTTTTAAACAGTGCGTGTATGCGAGCAGCGCACACGAGGCACTAGTGGAGTTTTCAGCTGCTACTCTGTGCGTTTATTCAAGCAGCGTGCACAGGGCCCTAGTAGGGGGATCAGCTGTTAGAGGAAGTTGATCGCTGTTCGCTATGTGCTCCAGCCGAGTACAGCGCCAGTTGCTCTCACTCACTTGTGGCAGAGCCGACTAACCTTTGTGCGTGTTTGGGAGCTCAGGACTGACTGAATGGATGGGGCACTTTCTGTCAAAGCAAGCAGCGCTCTTGTCGTGCCTCTATTAACGGCGGGCGTTGGGTTGACGGCAGGCAAGTACACAAGCGCTTGGTCATAGCGCGAAGGGGAGAGTTTGCTGGGGCAGCCATTAAAGGTACATGATTAGTGTGCAGGCGCGGTAAAGAGTGCGAGCTCAGAAGCGTGTGGAGCTTGATCCTAGCATGTAGGGGAACGTTTTCTGGGGCAGCCATTGAAGACATCGATAAACAGTTTGTGGTATGGTTGTGTCTACTCTCTGTTCGGTGATGTGCTGTGCGTCTAATGATAGTTGGCGTATTGTAACAGTTTAGTCCAAGGATGAATTTAGCTGAATAGTTATTTTCAGATGCTGTTCGTAGGCGGCAAGATTTGCTGCTCATTGACGGTTCTGCCTTGGTTTATAGTGTAAATGCTTTTTGTTTGGCTATGCTGGTTTAGAATACGTGCATTTATTATTTATAAATATTCTTAAATAGGGCATAACACATTTTGCATAACTTAATGAGACTGTTTACTTGTCTGACATTTTCCTCGTTACCTGATTCTCTTCCTGTAGCACCGAATATGGGGTGGCTGCAGTTTCAGTCTGGGGCTAAATTCAGACGCACTGGAATTCAGACTTGGGTTAATAATTTCCTCATATTTTGAATAACTCACCGGAAGGCATTTCAGGGCTCTAGTTTGAAGGAAAATGGCCACCTGCATCCCAGGCAATGGAAGGACAGAATTGATTATTAGTAAAAAATACTGTAGCAACCAAACATGTTTATATCTGTTCAGCCTATTGATAGTAACAAGCGGCCTAGCGTTTGCAAAAACAGTGCGCCTCCCTGAACAACTGCTTGTCTGCTTTGGGGGCATCTAATTTTCTTGTCTATAGCTTACTGGTATTTGTTTGACAAACAGCAGATAACTTTCCCTCCTGAGGCGGAAGCCGGGAGGTCTCTTCTCTATACTTTGCACCTTGCGCTTTTAGCGTTTTATTGATTTTAAAATTGCTCGCATTTTGCACGCTTGACTCAAGAAGCGTGTAGAGACTTCCCTTGTGTCACCCCTTTGCTCTCTGTACCTCTCCCCCCTCCCTCTGCCCCCGGACAGCTCTCAGCCGAGGGCAGACGCCGAGGGCTGGTTCTTCCAACTTTGGCAGCCATATTGGGTGTGGGCTGATGAGCTGATGAGTGACGCGCTCTAGCAGCGCGCATAAAGGACGGCCATGACTCCGCGCAGCGGACGCGCTTTGCGGACGCGCCAGACCTGCGCCGGAGTCGTGCCAGAGTCATGCCCGTCTGCGCCCGTCTGAGCCCAGACGAGCCTAGGGCCAGCCACTCTGCCAATTTCAGTAAGTTCTGTAATCACTTATTCGCGTGCTGAACTACTTCGGTTTCGCTCCTTAACACCTTCACACTGTACATTAATACAAAGGGGCACTGAACCTTTTACTTACTGTGCATTATGTAATCCCCCTAATCAAGTAGAGGCAAAATATACACTACGTTCTGCTCTTTTGAATTGTAGATCTCTTCCAAGGCATTCATTGGAAGTTAACCTCCTTATTCTGGAACACGAGTTAGACATCCTGTTTCTAACAGAAACATGGCTCATGCAAGGTTCAGAAGCGGACATAGTGAATGCCCTTCCTCCTGGTTTTCTAATCCATACCCAGGACAGACCGCTGGGTCGAGGGGGAGGTGTTGCTATTCTGTATAAGAACTCGTTGGCATGTAGAGCCCAAAAAGGTGAGGTGGAAGATTGTGAGAGCTGTAAGTTCTCCTTCCAAATCTCACCTTCTGTAGCGATGTCGGGGTTACTAGTCTATCGTCCCCCAGGAGGTATTGGTAACTTCATTGGCTCACTTATGGAGACGGTAATGGTCTGTGCCGCTTCTGCGACAAATTTCATTACCTTGGGAGACTTTAATCTCCATTTCGACGACCAGGAAGACCGGTCGGCGACAGCCCTTCAACGTGACCTGAAAATCTGCGGGGTTGACCTTATAAATCTGGAGGCTACCCATAACAAGGGCCACTTGCTGGATCCTATTTTTTCAAACATTTCCACTATGAAAGCAGCCCCCCGATCCCTCTGCCATGGACGGATCATTTTATGATCCCCTTTGCCTGGCAGACCGAGCCGGAGAGCACCCCCCTCACCAGTGTCTGTGTACCTGAAAGACCCTGGGCCAGGCTATCGGTGGAAAACTTTTCACGCAGTCTGAAGGCCTCACACCCATTACTAGTGAAGGACCCAGTCCTGGCGGAAGCAGACTTCTGCATATGGATGTCGAACACACTCGACGCCGTCCTCCCCTTAAGATCGGCAGGAAGAAAGGAGAAAAGATCGCAAACCGCTCCGTGGTACACGCCAGAGCTGAGGGCAATGCGGAGGGCATGTAAAAAACTAGAACGTGCCTGGAGGAAGAACTGGGAACTAGCTTGTAAGATTGAATACCGAGTAGCGATAAGGAATTACAAGCTTTCCATCCGGCTCGCCAAAACCCAATTCTTGGTGGAGAGAATCAGCAATGCCTCCAATTCCTCCAGAGAAACATTCCTGGTGGTCAAAGAGCTCTTGAGGTTCCCCACACCTCCTGCCTCCACGGATAATCTGGAAGACAAATGCAACGATCTAGCAGAGTACTTCCACACTAAAATTGAAAAAATCCTGATCACCCTGCCCCAAATTAACATAGGAGCTGAGCCCCTTGGAGATGAATATATACCTCTGAGGACCCTGGACTCTTTTGGACCAGTCACTGAGGATGAAGCACTTAAAGTCTTATTGTCCATTAAGAGCGGCTCTCCCCGGGACGTTGTCCCCATGAGGATTCTCAAACTGGTTGCCCCTTCCATTGTGGAGCCTATTACTGAGATAATTAATGCCTCATTAGGTCCTGGTGTAGTCCCACCCAATTGGAAGGGTGCAATAGTAAAAGCCCTCCTAAAAAATCCTAGCCTAGACCCCCTTGATATGGCGAACTACAGGCCCATCTCGCTACTCCCGGGACTAAGTAAAATCACGGAACAATTGGTTAATCTCCAGCTATCCAATTTCCTTGAGTCCAACGGTGTGCTGAGAAGTTCCCAAACAGGCTTTCGCCCGGGCAAAGGCACTGACACCGCCTTGCTGGCAGTCGCGGAGGAGGTACGCTGCATCTTGGATTCAGGAGGATCAGTGGTAGTGATCCTCCTGGACCTTAGTGCAGCGTTCGACACTGTCAACCATCGAGTGTTACTTCAGCGAATGTCAGATGCCGGAGTGAGGGGGACAGCGTTGAAATGGCTTAGGTCATTCCTCAGCGAACGGACCTTCCAGGTCTGGGAAGGGGGCGCACGATCGGCATCCACCCACCTCCACTGTGGTGTGCCTCAGGGCTCCTCTCTGAGTCCCACATTATTTAATGTGTACATGGCCCCCCTGGAGGATGTGGTGACTCCATTTAACATCAAGATTGTGAGCTATGCCGATGACACCCAGCTGGTGTTTGCCCTCTCCCAGGCCATGGATAATTCCCAGGTGCTACATTCCTGCCTATCCAAAGTCCACTCTTGGATGGGGGATTCAGCACTAAAGCTGAATGGCTCAAAAACTGAGATAATGCTGATGGGAATGAAAAGTCCCTCACTCCCCTGCTCGGCCTGGCCTAGCTGCCTGGGACCCCCTCCCAAACCCAAGGCCGAGATCAAGAGCCTGGGTATTTGGTTGGAGCAAGACCTCTCCTTCAGGACCCAGGCTTCCAAACTAGCTGGTGTCTGTTTCGGCCTTCTCCGATCGGTGCGCAAAGTGCTGCCTTTGCTTCCATTTCTATCTCGGAAGCTTTTGATCCAGGGCCTGATTATATCTAGATTAGATTTCAGTAATGCAATCTACCTGGTTGCCCCTGAGATCACTCTGAACAAACTTCAACAAGTTCAGAATGCGGCGGCACGAATGCTTCATAACATCCCCATGTCACGATCGGCCAAACCTGCATTGAGTGCGCTGCACTGGTTGCCAGTGCGAGAAAGGGTAAAATTTAAATCTCTCTACCTTGCACACAAAATCTTGCAAGGCATAGGCCCTCCTGCCCTCCAAAAGCTGGTGACCCCGTATAAAGCAAGTAGAACTCTACGCTCTGACCAACAACATTTACTCGTGGTCCCCAGGGTCAAAAAGGCCCAATCAGGAGGGAGGAGATTCTCCGTAAAAGTTGCAACCCTTTGGAACTCACTCCCCCTAGGTTTACGTTCGGAGCCATGTCTTCTGCGTTTTCATAAACAACTGAAAACTTTTCTCTTCTGCTAAATTGCTGTGCCTCTTTTCCTTTACTGTTACTCTGTTTGATGAAGCCCTGGGATGCTCCAGGGTAACCACGCGCTATACAAAACTGTTTAATAATAATAATAATTTTCCGTCAAGCCCAGTTTCTTGCGCTACTGCAGTAGGTAATTGGGTCGATAGCAGTCAATGTGAACCAGGCGCATTAATGAATTACTGTTAGTAATATATTAACTAATCCCCAGCACTTCTGCTTTAGTCAAGTCGCTGGTTTTCATCATAAACTGGGAAAGTAGTGGGGCCTGTTTGGTTTTCAATCTTTCTGTAGTACAGGCTTGCATGTTGGCACTTAATGAATCTCTACATTGATAAACTAGTTTAGGGTGGGGTAAGACTTTTTTGAATTGGGACTACATCTGCCTTCAAGATATGCTAATGTTCACTGATATATCGAGCATTGTCCGCAAGTTATGGCACACAACCCATTTGCATAAAAAAAATGTTGACGAATGCTCTCCCGTCTCCTTACAAGTGAAGATATGGGCGATTAGAGTATTTGCAGAGCTTGTGGGTAGCATTGTCTACAGAGCAGTAAATACATTGATGACCCCAAATGCCATTGTAAGAGGGATTTCGGCTTTACAAGTGTAGCTACCAGTTAAAGGAAAGCCCGATGTTAATAATTTAAATGCATGAAAGAGCTGCAACTAGTGGGGTAAGAGAAACGCCCATCCTTATATAGGTACTTACCTGCGCCTCCTTCCTACAGGAGTAAGCTGTCTTTTGAATATGGTTATTACACCTACGTGTTTGCATACATCACATAGTCAAAGGAAGGAGTTCACCGGGTTTGCCACAAGTGTTTTCTCTAGGGTCCAAAGGCCTTATTAGCACAGTAGCCAGGTCTGCCTGTTTGTCTTTCCTCTAATCTCCTGAGCAGTCATCATGATTACAGAGAGCCTTGGTTAGACAGAGGCAAAGGGGCAAAGATAATTGCGAGTTGCTAATTAAACAGGCACAGGGCATATCATTCACAAGCTTTGCATGAACAGTCATGTGCAATGGACTACGTTTTAGATCTGGAGATAATAAAATGGTCACACGGGGAGGGCCCCCTCTCCATGCACGTGATAGTGGGTTGGAATGTAATAGGTGCATTGAAAAGGCATGCACTAGGTAACCCATTTTGTGTAGATTTTCCTTCAATTTGACTAAACGTTTTAGCTTCAGCATTCCTTAAGTTACAATGAATGCGCTATTACACTCAACTTTGCACTCCAGGGGCCTCATTTATGAAAAGTGACGCATTGCTGCGTGAAAACAGCAATGCGTCACTTTTCACTGCGCACTCCTTGCGACACCAATGATGCGTCATATTTAATGTATGATGCATCATGTCGCAAGGACTTACAGATACGTCAGTATTTCTGACGCATCTGTAAGCGCAAAAGGGACGCATTGCTGGAGTGTGTCACAAAAGTGACGCAACTCCAGCAATGCGTCCTTTCACATGGGGAACGCCCCATGTGAAAGGGTTTGCGTCAGTCTTACGCCTGCTGTGAGGCAGGCGCAAGATTTTGACGCAACCGCATCCTAAAAGTGACGCAGTGAAATCTCATAGATTTCACTGCGTCACTATTACGAGGCTTTTTGCGGGGGAACGCCCCCTTTGCATACATTATACCTGACGCAGGCATAATGTGGCGCAGGGGTTTAAAAAGTGACGCATCTACCTAGATGCGTCACTTTTTAAATATGGCGCAACAAGGCGCATGTTTTACGCCGCCGATGCGTCACAAAAAGTGACGCATCCGCAGCGCAAAACTGACGCAAGGCCTCATAAATGAGGTCCCTGGTCCATTCTTTAATCAGTAGGGCACGCACATTTGGCGTACACCTTCAGGGGAGCCAGGTTCATGGCATTTGATAAATATTAGCCCATTCTATAATGGAGTTAGTCAATTGCATTCCCCTCTCATCGGTCAAGGGGGGTTTAGCCGTGGGCCTTTCATTTTGTTTGCAGCTCTTCTCATAGGGATCCAAAATGGGAGCCAGCATTTGCCCTTCCCTTTCAAAGGTTTCATTTCTCGGGTCATATCAAGGACCTAGAACGCAGGTGATGCTGGGCAAATCCTTTAATATCCGGGGGAAATATATGAAGGGGTCCCCATGAAATGCAACTGGTGCTATGCTAAATACATGTCCCTCATATAATACGACGGGTGCGATGCTAAGTGCTCTCAGTTAAAAGTCTGATGGTAATATAATTGGTGCTATACTAGGTGCTCTCATTGAAAGTCTGATTTCAATGTTCTTTATGTAATACAACTGATGATATGCTGGACTCTCACAATAAAATGTCTGATTTTAATGTAAGTTAGAAGCCTGTTTTTTCGGGTCAGTTAGCCGTCGCAGGCCAAGGACCATTCACGGTGAAATCAAGTTTGGGCCGGTTCACAAGACACAAAAGGTATATATTCAGCATATTACTGGTTCCTCTGATGGTTGCTCCATGAATTTAACTCTTGCTGAAGCGAACATCTCTTTGCTTGCTAAGGAACTATGACAGCCAGATTGGCTCGCTCAAATTATCATTCCACATTTGGTGGTATTACTTACTGAGGGAGTTATGCTTAGCATATCACAGCAATTTATTCTGAGGTTTTGAGGCAGTCTTGCGAGGTACTGCCTCAGCGAGGTCACTCAAGTACATTATCAGCAATTATGATGTCAAATCAGTACGTCCCAGGCCTTGCTGTCACACCTGCAAGAATACTTCTGCACGCTTGTGGGGTTACACATATGAATTAGGGTCTGTGTCAAAAGCATCTAGGCAGCCATTGCAGGTACACGTATGCTTTAGAAGCGCATGATATCACCGGTGCGCTTATTCACATATGCATTAGATGCCGGTGGTTTGTCACATTGCACCTATGCACCCTTGTGCTCATAAATGTATGCACAATAATGTAATATGTCACACAATGCCTCTTCACACAGGTGCCTGAGTACTTGTGCATTGGATGTCCGTGTGGCATTACATGGTACCGGTACACCTCTGTGCCTGTACAATGAAGCATTATATGCCTGTGGTTTGTCACTCAGCATCTCTGCACCCTTGTGCCTGAACAATTATGCAGTGAGATGTGTATGTGGGGTCACACATTACTGATGTCCTTGGGCCTGTATAATTAAGCTTTCTATTCCTGTGTTGTGTTGCACTATACCTATTCCCCTTGGGGCTTGTGCACATTTGGTGCATTTACATGCCTATGTTGTCACACAGTACTTGTGCGTACAATTTTGCACTGGATACAGGTGTAGTTTCACGCAGTATTGATGCATCCGTTTGCTGGCACAGTAGATGTCTGTGTTGTGTCACACAGTATCTAAGCACCCTGAGCTAGGGGGCGTGGGTGTAAAGTGGGGTACAGTCTCATGAAGTAGCCGATAGGGCTGGTATGTAAACTGTATCTTTATCCAAAGGCTAAAAGCACTAATCATTTGTGTTTGATTTTCATTTTTGTATGGCTGGATCCTTGACTGTGATCCAGCCGCTCACTTGCTCTGACACTCGCCATTCTGCTGAAAGAAGGATTCCCGTTGCCTACGGAGGGATAATCATCTGCAAAAGCTCACCTTGGGGGTTGCGCAGCTGGTGGGAGCATTTCCGCATTCGGCGGACTGCTTGCACGCTCCCAGCGTGCGCTTGACCACGAACTACTTGCTGCCTTCACCGGGGGACTGCGAGGACCAGCAGCCTTCACTCCTGTCAGCTGGTTCCTCTTCCCCCGGCGGCCACGCCCCCCACCGGCCCCGCTATTTACTTTTCGCGACACCCGCTGAGCGGGTGCCGCTCACTTGCTCTGACACTCGCCATTCTGCTGAAAGAAGGATTCCTGTTGCCTACGGAGGGATAATCATCTGCAAAAGCTCACCTTGGGGGTCGCGCCGCTGGTGGGATCATTTCCGCATTCGGCGGACTGCCTGCACGCTCCCAGCATGTGCTTGACCACGAACTACTTGCTGCCTTCACCGGGGGACTGCGAGGACCAGCAGCCTTCACTCCTGTCAGCTGGTGCCTCTTCCCCCGGCGGCCACGCCCCCACCGGCCGCTAATTACTTTTCGCGACACCCGCTGCGCGGGTGCCGCTCACTTGCTCCGACACTCGCCATTCTGCTGAAAGAAGGATTCCCGTTGCCTACGGAGGGATAATCATCTGCAAAAGCTCACCTTGGGGGTCGCGCCGCTGGTGGGAGCATTTCCGCATTCGGCGGACTGCCTGTCCTCTCCCAGCGTGCGCTTGACCACGAACTACTTGCTGCCTTCACCGGGGGACTGCGAGGACCAGCAGCCTTCACTCCTGTCAGCTGGTGGCTATTTACTTTTCGCGACACCCGCTGAGCGGCACTCGCCATTCTGCTGAAAGAAGGATTCCCGTTGCCTACGGAGGGATAATCATCTGCAAAAGCTCACCTTGGGGGTCGCGCCGCTGGTGGGAGCATTTCCGCATTCGGCGGACTGCCTGCACGCTCCCAGCGTGCGCTTGACCACAAACTACTTGCTGCCTTCACCGGGGGAATGTGAGGACCAGCAGCCTTCACTCCTGTCAGCTGTTGCCTCTTCCCCCGGCGGCCACACCCTCCTGCTTGAAGCACCATAAATCGACTAGTCCTGCCCGCAACGCGGGACGCGCGCGGGACAAAGCGCGGGGCGAAGCCCGAGCCAAGGGCGGGCCCGTTTAAGCCCGTTCAAGACCGGGCAAGACCGGACTGGGCCACCCTATTTATTTCTGCTTCCTCCCTCTCCATTACTGCTGTTACTGTACGTATTTTTAAACAAGCTGATTTTAGTTTGTAGTCAGTACCTCTAATTCTGCTATCCTTGTAACAAACCACACTGCATTATGTCCCCCAGAACCACCAGGAACACTGTCAAAAAACAGGCCCAGGCTGCTGCTCAAGTTATCGGGCCGATAGATCAATTCATCACCAAAGCCAATGAGGCCATTGAGCAGGGTATCACCCTGTTGGAATGGAGAGTTTCACAGGACCTGGCTATTGCCAGACGCTCTTCCATGGGCTTACTGGCTACAGCAAAAACCCCTCAGCGCTCCGCAGAGTTAACCCCTCCACTGATAGAGCATGCGGAGATTCATACTGTTCCCTGTACAGTGGATCTGTCCGCATCCCTAGACCTCTCCGAATCACATCTGCTGCAGTCACTGGAAAAATCCCCAGCCATTTTCGCAAGCCAAACTGGTGTGGCTCCCACTCCATCCGCAGATAGGGGTTCACATGAGGGAGCAATCCCCAAAAAGAAGAAGAGGAAAACTAATAAACCTCACCATTCTGCTAACTCTCCCCCCAAAACTATCCACATAACCCCTCCCACCCTCCCCCTTCCTATACAGTCCATCGACCTTGTTCTAACTCCCCACCAATTACCTACCTCTTCACTTGCACACGCAACAAACTTTACTACAGATAACCTAAACCTCAGCTCTAGCAGTTCTAGCAGCTACGACACCGAAGGTGGTATGGTTAATGATGGTAATCTAACTAGTAACACCTGTAGCAATGACAGCTTACTCCTTAGCAAAATCGATGATCTAATTAGATTCTATCTAAAACCTATAGAAAAGTCACTTCATCAGGTTGAAACCCAACTAACCCAACTGTCCTTAGCTCTGAACTCAAGTAAAGCTACCAACAAAGATACCAATTCAGCTCAAGGGAGGCCCCTTAACCAGAACGCAAAAACATCTAAGACAGGCTCGACCGTACCAAATCCCTCTAATACGAACCAAAAGGCCCCACAGAAACAGCTACAAAAACAGCCACCATTAGTTACAACCAAGGTCCAAGTACCCCCTAAACCACCTAATCCCGTATAGATCCAACCCTCTACCAACTCCAAGACACAGACGTCTACCTAACCAAAACCTCCTCCCGCCTTACCTACCCCGACCCCCACCCTCCCAAAACACCCTGTTGGATTTAATACCATCCCGAGAAATAGAAAGAGGAGGGGCCATCCTATCCATCTTCCCCCTGAGGCATCTCCCTATGTAGTAATTATGACAGGTGTCCCGGAACTTTCTCCCAACCAGGATGAACCGGTCTGGTCATTAAAAAACAAAGTAATTTACTGGCTGTCCAACAATAGACCATTACCAACTTTTCTGGACAACAGAGTCACCACTGTGCGTAGAGTCCCCTGGCTAGGCACTGAGCCCAAAAACATTCAGGGTGATTGCGTTATAGTGAACTTCGCCGACCCAAATACAGTTGAGCATATCTGCTCCTGGGGAGACCACACATCCACTGAAGGGATAGCCACCCATAGTCTGTCATATTTCTACCCCCCGGCCCCACGACACAATGCTGGTCCTTCCTGGAGCTGGACAAGAGTGGGGAATTGGGATGGGAACAGAGACCGGGGCCACTGGGCAGGTTATGGATTCAGCAATCCAGCTCCTGGTCACTTCACTAATTGGAGAGGCCCACCTCTAACCAACAGATATGAATGTCTTGATATGGTTGACTGACCATCAGCTCCCTCCACCAATGCTAAAGGTAGAAACAACATCCAAATTCAACCTACTTATATCTCCAGAGGAACACTGTTGGCAGGAGCAATCCCTACATCCCCTCCTGGCTCTCTTATAGAGCCTTTTACACCCCAATGGAATTATCCCCCTACCCGACAACCCTTCTGGATCAAGATCCCAGACATGATCACCCATCCCTTCCTGAAGAGCCACATAAGAGGCAACCACTTAACATCTCATCCTTATGTGAAATACATCTCTCTTCTCCCACCCTTCTCCCAAACACCCTGCCCCGAGACCCACCATCTCCTGCTAACTCACAGAATTTAAATCCCACTCTACCACTAACTTGGGATCTCCCAGTCATTTACTGGAATGTAGCGGGCCTCAGATCTAAGATTCACCTCCAGTCATGGATCGATGTGATTAACAAGCACAAAATAGTCTGCCTCCAGGAAACCTGGGCTATTGACCCTATCCACATTCAGGGTTACAAAACTTTCCACATCCCCGCCAGTCCGTCCATGCATGGAAGACCCAAGGGTGGCTTAGCAATTTATTTCTCTAATAAAATCTCGTCTACGACCATAGAGGTACCTTTAGTGTCTCCAACTGCTCAAATCCTAAAGCTAGTCTTTGATAAAAGTTCCATCTACTACTTTATCAACATGTATAACAACTCCTCCCCCGCCGAGTGTGTCAAGTCATTGTCAGAAATCACCTCATATCTTCACGAACAGAAAGCAAAAAATCCGCAGTTACAATGTTATGTTGTGTGGGGTGGAGATTTTAATGTTTTTTTGTGTAGCAACTATAAAAAAGGTATCTGCGGGCTTCAAGACGAATATCACTCATTTTAATCACTCCAGCATTGGTAACACTTTGAATGACTGTCTTTTTTCATTAGAATTTGAGTTTGCTAATGAAACAGTGTATCCCCCTGTCGAGTTTAAGCCGACCTTTCATGGTAGAGGTCTTTCCTCCACCATTGATTACATCCTGTGTTCGCAAACCCTAAAGAATCGTTGAAAACACTTCATAACTGGTACTGATCCTTCAAGTGATCACTATTCTAACAGTATTACCATTATACTTAATTCAACTTCACCAACCCACAGCAAGACCAGTCTTTTAACCCAGCAATCTCTGGCTATGGACAAAATTAATGGCTACACAGTAAAATGGTCAAAGATAAACCCCAACGAGGTTACTAAAAAGATTATCCAAAAAACTCTTCCCCTAATAAACATCTGTCTAGCGGAGACCTCATCTCTCCATATGATCCTCTCTAGCTTTGTTAATATCCTAAAAGCTATCCAGCAGGAGCTCACTCGCCAACATAAGGCCCACGACAAGGACTCCCGGGGGTGGTTCGATACCCATTGCCGCAAAGCCCTCTGTGCGCTAAAAAGAGCACTTCATAGTCAAGATAGGGATGTGGCTTTAATAGCCACATCAAGAAGGAATTACAAACTGGCCCAAAAAACCCGAAAACGGGAAATAAAAAACAATCTGTGGGCCCAACTGCATGAGAGCACAAGGAGTAAGGATAGCTCGCTATTCTGGCGAACAGTTAAGTCCCCCTTTTTAGCGGATGCTACAGCTGTTCAACACCTAGATGTGGCCGTATCTGCTGAAAAATGGGTGGCTCACTACTCACAGATTTTTGGGGATCCCTCCTCTGTAACCTCGACCTCCCAAATCAAGGAGGAAGTCCTTACCACGGATAATATTTATCCTATCGACCTCCACTTCGACCTCGCGGAAGTCATAGTTGCACTGACTTCCTCGAAGACCGGGAAAGCTCCTGGCCCCGATGGAGTTCCTCTTGATATCTTTGTGAGTAACTTAGAGCTATGGTCCCCAATTGTCACGCAAGTTATGTCCGCAGCTTCACAGGCCGGCCTAATTGACTCTTGGTCTTCATCTGTGCTTTTACCCATTTTTAAAAAGGGAGAACGCGATAACCCAGCCTGCTACAGACCCATCTCCCTCTTGGACTCACTGGGTAAGGTCGCCGGGAGGCTAATCTCTGGAGCGTCTCCAGGATTTGGGCGAAAGAGAAGAAGATCATAACCGACCTCCAGTTTGGGTTTCAGGAGGGATTGGGTACTGTAGAACAGGCCCTTAATTTGACACTATTAATGGGTAAATATGCTAGGGCTAAAGGCGGAAACCTTTATCTTGTCTACGTGGACCTAAGTTCCGCATTTGATTGCGTAATACACTCTAAGATGTGGGAGATTCTGAGCAACTTGGGAGTAGACCCTCCACTTCTGAAATCCCTCCGAGAGCTCTACACGGATGCTAAAGTATGTGTGAGGTACGGCATTAATGGAGAGCTATCGGATTAATTCAGCATAGCAAAAGGCGTCAGACAGGGGTGCGTCCTCGCTCCGTTTTTATTCAATATCTATACAAATGGTCTGGAGCAAGCGATGCTGAAAGGCAACAAGGATCTCCCCTGCATAAACACCCGGCCTATCCCAGCACTACTATATGCTGACGATTCCGTCATCCTGGCGAGAACCCTAAATCAGCTCCATCTCCAACTGGACAAGTATTGCCAATATATGCTTTCTCTTGGTTTAAAAGTAAACAAGTCCAAGACTTTTGTGATGTACATAGGCAAGAAAGCTCAGAAACGCAAACCTCTTTATATTGACAATATCAGATTAGAAAACGCTAGGGAATATCCTTACTTGGGGATCCTCATCGACGATCAGATCACCTGGAAACCTGCCATCACCAGTAAGAAAATGCAGTTCCAGCGCACAACTGCGGCACTGACTTCTTTTTCCAGGAAGTTGGGCAAGCCCGCTCCCGCTGAGTTACTTAAAATCTATCAAGCCAAATGTTTGAGTGTGGCTACTTATGGAGCGGGCGTATGGGGCTATGCTCCTGCCGGAGAGCTCCAAGTAACCGAAAATGACTTTCTGAAATATGTATTAGCCCTCCCTCGAAGTGCTCCAAATTACGGTAGTCATATCGAGCTCGGTCTGGACTATCTAACTGACACCATTAGAAACCAACCGATCCTCCTCTGGCACCGTATATGGACCAAAGAGCAATGCCATCTTACCCGGTCACTAATAACCGATTGCCTGTCCCTGACCCACTGGAAAAAGATTCCTTGGTTACTTTATGTGTTTAACTTTCTGAATGATCTGAATTGTCCAGCTTTTTTCACTAACCCTCCCTCACTTACGGATATACCCAGAAAGACTCTGAAGAATCTATGTGTCACCCATCTAAGAGATCTTCGCATGTGCTCAGAAATCGGCAAGCATTCAAACAGCCAACTAATGGCGATTCAATCCACCCCTGGCATTCAACCATATCTGTCCTTTTATTTGTCAAATTATGATAGATATGTTTTAACAAGATTTCGTTTTGATTCCTTTTATCGTCTTGTCTCGTTCCCCGAGGCTTTAGACTGGTCACGTGAACTAACTAGATGCCCCTGTGATGGCAAAACTCTTCAGTCTACTTTGCATGTAATTTTATTTTGTAGTTTCTACGAGACCCCGCGTAAACGCTGGTTGGTCCCACTTCTCCGCCAAACGGGACTGAGAAGATGCAGACCTGCTCTCTTGGCACTACAGTTTTTAGACACACAATTTGTTGCTAAATGTATAGCTTGCTTTTTAAAGGCATGTCTGAAAACCCGATCTCAATTGGCGGTCTCTGCACTGTAAAAAATTTCTATATGCACAATTTACATTTAACTGTCTAACTGTGTTACATTGCATAGGCGATTCTCTCTTTAAAGACTAATTTACTGTTTGTTTATATTAGTTAACATTGTACATATGAAAATTTTTATAAATTTGATGCAAATATTTTTCTACAACGTACTTTTATGATTGTAAAATCAATCGAAATAAAGTTTCTTTTTTACTTTGACTGTGATACCTGGGAAGTGGTCCACCCCGCAATGATTGCAAGAGGTGGACAGGCAATGGGACCGGAAGATCCGGAACATGAGTGGCAAGCAACGGCATCAAGTGTGATGGGCAATCAATTCAAGGGCTCAAGAATTGCCAGCAAGCATGGGTGAGATGGTGCGGTCCATGCACTGTATTAGTTGGGTATAGGTATGACAATCATATGTTGTGTCAGCTGGGGTATTTTAGCAGTACGCTGCTTTACAGGTGTAAGTCTTGCCAGCTTGACCAAACCTAGGGCTAACGGGCAGATGCAACACCTCAACACCCCTGTTTTCAAAACGTATTCTGCCACTACGGCACTTTTGCACGCAGATGCCATCCTAGTGGAAACTGCCCGCTGTTGGGATCGTCCGGAGTAGGGGGAGAAGCCTATGCAAAGCCTATCTCAGAACACAGTGGTCAAGTGTAGGTTGTTCGCGCATTCCATGGCTAGGTTTATGGGAGAGCTTGGGGCCTGTGGGGCACTCCCTGTGTAGTCTTCCAAATGTTATAATTTCATGAGTCAGTCAATCATTCCAGTAGGGCACCAACCCCTTTTGAGATGGGTGCAGTTGCAGCAGCAATGAGTATCATTGTCTGGAGCAACGTGTCTCTCAGGCGCATCGTGCGGTTAATTGAGGCCACTTAGGGTCTCCGGGATGGTATGTCAATCTCCTCTCAGTCAGCCAGCCCTAGCATTATTATCCTACACTTGGGAGGGGATGATTTGGTACACCTGCGTGGAAGGGGGCAGGTCAAAACACTAATCACTGAAGTGGATTGGTTGGCATGTCTATCCCCGTGGTACACCCTGGTCTGGTCACAGCTAGTGAAGGGATTTCAATGGCGGGGGGTGAGTCTGTGGGGGCATTGACCCACTCGGTGAAAGGATTATTAGCACATTTGTTGAGGCTATCTAGGGCTCAACACTGCAGACTATTGCCCATGGGTGCATCTAGGGGGAGAAGTCCTTAAAAAGACAGCACCCATTTGTCCAAATTACCAGGGGCATGGAATTAAATCTTCATGGGGGATCTTCTGGCCTGGTTAGTTGTATATAGGGACAGGGCATGACCTTTCAGTGACATTTTGGGGGGGCCTGATAGTCGGGCAACTATGCAGGCCTTTGGCGGTAAGGACATGATTAGTGAGCAGTAAATTTAAGGTCCTTAGAGGGCGGGGGAGTGGGAGTTACGCTTTCCAGTAGGCTGGTTGGCCAGCCCGCACATGCACAATGGCGCAAGTAAACAGTGCATAACTGCCAGGGCCCCTTATGTAGATAATCAACAGGGCGTACAGGGGTGATCTGGGGGGGAAGAACCCTCACGGTGAACGGGCCCCCCTGCGCATGCGCACTCCGGATGGAGGGCCAGAATTAGGGCATACCGGGGCGACCTGGGCGGAAGTACCCTCACAGGGAATGGGCCCTCTCCGCATGCGCACTCTGTATGGAGAGCGGGCATAGTTTGATAAAGAGATTCTATCAATGTGTGGACATGTATTTTATTTGTTGGTTTTACAGTGATGAAAATATAGTGAAAGTACTCTCTCTTAGGGTGATAAAGATGAGAGCGCTATGTGCTTTTTAAAATACCCCTCACACACTAAAAAAATCCAGTAGTGTCATGCTTCATCATTGGGGTCTTCCCGTCCCTCTACGGGGCGGGGCGTGCTACGACCTGACCGACTACGCGGGAGCACTAAAGTGGTGACAGGACTATGTGATGGTGCAAGGTGTCAGTGAAAGTGTAGGGACCTAACAATGTGTGTGAGTACAAAAATTAAAAATCCTCTGGCTAGTAGAAAAAAACTATTTATTAGCTTCTCTAGCTGGGGACATTAAGAAGGGGGTTTTGGGGTTGAGCCGATCGCTACAACCTGGTCTACATGTTTCGTAGGCAGTCCCCTACTGCCTACTCATCAGGACCTTCTACTGGTCCCTACGGAAATAAGCTCAGTTGCTAAGTATTGTCAGCCTGTCTTCCTAAAAACTAACAGTAAAATTCCACTGCTAGTTTTATGCTTCAGGGCATGAGCTGGCCCCCTGGGAAGCAAAAATTGTCAAAATAGATGACCCAAATGTGGTCTCTGTAAGGAAAAAAGGGAAAAAAAGGGAGACACAGATATTTACATTTATAGCTGTGAATTTTGCACTTTCATTATTGTTTGCGCCACAATTTCACTCATCAAATCCATTCACCCATTACACAGAGAATGACTTTTGAACTTTTATGGACAGAGTGATGGTTCAGTCTGCCATCCCCTGGCTGTACGTAGGTGATACCGAACAGTGGACAAAAAACACACAGATGTTCATAGTAGTAACTGTGGTTTGTCACTGCGCTTACATAATTATCTGCGCCACAATTCTTCTTTTCAAATTTCATTGGCCCATTGCCTAAAGCCCTAATACAAGACTTTATGGACAGAGTGATGATACAATCTGCCATCCCCTGCCTGTCCGAGTAAATTCCCGAACTTGTACGCGCCCTTTGTAATTAGGGCTGGTTCTATCTCCACACACACACATCATCGCGACTCAATGCATACAACAACATTTCACAGGATTAAAAAGGAGGAGCCCGATCTTTCATATTAGTCTTAAGGTTATGGTCACTGAAACAATAAAACTCCCCACGAACCAGGGCGCACCCCTGCATTAGAATGGTAACCATACATACTGTTGTGGCAAGTACGTGGTGCCCCATGAGCTGACAATCGGTAGGATTTCACCGCGGCGCTCTGCAAGAAAGAGAGCCACGCCCTCAGCGTTTTTTGTTCAAACTGTTCGGGAAGTGGAAAAATGTGTCTCAAAACCCACTTGTTTTAAGACCTGGGGTAAGGGTCTGTAACTTACTTTGTCCGCATAATCCCTAAGTCTTACTTCTACCGGTGTTGCCGCTCTGCTGAATGCTCGCGTGTTAGGAGCACTGAATCATTTAAGCGTCAATGCGCGCTGGTGCCGGGTGTGTCCAAACACTAGCGCGCTAACCCAAAATGGCTACCCGTAATGGAACATTGGAGGGTCAAAATGCGGAAGTCTCCCTTCTATGTCTATTGTTACTCATGGTAATGTGAAATTGATCGCTGTTCACGAATTATGACAGGGAAGATTGTACTTATACTGTTGGTACTCAGATTTTACCTGCACAATAACTATCTTAATGCAGAACAGATCGCTATTCACAAATTATGACAGAGGAGATTATGCAACAGCAAAATAGAGCGGAAGCCATAATATTATGAAACGGTCAATAGTGGTGGACCTAGATTGGGAGGTATTGGAGTTCTTGCAAGTTGCTGGAAACAAGTATGGAGGGTTAATAGAATTTAGCTTGGAATATTTACGCAGTTCTCTGCCTAGAATAAATAATAAGAAAAGGTAGAAAAAGGGGGAAGAAAAAGGGAAAAAAAGTATTGGGTATACAGATTAAACAGCGAAATTCGCTGTGGGATATGTTTATGAAAAACATAATTATTATGTGGGTTGAGACTTGACCCCTGTGCTAAGGTTGAGCACAGTAGTCATACACCCGTGGTGCTGTATTCCAAAGGGGGTGGTTTCCACATGCCAGTAGAGGGCCTCTGTTATTATCTTTGCCACGGTTAGGGGTGCCTTAGAGAGTGGGGGTTCTTTAGGGGTACGGGGGTTCTATAACTGACCCCACGGAATTTCATCGTTCAACCCATTTTTGTTGGACTGGACACGAAAAACCCATCTCTGTTCCTTTTCAAGGAGATGTCTTTCGTTGTCAATCTGTTCAATTACAGTCCACAATATGTCTTCAGGTTTGTGACCACTTACCAGGAAGTGGTTTGTTAATTTGGTACTGGACTTTTTGCACTTGATTGTGCTTTTGTGTTCACCTATTCTTAACTTCACTGCCCTGCTCGTCATGCCAATGTATTCGAGTTTGCAGGGGCATGTGATAAGGTACACAACATTGGAACTATTGCAATTGCTGAATGTTCTTTGTTCCCATGTTGTCCCGTTGTTGAAGGTCAATTTTTTGCTTTTCCTGGTCAGACAGCATACCTTGCATCCGCCGCAGGGGTAATGCCCTTGTACAAAGTTAGGATTGCCAGTGTTGTTCACCCTATTGGTCTTTGGTCTAGTATGGACCAAAATATCCCTGACACTCTGTGCTCTTTTGTGCGAGAACATTGGTTTTGGAATTTCCAGGCCCCCACTGTTAAGGATCTTCCAGTTTTTATTAATTATTTTGCTCACCTGGTCAGAGTTGGTGTTGTACGTGGTCACACATATGGGTCTCTGCTCTTCCACTTTTTTGACTTTTTCTTCCAGGAGGCTTTCTCTGCAATTGTTCCTTGCTCTCTTATAGGCTTGATCAATGATCCTTGATGGATAGTTCCTCATTTTCAATTTTTTCTTTAGTTCTTCTGACTGAGTTTTAAAATTGGCAACTTCCGTACAGTTCCTGCGAAGTCGCAAGAACTGGCCGTAGGGGAGGTTATCCCTCAGGTGTCTCGGGTGAAAGCTCTGATACATCAAGAGACAGTTCTTGGAAGTACTCTTAAAGTGGGTTGTTGTCATCAGTCTGCCATTCTTGGGAAAGATGTTCAAGTCCAGGAATACCAGATTGGTTTTTGTTGTGACGCTGGTGAATTTGAGGAATTCATCCTGATAGTTGAGCCATGTCAGGAACTTTTGGGCACTCTTATCATCGCCATCCCAGATGATAAGGATGTCGTCAATATACCTCTTCCAGGTCAGGATCTTTTGCCGGAAAGGGTTAATGTTGTTTAATATTTTTGTAACCTCCAGGTGGTGAACATAGAGACCAGCTATGCTTGGAGCAAATGTGCTTCCCATGCTGGTCCCATGCTTTTGGAGGTACAAAGTGCCGTTATACTCAAAGAAATTCTCCTTGAGAGCCAGGGCGCAGCATTCCATCACCACGTTTCGTGGTGTTTGGTACTCCCAGTCATCTGCAAAGAGGACATCCTCAATTATCGCCAGTGTTTCATTGCGAGGCAAGCTTGTATACAGGCTCTCTACATCACAGCTAATTAATAGCTGTGTGTTAGGGTCAAATGACACTTCTTCGAGCAGATTAAGCACATCTTTCGTGTCTCTGAGGTATGTTGATGTGCTTTGTACCATTGGACGCAGGAATGCGTCTGCAAACCTAGAGACTGGTTCGAGGACCGACCCGATCCCCGATACAATCGGTCTGCCTGGTGGATTCACAAGGTCCTTGTGGATCTTGGGTAGGATGTACAGGTAGGGGGTCTTTGGGTTTTTTTGACAGCTCATGCCCTGAAGCATAAAACTAGCAGTGGAATTTTACTGTTAGTTTTTAGGAAGACAGGCTGACAATACTTAGCAACTGAGCTTATTTCCGTAGGGACCAGTAGAAGGTCCTGATGAGTAGGCAGTAGGGGACTGCCTACGAAACATGTAGACCAGGTTGTAGCGATCGGCTCAACCCCAAAACCCCCTTCTTAATGTCCCCAGCTAGAGAAGCTAATAAATTGTTTTTTTCTACTAGCCAGAGGATTTTTAATTTTTGTACTCACACACATTGTTAGGTCCCTACACTTTCACTGACACCTTGCACCATCACATAGTCCTGTCACCACTTTAGTGCTCCCGCGTAGTCGGTCAGGTCGTAGCACGCCCCGCCCCGTAGAGGGACGGGAAGACCCCAATGATGAAGCATGACACTACTGGATTTTTTTAGTGTGTGAGGGGTATTTTAAAAAGCACATAGCGCTCTCATCTTTATCACCCTAAGAGAGAGTACTTTCACTATATTTTCATCACTGTAAAACCAACAAATAAAATACATGTCCACACATTGATAGAATCTCTTTGTTTATATATATCGTTTTGGAGGGTGATTCTATCAACTCCTCTGCACTTCCCTGATTGTTTTGGAATTACTGGCAGCGTGCAGCTGCGGAAGTCAATCAAAGAATTCATCTCTTCACACCACTTTTTTGTGATTCTGCACTCGGCGACATCGCAGCAGGAAAAACAGAGGACCCCTTGGTTTCTGTGTACTATAATGGCCGATCTGGGCCTTGGATTCACTGAGGACGAGATCTCTAACCTCATGGCCTCCTTAGGTACATTTGAAGGATTGAACTCCGGATGCCCATCCTTAAAAAATAGCGATTGGGATGAACTAGAGGAACTAAGAAGAACCCAAATAAAAACAGCCCTCCATGGGCTGCTCATGTCTGAGTATCTTAAAGTCAATACAGCTCCATCAGGTCTAGTAGTACGGAATGAACCATTCATATTCCTTGAGGACAAAACCTTTAAAATCGATTGGTCCCAAATATCATGGAGATGTACACGGGACTGGATCGTTCTGATCATCAAAACAGCCAGCAGATTAGCGAGTGATCTTAAGGTGGAAATACAGGCAGTCGAAGTACGCCTCAAGAGCTATGAGTCTCCAGCTAACTTAAAGAAATATCTGGATGAATTAAATAAAACATTGAATGACTTCGAGATATCTCTAAAAGACAGCAAATACGAAAAACTCCAAAAAGATACCAGTAGGTGGAGTAAAGAAAAGATCTACCCCTATATAAAGGATAATTATAAATCATCAAATGACAATGCTTCCAATGACGGTTCATCAGATGCCGGATCCAACAGCTCGAACTCAAGCAGCAATAGAAGCCCCAGATTCCAGGGTGCACGTAAGAATTTCCGACGACCCAACAACCGGGGCATGAGGGGATGGAACAGCTACCCCCAGCCAATGATGTACCCCCCGCAACAGTTTGGCCCACCACCCTTCCAACATCCGAATGCCCCTTTTCCGCCGTGGGGTTTCCAACAAGATTACGGATATTATGACAACTCGGGTCCTTTTTTAGGGGCGCGCCGAGGACAAGCCAAGGGAAGGAATCGGAGAGGCAACTCGGTCCATTGGAGCAACGAAGACGAAGTGACTCCAAGAGTATCAACCAGGAGCATGACAGGGGCACAAAAGAACCAGAAATGAGCCTGGTTGTTAACCTGATGGGCAATGAACTATCTGAACCACAGAAAAGGATATTGGAAAAAGGCTTGGGATATGTCCCCACTAGTAACATGGATAAATTCCACTTATGCAAGGAAGTACAGGAATTTATGAGGAGACTCAAACTGCAAGTCTTTTTCAAAGACAAAGTGGACACTCAAGAAAAAGGAGACACCGGACTCAAGCCTCGATCAACTTTTACACCAATGAACAACACCCTCCCCATAGAACTCCTGACCTTTGAAAAAGCTGTCATGAAAGATCTGGAAGCTCTCGACCCAACGCAGAAACGCGTTTTCCAAAATGTTTCAAATGAAGAACGAAGGGCACTCCGTGACTTAAGCAACAACAAACAATTGGTCATAAAACCAGCAGACAAGGGGGGTGCAACGGTACTAATGAATATAGATCAATATGACAAGGAGTGTACCAGGCTATTACAGGACAAGAGAAACTACGAAATACTCTCATCAGATCCAACTGAGAGGATCTCAATCAAGATAAAGACTATGGTTGAGGAGGCACTGTCGCACGACTGGATCACCACCAAAGAAGGGGAATTTCTGTGCCAAAAAAACCCAAAGACCCCCTACCTGTACATCCTACCCAAGATCCACAAGGACACAAACCTGAAGACATATTGTGGACTGTAATTGAACAGATTGACAACGAAAGACATCTCCTTGAAAAGGAACAGAGATGGGTTTTTCGTGTCCAGTCCAACAAAAATGGGTTGAACGATGAAATTCCGTGGGGTCAGTTATAGAACCCCCGTACCCCTAAAGAACCCCCACTCTCTAAGGCACCCCTAACCGTGGCAAAGATAATAACAGAGGCCCTCTACTGGCATGTGGAAACCACCCCCTTTGGAATACAGCACCACGGGTGTATGACTACTGTGCTCAACCTTAGCACAGGGGTCAAGTCTCAACCCACATAATAATTATGTTTTTCATAAACATATCCCACAGCGAATTTCGCTGTTTAATCTGTATACCCAATACTTTTTTTCCCTTTTTCTTCCCCCTTTTTCTACCTTTTCTTATTATTTATTCTAGGCAGAGAACTGCGTAAATATTCCAAGCTAAATTCTATTAACCCTCCATACTTGTTTCCAGCAACTTGCAAGAACTCCAATACCTCCCAATCTAGGTCCACCACTATTGACCGTTTCATAATATTATGGCTTCCGCTCTATTTTGCTGTTGCATAATCTCCTCTGTCATAATTTGTGAATAGCGATCTGTTCTGCATTAAGATAGTTATTGTGCAGGTAAAATCTGAGTACCAACAGTATAAGTACAATCTTCCCTGTCATAATTCGTGAACAGCGATCAATTTCACATTACCATGAGTAACAATAGACATAGAAGGGAGACTTCCGCATTTTGACCCTCCAATGTTCCATTACGGGTAGCCATTTTGGGTTAGCGCGCTAGTGTTTGGACACACCCGGCACCAGCGCGCATTGACGCTTAAATGATTCAGTGCTCCTAACACGCGAGCATTCAGCAGAGCGGCAACACCGGTAGAAGTAAGACTTAGGGATTATGCGGACAAAGTAAGTTACAGACCCTTACCCCAGGTCTTAAAACGAGTGGGTTTTGAGACACATTTTTCCACTTCCCGAACAGTTTGAACAAAAAACGCTAAGGGCGTGGCTCTCTTTCTTGCCGAGCGCCGCGGTGAAATCCTACCGATTGTCAGCTCATGGGGCACCACGTACTTGCCACAACAGTATGTATGGTTACCATTCTAATGCAGGGGTGCGCCCTGGTTCGTGGGGAGTTTTATTGTTTCAGTGACCATAACCTTAAGACTAATATGAAAGATCGGGCTCCTCCTTTTTAATCCTGTGAAATGTTGTTGTATGCATTGAGTCGCGATGATGTGTGTGTGTGGAGATAGAACCAGCCCTAATTACAAAGGGCGCGTACAAGTTCGGGAATTTACTCGGACAGGCAGGGGATGGCAGATTGTATCATCACTCTGTCCATAAAGTCTTGTATTAGGGCTTTAGGCAATGGGCCAATGAAATTTGAAAAGAAGAATTGTGGCGCAGATAATTATGTAAGCGCAGTGACAAACCACAGTTACTACTATGAACATCTGTGTGTTTTTTGTCCACTGTTCGGTATCACCTACGTACAGCCAGGGGATGGCAGACTGAACCATCACTCTGTCCATAAAAGTTCAAAAGTCATTCTCTGTGTAATGGGTGAATGGATTTGATGAGTGAAATTGTGGCGCAAACAATAATGAAAGCGCAAAATTCACAGCTATAAATGTAAATATCTGTGTCTCCCTTTTTTTCCCTTTTTTCCTTACAGAGACCACATTTGGGTCATCTATTTTGACAATTTTTGCTTCCCAGGGGGCCAGCTCATGCCCTGAAGCATAAAACTAGCAGTGGAATTTTACTGTTAGTTTTTAGGAAGACAGGCTGACAATACTTAGCAACTGAGCTTATTTCCGTAGGGACCAGTAGAAGGTCCTGATGAGTAGGCAGTAGGGGACTGCCTACGAAACATGTAGACCAGGTTGTAGCGATCGGCTCAACCCCAAAACCCCCTTCTTAATGTCCCCAGCTAGAGAAGCTAATAAATTGTTTTTTTCTACTAGCCAGAGGATTTTTAATTTTTGTACTCACACACATTGTTAGGTCCCTACACTTTCACTGACACCTTGCACCATCACATAGTCCTGTCACCACTTTAGTGCTCCCGCGTAGTCGGTCAGGTCGTAGCACGCCCCGCCCCGTAGAGGGACGGGAAGACCCCAATGATGAAGCATGACACTACTGGATTTTTTTAGTGTGTGAGGGGTATTTTAAAAAGCACATAGCGCTCTCATCTTTATCACCCTAAGAGAGAGTACTTTCACTATATTTTCATCACTGTAAAACCAACAAATAAAATACATGTCCACACATTGATAGAATCTCTTTGTTTATATATATCGTTTTGGAGGGTGATTCTATCAACTCCTCTGCACTTCCCTGATTGTTTTGGAATAGTTTGATAAAGATCTGGTGCCAGTTATTGACCTTGCCGTAGGCTCAAATAGGGATACGCAAAAAAGTAAATGCTATTATGATTATTTTGAATAAGGTATGTTTAGATTTGGATAGAAATGTTTTTGTATTAGAGATATGTTAAGGTTAGCAATTTGACATATAGCCATATAGAGAGGTGGGTGCCGGTTGTGCCGGCCCCCGGTGAACAAACTGGGGCGGGCTTGTCGTGCATAATGATGATGCGACAGGCCTGCCTCGCCTACCATTGGTCGGGGTTTCCTGTGCGTGCCCCGGGAGGGATTACAATCACTTCCGGGTCGCGTGTTTGAACAACGCTAGACCGGTTAGAACAAGCTTGGCCTAGTGTATGGGGGGATAAGAAAAGGCTGGGGAGTGGGAGAGTCTGCCTCTTTGCTCTCTGCACCCCAGCATGCCACATGCGATACCAGCCTCACTAGGAGGCTGTATTTTTAATTTCCCCAACCATCGTCCCCTAAAAGCAGGATTGATAGAGTGTATTGTTGTATTATTTTATTTTTTCAGGTTGACATCGTTAAGGAGATGACTTGTCTTTTGCAGAGTGTTTTATTGTCATATTTTAGTGCTATTCCTTGGTTAGGATGTTACGTCATGATTGGTGAGCAGTAAATTTAAGGTCCTTAGAGGGTGGCGCCATTCTTGAATGGGGTCGCCCAAGGGGGAGGGACAAGTGGTCTCTCCTAGAACTCAAGGAGCAGTCGGTTGGCTGGATGGTTGCGGGGGAGTAGGAGTTACACTTTCCGGTAGGCTGGTTGGCCACCCCGCACATGCACAATGGCGCAAGGAAACAGTGCATAACTGCAAGGGCCCCTTATGAAGATAATCAACAGGGCGTACGAGGGTGACCTGGGGAGAAGTACCCTCAGAGTGAATGGGCCCTCTGCGCATGCACACTCCAGTTGGAAGGTGGGCATAAGGGTGTATGGGTGTGAGCTGTGGGGAAGTACCGTCACAGGGGAATGGGCCCTCTGCACTTGCGCACTCCGGTTGGAGGGAGGGCATAATTTGATAAGGATCCGGTGCCAGTTATTGACCTTGTCGTAGGCTCAAATAGGGATGCGCAGAAAAGTAAATGCTATTATGATTATTTTGAATGAGGTATGTTTAGATTCGGATAGGAATATCTTTGTATTAGAGATATGATAAGGTTAGCAATCTGACATCTGTACCTACCAATGTAATACAATGTTTTCTGCATGTTATGTAAATAATGTATAAAAATGTGTTAACATTTTTTTTTAATGTTAATAAATATGGCCAGGGGGTTTCATGACTCCCTAATCCAAAAACTCAATTCTAGTAGTAAACGTGTTACTATCTGGGGTATTGAGAAGGGAGGTGGGGGTCTAGACCGTACCTGGCCATATGCCCGATGGGTGTCAACATATGTCACCTACACAGAAACATTCCAATGCCAAAAAATCGCCCCGGAAGAGATAATGTGAGATGTGACAGAGAGTCTTGAGGAAATGTGTATTGAGGAATTTTCCCAACGCTTTATACTTTGCCTACGAGACAGAGTTTACCCTTGCCTTGGAAATTTAGCAACCCCTTCATATCAGAATGTGCAATGCTCCTAAATCTACTTGCCCATGCCCCATCTCCATTTGTTTCCTGTGACAAACAGGATACACAAGCCGTGAAAATCACTGAGGGTGGAGCAGTGTAATTTTGACTCCACTCTTACATGTGTAATTAGGCCACATATATGTACATATGTCACCATGTATGCGTGTAACCTTAGTAAAGTAATGCACTTGAACAGTTACAGAAAATGCACCTACTGTATAATCTCAACATTTATTAGTGTGCATAGTAACGTTTTCTTTACAGTAACAACGAGTTGCAGTTCTCACGTTTATCTGCATTTGTCTGGTTTGAATAACATTGTATTCCTTATATGATCACATATTTCTTTACATAATGCGCGTCGTTGCTTGAAGATAGTCCCAGACGGTTCTAATTGGTCAAGATTAGACAGTAAAATGAGGTAACAGCAAAACAATGATTGAATCTTTGCATTTTTACAATAACCCTCCTCCCTAACTCATCCGTTGCTGTTTTAAGTAAGGGCAACCGAGGGGGAATATAGAAGGGGCATCTTGGCAAGACACAGGGAGTGTTCCAGTGTACGGTAAGGGCAGTGGGAAGAGGAGGAAGGGGGAAAGAGGAAAAAAAAGGCAGTCTCTCCAAGGGCATTTTTATGACGATCTAAGGCACTGCTGGCCTCTTGCCTATATGTTGGCTGGGGGGCAGCAACAATATCAAAATTGACATCTTCCTAACAATTCTCTCAATCTAAATAAGACCCTTGAAGAACCAGCAGGTGAAGATCATATGGGGAGGTCCCATATCCCGAGGATGGCCTCAATGGTGCCAATGGAAAGGTGTGCTCTGGCCTGTCTGGACGGTCTCTGATAGTAATGGGCAGCACTCCTCCATATCATCCAAAAAGTGGTTGGCTAGAGAAAGTGAGAAGTTGCTGTTTATGGATCAAGCAGTAGTTGTGTCATGTGTCTTAGTTAGGCCCAGGACAAACGCTGCCATTTTTACCATATACATGTGTCCTAAATTGCCTTCTCTTTCGAACAATGACCTTTGGCACATATTTGCGTGTGTGACAATTCAGGATTAGTTTCTCTTGAACTATATTGCTTGCAAATACTACTTAGTAGAACATTAACCCAACACCTTGAACATCACGTGCAAAGCCTCGACACACATTGTGCAAATGTTGTTATTTGATTTCAAGTTCAAAAAGAGTGGGGGAGGCAGAGGGATATGCTAGGTTCACCCTCCTTTTCAAGTAGTAAACACAAAAAATCCGCAATCATGGATAGAGAACCTAGCTGTTAAAATAGATCAACATCAATATGTTTGATGTAATCAGGAAAGGAAAAATGTCCTTTCTTGAGTCCCCTCATTCCCCAGGGTTTCCCCACGGTGACACGCTTCATAGGGAGCCAACATGGTTTGAGCTTACCCCTAAGCTCTTCCTCAGGATGTCATAGGGACCAGCCCTGTGAGTACCACTCCAAAAGTGCAAAGTCAATAATAAGCCTCTTCTTTTGGGTTACCTACCCCCAATAAATAATCTATAGGGATGAGGTTACATGTAGTGCCAGGTACAAACCATAAAGAACTTCTGTTTTAAAACAATACCTGCACACACATATTTTTCTCACCCGGGTCTCTATTCAACAATGACCACAATCATTGCCATACTCTTAGCCATCCTTCAACAACAACTTTATTATCTAAAGAATGAAGTTTTCATACTCTATCCCCACCAGTTATCATTATGGATGAGGTTACATGAAATGTCAGATATAAACAAGCATTTCCAGGGTTAGGCAGATAAGCACTTGCTGTTATTGCGAAGTCACTACACACTAAAATCTCAGAACATCTGCTTGCTGAGCCCTCTGCGAGAAAAGATGTCAAACCTGTGACAAAGACAGGGACATACATTATTTCCCTTCTGGTAATGGAGCTGGATCATCCAATAGGGTATTCTTGGCAGATTACATGCATCCACTCTAGGCATCTAGGTTAAGGAATGCATAGTAGGAGTATATATATATATATATATATATATATATATATATATATATATATATATATATGTCATGTGATCAAGGCCCTTCGTGGGCTGAAACGCGTTATGGTCGACTTGGTGTTTGGGCTTCAATAAAGAAAAATTTGCACCACTCAAGGGTTCGTCTCATCTGTGCAGGATTGCAGTTTGGACTTTGTATGCCTCATATATATATATATATATATATATATATATCCAATAAAAAATTGCGGTGTACTGGCGTGCTGCCAGATCGCTGGTGGTGCTCGGAGGGGGGTGCTACCGCTAGCACCTAGAAATGAATATATTCCCCAACTGTATTAAATTGAGGAGCCAGCACACGTTGTTGTGGGGGTTCTCCCCACCCTACATCCTACCTGATGCGACTGGTCGCTGCAGTCAGAGGGGACTCAGAGGGAACACGGCTATTTCATCTGTTCCTCGATCCGCCCTACTCACCTGCAAAGCTTGCACCGATCCCATGTTCACTCACTCCACTACGCGACCATCTCAACTATGCAAACACACTGCATGCTGGGACTAGAAGTTCGCTATACTCAACACGAACTCTGATTGGTCAGCCGATTGCCAGGGGGAGGAGATGCTGGTGCGAGCAGTGACTTTTACAGGAGGAGTTAATGAGGGACGGTATCCTTACAGCATGGGGCGCCGAAGAAGGCTCACTCGCCGAAATGCATCCGCCACCGCTGGGACCCTTGAAATAAAGCTGCTGTTTTCACTGAACTCCCCTCGTGGCCTTTGTTTCTTCTCCTCGGAAAAGAACCACCTTCATATATTCTGTGCTTGCCAAGGCACAGCCCAAAGACCCTGCAGCATCCAAAAGACCCGGAATGAACTTGGCATCTCGCTGCTTGCAGCTACCTTGTATCCAGGGAACTGGAAATTCCGAAGTCTGCCAGAAACGTCAGGAAGACGAGAGAGGACTGAGATATTCTATCTCAATTGGGCACCAAGTCTCACATATTACTGCCCCCACCCTACATGCTACCTGATGCGACTGGTCGCTGCAGTCAGAGGGGACTCAGAGGGAACGTGGCTATTTCATCTGTTCCTCGATCCGCCCTACTCACCTGTAAAGCTTGCACCGATCCCATGTTCACTCACTCCTCTACGCGACCATCTCAACTATGCAAACACACTGCATGCTGGGACTAGAAGTTCGCTATACTCAACACGAACTCTGATTGGTCAGCCGATTGCCAGGGGGAGGAGATGCAGGTGCGAGCAGTGACTTTTACAGGAGGAGATAATGAGGGACGGTATCCTTACAGCATGGGGCGCTGAAGAAGGCTCACTCGCCGAAATGCATCCGCCACCGCTGGGACCCTTGAAATAAAGCTGCTGTTTTCACTGAACTCCCCTCGTGGCCTTTGTTTCTTCTCCTCGGAAAAGAACCACCTTCATATATATATATATATATATATATATATATATATATATATATATATATATATATATATATATATATATATATATATATGTCAATATATGTCATGTGATCAAGGCCCTTCGTGGGCTGAAACGCGTTATGGTCGACTTGGTGTTTGGGCTTCAATAAAGAAAATTTTGCACCACTCAAGGGTTCGTCTCATCTGTGCAGGATTGCAGTTTGGACTTTGTATGCCTCATATATATATATATATATATATATATCCAATAAAAAAATGCGGTGTACTGGCGTGCTGCCAGATCGCTATTGGTGCTCGGAGGGGGGTGCTACCGCTAGCACCTAGAAATTATTATATTCCCCAACTGTATTAAATTGAGGAGCCAGCACACGTTGTTGTGGGGGTTCTCTCGTTTATTGCGTCGGTCACAAGAACAGGGACGCGTTTCAGCAGTCAAGATGTTTTTTTCAACCTGAATTGCGCCATATTGGTGCTTCTTTTAAAGCTTACATTTCATTAAAATTGAAGATGCACTTCACTTCACAGTGATTGGGTAACTACAAGCATGTGAACAAAAATGCAGGGGCATATTATCAAGAAAGGTCATTACATTATCGACGCTTTTATCGGCAGGAAACTGCAGATAAAGAGGCGATAATGGGTTTGATAATAAGCTCTATGCAATTCCAATCGATGCCCATGTCATGTTCAGGTGGTACCAAAACCATTTGCTACCCATCTAGGTATAAGGATCACATGGTGGCACTGTAACCTAGCTTGTCTCTTAGACAACATATCCTGCGGGGTGAGCAGAATCTGTCTGGCACCATCCCTATGTTTATGCTGCCCAACAAACACACAGTTCCTACTGGACAGTGGGAAACTACGTGACATCTGAACACAATTTCTGGCAGGTCACCTGGTTGGAGAAGGCCCAGTAGCCACCTAATGCATACTTTTCAACCTCGGTAAGACTTGTTCTAGAGGTGTAGGACCATGTCTTTGAGAAAAATACTGGTCTTTACAACAGTGTACCGTGACCTTGATATTGAAGGTTTTGACACCTCTCAATTGAGCCTTCACTATTGGTGAGTCCCCACATCAATAAAGTTGCACAATTGGCCAATGTTTGCTTGCATTCTCTAAATTGTCAAGTATATTCTCTCTAAAGCACAGTTGAATTCACCCATTTTGCTCTATTGTGTGGAATTAGGTTGATGGTTGAGGGGGTGTTAGCATTTCTCAAGCAAACAGTCCCTGTCAGGGTGAACCACAAAAGTCACTAAATTAACCTGTGCGTAACCCTCTTTTAGCTTGGCACAAAGGCAGTCATTCTTAACTTAGAGGGAAAATGTCAAATATTTATACTGCCCACACACAGAAATAAAGTAAAAACACAGCACAAGAAAAAGTCCTAACACTTTTGGAAAAATAGAGCAAACTTTAATGTAACAAATGACAGTAAAATTATAAAACGATCAGTAGAACGGGAGATATGCAATTTTAAAGGTTTAGGTCAAAATAATGCCTTAAAGCAGAAAGAGCCAACTGTCGTTATCTGGTTGCACCATACCATGAAAACGTCATAAGTTCAGACCGACCACTGTGGAGTGTGGGCTGGATACTGCTGTAATGTGAGTCCCTCCGAGTATTGCACCTTATGTCCTTAATGCAGGATGTTACGCTTAAGCATGTGCGGGAAATCCGTTCTGCTCGCGGATTTCGCGGATTTTCGGTAAATCCGCGAACTCCCGCGAATTTACTGAAAATCCGCAAAATCCAAGAGCGGCGGATTTGGTGGGCAAAAGTTCAAGCCTGTTGAACTTTTAACTATGTTAGGATGGCGCCGGCAAGCTGCCAGCGCCATCCTAAAATAGTTACTAATTTACCTATGATGCTTGATGGAGGCCTTTGCATTATTGACTTTCACGATCTCAATCCCTGTGCAGTCCCTGTGACCACGAGCTTCTCTGATCCGTGCCTGTCCTTTTATGCACACAAGAGGCATGTGAACTCGAGGGACCCCGGTGCTCTTTGGTGTGATGGCAAAGTTAATCAGCCCTCCCAAAAATGTGAGTTTTGTTGAGGCTGGGCAGGTGTGCGTTCTCCCCATATCTATTGTCGGAAATTAGCTATGATGCTTGATGGAGGCCTTTGCATTATTGACTTTCACAAGCTCAATCCCTGTGCAGTTCCTGTGACCACGAGCTTCTCTGATCCGTGCCTGTCCTTTGATACACACAAGAGGCATGTGAACTCGCATATAAGTCTCGCCCGTTTGGCCCCTGCCCACACACTAGTGGTGTGTGCACCGTCTTCGCGCCCTTTACCCACTTAATGGACAGCTCACTCGAGGGACCCCGGCGCTCTTTGGTGTGATGGCAAAGTTAATCAGCCCCCCCAAAAATGTGTGTTTTGTCGAGGCTGGGTAGGTGTGCGCTCTCCCCATATCTATCGTCGAAAATTAGCTATGATGCTTCATGGATGCCTTTGCATAATTGACTTTCACGAGCTCAATCCCTGTGCAGTTCCTGTGACCACGAGCTTCTCTGATCCGTGCCTGTCCTTTTATACACACAAGAGGCATGTGAACTCGCATATAAGCCCCGTCCGTTTGGCCCCTCCCCACACACTAGTGGTGTGTGCACCGTCTTCGCGCCCTTTACCCACTTTATGGACAGCTCACTCGAGGGACCCCGGCGCTCTTTGGTGTGATGGCAAAGTTAATCAGCCCCCCCAAAAATGTGTGTTTTTTCGAGGCTGGGTAGGAGTGCGCTCTCCCCCTATCTATTGTCGAAAATTAGCTATGATGCTTCATGGAGACCTTTGCATAATTGACTTTCACGAGCTCAATCCCTGTGCAGTTCCTGTGACCACGAGCTTCTCTGATCCGTGCCTGTCCTTTTATACACACAAGAAGCATGTGAACTCGCATATAAGCCCCGTCCATTTGGCCCCTCCCCTTACACTAGCGATGTGCACATTTTTCCAGCCAGGCCTTTACCCACTTAATCCGCAAAATCCGCGAATCTGCAAATTCACGGATTTTGGGGATCGCAAATTTGCAAATTCGCGAATTGCGAATTCACAAAATTTGCCCATGCTTAGTTACTCTGCTTTCGCTGTGCTGCATCGGTTCTGATGAGAAGCCGCAAGGGCTGCAATGCAAGGTCCTGTATCGAGTTGCATCACTCTGCATTGGTTCAGATGAAGAGCTGTGAGGGCTGCAATGCGAGATCCTTCAAAGAGTTGTGTTATGTTGTGTCGGTTCTGATAAAGGGCTGTGAGGTACAGTTCCGAGTTACATCGTGTTGCATTAATGTTTATGAAATTCACAGTTAGGCTGGTACAGCACCTTTAGCCTGATTTCCAAGAGTACTGGACTGGGGGGGGGCACCAATTCGGGGGAAGGGTCAGTGTTCAATGCAGGCAGAGTCCAGTCGCAGGGTTCAAGGGTGTTGGAGCCTGTTATGTCCATGTAGCTCAGAACAGGAGACTAGCCAACTAGCCCTTGGAGTCCCTCTGGTAGTCCTGGGTTCAAGGTGCAGGTCCAGCCCTCCTTCCTCAGGCAGTGGGGCAGTTATGTTTGAGGCAGGGCATCAGAATAGACCTTCTAGCAGCAGGGCAGCAAAGCAGTCTTTCTTTTGTGTATTCCACAGGTCCAGAAGTGATCTGAAGAGTAGGTGTGAGGGTCCTGTTTTTTTACTTGTGCCTCCTTTGAAGTGAGCGAAGTGTTCTTGTTTTACCCCACAGGTGTCTGGAATTTCCTTCCTCTCTGCCCTGGCCCCAAACTTTCTGTATTCACAATAGACTAGTGTGAAATCCTTTGTGAGTATGCTGAGGCAGCCCCTTTAATGTGTAATTGTGGGAGGTAACATCTGCATCCCCATCATCATGCTAGAAATGTCCCTTTCACCCAACAACTAGTCTCCCTTTGTGATACTGTCTGGGAGGAATACATAGGCCAACTGCCAACTGCACATAGTCATGTGACTTAGGAAACAGATTGCAGGCACCAAATGGTTAGAACAAAGAAATGCCAACTTTCTAAAAGTCGCATTTTCAAAATAGTGACTTACATTCTGACTTTACCACTAAAGAAGATTCGAAATTACAGTTTCTTAGGCAACAAACATGAATTTCCTACCTGCTCCCTAGCAAAAATTAGCACGTATTAACTGTAATATGGTAACCCAATGTTCTCCAATAGGAGAGCGTAGTGTTTAGAAAGCTAATACTGGCACTGCCCTTTTGAAGTAGTGGTAGGAGCTTTGGTGGTGCCAGCTACAGTGCACTCCTGCGAAGAACTTTGGGTTGCAGCACCTACATTTAACTTTGGGTCCCAGCACCTACATTTTTACAAATTAAGTACTGACCCAATAGTTTACCTAAAGCACATCATCTGATTTTAAATTGTATGTAAGGATAGAGGTATTTGGTTTTCTAACCATTTGTGCTTCTTTATTCACCCTATTTGCATCTATTCTTCCCTTAAAGCACTTGACTGCAACCTGACATCTCTGTTCAAACTGCAACTGTTTAGTCTCTTCAACATTGTCTCTTTTATGTCACTCAGAACCACTCGATAAAACACTTCCCAAGTAAATTCTGGTAGCATCTACAATTCTGTATTTTGGGACTCACTTTTTACATTTCTTCTGCCTTCCTATCCAGTGTTGAATTGCCGCCTAAAACGTTATGTATCACTTTCAAAAGATGACATTATATTGTACTTTGTGTTCCAAGTGTGTAATTGGCTTTTTCTTTTTTGTATTTATCTCAATTTGTAATTTTCTTTTTTACATCTGTTCTGGGTATACATAATGCATCTTGAGTAATAAAAAAAAAGTTGCGGCAAAGAAAGTGCTTGACTGCGTGATCTCATCAATAAAATGAAATAGGTTGGAAACAGAATATTTTTGAGGAACTCAGTAGAACAAGAAAGACACATAACTGGTATGCAAAACAGAAAAGAGCAATGCGAATTGTCAGCAAGTAACCTTGCACAATAGCTGTATGAAGCACATGCTTACCAAGTACAAATTAAAGTGAAACTCAGCATCAATGTTTTGCAAATGCTGTAAGTCATACATAACATTTGAAATAAATGCTCATGAGTAAATTTAATGTTGAGTAGAGAAGGGATTTAGAAAATAATTTTGCTGTGGAAAAAATGATCCATGGCCTAGTCACAAAACCTTTACCACACGCAAGTCAAATTGTTGGTTGGAAAAATTATTGTAATTATCACATGCGAACACTATGTGCATTTGGCACACATCACAAGAGAAGCAATGTCAGAATGTATCCTTCTCAGACTGATATTTGAAGCACACATGTGTAATGTATGTAAAGTATGCAATCATTATGGAAATTTGTGCAGGATGTGGGCAGTGACATTCATTTATGGCATCCTGGACCTATTTTTCATGATCACACTTTTACCCAATGCAAGAGGGAGAAAGAATAAAGATGGATGGAAAAAAGAAGAAATAGAAAAATAGAGTCAAAGATATATCATAGAGATAATGATCATGCACTCGTGAAATAAAGAGATTTGACCAGGACGATGATTCAGGAAAGAGGCTTGAGTTGGAATCAAGAAAAGACAGATTTGGTGTTTGGCAACCATGACATTCCTTATCATTGTTGGTAGACTCCTAAAAAACATACACATGGCTCGTGTACCAATTTTTTTTTTTTTTTTACTAAGCACTGGACATGTGTAGAAAGCAATGTTAACAATGAAAAATGACTTTTTAGAAAGGTGGAAGTTTACTTGCTGGTCCTCTCCCCTGGATGTTGGTCCATGTGGTAATGGTCCCTTTGGACATTTAGGATGACGGTTTGACTATTTGATGTAACAACGCAATCAAAATGATCGCGGTATGTTACATCACAGATTTAGGAATAGTAATATTTACCATTCCAACACCAGTCTACGTTCAGTAGGGAAGGTGTTGTAATAGTAAATCATACTATTCCTTTTGGTATAGCGCCCCCCCTGCTGAGGAACCTGCATTGGCTCCCCGTTCTTCAACCTTGCGCCTTTACTACAGGCTACCTTATCTTCAATTCCCTGCATGGCAATAGACCCGAATTTATTAACAGCCTGATATTCAGGCAACCTCCCTCATGTAACCTACACTCTGCTCACCTCTCACTCCTCACCACCCTTGCGTTCAGGCGGGTACGTCAGGGAGGCCGCAGATTTGCTACCCTAGCCCCCAAACTGTGGAACTCCCTCGTGTTGGAAATACGGTCCTGCATTGACCTTCTGCAATTCAGGAAATCCCTTAAAACATGGCTATTTGCACAAGCCTACAATTAATGTCTTTGCCGATAGCATACAGAGCCTTTTAGAGAGCCATGAAACCACCCAGTGTATGCACGCTTTATAAATAATTTTTAACATTAACATCCAGCGCAAGTCAATGTAACAACTTGCTTTGTAACGGCAGCGTTGCAACTGCATCGTGGTATACTAACCGCAATGTTAAGGATGTTTCCCTGTCGGCTTTTGCCTGTTCTCATGCAACTACATGGTGGGCAATTGGTGAATTTTAGTGGTTTTAGACATTTGAGCCTGAAACATAACTCAGCGCCTGATTCACAAAGGTAAACCTATACTTTTGCGCAAGTTTACTATTTTTATACTATTCACAAACTCCGATTCAATAGTAAGTTTACAACGGTGGAGAATTCACATTCGGCTATGCACAGAGGGTCCAGAGGCTAGGCCCTCCAGCTATGCTCTGTGCCCAACCCACCATTTCTTCTTAACTCACACGCTGCACAGCCAGTGTCAGTGAAGTGTGGGGTTGGCTGCAAGCTGGGCCCCAGCTGTGACCACCCAAACCCCACTGTGCACATCCTGCCATGAATCCATTCTGTGCTATCCACAGCCTTTGGTCTGGGTGTGTGTCAAACCACCTTCTGCTTTGTGCAGTGGGTGTAGGTTACAGGGTTTGCCTGGCACTGCACTGGGCTCCAACTGTTTGCTGGCAAATTTCCTACAGATTGATTAGACAGCAATGTATTAGTCAATACAACTTTTTTGCTCTTTCATTTATCTTTGCATTTTGGAGAAGTGTGGCTCACTGGTTAGAGGAGGCAGACCTGGAAGCAGAGGTCAGCCCGGGACCAGGGTTCGATTCCCGGCTCGGCGGGGTCTTGAATCCTAAAAATGTCCATGAACTCGACAATTCTCGCTCCACGGGTTCACACTCTGCGACTCTGGCCAATAGCTTGCTTAATCTCCACAACGGCCCCTCGCGGCGGGATGCCTGGCTTTCACCTTGCGGATACCCTGCCGGGGTTATCTCACAGGGGAATACCAGGACGGGTTCCCTAAGCAAGCGCTTAGAAACCGCTCGGTGATTTGCGCTATATAAATTCCTGTACATTTACATCCCTTGACAAATCTGCTCAGAAATTGAAATAGCAAACAAGAAACTAAATATGTTGAATGTATGTTAAATGTGTGCAGATTCATTAAATATTGCCAAATTTATTATAAGATGAACATTTCCCCTTTCCACCTCTCCCCTCCGTAAATGTCATCATCCTTTGGGGAACATACAATAATTTGAGAATGCCAAGAGTAGGCCAAACATGCAAAGTATCTGCCAAATTTCATGCCGATCCATCAGAGACAAGGTTATTTTTCAATAAAAAGAAGTTGTACCCAACCAGCAATGCATCATGGGAGATGTAGTCACACACATAACACAGTTGAGCAATGACACATAGCAATTATTCTGCAGTTGACATAAAATAGTAAAACCAAAAATGTAACACAGCACAGCACTTAGGTATCTAAAATGCAACCAATCAATCAATCATGGCATTTGTAAAGTGCACTACATACCCCTGAGGGTCTCAAGGCGCTAGGGGTGGGGGACTGCTACTATTCGAAGAGCCAGGTCTTGAGGAGTCTCCTTAAGGTTAGAAGGTCTTCGGTTTGTCGTAGGCAGATGGGGAGGGTGTTCCATGTCTTGGCGGCGAGGTGGGAGAATGATCTGCCACCAGTGGTCACTCTTCCGATGTGGGAAACGATGGCAAAGGCGGGGTCTGCAGAGCGGAGCTGGTGGGTGGGGGTGTAGAAACCGGGTCGTCTATTGAGGTACGCTGGTCCGGTGTCGTGGAGTGCCTTGTGTGCCTGGGTGAGGAGCTTGAAGGTTATCCTCTTGTTGATGGGGAGCCAGTGCAGGTCTTTCAGGTGGGGTGTGATGCGGCTGCGGCGGGGGATGTTGAGGATCAGTCGTGCAGAGGCGTTCTGGATGCATTTGAGTCGTGACAGGAGTTTGGCCGGGGCTCCTGTGTAGAGTGAATTGCAGTAGTCCAGTCTACTGCTGACGAGGGCTTGGGTAACCATCCTTTTAGCTTCGGTGGGGATCCGCTTGAAGATCCTGTGAAGCATGAGGAGGGTGTTGAAGCAGGATGAGGAGACGGCGTTGACCTGCTTTGTCATAGAGAGTGTGGAGTTGAGGATGATCCCTAGGTTTTGTGCATGGTGTGGGGGGTGCTCCTAGAGCCGTTGGCCACCAGGAGTCGTCCCAGGTCGATGCGGTGGAGCTAAAGATGAGGACCTCTGTCTTGTCTGAGTTCAGCTTCAGTCGGCTGTCCCTCATCTAGTCGGTAACAGCCTTCATTCCTTCGTGGAGGTTGGTTTTGGCAGTGTGAGGGTCCATGGTGAGCGAGAGGATCAGCTGGGTGTTGTCGGCGTAGGAGATGATGTTTAGATCGTGCTGTTGGGCAACGTGGGCGAGTGGTGCCATGTAGACGTTAAACAGCGTTGGGCTGAGGGATGAGCCTTGGGGTACGCTGCAGTTGATCTCAGTGGTTTTGGAGTGGAAGGAGGAGGCAGATGCTCTGGGTTCTCCTGGAGAGGAAGGAGGTGGTCCAGTCCAGGGCCTTTTCTTGGATTCCCAAAACAACAGAATAGATGCCAGTACTATGAACACTACTAAACAAAACTAAATTATCTCACACAGAGAATTAAACTGGGTGCCGATTCAAGCAATTTTTTTGAATAGATCACTGTTTATTTGTCATATAATTTTTTAAAAATTGTTGTTGGTTATTTATTCACCAAAAGTACACAGAGAAAATTACAAAACAAACATTACATACAACAGTTTTGATAAAAATGACATTAGCCTAAAAATTGTGCATAAATGACAAAACAATCAGTCAGACGAAGTTGATCAACATCAGCATTCCATTCTAGCACTCACACACAACACAAACATACAAATCAATATTTACAATTTCAATGTCACCAAGTAGGAATTTAAATGTACACCAAAGAAACTTGTTTGATTTACTCAGAAGTTATTAAAGAGTATCATGAACACAATTTAGTGAATAGAGATCTTATGGTGTAAACACACGGTCTACGCGTTTCGAACCCCTGACAGGTTGCGGCCGCCCGCGCATGCGCATTTCTCGCGAGAAATGCGCATGCGCGGAAGGCCCTGCATGCGCATTGGTATCCAAGATGGCGGCGTGATTAGAAGAGGGAGCCCTGGACCAGCGGACAAGGTAAGTGCTTTTTATTTCCTTTTGTAAGGCTATTTAACAAAAATAAGGTATGTAGGGGAGGGGGACAGGCAGCGCGTAATGGGGCTACGCGAAGTGCTTAGGTGGCCGTAGTTTCTCGCCCACTTTGCGTATCTTCGCGTAGCCCCACTACGCATACTACGCCCAGGGTTAGTATATTCCACAATGTCTAAAAATGAAGGAATCGTGTGTACTACCAGGATATTTTGCAACTATATCATTGCATTGCAAATGGCCTGTATGTTGATTGAATGGAATGATTTCCGGTTTCTGAATACGTACTCATTGTCTGAGGGGGGTGAGAGGGCTACATGTGTCCCATCTATGCAACCAATGACAGGGGGAAACTGGGCAATCTGGTAGAAGTCTAGTTTGGTCTGCTGCAATGCCTGTTGTGTGTTGGGGAATATGATGTGATGGTGTATCCACTGGCCCATTCCTTCCAAGAATGGATGGAAGAAGTGTGACAGGCAACTCTGGGACTCCCCTCCAGCTGTCGCTATCACCCCAAGGAAGTTCCCTGATGCCAGTAAGTGAAGTGAACAGAGGACCTGCACTTGTGGTGAAATTGTTTGGGTCCTGCGGGTTGGGTGTTCAAGCATAGGTTTTATCTCAGCAATCAAGTCTAGTATGGTAGCTGAGTCCAGCCTATACGGCTCATGCATCTCTTCCTCTGTCTGCTGTACGAATGATGCGCACTCTGAAGACCCGTTCCTGTCTCCTCCTTCTCGGTGCTGTTGCTTGAATACGCATTCTCCTGACTTTGACATACATCGCTGCCATTGTGAAAATCCCTGGGGCATTCTGGGCCTGTTTAAATAGGTTGCACTGGTTACCACCTGGCTTGAGTTGGTGGTAAATTCCAGGTGCAAAATTGCGAATTCCACATATTAGCAATTTGTGAGTTTTTGATACATTGGTTTGCAAAGTCGCAATTTGTGACATTCTGTTTTGCGAATTCGTTGATAGTGGCACGGTAATTGCAAACTCGTAATTGACTTTTCGCAAAACAGTGGCCTCACAAAATTGGTATTTGCTATTTTTGCAATCACAAACACGTTTTTTTTTTATTCGCAGCGTTTGAGACCTCAAAATTCCTTGATACATATGCCTGAATATACCTGTGCTGGCTATCACTTGCTAACTACTTGCCACGTTTGACACAGATCCATCAAACAGTGCCAAAATTATAAGCAAATAAAAATTGCATTGGTACCCCTTTTAACTATGCCCCCTCTTTATGGATAGGCACAGAACTTCATATACAAATGGAAAATGAGTCATTCCTTCTAGCAGGAATCTGCACAGATTCACAAAGTGCCTAATTTAGTAGCAAATTAATACATCCCGCTTTTCAAACTCCCCACCTCTTAAGGAGATGTACAAATTCTAAAATACCAGTAGCAATCTGAATGTACTAAGGGCCTTATCTAGTTTGGTGGACAAGAATCTTTGTCACATACATGGCAAGTGTCCTGTCCACCTTTTGGAAGTGCTTTATGGCTTATGGCACTTTAAATATGGGTGTCACGATATGCAATATATTTTGATGGTGTATCCTGTCCCCCAACTCTAAATATCACCGTAAGTTGTTTATGAAGGTGAGCCATATTCGCTAATTGATGCCTAAGCTAAAACAAATTAACAAATGGCTTTTCAACTGACAAGATAAACAAAGGTGTTTAAACGGTCAAGCCAGCCCGGCACCTTTTTCAATGTTTAAATTGTAAAAGCTATTGAACAGATTCCAGCCAAACAAAACAAAGCATGCTTTCTGAATAAAGTTGCATACATTCAAGATAAGTGGGTGTAGAAATGTGCAGAATGTTTGCTTCATCTTTCACCAAATTTCAGCGGGAAGTTTAAATCGAAAGTTATACACTTTTTCACTACCTTTAACGTTTCGTCCTATGGATGGATCGATGTTGGATGGATGAAATTTGAATGCCGAAACATAGCAAACAGGAAGTGTATTACCAGCTTTCTTGTAAATCGATCTTTGGAGTCTATAGTTATAGCCAAATCAAAAAATGCCACTGTGTAAGTATATTAGTGAGAAGGAATTAATGCTGCTAAAAAAAGCTTTCAAAATAAGGTAGAAACTGATGTTTAAAAAACAAAAAGCACTTAAATTCACCAATTATGGCAATTTCATGGAAAAGGCCTCTTGCAGCTTGTAGTGGCCCTGTAGCCACACAGGAGGTCAGCAAACCGAACTCTGGAGTCCACTTCTTTGACCTGGGCAGAGGTGGGAACAGGTCCAGCCCTTGGGGTTAGTGACAGATCTCAAACAGGAGGTGCAGCCTTCTTCAGTTCATTCACAGATTCAGAGTGTTCTGAGGAGTGTGCCTTGGGTAATACATACATGGCTGACACCAGCTAGAGAGTAGGGTAGACTCCTGCCTCCTCCATAAACAGTGGTGTAAAAGTTCAGAGAATCAGTCTATCCACTATTTCAGCAGTTCTTGTTTGCCCTAATGCAAACAATCCCAAAATGTACCTTGTTCCCAAATTCCAAGATTGGGGAGCCCTTCTCCCCTTATGCAGAGCCTGTGTGGCCAACCAGAGGTATAGCCAGATTAATGTGAAGTCCCCTTCTCTGCGATCACCAGTTCTCCAGATAGCTTTTCCCCCACTGGATTTGTGCCATCCTGACTATGGGGACCGGGCCTTTCCAGGTGTCACCTGGCATTTGCTTGTGATAGGGCAGGTCCCTTTGAAATGTTTAAAGTTCACGCGCCCACCCAAATTGGTCTTCCTGCCAGGGCAAGAAAACACCTTCCCTCTCTCAGGATATTGTTCCAGCTACAAGAGCAGTTTTCACACTTCATTAGGTCAAGCACTTGATTGACGAATGCTAGACAGCTAATGTAAATTAGCCTCCTGGAGCTTCAGACTTGGAAAGGGTAACATTCTAAAAGTTACTTTTCGTATACATTAATTAAAAATCCAACTTCAATGTTAAATTGGACATTTAATAAATATAAAAAATTGTACTTTAACTATATTCTAGCTGGTCCCAAACCCAAGTTAGCATAATTAATATTTTAATTCATAGTATTCCCTATAGGAAAGATGATGTAAATGAAGATAAGAGGCTATTAATTAAATATAAGGCATTTATTATGCACCACAGAGAATAACTGGTGATCCCATCAGAAAGCAGGGAGCTAACTGACAAGGCAGAACAGGATAGAAAATGACATCAGGAAAATGGAATGTCAGACTTAAAGGGATACAGCGAAACATAAGTGTAGAGAATACAACATATCCTCTCCCCTTCATAAGGAAGAAGCAAAAGAAAAAAAAATACAAGCATATGCTCTTCATTACAGTGAGAGACCTTATTTGCAGATAAAATCATGTAAGTAACCTGGAGGTCTTCTCACCCTGTGAGCTCTACCAGACTCAGCTTTGGCACTAGCCTCTTTAGAAGGAATCTCACAGTCACATTCAGCCTTTTTGGATAATGCCACACGCCTCAAGTTCCAACTCTCACCGTTGAATAGAGTTACAAATCTTTTATGGACAGACCTGACTTTAAATGGTCCCCTGAACTTCGTCAATCCAACCCCAACTCGACCAGGTTTGACTTTCACCCAATCATTTACTGCAATCTTACAACTTCCAACCGGATCACTCACAACAACTGGATTGTCAGGACCAACATTTAACAACTCTTTCATCCAAGCAGCGACCAGCTTGGTACCAGCTGAACGTCCCCTCATAATACTAAAAGGGACCGATCCAGTCACACCATTTTCAGTAGTTCTGTAGGCCCAAACCAGGTCATTAACCAATCCTCTCACGTCTGATCTAGAAGAGATTGCCATCTGAATAGCGCCTTTAACCATCCGGTTCGCCCTCTCGACTATTCCATTCCCTTGAGGGTTGTAAAGTGAGGTTCTTGAATGTGCAATGCCGCACTTCCTCAAGAAATTAGCCATTTCCAAGGAAGTCAATTGCGTTCCATTATCAGTGACAATCCTAGTTGGAAAGCCTTCCTCTCTAAAAATGTCACTCAACACAGTGATAGTGTTATTCGTAGTGATCTCCTTCATGAATTTAACAACTAACCATTTTGAAGAAATATCAACTACTACCAACCCAAATCTCATATCTTGGCCCAACTGGTAAAACGGGCCAATGAAATCGAGACATATAGTATGCCATGGACACCCAGGGTCAACTATTGAGCCACAGCCAGCGTGACTACCGACTTTAAGCCTCTTCTCGCTCTCCAATCAGTCAGTACATTTCTCTACCCACTGGGAGATTTCTAAGTCCATCCCGGGCCACCAAAAGTTCTCCCTAATTCTCCTCTTGGTGAGGGACTGGCCCAGATGACCCTCGTGAGCTAACTTGAATAAAGTAAACCTCACATACTGTGGAGGAATAAATTTATCTTCCATTAAAATCAAGAAACCATCTCCATCCAAGACAGACAACTGTTCGAGTACTTTTAGATATGGCCGAAGAGCGGGGGATAGGCAACTCTCTCTCCTTGGACCCTTCACAATCAAGTCTTTTACTTCCCTTAACACCGCATCCTTAACCATAGAGGTGTTCCACAGACTCTTGCTAATCGCCCCAGCACAGATATCTACTACCTCATCCACAGCAGCCACAGACCCTTCAGAATTGAGTGATTCTACACCCAACTTGTCTACCATCTCCCAAGGTAGTGGAAGTCTAGAGAGTCCATCAGCTTGGCAGTTCTTCCAACCCGGAATGTACTCAACAGTGTACAGGTACTCTTGAATCCTAGCAGCGAGTCTAGCTAACCTCGCAGAACCCTTCCCAGCTCCACCAGGTGACAGGATTTTAACCAAGGGTTTGTGGTCCGTCAGCAGCGTAAACTTGAACCCCCCACAAATACATCCTGTAATACTCACAACCCCACGCTGCGGCTAAAGCCTCTCGCTCGATTATGGAGTAATTCCTCTCAGCCGTTGTGAGTGTCCTTGAGGCAAAAGCGACAGTCTTGAGCCCAGACTCGTGCACTTGAGCCAATACCGCACCAACACCCACAGCACTCGCATCAACAGTCAAGACTGACCCACGGTTGGTATCAAATGGTGTAAGGATGCCTGCATCACAAATCTCAACCTTGATCTTCCTAAAACACTCTTCCTGCTCCGCACCCCACACAAACTTGCATCCCTTCCTCAACAACACCTTAATATTTTCAGTCTTCTCTGCAAAATCTCTCACAAACTTGGCATAGTATTCGATGAGGCCGAGAAATGACCTCAACTGATCTTTGTCGCCTGGAGCTGGTGCATTCCTAATGGAGTCTAATAAATCCCTCTTGGGTTTCACACCATCGACCGATAGAGTATATCCAAGGTATTCAACTTCCTCCACTGCAAATTTACATTTCTCTTTTTTTAGAGTCAATCCAGCTTGTTCCATCCTCTCCAAAACGGTTTTTAAAATCACATTGTGCTCTTCGACAGTCTCTCCGAATATCAGAACGTCATCTTGGAAATACACAACGTTGTTCACCCCCTTCAGTACAGCCCCCATCATTCTTTGAAACACCCCAGCTGCAGAGGCAAGTCCGAAGGGCATATGTGTGAATTGATAAATGCCCTCAGTTGTTATGAAAGCTGTTAATGCCTTGGAGTCTTGATGTAATTTTATCTGGTGATATGCGCTGCGGAGATCCAGCTTAGAGAAGTACTTCCCCCCTTTTAGTGACAAAACTAACTCGTTGATGTTCGGTAACGGGAAGTTATCTACTACAATGTTCTGGTTCAGGGTGCGAAGGTCCACACAAAAACAAAATATTCCGTCAGATTTGGTTGTAATAACTACGGGAGAAATCCAGGGTGATGTTTCGATCTGTTCTATCACTCCCTGGTCTAGCATTTCCTTCAACATCTTCCTCACTTCTTCACGTGCAATGAACGGAACCTTCCTTACCCTGTGTTGCATAGGCACAGCATCATCACGCAGTATAATCTTATGCACATAACCTCTCAACTCTCCAATGTGTTCATCAAACAAACCATTCATCCCTTCAACAATTGAATCCGTGGTTATGCTATCTACAACCATCACCTGTTGTGCTGCCCTAGGATTAATGATTATACCGAGGTCATACTGTTGCCCCCATCCCAATATTGCTGGACCTGACCTGGCCACATACACCTTTCCTTTAACGGAACGGTCCTGAAATGATATTACACAAACCATAAATCCAATTACATCTATACTCTCACCTTGGTAACCACAAGGACTAATATCACTAGGTAACAATTGTACATCTTTCCAATATTCTAAGTACATATCCTTGGGAATAATGGTCCACAATGACCCTGGATCAACCATCAACTGGATCTCTATTTCATCAATAAGAAATTGAGCTTTTGGCCTGTATCTTCTACCAGGCACGCCTTCACTCACACCATCCTCACCCAAACACAATATTTTGTTGGCACCCTCAACACCAACAATGTCTCTCACTGTTTCCCTGTTTTCCACAACAGCTACTTTGTCTGTATTACCACTTCTACACATCTTGGAGAAATGTCCTTTCCTCCCACACTTTCTACAGACTTTATCAATTGCAAAGCATCTCCTAAAATCTGAGTTATGAAAAGTGCTCCCACACCTACTGCACATCCTTCCTTGAAATCTGTTTTTTTCATTGCTTGAAAACCCATTGTTGAATCGCCTCGGACCTCTATCACTAAAATCTGCACCTTTCTTGTTTACAGCAGCAACTTCATCCTGTTCAACACAAGAAACTCCATTCCCTTGCACATTATCTTTTCCATTATCTCTCTTTTCCATCTCTTTCATACATGCATTTGATTCCTCAACTACTTTCGCTATATCAATGGCCATTTGCAAGGTAGGATTTTTTGCAGCCCACAGTTTTTCCTGCATCTTTTTATTGCGACACTGCACTATCAACTGGTCTCGTATCATTTCGTCTCTTATCTCTCCGAAGCTACATTTGATGGACAGTTCACGTAACCTAGCCACAAATTGGTCTACTGATTCATCAATCCTTTGGGGTTGAGTGTAAAATTTATGTCTGGCCATAACAATATTTACCTCCTTTGCATATTGCTTCTTCATGCACGCTTTTGCTTCTGTATACACATTGGTTATTGCCCTTCCATCTTGGTTTAGTCCTACTGGAAGATATTTAAATGAACGTTGTCCTTCCTTGCCTAGGGCACTTAACAAAAGGGCTTTTTTCCTTGTTGCGCTGAAATCCTTCCCATCAAGCGCTTCTATATAGTTCTCGAAAATATCTATCCATTCATCCCACTCAATGGGTGGTTCTCCAGTAGTTTGAAGAAACATAGGAGGTACAATAACGTTAAGGTTTTCCATTCTTAAAAATTGCACGCTATTAATATATGGCTCAAGATAAAAAAAAAGTTTAAAAAAAATGTAGGCACTATTCTTCTTCTCTACCTGCAGGTGATCAATTTAAACTGGTATAGGCACTCTTCCACTAGAACCCACGAACAAAATTAACAAATTTCCTAAGCTGTAAGTTGCTTAAAATAGGCCATATAGTTTAAAATCATCATTCATCTAGTACACATTCTGGTAATATGAGTTGCTTAAAACTGCTCGTGCTTTACTTTACTTATTCTGGTAATATGAGTTGCTTCAAAACTGCTCGAGCTTTACTTTACTTTTTTTTTTTAAAAGGAGATATTTTCCTTACGTGGTTTGTAGATGCCGGTTAAATGATTGATTAGTCCTGAGTGTGTCCGGACGTTGTTGAGGTTCTTCCTCGTTATATTGGTGAAAGAAAAACAAACGCGTTGCTGATCACTTGTCTGAAACAGCGCTCGTATAGCGCGTTGTCACAGTTAAGCTAAAGAAGAAAAAAAATAGGTTTAAGTCTCTTGAACTCACCAATAGTTCGAATAAGTAGTCATATGTCGATTCTTTTTAATCTTTAAAGTTGTTCTTTTCAAAAGAATGTCTTATTCGTTTTTTTGAAGATTTTCCATGAAGATGAAATGGTTTTCTTTGAAGTGATTTTAAATAATTCTTGTGAATTCCATTTTCTTCTGGTGGTTTCTTCTTCTTTCAATTTCTTTTCTGCATGAAATCTTTTTTTTTTAAGTTCTTCAGCAGACTCAGGTATTTTAAAATAGTTGCGTGGTTCCTCTCTCACCAGTGGAGTTCTTCTCCCTCTGTAGTTGTTTAGCTCGCGCTGCTCATCGTCGCCATGTGATGTAAATGAAGATAAGAGGCTATTAATTAAATATAAGGCATTTATTATGCACCACAGAGAATAACTGGTGATCCCATCAGAAAGCAGGGAGCTAACTGACAAGGCAGAACAGGATAGAAAATGACATCAGGGAAATGGAATGTCAGACTTAAAGGGATACAGCGAAACATAAGTGTAGAGAATACAACAAAAGACAGGACATTCGGCTACAAACACAGCTTATGGGGCCTTAAAACTATAGGCACTTGGTAACATTTCATTTCTAGAAGGTCCTGTTTTTAAATACCATGAACGTTTCCTTGTAGGATATAATCATTCATCAATCAGTCAGTATTTATACAGCGCAACGCTATCACCCCAAGGAATATCTGGGCGCTGAGGTTGCTGCATCTGGGTTGAAAAGCCAGGTCTTCAGTCACTTTCTAAATATATAATGATATAATGCTACATAAGGATTGTTAGAACTGGCATCCTTGGCATGGTTTCCCCTGACTTTTTGCCTCTACCGCCTGCATTTTTGATTCTGTGCTGAATTTCGTTTTTGCTGGCTTAGATGCTTTGGGCACTTTGCCACTGCTGAACAGTGTCAAAGTGCAAATACTCCCTGTGTAAATTGTTATTGTGATTAGTTCTCCCTGATTGGCATGTTTGATTTACTGGTAAGTCCCTAGTAATGAGCACTGAGTGTGCCAGGGCCTGTACATTAAATGCTACTAGTGGGCCTGCAGCACTGTTTGTGCCACCCACATGAGTAGCTGTGAAAAGGTGTCTCAGGCCTGCCACTGCAGTGTCTGCATACAATTCTTAACTGCCATTATCAACCTGGCAAGTACACCCACTTGCCAGTCCCTAACCTTCCCTTCTCTTACATGTAAGGCACCCCTATGTTAGGCCTACGGTACCCCCCCCCCGTGGCAGGGTGAAGTGTATGTAAAAGGCAGAACATGTACTGAGGTGTGTGACATGTTCTGATAGTGAAATACAGCCAATTTCGTTTTTCACTATTGTAAGGCTATCTGTCCCCTTAGGATAGAATAGGGAATGCTTTGTTACATCTTGCAAGCATATCTTCCCTTAGGGATAAGTTTGGTATCCCTGAAGTCAGAATGTAATAACACATCTTTTAGTAAAGATGGTTTTCATATTGTGTGTTTGAAAACACCACTTTTAGAAAGTGGCTATTTTCTTGTTCAACCATACTGTGTGCCTCTGCCTGTTTGTGGATTGTCTGTCTAGGTTAGGAGTGGTGGATACAGAGGATGTGCATTCACTATAGAAAACCACTGGGGGGGGTTGAGGTGTGCCTGGCTCTTCATGGATGACTCAACCCTGAGCTGAATGGACCTTGGCTGCACATAGAGTGGTGGGAGGGGATTTGCCTTACACCGGAATAGGGCCTGTCTCCCTTTTACAATGCTGTCTCCACCTCCTGCCGGGAAGCTACATTAGCAACAACAGAACTGGTTTGGACTGGGCGCAGAGCCGCTCCACACAAATACATTAAAGACATTTTGGGGTATAAGTATCAGACGCAAAACCCCAGAAGTGGTGATACTCTTGAATTCAAGAGGAACCTTTGCCAAGGAGAAGAGCTGGAGAGACTGAAGGAGAAGTACTGCCCCTTTGCTGTGTGCTGTGTGGGGTTGGCCTGCAGTTGCTGTTTTTGCCAAGAAAAGGACAAGGACTTTGATGTGTGATGTGTCCCCTGCTTTAAGAAGATCTCCAAGGGCTTGAAGTAGAGCTTGCCTCCTGTTCTGAAGTCTCAGGGACACAAACACTTAAACCCAAGCTCACCTGAACTCTGCTGCTGTGAGTTCTGACCAGCCAGGAGGTGTCAGTGCCAGTTTTGGGCCTCTGGAAGTTATTGTTGCTGTTTGGGAGTTGGAAAAAAGAAGAAACTTGAGGAACTGCAAAACTCAACGCATCGCTCTTCGTGAGGCAGTTTTTCCGATGCATCCTCGCAGTGAGAGAGAAATTTCCACGCATTGCAGCCCGAAACTGACACAGCGCCTGTCGCTGCTGCAAGAATCGATGCATCAAGGGATCATGGCTGAAGAAAACCAAAACAGCGCCATTCAACGACAACGCATCGATTGCTGACACACCCCGGATTTCCACGCATCGTACCTGTGAGGCAAGTCTTCTTGACGCATCACCAGCGGACCAGAATTATCTCGGAATCAACGCATTACTTCCCCCTACAGTCCGGATTTAACTCATCACTTCTCCTGCTTGCAGCAGAACTGTTGCATCGCCTCTCCAAGGTCTCAGGAACTGACTCATCACTGTATTTTTGACGCTTCCCATCTCTGCGGCTGTTTTGTCCTTTGAATTTTGACGCAACTACAGGTACTTTGTGTAAAAGTCACGCATCCATAGCTTTCTATGGTACAAGTTCTTGAAACCTTTTGAAAGTCATATTTTTAACTATGTATGTTGGATATTTGTCTTGTTTGGCTTAGAAAACGATGTTTTATTGTTTAAACTAGTGTGGTATCCATTTGCGGTGCTTTCACTGTTGGTACAAATACTTTACACATTGCCTTTGGGATAAGCCTGTCTGCTCATGCTAAGCTACCGAGGGGCTGAGCAGGGGTTATCTAAAGTGGGTATCCCCCATTCCCTGGCTAAAGCAAGGATCCCTATTTGGACAAAGGTACCAACTAGAGACCCCCCTAACAAGGAAGGCTTCATAATCTATAAAAAATCTGAGTTTTCCCTGTAAAAAGGTTTATTTGACAGTCAGGCGACACTGGTAGGCCTACAGTCATGTTTTCTCTATCACACAAGTAGATGTCCCAATAAGCGCTGCAGTCTTTAGATTACATTTAATTTCCCATGCCATGGGTGTATTTCTGCACCATTTACTATGGCCCTTTTAGGAAAGCTAAATATGCTATGTAGGAAAGTGCAATAATATGTGGTAAAGGTGAGAGCCCCTACCATGCAATATTACCACAATGCCTTAAAGATGATCATTGGATTCACAACAATAATCCTTAGCTCCTGGTAGTGTGGACAAAAGCAGTCAGGCATTACTGGAGGAACATATATTGAGTATCATAAGAGTTCCTAAGTAAGTGAAAAGACTCTAGAAAAATCTAACACTGATTTATAAAAATAGGGTACATTTTTTTGTAAAACGCACTAAATAGCATACATATAGCCGAAGTTATGGATTTTCAAAGTATTAGAAAATAAGTGCATTTAATAGTGGAGTTGTCTTTAAACCACATAATTCTTAAAGATGTGATTGCAAGGGAGGGGGCAATGAAAATATTATGGTTGAAATACATAAAGTCATCATTCACTGCCCTCGGGAGACCAGACCTATATACAACACCGTCAAATATTAGGAAAATGGACATTGCATGGATTAAGAAGGAATTCCAGGGGAGAACACGTTTAGAGAGAGAGGAGTTTGAAGTTAATAAACCATTAGTAAGAGCACATTTGGTTTTGTCCTCTTCCCCCTCTATGGAACCATACCTGCAATTTGTTACTAAACCCTTGCACAGATTTTTATTAACCAGATTTAGAATGAACCTGATCCACTATTCACTAGGCTGTTTCCCTATGTGGGGAAAACCTGAGCACGCACCACCCTGTGAGTGTGACCAGTTTTCTAATCAGGACACTCTCTACTTTTTGTTTTTCTGTGGGTTTTATAATATGGAGAGAATAAAATATCTAATACCCCTCCTGAAAACTATGGGCTTTATACAAGTGAGACCAGCCTTGCTTTTTCTTCAATGGTTACCGGATGCACATGTCACTTTCTGTGTTGCAAGTTTTCTAACAGCTGCATATCGAGGAAGAAACAAAAGAATCCCTAGAACTGTAACATTTTAAACTAAAAGCCATCCAGTATATCAATTCTAACTCTTTTCTATATATTATGGTGTTTAACCAAGTGACTCTTTTTATGGAGATTGTGTAAAATACATGTATTGTGGGCATTTTTAAAATGTTTTTAATGTATGTATTATTCTTGCCTTTTATGATTTTAACAAAAATCGAATAAAGTGTATTTTGCCTGACTGACTGCATTTAATAGTGCAGACATTAAATATTGCGGTCAATGGGAAAATCTGCTAGTTACCAGACTGGTGACTAGCAAGCCTTGGTAGCAGCAAAAGTAACAAAAAGTATTTTGACATCCGGAGGTTCAGGGGAGTGCGCTAGCAGCTGGAAACTTCATTGAAGACCAGACTATACTTCCCACAATGCACAACACCATTTATTTTTGGGTGATCCTCGAAGGGCCTAATAGCCAGTGCTTCTTTGGTTCCAGAGTGTCATTTTACCTGCAGTTTGCAGGGTACTGGTCCCACCAATCCAGTGATAGTCCAAGGATGCTTCTTGCTCCCACAAGGATTCTCCACTTATGGAGTTTCCAATTTTAGCCATGGACCAGGGTTGTTCACTCAGGTCCAAGTATATTGCCTCAGAGATACAATATCCCTCTTTTGCTTTGTGCTGGTGGGCACAGCCCTGTTGTTGGCGACATGAGTCTCCTCTTGGTCCTTCTATGAAGTAAGTGGTTCAGATCTGAGCTTCTGGTGTCACCAGGGTGCCTTAAATCCCAGATGTAGGGTAGTTAGGGGTGTGGGAGCTAGTAGCTAATGGGCAGCTAGTGCCTGAAGCTAATTCGTCCCTGAGGTAAACACATTCAATAGTGTAGGCTACCTTTTCCACCCACATCCCATTATGACTGCCCTCCTAAAGATGACAGAAATCAATTTTAGGAGTAAAGATCAGGCAGCTCACTCTGGGGGTATGACAAGCCTTGATGGAGGTGTATAACTCCTGCATGCCTAATTCCCCACCTTGCCAGGGTGCAAGGGTGCCTGGGCCAAGGGGAGGGCTGTGTCCCCCCCAGAGGGAAAGCCCAGATGCATATTAGAGATTGTGTAGAATTTATAGATCACCGCTCTGATGGGCCACTTCACCAGTCCACTTGGGAGGGGGAGGTGTGACCTCCTTCCAGTGCATATTTACAACAAGGGGTGGTGAGGGACAGAGTCTCTGAATTAAGCAGAAAGCTCTCACCCAGTCAAGAGATCAGGGTTAGATCCAACACCGTTTTTTAGCTCACTGCACCATCCCAGTTTCAGAACCTGGCTGTATGCAAATTAGTCTGTTCCTGTCCCAGTGCATGATGGGAACAGGGCAAACCAAACTACAAAAGCCAATTCTTACACTGGGAAGGAAACAAGCTCCCGGGGACCGGTTTCTGGCATTACAGCCGTCTTCGGCCCGGTTTGCTTGAATCCTGATGGTGCAATGAGCAAGGGTCTCACATCTGAAAATACCCTTCCACGCTTAGGGTGGACAAAAATATTTACAACAAGGGGTGGTGAGGGACAGAGTCTCTGAATTAAGCAGAAAGCTCTCACCCAGTCAAGAGATCAGGGCTAGATCCAACACCGTTTTTTAGCTCACTGCACCATCCCAGTTTCAGAACCTGGCTGTATGCAAATTAGTCTGTTCCTGTCCCAGTGCATGATGGGAACAGGGCAAACCAAACTACAAAAGCCAATTCTTACACTGGGAAGGAAACAAGCTTCCGGGGACCGGTTTCTGGCATTACAGCCGTCTTCGGCCCGGTTTGCTTGAATCCTGATGGTGCAATGAGCAAGGGTCTCACATCTGAAAATACCCTTCCACGCTTAGGGTGGACAAAAATATTTACAACAAGGGGTGGTGAGGGACAGAGTCTCTGAATTAAGCAGAAAGCTCTCACCCAGTCAAGAGATCAGGGCTAGATCCAACACCGTTTTTTAGCTCACTGCACCATCCCAGTTTCAGAACCTGGCTGTATGCAAATTAGTCTGTTCCTGTCCCAGTGCATGATGGGAACAGGGCAAACCAAACTACAAAAGCCAATTCTTACACTGGGAAGGAAACAAGCTCCCGGGGACCGGTTTCTGGCATTACAGCCGTCTTCGGCCCGGTTTGCTTGAATCCTGATGGTGCAATGAGCAAGGGTCTCACATCTGAAAATACCCTTCCACGCTTAGGGTGGACAAAAATATTTACAACAAGGGGTGGTGAGGGACAGAGTCTCTGAATTAAGCAGAAAGCTCTCACCCAGTCAAGAGATCAGGGCTAGATCCAACACCGTTTTTTAGCTCACTGCACCATCCCAGTTTCAGAACCTGGCTGTATGCAAATTCGTCTGTTCCTGTCCCAGTGCATGATGGGAACAGGGCAAACCAAACTACAAAAGCCAATTCTTACACTGGGAAGGAAACAAGCTCCCGGGGACCGGTTTCTGGCATTACAGCCGTCTTCGGCCCGGTTTGCTTGAATCCTGATGGTGCAATAAGCAAGGGTCTCACATCTGAAAATACCCTTCCACGCTTAGGGTGGACAAAAATATTTACAACAAGGGGTGGTGAGGGACAGAGTCTCTGAATTAAGCAGAAAGCTCTCACCCAGTCAAGAGATCAGGGCTAGATCCAACACCGTTTTTTAGCTCACTGCACCATCCCAGTTTCAGAACCTGGCTGTATGCAAATTAGTCTGTTCCTGTCCCAGTGCATGATGGGAACAGGGCAAACCAAACTACAAAAGCCAAGTGCAAGCATTTATTCTGACTCCTGGGAGTGCCCACACTGTATGACAAACCTGTCTTGGCAGCTGCTGGGGCAAATAAACCCATGTTTGCTAGCCTTTCCTTGGCACCATGTTTGTGTTAGGGTAAAGAAGGCATGTTGTTAGACACCAAACTCTACATATTTAGGTGGTACCATAATGGACCTAGTGTGTGTCTCATGTTGTCCTATGAACCACCTATCACTCATAGGAGCATATTTAGAAGGATTTAATGCTACATCAGCTTTTTTGTATCGCCATATTCACAAGTTACTGTAAAGCTTAGTCAGTGACATTTTTTAAGCGTTAACATACATTTTTCACAGTGCCACTTCGTTTAGCGTGACTTACTGAAAATGAGATGCAAGGTAGGTGTTCCGTCAGAAACACTTCCACAAAATGCACAATGAGATATTTACCAGCTTTTCCTTGTACGCCGCTAAAAAAGAAAAACTGCTGCCATGTCACATAAGCAGCAGTTCCTAATGCTAGGAATTACCTGGTCTTAAAAATGACGCTAACACACTTGTATAACAAAGGCATCATTTATGAGGCTTTAGAGCAGGGCAGCGCAGCAAGGAATCTTACTGCACTGCCCTGCGTCAGAAAGGGCAGGAGTCTGCCTTACCTGTAAGATATGGTAAATGTTCCCTTTTCACCAGCGCTGGCGCACAATGGGATGCCATGTGCCAGCACAGGCACCCGTGCACTATGTTGCAAGGGTGCCTGCGTTGCAGGGCTGATTGATTTTGCGCAGGAATCAAACAATCAATCAGGCATTTATATATTACAGCCACTCACCTGTGAGGGTCTCAATCCACCGAGGGGGGGAGGGAGGGGGGCTACCGATCTGTCTGGATGTGGAGGTTTTAGTCGAAGAGCCAGGTGTTGAGGTCCTTGCTGAATTGGGTCAACAACACAGATTGCCTGAGGTGGATGGGCAGGGTGTTCCAGGTCTTGGCAGCAAGGTAGGAGAAGGATCGTCCTCCGGTTCTGGTCTTGTGGATCCGTGGGATGGAGTCCAGAGAGAGTTGGGCAGACCAGAGTTGTCTGGTGGGGGTATGTGGAAAGCAAGGCAGTGGTTCAGATATACTGGTCCTGTGTTGTGGAGAGCTTTGTAGGCATGTGTGAAGAGCTTGAAGATGATTCTCTTTTTGATTGGGAGCCAGTAGAGTTGTCGGAGGTGTTGTGTCATGTGGCTGCAGTGAGGGATGTTGAGGGCCTGTCTGGCTGTGGTGATTTGGACATTCCGTAGTTTTCTGGGCACTTTCTGGTTGACACCGGCGTAGAGTGCATTGCCGTAGTTGACTCTGCTGGCGATGAGTGCATGGGCGATCATCTTTCTTGACTCTGTGGGGATCCATTTGAATTTCTTCCAAAGCAGGCAGAGAGTGTGGAAGCAGGATGAGGATACTGCATTGATTTGGCAGTTCTTTGTGAGCATGGAGTCCAGTAGTGTTAGGATTTGCCAATCATCATCTGTAAAATAATTGCTGCTAAACAGTTTGAAAGCTGCTTAGCTGCAATTCTTGTAAATATACCCCAAAGTGTACTTTAATAGCAAAGGCACTATAGAGACATCTAAGCTTACATTTACATGTCTACCCTCTTAAAATACTGCACCCTGCCTCTCAGCACAAGATACCTTCTCTAAGGGTGACGGACATATACTTAAGAGCAGTGCTGTGACCCTGTCACATATGGTGAGGACAAAGTCAAAATGGAGAAATAGACGCTGTTCCTGCAGTCTACAATGGCAGGACTGCTGCCATCTGTTTACCTGGTTCAGTCATGGTGGCAATACCAGTGCTGAACGCACTGAGTACCACTTTACCACCCATACCCTGGATACCAAAGTACCTTTACCAGTGACTTACAAGGTGATATGGTCTCTGTGAATTAGGGATGACAATAACACATGTCACTTTTGGGGAGAGAGCACTGGCAATAGAGCCTAGTTAGCAGGCTTCAGTGCACTGTCAGAGTCGAAAACCAACATCAAGTAATCAAAATGGGGCAAACAGTGGGTGGACCTCTGCAAAAAGCCCTGTATTCTTACATGCTAATTAGATATGCTATTTTACCACATTTTAGTGGTCAGAGCTGGGGCCGGATGAATAAAAAAACAGCAGGGTCTGCCCAAAACAAGGAGAGTAATCATGTCAAAAAGGGCCCTTTCTCACAAAGGCTGTGCAATGCAGTGAATAAATGCACTACTCAAAGATGTGCCCTGCATATAGATTATTCACTGGATTGAACATCTAAATTGCTTCTTGAAGCACAGACTGACAAGAGCGCCAATCACCTTAATGGCAGCCTATCAAGCACTGACCTGAACACATCACTCTCCAAAGGTGAGGTCATTAGAGAGCCACCAACAAACATAAAACACATTCTACCCATTCCCAAAGATGATAAACATTTCCTCAACGTATTCTCTGCTGTTTCAGGCTTGCTGTAGCCAGCATGCTGCCACTGTTCTTCCTGTAGACACACAATCATGGTCTTTCAAAAACAGATAAGCTGCAGCATTCCTTCCTGCAGCACATGTGATTCCATATTTACTTATTTTGTGCATGCCTACCTCTGGAAATGTGCACAGAAATTGTGCTGTCAGATTCCATCTAGGCCTTGGCATGCTGTTACACATTCCAATTCAATTTTTGTTGTTGTTATGGAACTCCAACGGAGGTCCACAATAATTTACAAGTACATTAAAAAAGACATATATTGAATACAATACAAATTATTAATTTTTTTGAAGTACACCAGTAGATTAAAAAGAGGAAAAGGGAAATACATACTTTATATACAGTACAATATTCTTCAATGTCCAACCATCAGACGTTACAACATACAAAGGGGCAGATTTATGTTAACTGGCGCATCCCCAGGGATGCGCCAGTTAACATGCGCCACAGTGCGCCACAGCTCCGCCAGCCATGGTGCGCCGCATTTATAATGCGGCGCACCATGGTGCAAAAACGGCACAGATGCGTGCCGCATCTGTGCCGGAAATGTGTCGCATTGCTGGAGTTGCGTCGCAAGCGCGACGCAGCTCCAGCAAGGCTCGGCGGTGCCCCATTTTAACAATGCTGCGTCAAGACCTACGCCTGCTTCAAGCAGGCGCAGGGTTTTGACGCAGCATTGGCTTAAAAGTGACTGAGTGAAATCTCATAGATTTCACTCAGCCACTTTTGCGAGGCGCACCTGCCCCGGAACGCCCACCCTGCGCCGGAACGCCCACAAGCGGCGCAGGGCTTTACAACGTGACGCATCTGCCTAGATGTTGTAAATCGTTCGTAGGGATGCGCCACGTTTACGCCGCCTTGCGTGACGCAACAAATCTGCCCCAAAATACCTTAAAAAACACCCTAATAAATAGCCAGAAATGTTTTAAAAACATGGTTTATTCTATGGCAAACCATTTCATTTGGTGGGGACAAGATAAATGTTCGGGCCTCCTACGCAGAATTAATATTACATTTATTAAATGATGATCTTAAAAATGTGTGCCTGGCACTTTGAAGTTCCATGGAAAAAAATATCACATGTTTAAGATCCGGAATTTGTTACAAACACAATTCACAAATTCTCTCCTCTCTTGTTATTTTATCCCATATACCAGTAACTTCTCTTAAAGGCAACAGGTTGGTTCTCAAGAGAAGTATCAGCATTCTAATCCCATGTGGAAGATTCCATGTTAAATAAAGCTGTGGTCTATTCCCCACAGCGTTCCCACAGACCACCTCATTGTGGGAATTAGATTGACTTAATACAGTATCTCTCGCCATGCTAATCAAGCTTACGGACTTCTTTAAAAATAACTTCAAGGCAGACTTGGCATAGTTTAATCACTATTTAAACTGAGCCCAAATAAATCCTCTGCTTGAGCAAAGGACCTAAAGAATGCTGATTGTTCCATTAATTTATCAAAAATTTCCATTTTCAAAGCATCCCTAAGGGTGCCCACATCCCCCCAAAAGAGGGAATCACCCCACCTCAGGACCGCTGACAAGGATAAAATATATTAAAAAACAAGACGGAATTCCAAGCATAGAACATGTGGGGCAGCCAGAGAATTCAAATTGCAGATTTGGTAGAAAATCCAGCCTTTAGCCTTATCAAAAGCGAGCCAGTAGTTCATATCCAGTACTCCTGCAGCACAGGTTAATGAAGGAGGAATTTTGACCTTAAATACTGACAGAACATGACTAAAATGGCGTCTCCCACCGGTTTTATAAAAATCTGTTTAAAGCTCCAGCCTGCGAGGCTGCCTTACCAACACACAGTTTAATATGCTCTGAATCTTACCCTTTTTTTGAAAATACCTTCCCCAGATACAAATACGAATCAACCAATTCTAGTTCTTCAAGCCCCAACGACCACTTATACCCTTTTTTTATTCTAGGACCTCTCTTGCGGAAGACTAAAATGTTGCTTTTAGCAATATTGATTTTCAAAAAATGGCCCTCCACATATTTAGTTAGGGCTTCCAGATGACATTGCAAGCCAATAGGAATTAAATCGAAAATTGCAGCTTCATCTGCATATAATAAAGAACTTATGGACATTGTACCACTTCTAGGGGCATTCCCCCTCACTGAGTTTAATGCACTGAGGAGATCATATATATGAAAGGAAAACAAAAGAGGGCCCAACAGGCAACCCTGCTTAAGCACATTATGAATCTGAATCCTACAAAATAACCCCTGCAAACCTCCAATCAGCACTTGGCACCAGGTGTCTGTAAGTAATTCTATGATGAGGCCCAAGAGGTTGTGTGGCATACCAAGATGGGAGAGCTTTCTCCACAGCTTTTGACGATCCACTTTATCAAACGCCGTGGAAATATCTATAAATGCTGTATAAACTGGCGTGCTTCATGAGAAAGCATATTTCTCTACAATGGTCTGGACAGCCACAATATTGTACACACAAAGGGGGTGTGTAGATTATATTACACAAACAAAAACAAAAGACCCCAATCAGGCAAAATGCTCGGCTTGGAAAAACTGCCCTCACTCACATACCAAGGTATGTGACATGCTTCATCATCGGCCTTCTTACAATAAGCCCTGGTGTAGCCACACTCCGGGCGGAGCATTAGGGAGGGGGAAAAATAATAAATTCCACTTAACAAGACGTACAACCAGAAAAGTTCAACACATACAACACATAACATGTATTGTGGTGAAAGCCGTGCAAGCACCAAGTGACAAAAACTGTTAGTGCAGTTAAAGGGAAATGATTAAAACAATTAAGGGTGCCAACCAAACAAGTACCTTTATTAAACTTTACTTGGTACCCCTATCAGGATTAAAAATAAGAAGAGGATGGGAAATGCTTTAAGGAGAACATTAGGTATCGCAAGGCTTCCCTCCTACCACTGCTAAAGTCAACATGTTTCAACCACTTTGTATGTGCCTCTGTGGGTCACTCCGGTCTTCTTCAGGACCGTCGCAATCAGTGCCACTCTCGGTCCTCCCGTAGATCGAACGATGAACCCCAAGGAAAAGGTAGGTCCACTCGATCCGTACCCTTCCTGAGTTATATGTGGAGACTGATCCCTGTAGTGCGGGAATACATTCACTGCAGGAGCACAAAAAGAGGTGATAGAAACACCCAATTAATACTACCACTCTCAACTGTTTTCAAGCCTCCTAAAATTAATAATCATGCATAGAACGGATACTGGTTAAGCAATGTGCCAATGCGCCAGTTCATGCTTCGCTCCCCGTTTCTGGATCATGACCCCCTTGGTATATGAAGTAAACACAATCGTTCCTCCATACCAACTGGGTTTCTAACATTACTACCACTGCGTGTATCTGTACCCACTCTGGACCCCCTGTGTAAGAGGACCCGCCTACACACTCATACCTCTCAAAACAGATCTGTTGCCTGTAAAATTCTCATTAAAAAATGTTCATTACTCCTGCTTATTCACTGACTTTATGTGATCCATAAACCCGAACTGGTGTCCGGCAGGGAGGTCACCTGAGAACACAACCTGCAATACAAAGATGCGGGAGGGAATGTTACTCTCTGCTCCCCCGCATCCCGAGGCGCACTAAAGGTCTAGCGCGCTCTCAGGATCCACAGCGCTCAGGTGCCCCCATCAGGTCCCTTCTATCAGTTACTGCCTGTGCAGTCACCCCTTGAACTCCTCCTTACTGTTCCGAAGGCACGCCCTCTCCTGTAAGCCTGCAGTCCGTGACACCACGCAGTTGGTAGGGGCGGTGTCGGTGAGGAATTTAAAAGCCGGCAAAAGGGCTTCGCGACCCACGTGACCACAACGCCAAAGTCCTGACGTGGGGTGCTCTACGTGTAAAATGTACTCGGAGTCCTGGGAGGTGTAGTTAACCCTGGGCGGGCAGGCTATCTTTGCCGGTTTCAGCTGCCTATCGTTTAATTCACGTCTTCTTAGGTAGAACAAGGGCTAAGTCATAAAATGTTATCGAGTATCCTCGGCGATCTAAAAAATGCAAGAGGAAAGGTTTCTACCGCTTCTTGCTGAGTTTTAGCGGTACCGTCCCATACTCTTCCTAGGAGCTGTGTATACCGGACTAATATCAATGCCCTCATCGTTAAACCAGATAGGCTCTGTGGTCCCCCCAGAGTATTGACCATACAGCCACACCTTCACGTAGAGGAAGGGAGTTGAAAGAATCACGTATTCCCATGTTGCTCTCTAGTCTCTATGGTATATGTCTCCTAAAGATCGCACATATCCTGCCTTCATGATATTAAGTAGATTGTAGTTAGGCCCTTCACCCCCTGTGTATTAAATATCGGTGAACCCCTTAATGTTTAGTGAGCATCCCGAACTGTATGGGGAGAAACCTAGATGTTATCAGTTAGATATGAGCCTACCATGCGAAGGACTCCCTCTCATATTTACTATGTCATAAATGGATCTTGCTGTTCATAGTCTAGTTTTCATACGGGTATCTATTGTCTCCCTAGTGACTGCCAAGGGATGTCATTGTTGAGTCCCACCAAGTGGCTCCTCAAACGATACACCCATCTTTGCTCCCGCCGGAGTAACAGCCTCTGGTCCTCTGTTTGGTATCTGCCTAATTGGACCCTTTCTATCATGGTCCATCTTAGGTCTTCAATGCTGTGTCCTGCCTCTTGAAAAAGTGCTGTGAGTTTAGTATTTGTCTTACCACACCTTATCGTGCTCCGGTGTTCTGTAATCCTCACATGCACCTTTCTACTTGTCATCCCCACGTACATTTTCTGACATGGGCATGTTAACAAGTAGATCACTCCCTGGGACTTAAAGTTGGTATGGGATCTCTGTTCCCAGGGAGTGCGGAGGCCCAGATCTAAAGATTTTGTGTTGCTCGTGAGGTGGCACACACTACACGAGCAGCACTGTGTGTGGCCTGTTAGTCGGGGTAGGCCTGGCAATATGGGTGTTTCCCTTCCTCCACCCAGGTCCCTGGGTCTGGTATGTATGAGGAGATCCTTCAGGTTTTGGCTACGTCTGAAGGAGAATAGAGGTGTTTCTATGTTAATGCCCCCTGTGTAAAGTATCTTCCAGTTTTTTAGAACTAAGCGTTTTATTTGTTGGGATGCAGTGTTGAAAGTGGACATAAATACTGTTTTTTTAGTTTGAGGTCTCATAGTTTTGGAGAGTAGCGAGTCCCGGTTTGCATTCAGTGCTCTTTTTTTCGCCCTCTTGATCACCTTCGGTGGGTATCCCCGCTGCTGTAATTTATGCGTCAGGGCCTCTGATTCCACTACAAAATCGCTCCTCTCTGAACAATTACGACAGATCCGGAAAAATTGCCCCACTGGAAAATTCTCACGTAGAGAGCGAGGATGGAAGCTCTCAAATGCCAATAAAGCATTTTTGTCCGTTGGTTTGTGGAATACCTTGGTCTTCAGGATGCCACTGCAGGGTTCTATCACCAGGTCCAGGAATGGTAGATGGGTCTTGGTGATGGTTGAAGTGAAATGGAGGAACAGATTTTGGGCATTCAGCCAATCCAGAAATCGATCAGCAGATGTTCTCTCGCCCCTCCAAATCACTAACGACGCCACAATCTTAGATTACTTGCCCACGGGCCATTGGCATCCAGGACTGTCACTTGCTCAAACACCCCTACATATAGTCCAGCTAAACTCGGGACGAAAACGCTCCACATGGACGTTCCATGGGTTTGGAGATACAGCCCCCCCTTCAAACTCGAAGAAGTTTCTCGTGAGAGCTATCTCAGCCAGATGTAAAATAAAGGCCTGAGGTGTTTTATAGGGCCATTCCCCCTCAAAGAGTACAGTTTTCAAGACCCTGAGGGTTTCCCGCTGTGGAATGTTCGTATATAGGACCTCTATGTCGAGCCCTATCAAAAGCTCTTCATCCGGGTTGAAAGGCATGTCCTTTAGCAGGTTTAGAACATCCAGGGTGTCCCTCAGATAGTTTGGTAAATTTTGCACTATCGGCTTCAGGTAGAAGTCACAAAACTTCGAGAGGGGTTCTAGCAGGGACCCCATCCCAGAGACAATGGGTCTACCGGGAGGGGGTCGCACTGCTTTGTGGATCTTAGGGCGAGCATAGAAGTACGGAGTCCTTGGTTGTTTAATCACAAGGAACTCCGCTTCCTTTAGTGTAATCCAGTCGTTGGTTCTTGCCTCTTCCACCATTATCATGATTTCACTGGTAATCTCCTCCGTCGGATCCTCCCTCAATTTCTGGTAAGTTCTAGAACCAGTCAGTAGACAGAGGCATTCCCATCGGTAAGCCTCAACGTCCATAACTACAGTCGCACCGCCCTTATCAGCGAGCTTCAAGATGATTTCTTTGTTAGACCCAATTCCTTCAGTACTTCTTTCTCTCCACAATATTGTCCAGGGTTCCATAGTTCTTTCTAAAACCAGCTTGTTCTGGTGGTAAGATGTTCTGGTCATGCGCCCTTTGCTGCAGGTGAGAAAATATACTTTTTGCAAATAATTTACACAATGCATCCAACAGCGCAATTTGTCTGAAACTAGTAGGTAAAGTTGTCAGCCCCTTTTTATACAAAGGAACTATAATGCTCCCCATCCAAGAGGAGGAAATAATAATCGTTCGAAAGCAGAACTTAAACAATGGCACTAAAAAGGCTCCCCATGCAGCTGACTCCTTTTTAATTAACACAATTGTGATTCCATCCGGCCCTGGTGCGCCGAAGGTTCTTGCATTCTTTATGTAACCCACTACTTCATCCCTTAATGGGGGTCCATATTCCAGAAGAGAACACTCTTTTATGGTGGGCATTACAAAAGGTACTGACCTGTTGTCTTTATATAATAGTGGGATATATTCCACCCACTCCCTTTCTGGGATCGGAATAGGGAGAGCCCTCTGTCTTGAGTCACAATATTCTGCAATCACATGCCAGTACTTTCTCGAATCTAGGGCTCTTGCGGCTTCCCTCAACCCAATTCATTTAGCATCAAACTCCCTTCTTTTTTCTCTAAGTTTATAATGACTTCTTACTCGCTTAATTTCCTGCTGTTTTCCCGTAGAGAATTGTAAATGTTGTTTTCGGACTAGACGGTTAATTTCTTGATTTCATGCTTTCAGCTAGGGCATACCCTTATTTGGCTGGCAGGGACCAGTGGATTAAGAGCTTAAATTTTTCATCTCATCCATTTGAGCCTCAAAGAACAGTATAATATTAGCAAAAGCATAACCCCAATGTTCTACATAAGTTTTTTCACTATCACACCTACCTCAAAGGTATTTTTTAACATCCAAATATAACATCCATTTACACCGAGCCCTGGCCCGAGTTCCCTTGGTCCAGTGCGAGTATATTGAAGGCCATTGTCAAACTTATTATGCTATGGTCACTCCATACTGACGGAGAGACAACTAGGTTTTCACAGGTCCGAAACATATGATAGGAGATAACCACATAGCCTAATAGGCTTTATGTATGATGGGAGTGAAAAGTAAATTGTGCTATTTTATCGACAGGCACCCTCCCATTTAAAATACCCAAATCCGTACTTATGATGCTATCAAGCAGGAGAAATCCCTGTTTGTACGTTTTTATTTCAACCGGTAGTAAAGAATCTGGGATATGCCAAATTTCCTCTTTATCCATATTGGCATAAATCTCCAGTGCCGAATTATAGATATTTGCATTTAGATCTCCCACTAATACTACTAAGTGGCATTCTTCTGTGCTAGCTATCTCATGAATATATAAAAAGAGTGTGCTTAAGAAATGGACACAATTTCTCCTAGGAGGGATATATATATTTGCCACCAGGAAGAAGGTAGTCCTGTCAGACTCTACCAAACATGCCAGCTTCAGGCAAATACAGAGATTTGATGGATGGCAAAAGACTTTCTGATTCGAGTTAATCAAATTCTTAAGCAAAATGGAGACCCCCCCAGCATGACCCCTTTCGGAGTGCTTAGCGTAACAGGTAAAAACAAAGAAGCCATCACAATCAAAATCTTTACACAACCAGGTTTCTTGTAAACATATAATTAGAGGATTCATTGATTTTTAAGAAGTTCAATTTTTCCTCTTTATGACTCAAACCGGCAATATTCCAAGGAACACTTCTTTCTACTACTGGACAGTTGGTATTCAGGGCTTTTGCAACTCACTTCCACTGGGCTGAATAATCTTCTATATCTGGGGCCTGACGGGCACTTGCGGTATCTGACTGACACCAGATTTATTAAGAGAACCCTTTTGGTTAATAAGACCATAATATATTTAGCATTACACAATGAGTACTCAAAGTGGGGGCCCATAGCATCCAACACCACAGAATTACCTGGCCTTAAAGCTTTTGGGCACTGAGTTGAAGGATACATAGTAGGATATTCCTCAGATTCTAATACAGGTGGTATATCTAGCCCTCATTTGAGAAAATGCTCACAATTCTGCATAACCAAATTGGCCACAATCAGGCAGTAAAAGTTGACTCTAGAGTAGAAAAAGCTCTCATGCAGATTAATCTTCACGTTTAGAATATCCCTACTTTCTATAAACTTTATGTAGGCCTGGGCGATAAGTTCTGTTCTGCTCGCAGAATTTGTGTAATTTTGCGCTCTGCGGAGAACGTGGAATTGGCAAAAATTCTATGATCCACGGATTTGCGGAATTATTTGCTTGTTCGCACTTTCAAAATACGAGTTCACAAGATATTTCCCCCCAAGCACGCAAACAGCATTCACAAGCAGGAAAAAACATTGCGAATGGGCAGAACAAGCAATTCCGCGTGTTCGCGGAACTCTGCGTACTTGCAGAGATTTTTTTACCGTTTTGCAGAGCTTTGCGTAGCACGACTATGCAAATTCTGCCCACCCCTAATATTCTCAAGAACTTATTGCCGAGTTAGCGGAACTTTATCGCATCGACAGTGGCGATAAATTTATCACCCATTTCACAAGCTGGTGCTAACATCTGATATCACCAGCTTTCCTGCAATAGCACCCGCAAAAAAACATTGCCACAGATGACACCGGCAACTAACGCTAATGATATGCAGAGTAGGCATTCCCATGCAAAAAGCTGTGACAACACCACTTTGCAACACTCTCAACGACCAGCCAGATCGTGATGAGGCGTGTTAGCAGCAGGGATATAACACCTGCTCTTTCCTGGTGTAAAGTCAGACGACAACCAGCACCATAAAAGGGAGCCCAGCCCAGAGCCACACCTGAAGAACAACAGATGCCATGGAGCTATTGATCATGCAGCTCGGATACCCAAGATGGCCAAAACAACCACCGCCACCATGCCCAGGACCCCCCCAGACAAAGATATTTTACTTGATGAGATCATGAACAAAACAATTTGCCTGATGTTGCACACTTACAACAATTAACATACATGTGTGGTGTGAAAAAGGAGAATCATTCATTCATCTCTGAATTTCCCCAAAAATATTTTATTCAAATTAAACTCAAAACAACTATTTGGAAGAGTCATGGTGGGTCTTCTCTGGACAATCTGTAAGTTACTGCCTGCAAGACAAAATTCAAGATAAGAAGATGTGTCATGCGCTCATTAAAGAACAGAGAGAGAGAGAGAGAAATATATAGAGAGAGAGCGAGAGAGAGAAAGGAAGAGGGGGAGAGAGCTGGAGAGAGAGAGAAAGAGAGAGATTGAAAAAGAGAGATAAAGAGAGAGAGAGACAGTGAAAGGAAGAGAGAGAGAGAGCAGGAGAGAGAGAGAGAAATAGAGAGAGAAAGAGAGGGGGAGAGAGAGAGAGAGAGAGAGAAAGAGAGGGAGATAGAGACAGTGAAAGGAAGAGAGAGAGAGAAAAGGAGAGAGAAAGAGAGAGAATGAGAGAGAGAGAGAGAGAGAGAGAAAGGGAGAGAAAGAGACAGAGAGAAAGTGAGAGAGAGAAAGAGAGGAAGAGAGAGAGAGAGACAGTGAAAGGAAGAGAGGGAGTGAGAGTGGGAGAGAGAGTGCCGACACTGCGGACCCAGGCCTCACTGCTCACCTGTTGCCACCAGTGTGTCTCCATTCACGTGCCGATATACACTGCAGTCCACCAGGTCCCTTATCTGAAACAGAGTCCAGATTTATGAATGGCAGAGTTCATATAATTGCACAAGCCATAACCGCTTGCCCGCCCCTGCGCACTTAGGCTGCTGCACCCCAGCCCCTCCCGCCACCCAGGGGTGATTGCCTGCCCCTGCGGACCCAAGCCTCACTGCTCATCTTCCACCACTTGTGTGTCTACAAGAGGGCCCACGACGTGCCAGTGCAAGCTCCAAGCTCAGGGCCGGCGACTTTGGCAGCCTCCACATCATGCAGCCCTGCACAACAGGCCACCAGGTCACACACATGATTCTGGGTCTTGATTTTGCAATGGCGGAGATCATATCAGTGCACACTGCATCACCCCAGACTGCACACCCGCTCAGCTCTTTAGGTGCCACTAATTCTGTGAACCGCGAGTCAGCGCCTTGTGGCGGTAGGCCTGCGCTGCCCGCTGGCCTACACTGTGGTCCAGCAGGGCTCACACAAATCCTTCCTATTCACACTGCCAGGACGACGCATCATCACAGGCTGCACACCTGCTCAGTACTTAAGGTGCCCCTACCTCAGTGCACCGAAAGTCACAGTCCTGAGGCGGTAGCCCCGTGTGGGCCAAAGTGTATCTGGTGCCACCAAGACTGTGCAGCACAAGTCATGGACCCTTTATGATTGAGTATCGTGGTGAGGACGCAGCCATGTCACCTCCGGCAGTGGGGAATGTTATATGGTAGGGCCCTAGGCCCTCATGTATAAATAATAACCACATGGATACACCCAGATAGACAGTGGAAATGGCATTGAGCATGTGCGCCCGGCCTTGTTTATTGGCAGGGTCACAAGTCCTGCGACCCCTGTGCTGGATGGGTGTGGTGTGGGTGTAAACCAGCCCTCATGGAGTGGCTGTGGCATGCTGACAACTAGACCAGTGATCAGCAGATCACTACAGGGAAGACCTGGGACATGTAGCGTTGTCGTCCCCCCCTGTAAGCGTGTGCCAGTCTAGAGTAGGGGTGTGAACAATGACCACAGGGCTCTGGCTGTGGTTCCATCCTGGGCTGAACAAGGAAGTAACTAATGCTTGTGTCTGTGTTGTATTTTCGGCGCCAACCAGACTGCAAGGTGAGTGTTGCAGAGTGTATTGGGTGACAGTGGAAGGTGATGATGTGGAGGGCAGAACCAAGCAGAAACAGGCCATATGGCATAGATGAATGGTACTGCTTCCTTCTTACCAGTAAGGCAGATTCATCCACATCTTCATCCTCTGCTGTTTCATGTGCCTCACATCAGGGTGATGGTGTTCTGTCTCCAGCACTGTTTGGCAGTGATACATCAGGGGCCGGAGGTGGAATGTCTGCCGCACTGTGTTGCACTGACACTTCAGGGGGCGGAGAAGTGGATGGAGTGGTAGCAGCAGCATTTATCCGCACCAGGCCTTTTGGCAGCAATGCCATGAGGAGGATCTGCAGGTCATGGAAGAACCCAGCTACCTCCTCTTGCTGGTGTGCAGCCGTGGTAGCTGCTCTTTCTGCCTGCGTCCACTCCATGTTCTCTATGATTCTCCGCATGTGTCCCCACTCTGACTAGACATTTGTTCTTGTCTCCAAGTCAGGACTCCAGCGTTGTCAGCCATGGATCGTAGGAGGGCATGGAACGGACTGTGGGTGTCCGTTAGGGGTTGGGAGTGGTCCCTGATGGGACTTAGATACCAACGTGTGGCATCTAGTTTGGCTGCCATGCGGTCGAACCCCACCCGCACCTCTTTAGCCATCATCTCCTGACACCCCAACACACAGCGTTAGAAGGCCATGTGGGTACTACCTGGTGTGTGGTCTGTGCAGTGGGTGGGGTGTCCTTGATGCAGCTGGGCTTCCCTGCTCCTGGAGGTGGTTGACGTAGCTATCAATGAACTCTTGGAGGGCATCGGTGTCGAAGGTCTGGCGGTCCTCTTCGTCAACAGTGAAGAGAGGTTTGGTCTTCTCTGCAGGAGGTGTTGGTTTTCCCTCTGCAATGTGAAGGGGAGATGCAGTTTAACATTGTGTTCACATGCATGTTGACGCATTGTTCATGTTTGCACACAGACTGCATGACATGGTACATTGTGACTGTTTGGGAGGAGCTGCCTATTTGATGCGGATAGTGGTGACTTCAACAACATCACAGATGTGTGTTTTTACTTGTACATTATCAACTCACGTTTTCCTGCAATGCCAAATGTGATTGGCCAGTTTCTACACACAAGCGGCACCAGTTTTGTCCTCTGTTCTGTTGTGAACGTGTTGTGGTTTGTACCACATTTTTGTCAATGCTGATGTGCTCTGCATGTTATTTGTGTGTGCTCCATTTTGGGAGAGTCACCCCTGCAGCTCTGATTTTGCTGGCCCTTATTCCTTTTATGCGATGTGCCTTTGACTTCTGTGCTTATACAGTACTGAGATGTTGCATTCTTTGGTACATTGGGCTCTTGGTGGGAGTTGGGAGTCTGGGGCATGGTTTGTCCGCAGATGTGTTGTTGAAGTCAGGGGTTGTTTGTGCACGTGAATGTGTCAGAGTGTGACCTGCTCCTTTACGGATGTTGTCCACACTCAGCCACATCAGTGTTGTGGTGCGCAACATTTCATGATATGTTAACTGCAGTATGCTGTACGTTGGCGGACCAGAGACCCGGTGAAGTTAAGTACTGAAATAATCATTAAGGCGTTAGACCCTATTTTGATTTGTCTGAGTGACAGCCCGCCGCACGACGAGGTTTTAACTGCTTTTAATAGTATTACAGAGATCACCAGAGACATTTTGTCTAAAAAACCTAGAAGCCGGCATACCAACAAGAAAGGGTGGTTTGACAAGAAATGTACACTCAGTCATGATAATCTAAAGACAGCCTACAGTGTCAGGAAAGAGACTTGACTGCAATCAGAGCTTATAGGAAAACGTATAGAGAAGCCAGGAATCAGAGGATCAAAGAGTTGAAGGACGCAGCATGGAATGATTTAATTGAGGCAGCAGAATCTACAGACAGTGCCAAGTTCTGGGCAGCGGTAAATGCTCCCTTTCTTGTAAGCTCTATGGATGCACCAACCATTGAGATAGCGATTGACAAACAGACCTGGGTCAATTTCTTTTCCAGTGTGTACACAATACAGAAACCCTACGAGGATATTTCAGAGAGGTTAGAGCCCCGGAATATGAAAGAATCCTTCGCCCCAATAATACTCGACATCTCGCTACAGGATGTCAGTGCAGCAGTAAAAGCGAGTAAAGGTGGGAAGGCGGCAGGTCCCGACGGGATACCTATCGATCTCTATACAGCAAACTTGGAGATCTGGGGTCCCATTTTAACAAGAGTATTAAGTGGATGTTGCGATAAAGGATTTATCAAAACCTGGTTTGAGTCAATTATTGTCCCTATTTTTAAAAAGGGAGACCGTAATGATCCTGCCTGCTACCATCCAATCTCTTTGTTGGATTCTCTGATGAAGGTGGCAGGCAGGATCATTTTAGACCATCTTCAGGGATGGACCGAAGAATATGATATCTAAGCAACGTCCAATATGGTTTTAGGTCTGGTTTAGGTACAAATGAGCAGATTTTAAATTTAAGTATTTTAATTAGAAAATAAACTAAAGCATAATCTGAGCAGTTTTATTTGGCATTTGTTGATCTCTCAGCAGCTTTTGATTGTGTTGTTCATGAAAAGCTATGGGGACTCCTGGAGGGACTAAAGGTCCACCCTGTTTTAAATAAATTTTTTAAGCATTTGTATACTGGAGCTAGGGCAAAAGTCCGCTATGGTAGCATGGAAGAGTGCACTGCTACTTTTAAGGGTGAACAAGGCGTGAGGCAGGGATGTGTGTTGGCACCACTCCTGTTCTCTCTTAGAGCAGGAGTTGGTGCCACACACCAGGGACCCGCACTATGTTAACTCTAGTCCCATTGTATCCCTTCTATACAGCGATGATGCGGTGCTCATGGCCCGTAGTCAAATTGGGTTACAGAGGGCCCTTTCTTTGTATTCCTCTTTTATGGATAGGCTCGGTTTAAGACTAAACGCCAAGAAAAGTATTATTATGTCTTGTGGTTCAACTAAGAACATTCAAAGGAAATTTTATGCAGGGGGAGCGAGGTGGGAACCACTAATTCGTTTAACTATCTTGCTGTTCTTTTTGAGAGGACAGGGTCTTGGTGCACCAGCGGTCAAAGCAAGGAACCTTTTATACATGAAGTCTAAAAAGCTGGGGAAAAGGCCTTGGCAATTATGCTGAGAATTTACTGCGCAGAATGCGTGAGTATAGCCATTTACAGGGCAGGAATTTGGGGCTTTCAAGATTGTACCCCAACCCAGCGTACCGAAAATGCCTTATGAGGTCCTTATTGAGCGTCCGAAATAGCGCACCTGTATTTAATTGCTATTCAGAGCTGGAAGTCATATACATCTCTGACATAATCAGGGCTCAGCCAGTTCTCCTATGGCACGGAATCTGGACCACGGTGAACGCCACTTTAAACAGGGAAATAATGAGGGTTGCCATGAAGCTAGACAATACCCGTAAAATCCCATGGCTAAAATATGTGGAATACTTCATGTATGATATCGGCCACCCTGATTATTTTTCTAAACCGGATTCTCTACAGGCGATTACACGCAAAGATTTTAAAGGGATCATTATGGCACACTTAGATGAAAATAGATTAGCCCTAGCCTTGAACAAACCAACTGTGATTAGTCATCAGCAGATCATAATTACATGCAGTATCCAACCTTATCTGCAACATGTATTGAGCGGATATGAAAGATATTTGCTGACTAGATTCAGATTTGGAACACTTCATCACCTGGTCTCATATCCAAACATTAACCCCTTCGCTGCTCATGACGAGCTCAGCTCGTCATGCAGTACACTGGTCGTGTGCTCATGGCGAGCTGAGCTCGTCATGAACAATGGGATTTTAAAAAGTACAGCACCATGGACGAATTTCCTTACCACTGATGTGGTTAATGATTGGTCCGGACATCTATGCCACTGTCCGTGTGATAATGCATCGCAACAAAACACGATTCATGTGGTATTTTTCTGTAAATATTATCACACAGAGAGACAAAGATGGTTAAAGCCATTACTAAAAAGGGGAGGATGGAGACAATGTCAGCCCGCCTTCATCTATTTGCAGATGTTGGATACTTTTTATTGTATCAGCTCTATGGCAGGGTTTTTAAAGAACGTGATGAAAAATAGGAAAGTAAGTAACCATTGAATTTTGCAGAATGGGTGTTTGTTAGCTTGATTCACAAGATGAGAAGTAATGTTTGAACTGTTATTGTGATGAGCAGACCAATGTATATGGATGTATTTTAGAAGAACTGTTTTTATATGTATATGCTTTTATGATTTTACTACCTAACATTGAACAAAGCTTGTTTGATTGATTTATTTGATTGACTGCAGCAATGCTATTCGTCATGCAGTTTCACTTGTATTGTCAGTGTTGCTCAGGGCTGCTGGTTTTAACACATGTGCATGGGTTGGTTGTGAGATTGGTGGTGTGTGGGAAGGGCCCCCTCTGGGCACATTGTCGATGGGACCTACTTGCTGTTTCTAGGTGTGCTGCAGTGTTCCAAGTGGATCAGAGACATGCTCTTGAGTCATTGTGGGTGTGCACTGTGCTATACATAATAGTGCATGTGTGCCATTGTGCCCAACCCCCCCCCCAGCCCCCAGTCCCTGGTCGTTACCCACCCTGTTGCTGTTGTGTCAGGTCATGTTGAGCAGTGTCCGGTCCCCTAACTCCTGCCAACATCACCACACAGATGACTGTGGACACAGTTTCCTCTATCTCATCCAGCTCCTCTTGTGGCGCTGGACTCCCACCTCCAGTCTTCATTGCTGCCTTCTGGTTGCTGGCGAATTTCTAATTGTTTTTTTGCTTCACATCAATCCAGCGCCTCTTGACCTCTTCCATTGTCCTCCGCAGCACTCTGACTGCATTCACCTTGTCCACGATGGACTGCCATATTCCATTTTTTGTTGCCAATGACACAGTGGAGGTGATGAACAGTTGTTGGTGGTGTTCTATCACCTCCGTTATCATTATCCTGTCTTACAGCGGACTGAATTGCGTCTTCCTTTTCTTCTTGTCCTTGCCCTTGCCCTTCCCTGACCCGAGGTCTCATGCTGGTCCTCCTGGGGTCTTGTGGCGTTCTGGTTGTCCTCTGTACTTGCTCCGGCTACCTGCATTGTGCTTCACAGTTGTTTTGCTTTTGTTTGTATTTTTTTTCTACTTTCTTAGTGATTTTTCCTGCCTGACGTGTGTGATTTGCAGGCCTGGCGAAAATTATCGTAGATTTTTTTTTATTGCGGTTGGGCCCATCACAACTTTTTTCGCTTTGGGGTTTACATTTTTATCGCTGCCGGTGACTTTATCGCGGACATTTGGCGTTGTTGGGAAAATACCGCATGTTATCGCCCTGTTGTGAATAGGACGTTAACACAGAGATATTTTACGGCGATAGACGGCGATATGAAACATTGCATTAACCGATTTTGACGATGAATATCGCACGCTCTTGAGAATATCCCCCTTAGTGCCTCTATTTCTGAGAAAAGAGTGAGAATGAATTCTATATTTACAGGACAGGATTCATTATCAAACAGCCAAATAAAATCCACAATGGGAGATGAAACATTCTGCACCACATTGTCTTTCTTTACAGCATCTCTTGGGGAATCCATAGAGGCACCCTATCACTGTGACTAACGGCTTGTACCTCATCATCGGGCTGAGTCTTCAAGTGGGATACAATGGTGGTGTTTGGGACCCCTGACTTTCTATTAAGCAATGCTGTTGTCCCTGTAAGAATTCTATTCAACGTCATCTGTGGATTATCCAGTGTTTGGGGCCCCACCTATAGGTTGCCATCCACTCCTGCCCCCAAAACCCTGAACCATTAGCGTTCCCCTTCCCAAAGGATCACCCAGCTCACTAGACAGGAGAGAATGAGGTGCTTGTGGGGACTGCAACAATAGACTTGATGGAGTTGCTGCTGTTCCAGAAACCCCTACTCCCCTGGCTGGTGTCAAATGCACTGTAATGGTGCACCCTCCTCAGATGGCGGTTTGGGACCTCCATCCTCCATTATATTCTGAATAGCACTCTGGCTATCAGGGATCTGTGGAAAATACAGTGTTGACACTTTTCGTTCAGGGAATCGTCTTGTCTTTTTATGTTTCTTTTTCATATTTTCCCCTTTGAGGTTTATTGAAAGACCTCCCCTCTTCACTACTTTTGACAATCCTTTCTTTAATGAGTTAGGGGGTTGAGCCTTTGAGGAAGAGGTGGTTGGGACCTCCCCCTCCATCTCTCACCTGCCCACTCGCCCTACATGACCCCTAATTTTCTCATCTTTCTCAATGTGTCTACTGCCCCCCTTTTTACCCCTAATGAACAAAGGACAAAGGGAAATATTTTAGATGCCATTTTTCAAAGGAGGACTCACTTCAGCCTCCCCAAATAATAGGCTTAGGCAGAACACTTCCTTTTCAAGATTACACAAAGGTTCAATGGGGGGCAATAAGAAAAGAGGAATTCCCGCTTGAACGGACACATCTCTCTGCTCGCCCCTTGGAACGAGTGAGAGAGGCCTAACATCTATCTGATCTTCCATTTGCGAAGATATCTTAAGCGAAGGTTTGATGGTGTCGAATTTTGTTACCTTTTGTACTTCAAACAACATTACGGAATCATTTCCAGCATATGATCTGAACTTCATAAAGATTTCTCCAATAAAGATAAAATGGAACCTAATATTCTTTCGATACAAACAAAATATTCTGAAGTAGACTATCCCTCTCATTTCCCAGCTTCAGTTGTGAAGAAGGCAGGAATACATCATGAGCATCATGAGCATCATAAGCAGACTCCAAAGAGGAACCAATCAAGTGACTTGTGCTACAGTATAAAAGAGGCAAAGAGAGACGCCTAGGAGAAGAGCTTACAATTGGGGTGTTATTCTCCCTGAATCTACTCATTGGATAATCGTCCTTATCAGCCTGATCATGAGGGACTCCCCATCCCCTTATTTGGGCTTCTATATCAATTTCTGGAAGGGTAGAATCAATTCTCGTATTTAATTTTTCACATACCGTTGCCTTCTCAACCGTAGCAGAAACATTCCCCCCCCGAGTCCTCCCGGAATCCTCTGACACGCCATGGCACAACATCATCACTTGTTCCCTTACCAGTGCCCCCTGAACCAGAGAGACAACAGATGTAGCCACAGCCATGCAGTTTTATTTTACCCTATTCGAGTAAGTGTTTTGCTGACTCTGCTGGTTGACAAGATGTTCTGAAACCAACTTTGCATACAAATCAACGTCCGATGCAACAGATATACCAACAGGTAGGCGCTCTAGCTGCCAAATGTTCGAGGAAATATGTTGCTGGCCCTGCTAGCTCTGTAGAATTGGATGATTAGCACTAGAATCGGGACCCAGGTTTACGCATAAGAAGGTATAAGATGACTGCCCGCTTAAGCCGTCCTTCTCACACCTAATTTTGTCTGGGCCTGGGCCCCTTCGCAGGACTTTAACTGACCCCCCCCCCCTCCACCCCCGCAAGACCACAAGAGCCTCCATGTACTTCCCCCATAGACAGGGGGGGAGGCGTTACTAATAGGGACTTGATAAACAGACCTTCTTGACCCAATATTGCCTCCTTAGGTGCAGTCTGTTGAATGCTTTGAAAAAAGCCAGGAATGGCTGGGTGGGATTTATAGCAAAGATGCTGTAGCTGTCTAGTCCGGCTATATGATCTCCTTAATTTACTTGAACCGCTTTGTGACAAGGAAAGTACATGCCCAGAATGTAATTTTTGGGAAGTCATCTTGTACCAGCTTATTTGACTGTCAAAATAACTCTCACCTCCACTCAATTGCTTGTTCAGTGATTCAGTTGATAACCTCATCCCTCTGGTCAGAATTTTAAGGCCACAGGGCATCTAAGTCGATTCAACTAACCGGTAGCCGGTTAGAGTGCTGAGACCAAACACAGCCCATTCCGAATGTTTCCAGGGGCTTAGACCAGATAAACTGGGTGGGAGTAGGGGGCGGGCTGTGTGTGGGACTATGGAGCTGCCCTGTCAACCCGACTCCCCTTGACCCCCCGAGCCTCTTACCTAAGGCACGCCTTTTCGCCTCTCAGCACAGTAAGGATCAGCACAGAGATCCTGCTCTGCCCTGGTTAAGCTCCGCCTCTGCTCAATGTTCGGTCTCACACCTGAGTTCCTCGAAATCCATAGTGCTCCGAGCTGTTACGCGATTGCGATCATCTGGTGTGTTGAACCATTCTCTCTTGGAGCTAAGGTGCTGCGCTGCTCTTCATCTTTCCACCTCACTCTAATCTCTCTGCCTCACGTTAACCTTTGCATATCTCAGTCCCCTATCAATACCTCTATGGCTCATGCTCCTCACTTACATCAACAAAACCCTGCCCCACACCATGAGACTTTTCAGGTATTTGCTCAGCACATCCATATTTACGTATGCCCACACACTTATTGAAGCTTGCAGCGCTACTACACATGCTTTAACTGATCTATGTGTGTGTGTGTTTGAGAGAGAGCGTGAGAGAGAATGTGTGTGGGTGTGAACAATCATGCAGTCTATGCTGAAATGATTGTCCATGTAAGGGAAGGTTGTACTGCTGTTCCAAATGTGCTTTGTGTGTGTGAGGAAGCATGCACTGCTGGTCATTGTATTGGTCCTGCTTCGTGTGTTCTATTTGAGAGAAGCATGCACTGACACTGAGCAGGCTTTGGGTATGGTATGTGATACTGAAGTGAAAAACATTTTCACTGGTGATCATGTACAGACTTAAATAGTTGCTTCTACATTGCACTCCACAAGATCAGAATGAGTGGATAATTTGCAGATAACTCAAAAACCTTTTTAAAACTCTGGCAACAAGCTTTCCTTCTGTAGAACACCATTATATTTCAATGTTCCATAACGCAAAAGGACGCGTTTATTAGACACCGTAAAACAAGATGACAAACCTCTGTAATTAAGAAAGATGCATACAAATAAAATCTACTCCAAAAATTATTAAATGCAGTCAACTTGACACATTGACAAAAAAAATAGAGGAGTAGGTGGAATTGCTTGATGGAGATGAGCAATATATTTGACAAAAATGTAGGCGTGTTGTTCTATTTAAAAAGGCAAGAAATGAAAGAATCCAGTAGCATAGCTCAATATACTACGTGAGCAGATACCTTTCACCTGTCCTATCAAATGAGACTAGCCCGAAACTACTTAAAGCATTGTTTAAAGGGTTACTAAATAGAAATTTGTGGCCAGATTTACAAAGTGTTTTTGCCGTTGCAAACCCTCCGATTCAGTAAAATATTTAAGGGCATATTTACAAGCCCCTAGTGGCACTGCAGGATCACTTTTTTGACGCTCTGGTAGCACTGTGTGCTGGTCCATATTTACAAGGCCATGCAAAGTCACTTTGCATAGCTTTAAACAGCCTTGTAAATATGGCCCTCTATCACGCAGTAGTCTGTGTCAAAGGGTTGGGTCGTTGGTGTTGCTTTGTGTATTCCCACGTAACACCCATGGCTTTTTGATTCAGCCCCAGATTTACAAGCATTTATGAATCTGAGGCAGCCCCAAAAATTAACCCCTTTCCATGGGAGGCATTAAAGTGGTGCAATGAGTGAGAACTACTTTTATTTCTCCTCGTTCTTTTCTCTTTCTATGTGTGCTGCATTCTGCCCAAATACACAATGTAAGAAAAACAAGTGATTAAGTAACGTAGCCAGGGAGAGAAAACATGTAAGAAGCACAACAGCTAATTAAAAAGTACAAAATTGAATTTATTCATAGGTATACATATTCATGGTAAAAACATATTAATTCAAGAACATAAACACCAAACATTCAAGAAAACAGTTAATCCAATACAAATAAAAAGTTTTTTCTCTAGCACAATTACACAAAAATTCATAAAAAAGTGGCGGACAGAAATAGTCATCGACGCGCGTTTCGGCGTTTTTTACAGAACGCCTTCTTCAGGAGCCACTTTAAAATCTGAAAAACATATGTAAAATAAATTAAAAACAAACAGAGGAATGTTACATCACTCCTATCATACATGTGATAGTACATATGCATAAAACTATGCTTATGGCTGTGCTTACAAAACAGTTTCTCCCTACTTATGTAGCTAACCAATATAACTACACAAGGTACAAACTAAATATTTTATATTTGAGCAGTGTATTATTACGGGGGTGTTGCAACACACGAAATAATGCCCCCCATTAAATCAAACAGATACAATGGACTTCTAATACTCACAATAAGAAATAGAAAAGCCATGTAGTATTCATACCTGACCAGGGAGAACATGGGATAAATGCTCTCTCTGTATTCCTTATGACTATGTCAAGAGATGGATGGACATATACGTTCTATGCTCTCCTTTCCTATAGGCGCAGGCACATTTCACTCCATGAAAAAATTGCGATCTAAAGTGGTAAGAACATCGCTATTAAGAAAACATCGCAGTTCTAGATACCCTATTAATGTAGTACCAATGTGTGTTAACCTGTTTTCCTTACCAGGGTAATTGATGCATTCGTGATTTTCACTGAAAAGAGCACTCTAAAATACCTCCGGACTTTAAACCTTGTCAATCAGCTACCGGGTCTTAGTGCTGAGAAAGAAAGTTGATAAGAACATTAGTTGTTCTTCTATGTATGAGTGCTGTCACTATGCCAGACTATTCAGGGGTACAGATATCCAGATCTTACCAAGTAATGAATCAATATGGGAGAGTACACCTGGGTAACCGAAGAAGCATCCGTCAGTCTTCGGTGCTGTTAATAAAAGACCGGACGAGGATAGTAAGTATGTGCTAAAGTGGTTGAGTTTACTGAAGCAATTATACAATTGAGGGCAAACAAACTTACCGAATATACGCAAAAGGATAATTGCTAATGAAAAGAGAGAGGGCGCCGAGTTCAGGATATCCACTGACGTCCCTTGTTATTATCTTCAAACTGCGGGTAGAAAACGAAACAAACGCCTTGAGATTGAGTTGCATAAGTGTTTAATTCAATGTAGCAATTACCCTTGACAAAACTTACCAATTCCGTACCATAGGCAGTTGATGTTATGGAAAACGGGGGAGCCGCATACAGAATCTACGCTGGCATCCCAAGGCAAGTCTTCAGTACTGTGGGAGAGAGATTAACAAACCTGTGTTTGGCTACAATCTCTGGATGGTAAAACTAAACGGCACTGTTACGGGGCAAGTTGTAATTAAACAGCGCTATTGCAGGGCAAGTTCTAAGGGGAGGGGGTGTCTCCACGCTTACCTAGAATGCCTCTAGACGAACTATGACATCAACCTGCGGGCGCCTCCTTCGGTGTGTATGTTAGCGTACCGCCCTTCTAACTTGCCCTATAACTAGCGCAATCGGACCCGACACTTGAAAGTTGTTGTAAGCGCGTGCAGGTCTCCCTTAGAACTTGCCGAATCACAACGCATTCGCACCCGATATTTGAGATTAATCTCAAGGCGTTTGTTTCGTTTTCTACCCGCAGTTCGAAGATAATAACAAGGGACGTCAGTGGATATCCTGAACTCGGCGCCCTCTCTCCTTTCATTAGCAATTATCCTTTTGCGTATATTCGGTAAGTTTTGTTGCCCTCAATTGTATAATTGCTTCAGTAAACTCAACCACTTTAGCACATACTTACTATCCTCGTCCGGTCTTTTATTAACAGCACCGAAGACTGACGGATGCTTCTTGGGTTACCCAGGCGTACTCTCCCATATTGATTCATTACTTGGTAAGATCTGGATATCTGTACCCCTGAATAGTCTGGCATAGTGACAGCACTCATACATAGAAGAACAACTAATGTTCTTATCAACTTTCTTTCTCAGCACTAAGACCCGGTAGCCGATTGACAAGGTTTAAAGTCCGGAGGTATTTTAGAGTGCTCTTTTCAGTGAAAATCACAAATGCATCAATTACCCTGGTAAGGAAAACAGGTTAACACACATTGGTACTACATTAATAGGGTATATAGAACTGCGATGTATTCTTAATAGCGATGTTCTTACCACTCTAGATCGCAATTTTTTCATGGAGTGAAATGTGCCTGCGCCTATAGGAAAGGAGAGCATAGAACGTATATGTCCATCCATCTCTTGACATAGTCATAAGGAATACAGAGTGAGCATTTATCCCATGTTCTCCCTGGTCAGGTATGAATACTACATGGCTTTTCTATTTCTTATTGTGAGTATTAGAAGTCCATTGTATCTATTTGATTTAATGGGGGGCATTATTTCGTGTGTTGCAACACCCCCGTAATAATACACTGCTCAAATATAAAATATTTAGTTTGTACCTTGTGTAGTTATATTGGTTAGCTACATAAGTAGGGAGAAACTGTTTTGTAAGCACAGCCATAAGCATAGTTTTATGCATATGTACTATCACATGTATGATAGGAGTGATGTAACATTCCTCTGTTTGTTTTTAATTTATTTTACATATGTTTTTCAGATTTTAATGTGGCTCCTGAAGAAGGCGTTCTGTAAAAAACGCCGAAACGCGCGTCGATGACTATTTCTGTCCCCCACTTTTTTATGAATTTTTGTGTAATTGTGCTAGAGAAAAAACTTTTTATTTGTATTGGATTAACTGTTTTCTTGAATGTTTGGTGTTTATGTTCTTGAATTAATATGTTTTTACCATGAATATGCATACCTATGAATAAATTCAATTTTGTACTTTTTAATTAGCTGTTGTGCTTCTTACATGTTTTCTCTCCCTGGCTACGTTACTTAATCGCTTGTTTTTCTTACATTGTCTATTTTCCCTGTATAACAAATTCAGTTGTCTAAACAGGGGGTCCTTGTTATTTACGCCAATTCTGCCCAAATACAATCATCCCTATAATGCAGGCACCCTTGTATCATGCTGCAAGGGGGCCTGCATTGGCTCACGGCTGCTGTTTGTGCACCGGCGCAGGGGAGGGGACAGGGGTGCACCGTATTCTTGTAAATACAGTGCATCCCTCTGTTTTTTAAATGACGCAGATCAGCGCAGCAAAATTGCTTGCTGCATTGTGCTGCACCATTTCTTTGTAAATATGCACCAGAGATTGCACATGAAAACAACACTTTTACATATCTGCTGACCTCATTTTTTGATTTGGAAAAGTTTTTCCAAATTGCAAAATGGTTTTAGAAATCATTTCAAAATTACAATTCTGAATGGAAATGTTAGCAGTGTGCTTTCCAAGTTGTGATTCAGTAACCTATGTAACAATAATTTGTGACAATAAGAATAAGTCGTAAACCATTGATCAGTTACTGACTCACAAGGTGGGGTGGTAACTGATTCACAAGGGGGAAGGAGTGCCCTGTGGGCGCCTTCCCCTTTGTGAAGAAGGGTGACAGTTTCAGAGGGAGTAGCCAATGACCAGGTGACCACTGCCTGCTCTCACTGAAGTTAACAACAAAAAATATATAGGTAGCCCCAGTTCCTCTAAAGAATTTGGGCTGTTTTAAAGGTCTGATGTTCCTTGCCAGCTACTATCATGCCTTCATGACCAATTGGATTAAAAAACACCGAACAATAAAGTGAGCTGAATACTAAAAAGTTGTAAACATATATAGAAAAATATACATACATGTCTCTGCTTATTACCACTTTAATAAAGTAGTAATAGGTAGGGAACACAATGAAACTTACTATTGACCTATATGTAAGGCCCTAACCCAGAATGCAGCCAAACATAGAAGCAGAACACAGCAAAAATGTGCTGAAAATAAAATAGCTGCCTTTACGTTTGGTAAATACAACCATTTGCCAATTAAATACTGCCTTCTTATCTGCATGTGCACGGTATACTGCAAACTTACCACAGTACAATATATAACTAAATATTTTGGAACACATTAATTTTTGGTAGGCATGGGGAAACAAAGCGATTTGCCTGGAATCACAGGATGATGAGCTGATGCCAAGATTCGAACATAGCGCCCCATCTATAAAGTTCGCAATTCTAGAACTTGTAGCGGTAGGTGTGTCTAAAAGTGTATGTCAGTGCTGGCCATCAATGAGAGAGACCTGTGCATTTTTCAAATGGGTGGTGAAAAAATATGAGTATGTTGCTGGAGATGTGGGCCGCCGTGCCACCAATGAACTTACCGGGGGAGGGTAAACACCCATTATTCCGCAGCTTTCTTTCCGCATACCATCACTCCGCATACTTACGAATCAGGACCTCTGACACCCTGCTGAGCTTCAGGAAGAGCTTAAAAACCTGGCTCTTCTCGAATTCCCACTAGTCCTCTGCCATCACCTTCAATCCCAATCTCAGCGCCAGGAAACCTATGGTACGGGGAACGGAAAGGTTTGGGTCCTGTCACTGACCGGTTTGGACCTCAACTATCTTTCAAAAACAGAACAAAATAACCAGTCAGGATTACTTATCTAATGATTTGGAGGACACCCAGCCTGCCTGTACTGAGTGATACACAGGGTTTGTTAGAAAAACTTTTTTATTATTGTTTGTCAAAATTTGGTTGTCTTATCAGCATGTTTTCAAGGGCACATTTATCGAAACAATCAATTAAACATTCAGACTAAAATGTGTGCGCAATATATACAAGTGTTGAAACTGTACACAATAAGTACTCAAAATTCAGAAACACCAAAAGCTGGACTATACACAAATCAATTAAAGCATGAAAACATTTAACATACAAGCCAGTCCTTGCAATTATAAACCAGAAAGACAAGCGGACAAGAAGAATGAATAATACTGCCTGCTTGTCTCATTAAACCTGTGATTGGGTAATTTTAGGATTGCAAAACTAGGGGGAAAAAAATAGTATGATTGATTCCCTAGCTGCACCCTTCTTCCTTTACACAGGATGGAAGTCTACGCGTTTCGAACCACCAAGAGGTTAAGGGTTCTCCTCAGGACATGATCTGGGTGGATCCATTTCTGCAGGGAGCACACAGTCGCTGCAAGGGTGAAAGAGCAGCTTCGCACAGTACAGAATTTCTGAATTTGTGAACAAGTACGGAGACGTGTTTGGAGATGAGAACGCCCGGTAACTAATCCGGAGGTCGGGAGGGGGCACAACTTGCCTTCAATTAGAAATTGTGCCCCGTCCCGACCTCCGGATTAATTACCGGGCGTTCTCATCTCCAAACACGTCTCCGTACTTGTTCACAAATTCAGAAATTCCGTACCGTGCGAAGCTGCTCTTTCACCCTTGCAGCGACTGTGTGCTCCCTGCAGAAATGGATCCACCCAGTCCATATCCTGAGGAGAACCCTTAACCTCTTGGTGGTTCAAAACGCGTAGACTTCCATCCTGTGTAAAGGAAGAAGTGTGCAGCTAGGGAATCAATAATACTATTTTCTTTTCCCCCTAGTTTTGTAATCCTAAAATTACCCAATCACAGGTTTAATGAGACAGGCAGGCAGTATTACTCATTCTTCTTGTCCGCTTGTCTTTCTGGTTTATAATTGCAAGGACTGGCTTGTATGTTAAATGTTTTCATGCTTTAATTGATTTGTGTATAGTCCAGCTTTTGGTGTTTCTGAATTTTGAGTACTTATTGTGTACAGTTTCAACACTTGTATATATTGCGCACACATTTTTGTCTGAATGTTTACTTGATTGTTTTGATAAATATGCCCTTGAAAACATGCTGCTAAGATAACCAAATTTTGACAAAAAATAATAAAAAAGTTTTTCTAACAAACCCTGTGTATCACTCAGTACAGGTAGGCTGGGTGTCCTCCAAATCATTAGATAAGTAATCCTGACTGGTTATTTTGTTCTGTTTTTGAAGGAAACCTATGGTGTCAGTGTGCTCAACAAGTGTAGCTTAACATTAACATAACATTAACATTAACATAACATACTTTCATTACGAAAGTACCATGACTCCGCAATGCCATTATAACGCATGGCATTACATTTTATATGCTTTTAACACGCATACATTTAAAACGAACTTTGTTGTAAATGCATGAATGTTAAAGGCATGTTTTTTTAATGTTTGGATAAGGTAAGTATGGGTATAGGGGTATATGTTTTGGGGTACTGAGGTATATGTTTTTGGGTGTTTGGGTATTTTAAGGGTTCAGACATAGTTTTGGGTTATGGGGTACAGGGGTAGTTTTAGGGTTTAGGGATAGGTATTGGTTTTTGGGTACAGGGGTATTTTTATGGTTCAGGGGTAGGTTTGGGTTTTGGGGTAGAGGGGTATTTTAAGGGTTCAGGGCTATGTTTGGGTTTCGGGGTACAGGGGTATTTTTAGGGTTTTGGGGTAGGCTTGGGTTTTGGGGTACAGGGTTATTTTTAGGATTCAGGGCTAGGTTTGGGTTTTGGGGTACAGGGGTATTTTTAGGGTTCAGGGGTAGGTTTGGGTTTTGGGGTATAGTGGTATTTTTAGGGTTCAGGGGTAGGTTTGGGTTTTGGGGTACAGGGCTATTTTAAGGGTTCAGGGCTAGGTTTGGGTTTTGGGGTACAGGGGTATTTTAGGGTTCAGGGGTAGGTTTGGGTTTTGGGATACAGGGTTATTTTTAGGGATCAGGACTAGGTTTGAGTTTTGGGGTACAGGGGTATTTTTAGGGTTCAGGGGTAGGTTTGGGTTTTGGGGTACAGGGGTATTTTAGGGTTATGGGGTAGGTTTGGGTTTTGGGGTACAGTGGTATTTTTAGGGTTCAGGGCTAGGTTTGGGTTTGGGGTACAGGGGTATTTATAGGGTTTAGGGCTAGGTTTGGTTTTTGGGGTACAGGGGAATTTTTAGGGTTTAGGGATAGTTTTGGGATTTGGGTATATTTATAGGTTTAAGATGGGTTAGTGTTTAAGGGTGTTGGGGTATTTTAAGGAGTAAGGGTGGGTTATGATTATGGGGTGCAGGGGTATTTAAAGGGAGCAGGGTGGGATTAGCCCACTACATGAGACATGGCATGAAGTGCGGAACGTACCACGCGCCCCCAGCGTTTGTCACGCCCCACAGCAAACGCCCACAGCACAACACAGACACGCCCACAAGGGACTACTTTGCTGGTACGGTTCTTTTACCTTTTAAATGTATATGGTGGGCGTCTGCATAGCCTATGTCCTTCTGCTGCAACTGCCCTTTCCAATGCTGTATTGGGTGTTGTGATTGGTGCTGTGGTTCCTGAGATTACCCACCTCAAAGGGTTGGGCTCTCTCTTTATTATATTAGTATGGATTGGCCAAGGTTTATTGAAGAATGAGTGTGTGTAAAAGTGTCTGGATGGAGGATTTAGTAGGTGCGAGACTGACTGTATATGTGAGTGATTAAATGTGTCTTACTGAATGCATGGGTTAGTGACTAAACTGTGAATGTCTGTATCAGTCTTTCTATTGTTGTGTAAGCTGCTGCATCGGTTGGTGAGTAGCTACATGAGTGTCTATATGAGTTATTGGTTAGTTCCCTGAGTATTTGTACGGGTGCCTGAGTATGTGTGTGAGTGGGTGGAAGGTGTGTGACTGTGTAGAGATGTGTGAGTACTTCATTCACTGGGTGTATGGGTTCAAGAGTGCATGTGGAAACAGCTGAATGGGTGGGTGAGTGTGTTTATGGGTGTGTTGGTGAGTGAATGGATATCTCAGTGCTTTATGTCCACGTAACTATATATGTAAAAGGCAGTGTATGTGATATTTGTAGTATATAAATGACTATACGTGAGAGTCAGTGATTGTGAGAGTCGCTGTATGGATGAGTGTGTACTTGTATCAGTGACTAGCAGCCCGTCCCGACGTTGTCCAGGTATGAATTGCTGCCGGCCAGTAGTATATTGTTTTGTAGGATTTCGTTTTGATAGCATTTATTATCTGTGACAGGCCTGTAAAATACAATGCATCCTGCTCAATACCCGCTCAGTCCACAGGCACGCCATCGACCTCTGGAATCTACTAGACACCATCTCTCCAGATGTCGCCTTCCTAACAGAAACATGGATGAACTCCACATCAGCCCCAGACATCAGCATTGCCATCCCGGAAGGCTATAAGATCATCCGTAAGGACCGGACCGACCAAACAGGAGGAGGCATCGCCATCGTCCATAAGAAATCCTTCCGCATCTCAACCAGCTCAGACGTCAATCTCGCCAACACTGAACACCTTCACTTCCAGATCCACATCGACCCCAAGACCACACTCAGAGGCACCCTCCTCTACAGGCCACCAGGACCCCGTGCACAATTCAGTGAGGACATCACGGACTTCATCACCCCACACGCCCTCCCCTCCGAGGATTACATTCTTTTGGGAGACCTCAACTTTCACCTTGAAAAGAACAACGACCACAACGCCACCACCCTTCTGAACAATCTCGCCAACCTCGGACTTAAACAACTTGTCACTACCCCCACCCACATCGCAGGTCACACACTCGACCCTATCTTCACCTCCAGCAAACATGTCTCCTTCAGCCACACCACAGCTGTCCTTTGGACGGACCACAGCTGCGTTCACTTTACCTACAACAAGACCACAACCAACAACCATCCTCAACCCACTCTGCGAAGAAACTGGAACAAAATCACCATCGACCAGATCTCCTCATCGCTTCTTCAAAACCCCCCCGCCCACTCCTCAAACCCCGACCAAGCAGCCATTAACCTCACCCAATGGCTATCCAACAGCGCCGACATCCTAGCACCGTTGAAAAAACGTCAAATCAAACTAGGCAGCAAGAAGGCCTCCTGGTTCAACGATGATCTTAAGAAATCTAAGAAACTCTGTCGCTCCCTTGAGAAGGCCTGGAAAAAAGACCCAAACACCAGCACCAAGGACGCCTTCAAAAACGCCACCCGTATACACCACCAACTGATCAGGAATGCCAAGAAAGCCGCTTTCAAGGACCGACTAGATAGCAACGCCCACAACAGCAAGGAATTATTCAACATCGTCAAGGAATTTACCAACCCCTCAGCCAACTCCAACGACATCACCCCCTCTCAAACCCTCTGCGACTCCCTAGCCTCATTCTTCCACAACAAGATTGCAGACATCCACAACAGCTTCGACAACCGACCCGAAGACCAACCCACTCAACCCTCTGCAGGACCCCCACCCCCCTTGAACATCCTCAATGACTGGAACCCAATCTCCACTGAGGACACCATCCGCCTGATGAACTCTATCCACTCAGGATCCCCCACAGACCCATGCCCTCACCACATCCTTAACAAAGCAGACTCCATTATAGCACCGCACCTCCGAGACGTCATCAACTGCTCCCTCAACTCCGCCACCTTTCCGGAAAGTTGGAAACATGCCGAACTCAGCGCCCTTCTGAAGAAACCCACAGCTGACCCCACTGAACTCAAAAACTACTGCCCTATCTCGCTCCTTCCATTCCTGGCCAAAGTCATCGAGAAAGCTGTCAACAACCAGCTAGCCGCCTTCCTCGAAACCAACAAATCCATCGACTCCTCACAGTCTGGCTTCCGAGCCAAACACAGCACTGAGACAGCACTCATCGCAGCAACAGACGACATTCGAACTCTGCTAGACAACGGAGACACAGTCGCCCTCATCCTCCTCGACCTCTCCGCAGCCTTCGACACAGTTTGTCATAGCACCTTAATACAACGCCTCAGAAACATCGGAATCCAAGGAAAAGCACTGGAATGGATCACCTCGTTCCTCACGGGAAGAACCCAGAGAGTCCGCCTCCCACCATTCAAATCAGAAGCTACCGAAGTCATCTGCGGCGTGCCACAAGGATCCTCACTCAGCCCCACCCTCTTCAACGTATACATGAGCCCCCTCGCGGCCATCGCACGCCAACATAACCTCAACATCATCTCCTACGCTGACGACACTCAACTGATCCTCTCACTCACCAAAGACCCTAACACCGCCAAAACCAACCTACACGAAGGAATGAAAGAAGTAGCCGAGTGGATGAAGCTCAGCCGTCTAAAACTGAATTCTGACAAAACTGAAGTCCTTATCCTTGGTACCTCCCCCTCCGCCTGGGATGACTCTTGGTGGCCAGAGGCCCTTGGAAAAGCACCCATCCCGACGGACCACGCACGGAACTTAGGTGTCATTCTGGACTCCTCTCTCTCTATGAACAGACAAGTCAATGCCGTCTCATCTTCTTGCTTCAATATTCTTCGCATGCTCAAAAAAACATTTCGCTGGATCCCCACCGAAACCAGAAAAACGGTCACCCACGCACTGGTCACGAGCCGCCTGGACTACGGAAACACCCTATACGCCGGTACCACCGCAAAACTCCAGAAAAAACTCCAACGCATCCAGAACGCCTCAGCCAGACTCATACTAGACATCCCGCGTAAAGACCACATCTCTGGACACCTGAAAAACCTCCACTGGCTCCCCGTTAACAAGAGGATCACTTTCCGACTCCTAACCCACGCACACAAAGCACTCTACGAACTTGGACCCGAATGCCTCAACTCACGACTTTCCTTCTACACCCCCTCCCGCCACCTACGATCCTCCAACCAAGCCCTTGCAACTGTACCTCGCATCAACAAAACCACCATGGGAGGTAGATCCTTCTCCTACCTGGCAGCTAAAACCTGGAACTCACTTCCCACTCACCTTCGCCTCACTCAGAACCACCTTACATTCAGAAAGCAACTTAAAACTTGGATATTCGACAAGTAATTCCCCACCCTTCCTCAAGCGCCTTGAGACCCTCTGGGTATGTAGCGCGCTATATAAATCACTTGACTTGACTTGACTTGACAGTGCACTGCTGATGCACTTAAGAGTGCGCGTTCAGTAGTGTGTGAACTCGAGTTTCCCTACTTTATTTTTCCTTGCAATATTATATAGCGCGAACTCGACAACATGGAATGAGCACAATTTACATTACAGAAGAACACATTCATTTGTGGTAGGCACTGGGAGACAAAGCGATTTGCCTGGAAACACAGGATGTTGAGCTGATGCCGAGATTCGATCGTAGCTCCCCAGCTCTAAAGTTCGCAATTCTAGAACTTGTGGCAGGAGGTGTGTCTAAAAGTGTATGTCAGTGCTGGCCATCAATGAGAGAGACCTGTGCATTTTTCAAATGGGTGGTGAAAAAATTAAGCCTGGGCGGAGAACTACGCTCCGTTCGCGGAGTTTGCGAATTTTTGGAAACTTCGCACTTTGCGGAGAGCGCAAAGCTGTCGACTACTTTGCAATCTACAGCGTAGCGTAGTAGGTTTTCTTCCTCACGCGCTCAATAGCATTCTCGTGTGCACGGTAATGTCTTACCGTGGTTCTGCGTTCGCTTTCTCGCTTTTCTCTCCCGGTCGCGTTCGCTACGATGTTTGGAATCCGGCCGCACAATCCCATGCGACTTTGAGAACACGATTACGTCATTCGGACGCGTGAACATGTCATTGGGACGCGTGATCCTCCTTGCAGCGCCATGATGGTAAGATCGCGTTTCCGAACACGCAGAAACTGCAATGTGGCACAGCATATCTCTCGAGCATGTTAAAATCTTCTCAAAAATGTTCATTTAACCCCTCAGATTGTGATTTGGCAGTATTATTTTAGGCTGGGAGTCTTCTTTTTGTTTCTACTCTTTTTTCAAGAGAAAGGAAGTGCCCCTGAGTCTCCAACTTCCTGTTCCTGTCCACTAGGCTCCTCCCAGTGCTTTGTCCATGTAGTGTTCACTTTCATTTGGAATTGGAGCTGGAAGGATCACTCTTTGTGTATGTCTGCTGCATCATAGCATTTAATTGGATTTATTGAGGAATTTTGGATTTGAACTTTTCTTTTACAAGTAAGTTTGAGAATTGAGAATTGGTGTACTGTAAATGTTAGTTTGATTTTTTTTTTAACTATAGTTTTCTGTGCTTCTCAATCTTTCTTAAAAATTATTATTGAGGGAGGCCTGTACTTTCATGAGGGGCCAAGTTGTATGTGTTTGAAATTTCATGGATTTAATTGCATACTCTGTTGTAGTGGAATTTAATTTTTTTTTTGTAAAATTAGGTAACCCTAGTAGTTCATGTAGTTAGTGTAGGCCTGCTTGAGTTCATTTACTTTCTGTGGGTGGCTGGGCCAGGTGGTGGTGGCAATTTTGTGTTTGTAGCCACTGTGTTTTTGCCATAGGCCTCCAAGCTTGTGGCCTACTGTGCCAGTAGGTAGGCCCAAGGGTACTACTAGAGTCCTCATCATGAGTGCATGAAAGTTGTTCAACTGTTATAGGGGTGTTTAAGTTGTAAGTGTAACATCATTTAGGTTATGGATGGCTTTGGATTAATTAGCAAAATGTGTTTTTGGTGTTGAATTGCAGGTTTTGTGTGTGTGTTGAAAAATATGGCTTTTTCATGCGCACTAGGTAACCCTAGAATGCAGCTCGCGTAGTTTTGGTAACTTTGCACAGTGCTACAACGCGACCTTACAGTTTTTTTTTTAACTTTATTGTGCAAAAATAGCATTACAAGTATGGGCCTACAACCACAGGGGCCGGCCGCTAGGACACATGAGGCAATTTATGTAATTCACAAAGCAGCGACCGCTCTTCTGTGGTCCAACTTAACACAGGATACCTTTTCGGCAACACAGGATGTAGGCAGGATATAGTAAATTTAAATTTTTTAAAAAGAAGAACCAGGAAAAAAACAAGTAAAAGTGACTCAAGGCGAGAGACGTTATAAACAATGTCAAGCTCCGAAGGGGGGACCCACAGTACGAAATAACAAATCAGGAGGACATGAAAGATAATCGGGAAGGGGGAGGCAGTGGGGAAGTCAGACATTAAGAGTAAAGGAATAAATCGTTCCAGGAACCTCCGGATCAGGGGGAGGGTGGAATGTCCAATGTGTCTTCGAGGGGAGGTGTGCAAATGTTTCCTCGGTAGGCGTTCCACTGACCCCAGATTTTGCTCCACGCCCTAGGCTTGCCCCTAGCCAGATATACCGTCTTCTCTCAAAACATACACCAGTCCATATTCTCCTTCCATGCCGACACGGCGGGGGGGCCGTGGGGATCCCCACAACTGCGCAATATCTCTTTTCGCAATCATGTTCCCCAGTGCCGCCCACTGGGCCTGGGCAATATTATAATCATTCGGCTCCCACACATTCAACAGACATCTACGAGCCTCAGGCAGCAGAGCAACCCCGTAACACACTCCATGACCGCATGCACCCGCTGGCAATACGCCGCCACCTCCCGGCACTCCTAGAGGATGTGGAGAAAGGTAGCACTCATACCACATCCACGCTTACACAACCCATCCAGGGAAAACCCCATTGCGACCAAACGGGGACCCGTAACATACACGCAGTGGAGAATCTTGAGCTGGACTAGACGGAGACGGGTCAGAATGGTGACTTCTTTTGGGAAGGATAAGGCGGCCTGCCAGTCCTCGTCTTCCAGCTCCAACCCGTCTCCGGACCAGACCTCTCTAAGACGCAGAAGAAGGTCTGCCCGATTGTTGATTAGTTTCTTATAAATCAAGGAGATTGTACTATCGGGCAGATGACCATCAAGTATACGGTCCTCGAGTGGGGACGACTCAGGAACCGAATCACCCGCTGTGAGGACAGACAGCAAAGCGTGGCGAACCTGCACATACCTGAAGAGCTCTCATTCCCCCAACTTGTACTCACTTTGAAGCATCGCAAAGGTCTTCACCGCTCCCTTTACCCAAAGATCACCCACTCTGCAGATACCAATCATGTCCCAGTTCTCAAAACCTTTCGTTGTCCAGAGGTACCCTAATTGTTCCGATGCATACAATGGGGTCGCTTGCGTCAATCGATCATTCCATCCCATAGCCGCATTTGCATCTTTCCACACACGCACCGCAACCTTAGTGGGTCCCGTGAGGTTCCTCCCCACGGCCCGAGAGTAGAGTGCTCTATTGAAGTTACCGCTGGGCAATTGATGTTTGTCCATCTGGAATGCAGGAGCCGGACCGTGTTCATACGTAGCAAGGTTGATGGCGGACAACTGAGAGGCCCAGTAATACCTCCTAATATCCGGGAGCGCGATGCCCCCGTCATACCAGGGGAGAGTGAGTTTTGCAAGAGCGATGCGAGCACGACCGTCGCAAATGAGCCTCCTCTGCAAACCTTCCACTTCCCGAAAGTACGCCGCCGGAATAGCGTCAAAAGAATTTCGAAGCGCATAGAGAAAGCGAGGCAGAGACATCATTTTAAAGAGTGCCGCTCGACCGAGTGGTGACAACGGCAGTGTACGCTACCGAGCCACGTCCACTTTCAGTCGTTGGAGAGGAGGGAGGAGATTGTGCTCAAAGCGGGCAACCGGGTCCAACGATATATAGACTCCCAAGTATTTGAAGCCTGATTGCGAGATTTGAATGGGAAACCTACTCGGCAAGGGGGGAAGGCCGCCCAAGATGGCATACACACACGATTTGGACCAATTGATAATCAGGCCGGAGTTCTTGCCAAAAGAAGTGAGCACATCAAACAGGACATTAAGAGATTTATGAGGGGAGGTAAGGTATAAAAGGATATCGTCGGCGTACAACGAAACACGATCTTCGAAGTCGGGGGACCACTGAATGCCCTTTATCAACGGCTCCCAATGGAGCCAGGCTGCGAGCGGTTCGAGAGCAAGAGCAAAGAGCAAGGGGGACAGCGGGCATCCCTGCCGCGTACCCCTCCCGAGAGCAAAGGAGCGGGACACTCTGCCATTGACGACGACCTGAGCCAACGGATCCGAGTACAGAAGTCTAACCCAACTAATAAAGTCTGCACCGAAACCAAACTTCACCAGAGTGGCCAAAAGATATGGCCATTCAATCATATCAAAGGCCATTGAGGCGTCCAAGGAAGCCAAGATGGCCGGTTCCGATAGAGACTCCGCCCTAGAGTTGAGAGCAGGGTTTCGGTGCGGAATGAAACCGGATTGATCCGGGTGGATCAGGTCACAAAGTACAGTGAGCAAACGATTGGCAAGGACCTTGGCAAGGATCTTAGGCTCGGCATTCAGTGGGGAGATAGTCCAATACGACGCCCAGCGATCACGAGGCTTACCTTCCTTAGGGATCACAACTATAGTAGCCAAACGCTGATCACAAGGGAGGGCGCCGAGCTCAAGTGACTCCCTGAACATTGTGCGAAGGTAGGGCGCAACTTTGTCCGGGCGCAGTTTATACAGTTCGACAGGGAGGCCATTAGGGCCCATGGCCTTACCAGAATGGAGGGAACGGATCGCGGTAGCGATCTCATCAACCGACAACGGGGCCTCCATGCGCTCTCGGTCCTCCTCAGACAGATAAGGCAAAGCAATGTCCCTCAGCAGTAAACGAGAGTCCTCTTCATCTCTGTCGAACACCCGGGAGTAAACCACACGAAAATAGTCGGCAAAGCATTCCACAATCTCGCCAGGGTCAGTCACGCACACACCATTCGAAGTCTGTATCACGGGTACCACACGATTAGCTCTGTCCTCTCTATCAAGCCATGCGATCAATTTGCCTGCCTTATCACCAACATCGTACAATCTACCCTGCTGTTCCCTGAACATTGTCTTGGCAGCATCCGTAACATTCGATTTATAATCAAATTGCTTCAAACTAAGGGCGTGGAGTCTCTCCCGGGTGACACCTAATTCCAGGTCAGCCTCCAGCTCAAGTATTTCTGCCTCCAGACTCTCAACCTCCGCATCCCGGCCCCTCCTGGTCTCAGCTATTAAGGATAGGGCCTGGCCAGGAATGACAGTTTTGAAGGCCTCCCACAGGGATACCGAGGACGAGACAGACCCCTAATTTTCCAGGAAGTAAGAATCCACGGACTTTATCAGGCTACTACGGGTCTTGGTGTTACGCAAATACCATGGGTTGATAGGGGCAATCCGTCCCGCGGCGTGTGTCCCCGTGTCAAAACTAAGCCACAAAGGAGAATGATCAGAAATGCCTCGGGCCAAATGTCTGATCTCCCTGACGTAGGAAGACTGGACCGCGGGCATAAGGACATAATCGAGCCTGGATAGACTACCGTGGGACCCGGAATGAAAGGTGTACTGACATTGCGTCGGATGCATCAACCGCCAGCAGTCCACCAGGCCAAAAGTATCTATGAACCCACCAAGCCAAGATTGGGCAGTGGGAAGCGTCCTGGGAGGGTGGTGATCCAAACTGCCTGAAAGCACAGAATTAAAATCCCCACCCATAAGAAGGAGACTGTCAGGGAGGCCCCGCATCATCCGGCCAACATCAGAGAAGGTAGAGGTCTGGAGACCCGGGGGAATGTATACTGTAACCAAGGAAAGAGTTTTACCCTCCCACCTGCCGGTGATAGCGGCGTAGCGCCCTCTGTTATCAAGGATAACATTATCTATCTCGCTGGGGAGAGAAGACCGGATCAAGATACCAACCCCTCTAGAACCAGTAGTAAACCCCGAGTGAGCCAATAGTCGGTAACCCCACCTGTTTAAAGCATGACATACATTTCCCACCAAATGCGTTTCCTGCAAGAGTACCACATCAGGAGACAAACGACGCAAATATTGCAACACAACACCCCGCTTGATAGGATCCCCCAGTCCATTGACGTTCCATGATACCAACCTCAACCCACTACCCCCCATCCCCACATGTAAAGCATAGGTCACCCCACAAAGAGCCAGACACCTGAAGGAAGGAAAAGACCAATTTGTCGCCTTGAGAGAAAAACCACACACCCAAACACCCCATTCCACCCCCCAACCAACACCCGTTACAACTCCCCCCTCCCTGCAACCCTGCAATAGACCAGATAGCCACCCCAAAATGCAGTGTCCCTGTCGCCCTAAGAACCCCACTCTACAAAAAGACCCCGGAGGAGGAAAGAGGCCAGTCGCCACCCGCCACCCAGACATGGACCGCAATGAAACATATTAGGAATATAAACAGAACCCAGCTGAGAAAGTCTAATTTTCGGAGGTCAGGGAGCAAAAAAGTAAATTCCGCGTAGGCTCACCACCTTCGGCACCGCCAGGTTGCTCCGTCCGATCACCTCGGCCAGGTAGGGTGTCCAGCCAGTCGTTTACATTATCCGGCTGATCAAAAAAGAAAGTCCGCCCCTCATACTCCACTCGAAGCCTGGTGGGAAAAAGCATCGCATACTTCATACCAAGGTCCCGAAGCCGTCGTTTTACCCCCTGGAAGGCCATTCTTTGTCTCTGGACCTGTTGCGTAAAGTCCGGGAAGAAGTTGACAGAGGAGTTCTCGAAGTTTACCGGGCCATGTACTCTCGAAGCCTGCAAGATCGCATCACGATCCCTGAAGTGGAAGAGTTTTGTAATGATGGGCTGCGGAGGAGCGCCCGGCTTGGGCTTTCCACCCGGCACACGATGTGCACACTCAACTGCAAAAAACTTGCTGAGTCCAGAGGGAGAAAGATGTTTCAGGACAAGATCCTCAATCAGGAGATCTACCGAGTGAGGCTCGAGATTTTCTGCCACACCTATGACGCGAATGGCGTTGCGTCGCGCCCTGTTCTCAAACTCCTCAAGCCGATGGGACATCAAGTCATTGGCAGTTTTAAGTTACCAACTTCTGTCTGAAGTTCCGACATGTCGGTCGTGAGGCTGGAAGTCTTCAGATCCAATGACTTCACTTTCTCATTGGTCTTGGACAGGTCGGCCCTGATCAGGGTGACATCGATGGCGACCGTGTCGATTTTACAAGCCAGTGCCTCATATTGCTGACCGATGGTCTCCTTCATATTGGAGATGGCGCCCATGATGTCCTGCAGGGACAGATCAACAGGGGCGGAGGGGTCTTCTTTGGCATCTTCTGGGGTACGACTGGTGAGTCCAGGGGATCCTTTGGGCTGAGTGCAACGGTCGATGACATTTGTCTGGACCAGTCCCCCACGAAGAGGTGCCTTTGTCTTCTGCTTCTCGGCGTCACCCTTACCAGCCATGTTGGAGGATGCGCCCCAAAGGGGCCCGCGAGACCTGGTGAAAATGGCCGCCGTACGGCCGGACACCAATCGACCGCAAAAGCCGACTCGTATTGTCAAAACAAAAGTACACAAAAATGATCCAAACGGCTGCAGAGTTAAGGCAGTGGTTGTATTAGATGGAGGCTGGAATGGCCCCAAGCCGAGGGATACGGTCTCAGAATCAAGCGGTGTCGGGATCCAGAATCGAAACCGAAAGTGGTGATGGGGCAACTGAGGAGACCCCACTGCCGTTGTTGTTCGATTCCGTCCCGGATCCAAGCGTCGCCCAGTCCCCGGCTCGCCTCCCGGTGGGCCCAAGAAGTTCAGATCGACGCGGTTTTGGTTGCCCAAGTCTGATTTAGGATCTGAAAAGAGTTATGAACTCAGCCTCGGTTCATCTCAAAGAATCCGTCCAGGAAATCAGGATAACTTCAGGATAGATTGCGAAGGGTGGCGAGGGTCCGGGGAGCCCTGTGCTCCCGCGACCATCTTGGATGCACGCTAAGCTCCTCCTCTCGACCTTACAGTTTTTGTCTTCTTCGTGCGCTCAATGTGCGTGCTCGAGCGTGCGATCACAACGTTTTGTACAGTTCGCACTGCCGAACACGCCGAATTTGCATTCTCGCCCGCAATATCTCTTGAGTTGCCTAAAACGTTCCCGAAAATGTAGATGCTGTTCATTTTGCTAAAAGAAACTCCTCAGGTTGTCCTTTGCTTGTACTTTTTGGAGCATGGACCACTTTCTGTTTCTGTCCTATATGTACTTTGTTGTTTGGGGGTGGCCTGACCATGTGGGCGGCTTGGCGGCCATTTTGTCAAGCCAAGCATTGTCCTTTTGCCATAGGAATGTATTGTCTGTCTTCTCTTTCTGTTCATGTTTTTGGGGGTGGCCAGGCCATGTGGTGGTGGCCATTTTAATTCCTGGTACTAGTAGTAGCCTCTGTGTTTTTGCCATAGGCCTCCAAGCTTGTGGCCTACTGTGCCAGTAGGTAGGCCCAAGGGTACTACTAGAGTCCTCATCATGCGTGCATGAAAGTTGTTCAACTGTTATAGGGGTGTAAAAGTTGTAAGTGTAACATCACGTAGGTCATGGATGGCTTTGGATTCATTTTCAAAATGTGTTTTTGGTGTTGAATTGTAGGTTTTGGGTGTGTGTTGAATAATATGGCTTTTTCAGGCGCACTAGGTAACCCTAGAATGTAGCTCGCATAGTTTTGGTAACTTTGCAAAGTGCTACAACGCGACCTTACAGTTTTTGTCTTCTTCGCGCGCTCCATGTGCGTGCTCGGGCGTGCGATCGTGACGTTTTGTACAGTTCGCACTGCCGAACACGCCGAATTTGCATTCTCGCGCGCAATATCTCTCGAGTTGCCTAAAACGTTCCCGAAAATGAGGTTGCTGTTCATTTTGCTAAAAGAAACTCCTCAGGTTGTCATTTGCTTGTACTTTTTGGAGCATGGACCACTTTCTGTTTCTGTCCTCTATGTACTTTGTGGTTTGGGGGTGGCCTGACCATGTGGGCGGCTTGGCAGCCATTTTGTCAAGCCAAGCATTGTCCTTTTGCCATAGGAATGTATTGTCTGTCTTCTCTTTCTGTTCATGTTTTTGGGGGTGGCACTGGCCAGGCCATGTGGGGGCGGCCATTTTGTGTGACCTTCCATCCTGGTTTAGTTTTTCTGCCGCAGGCCTACAAAGTTGTGTGATTTTTTTCTGCCAGTAGGCCTAGAGTCCCAGAGATAGTCAGTGGGGATGCTTGATGTAGCGGTTTCCATTTTGTCTGTTGAATTCAATTTAACATCATTTGGGGCATGGGTGGCAAATGCATTGAATTTTCAAATGTGGTGTTTGGGGTGTAGTTACCTGTTTGGGGCAAAACTCCAAATGCCTTTGTTGTTTGTGTTGTTGTGTAACTTTCAAACCTTGTAGCCATGGAGATTTTCTTTTTTGCATTAAGCTGTGATGTAGGCATCCTCCTTTTTCTGGCCATATAGGGAGGGATATAGGCCTGCTTGAGTTTATTTTTTTCTGGCCTTTACCCATGTACCTGTGATGAGAGTGCCCATGTGGAGCTGTGGTCGTAGTAGTAGTGTGCTTTTTTGTTTTTGACAAATTGGCCTGTGTCTTGCCATTGTTCCTGTTGGCTTACTACTGTTCACATTCCCATTGCTATCTGCTGCAGGTCAATGATGCTGCATCCATCCAAAATGATGCACAAATTAAGGATAAACAAGTTCCACTTCCACTACATTTGCATTTTAATTCTTTGCTATTCTTACTCTTACTGGATGTACTAATACTTCTAGTAGTAATGAAAGCTAAAAAGAATCCATATTTGACTGATGTTGTTCTGCCTTCTTTGCTTGTAGGTGCACAAAAGACTGAAGAGGAGGTGTCTGTCATCATTCATCGCCTGTTCTACTGCCAGACGAACGTCCTTCTGTACTACGTCACGTGTGGTGTGAGTGACTAACCTGACCAGACATCATTCTCAGCAACTTGTGCAACTGAGTGCTGCTGCTGAGGTCTGAAGAAGATGGGCACAAAGAAAGCAGGTACCTGGTCCTCCAAGACCAAGAAAGTTGCTGAGAAGAAGGAAGACCAGAAGAAGGAAGTGACACTTAAGTCTGGTGTTGACCCGAAAACCTTTTTTGGGAAAAAAAGTATGCCTGCAGCAGCAGTGACCGGGGTCCAATCTGGGGCCAGCACCTCCGCCTCAGTGGGCCCAAGCTACCACCCCAGGCCCAAGCAGATGAGTGGGCAAGAGGTAGCCAGCCTAATGGTGGAAAGCAGTAATACTGAGCCTGACCTGAACTTATCTCAATCTCAAAGTAGTACACATTCCACGCAAGAGGGAACACAGCAGAAAAGTGGTGAACAACAACCTGCGCCCGCAATTGTAGATGTTCAACAACCACCGCCCGCAATAGTAGATACTCAACGAAAAGAACAAAATGTGTGGCCTGGTCCCGAAAGGTCACCAGGACTCTAACGCACACTACAATAAATTAAAATTCTCCAATTATACGTTCAAATACATTTTTATCATAAGTTCAAAGAATAGAACATCAAAGTTTCACATTACTGGCATGTACACTGAAAATTATTCACAAAGTAAACAGTTGTATTGCCATCGTATCAATACATATTCAAATCATAATTCAAGTCAATGTGTTAAAAAACCAATGTGTTAAAAAACCCAATGCATTTCGGGGCTGAGGCCCCTTCGTCGGGGGTCTGTTTAAAAGAAAAAAGAAGAAGGAAACTCAGTTACTTATTGTGCCATTGAGGCTTATAAACTTTTTATAGCTTGTAATACTAACGATTCTTACTGCGGGTATAGGGTAACTCGATAAATCCTATGTTAAGTGGTTTATTTTGTGGCAGCAGTAAATCTAAAAGGAAAGGATTGTTTAGGTATCTTATTTTTCTGGAACTATGTATAGAATATTCTTAGTGTTTATTTAGTTTTATAAGTTGGTTTACCTGAGCCTTGCTTGCATATTATATATCTGCAAAATAAATATTATATTTATAGTCACTTGCAGGGAGTGTCAGAACTCATTTCATCAACAACGCGAAGCGTTGTTTTAAAATAACGTATTTATTTGCTCACCTGTGAGTCTTTTTTGGACCGAAAATAAAATGTCCTATGAGAATCAAAAAAATATATTCGAATGGGCATCATTAGGTTCATTAAGAAGTCTGCATTTCGGAGTCTATTTGAGTTGAAAGTAAGATTTTTACCTGCGAGCCTCCAAGGTAGTTTTAACGGTCTCGCTAGCTCGTTATAGCAGTTTGGCTCTGAATGAAAGAATAAACGCATTCAGAAGCCTGCTCGTAGTTTTAAAATGGTAAAACGTACGTTAGTGCTTGTTTAAAGTCTTACCGATAGCGCAAACCATCTCGCTCAGTACGGCGTTTTCAGTCGGGTCTGTCGACCGGAACTAGTCCTATACGCTAGTAGTCCTTTTTCTTTGTTTACCCACTGTTGCTTAACGCATAGCAAAAGACAAAGGACTTATTCCTTAATGTTGTATGGCCGCCATTAGTAAGTGGTAGGGGTTGAATATTGAGTGCTAGTTTGAATTCTTGGTAATACTTCCTGAATATTTAGACTTATTACGGTGAATATAATATTTGACACTGTGATGTCGCTCAAGGAATATCTAAAAAATTGTTAACCCTTGCATATAGGGAACGTGATAGTCACAACAAAATCGAAAACAATAAAAAGAATGGTTGATAAGACTCAGACAATCAAGTTGAAATCTTACTTTACATATACAAATTCCTACCTATTTACAGTCTCAAATAAACCATACGTTGCTGATGCGCTTACGTGTGTTAAGGAAGTGTCAGTCTATCATCGTGTCGTGTATATATACATATCACTGTGGATTAGAGGCTCTTGAGGGTTTAGTTATGCTAAGAATTTTTTGGTTTTTGAATTTTTTTAAGGAAGGTTTAGAGCTTTACAAAAAGCAAATCATTTCCATTTTGTCATTTAACCCATTTGGGGTCAATATCTGTAGCTTGCGTATCCAGAAGGCTTCTCTCTGGAGCAGGATTCTAGCATTATCCAGTCCTAGTCGTGGAATCCAACTTAGACACACCACCAACTGTAATTCAGAGCATGTAGTTTACTCAATTAAATGCCCCTGTGGACTATTGTATGTTGGGAAGAGTGACAGAAAACTAAAGCTGCGGCTTTCGGAACATAAAAGTCGATCCGTAATAAGAATCACACTTCCCCACTAGCTAAACATTGGATGGAAATGGGTCACACGATAGCCCAATTGAGATTTCAAGTCATTGAACTTGTTCCACAACGACTAGGACTGGATAATGCTAGAATCCTGCTCCAGAGAGAAGCCTTCTGGATACGCAAGCTACAGACATTGACCCCAAATGGGTTAAATGACAAAATGGAAATGATTTGCTTTTTGTAAAGCTCTAAACCTTCCTTAAAAAAATTCAAAAACCAAAAAATTCTTAGCATAACTAGACCCTCAAGGGCCTCTAATCCACAGTGATATGTATATATACACGACACGATGATAGACTGACACTTCCTTAACACACGTAAGCGCATCAGTGACGTATGGTTTATTTGAGATTGTAAATAGGTAGGAATTTGTATATGTAAAGTAAGATTTCAACTTGATTGTCTGAGTCTTATCAACCATTCTTTTTATTGTTTTCGATTTTGTTGTGACTATTACATTCCCTATATGCAAGGGTTAACAATTATTTAGATATTCCTTGAGCGACATCACAGTGTCAAATATTATTTTCACCGTATAAGTCTAAATAATCAGGAAGTATTACCAAAAATTCAAACTGGCACTCAATATTCAACCCCTACCACTTACTAATGGCGGCCATACAACATTAAGGAATAAGTCCTCTGTCTATCGCTATGCGTTAAGCAACAGTGGGTAAACAAAGAAAAAAGGACTACTAGCGTATAGGACTAGTTCCGGTCGACATACCCGACTGAAAACGCCGTACTGAGCGAGATGGTTTGCGCTATTGGTAAGACTTTAAACAAGCACTAACGTACGTTTTACCGTTTTAAAACTACGAGCAGGCTTCTGAATGCGTTTATTCTTTCATTCACAGCCAAACTGCTATAACGAGCTAGCGAGACCGTTAAAACTACCTTGGCGGCTCGCAGGTAAAAATCTTACTTTCAACTCAAATAGACTCCGAAATGCAGACTTCTTAATGAACGTAATGATGCTCATTGGAATATATTTTTTTGATTCTCGTAGGACATTTTATTTTCAGTCCAAAAAAGAGTCACAGGTGAGCAAATAAATATGTTATTTTAAAACAACGCTTCGCGTTGTTGATGAAATGAGTTCTGACACTCCCTGCAAGTGACTATAAATATAATATTTCTTTTGCAGATATATAATATGCAAGCAAGGCTCAGGTAAACCAATTTATAAAACTAAATAAACACTAAGAATCTTCTATACATAGTTCCACAAAAATAAGATACCTAAATAATCCTTTCCTTTTAGATTTACAGTTGCCACGAAATAAACCACTGAACATAGGATTTATCGAGTTACCCTATACTCGCGGTAAGAATCGTTAATATTACAAGCTATAAAAAGTTTATAAGCCTCAATGGCATCATTAGTAACTGAGTTTCCTTCTTCTTTTTTCTTTTAAACAGACCCCTGATGAAGGGGCCTCAGCCCCGAAATGCATTGGGTTTTTTAACACATTGGTTTTTTAACACATTGACTTGAATTATGATTTGAATATGTATTGATACGATGGAAATACCACTGTTTACTTTGTGAATCATTTTCAGTGTACATGCCAGTAATGTGAAACTTTGATGTTCTATTCTTTGAACTTATGATAAAAATGTATTTGAACGTATAATTGGAGAATTTGAATTTATTTTAGTGCGCGTTAGAGTCCTGGTGTCCTTTCGGGACCAGGCCACACATTTTGTTTCATAACAGTGAGCAGGCACTAATCTAGCGCAGCACACATACCGAACAAACATATAAAAAGGGTAAACAGAGTGCAGTACCCGCACACATTCATTTTTCAACGAAAAGAACAACCACAACCACCGCCTGTAATAGTAGTTGTTCCACAACCACCGCCCGCAATAGTAGATGTTCAACGAAAACAACTACCACAACCACCGCCTGCAATAGTTGTTCAAGAACCACCACCGGCAATAGTAGTTATTGTTCCTCCCGAAGTCGGGGCAGTTCAGGAAATTGAGCCTGATGCAGAGCAAGAAGAGGCAGCACCTCCTGCAGGAGATCTATTGTTTTCCAAATCCCCACCAAGGAAAAGGAGGGTTAGTTCATCGAGTTCTTCGCCAAGCATCCCTTCTGATGATCTTGACTTCAATTGGGAGCCAGAACATTCTGAGCATGAGAGGGAGAGACATCCCAAGAAGACCATGCTAGGGAAACGGAAGGTTCCAGGAAGCCTACTACTTATGGAGTGCAATGTTCAGCAGCCGGATAATGATGATGGTGATGATGAGTCAGACCCAGTCATCACAAGCATTACTCCTGGCCCTGAGGACATGGAGACCAACATTTTAACCCTATCAAGAATGGCTGCGACTAGGGATGTAGAAGCACACATACCACCAACACAGGCCACACCAAAACTACCTCCAGCTTCCATTTTTACATTTGCACAAAGCCAGCAGCGTCCTACATCCAGCACAAGTTCCACCTTATCAGAAGTGGGTAGTGGTACTACTGCGCAGCCACACAGTGAAGTTCACCACACAACCTCCAGTCCATCCGGCATTGGAAGTGGCACCTCTAGCAGGACACAAAAGTTAAGCTCCCCAGTGTGGGACTTCTTTATAGTTAGCGCAAATGAGGAGAACATTGCTATATGCTCCATTTGTCATTCCTCTGTTAGTCGTGGTAAGCATGGTACAAACTATGGTACCGGAGGCCGAATGACCCATTTGAAAAAACACCACGCAATCAAGTGGGAGGACCACCTATGTATCATAAAAGCAGGAACCAATAATGTTGGTGGGGAAGCAGTAGAAGGTCCACGGAACACACAGGAAGAAGAGGGAGACATTCTATCTGGTAGTGGTACACCAAGTACCCCTGTCCCACTCCCCAGCACTGCAGTGGTAGAACCCACATCCTCCGCATCAGCAACATCTGTGTGGCACCAGAGTAAGAGTAGTAACCCGGAGACCCCAAGGAGTACGGGTGCGAAGTCTGCGACTGGAAGTACTGCATCGGGCATATCTAAAAGAAATACCAAGCAGCGTACCATTGTTAGCATGTTTAGGCAGGAGGGACAGTACGAGCGCAACCACCCAATAGCACATTTGTACAATGCTAAGCTTGCTAAAATGTTAGCTCTGGACCTTCTCCCTTTTTCTTTTGTTGAAGGGATGGGTTTCCTGGAATTTGTGACAACCCTCTGCCCAAAATGGAATGTTCCCAGCCGCTACGATTTTGCCAGAGTTGCTCTTCCAGCACTACACCACGACGTGCTGGAATTGATTAGAAAAGCCTTGCAGCAGAGTGCTGTGCATAGTATCCACCTGACAACAGACATGTGGAGCAGTTGCCAAGCCACAGATTACATCTGCATCACTGCACACTGGATCTCTTTTTCAGGTGTTAGAGACAAGATATCTACAGGCATTGACACTACTGAGATTTTTAATGGTACTCACAAACATGCTACTCTAGCCATGTTTGCTATGGAGAAATCGCATACTGCTGCAAACATTTTGGATGAGTTCAACAGCAAGGTCTTTGAATGGCTGCGACCAAGAGGCCTCAATATAGGTTTTGTTGCCACCGACAATGGCCGTAATGTAGTTAAGGCCATGGAAGATGGTTGCTATTTCAGGGTCCCGTGTTTGGCACACTGCATTAACATTGTGGTTCAAGACTTTCTGAAAAATGAAAGCAAAGTCAGCAACTTACTGACCATTTGCAGAAGAATCTGCACGCATTTCAATCATTCTTCTAAAGCCCGGAAGCAGCTACGGGTCATTCAACGTGAGTGTAACATGCCAGTCAAAGCACTCATCCAGGAGGTACCAACATGTTGGAACTCTACGTATTACATGCTCGAACGGCTGTTTGAGCAGTACATACCACTTAATGCTTATGTCATGACAAGAAGATCAGGGGATCCTACTGTTAAAGCCATGACCGTTGAGATGTGTCAATGGGACCTCATTAAATGCCTGACTGAGATGCTACTTCCTTTTGAGGTCTTCACACGTGCAGTCAGCAGGGAGGACTGTACTATGAGCAAAGCAATCCCATTGTTGTACATGCTTGAGCAAGAGCTGAAGGAGGTGTCTGAAACATATGAAGGTGTGGAAGGAAAACATGAAGCATGTAATTTTGTGAAGTCCTTAGCCGGCCGCTTATCTGAGAATACAAGGATTCAAAATAAGATTTTGTCACATCAACATTACATTACGGCCACAATTTTGGATCCACGGTACAAATTGTTTGTGAACAGTAATGCAGTAATTCCTTTTTCAGAAGCGGATGTTTCCAAGTACAAAACTGTAATAGCAAAGGAAGCCACTGATTTAGAAAATGAACGGCTCTCAATTAGAGGCCTGCCAGTGCCAGCCCAGGACAGTGCAAGTACTACTGAGCATCCTACAGAGTCAAGTTCTTCTTCACAGCATGCGAGCAGTGCGTTTGCTTCCCAGCAGTCACCAACACAAACAATAACAACAACTGCACCAACAGGATCTGATTCATCAGACACAAGCAAAAAAATAGCTGCTTGGTTTCTACAGAAAGAGATGGGGAAGTCCGTTGCTGTCGCAAAGAAAAAAGAGGACGAGCAAACCAGAGCACCAATAAACATTGAGCGGATGGTCCAGGCCTATCTGGATGACACAACAGAGGTGTTCATGGAGCAAAGCCCATTGGTGTATTGGTATAGGACAAGAAGCCAATGGCCAGTGCTCAGCAGGCTGGCGATAAAGTATCTAGCTTGCCCTGCTGCAAGTGTCTCTTCTGAGCGTGTGTTCAGTGCTGCTGGTGCCATTGTGACTGTGAGAAGGACCAGTCTCTCGCCCAAAAGCGTGGAGAGGTTAACCATGATAAAAATGAACCAGCACTTCATACCACCAGACTACAAAGTCCGTGAATCAGAGCTGGAAGAGGAGAGCGAGTCGGAAGAAATAAGTAGTGGGTTACAGGACCTAATACTGTCAGAAGAACCACCAGGGTTTGAGGACGAGCTCTTCTTCTCTGACAACTAGGCTTGGAAATTGTTACATTCTCCCTTCCTTTATTTCTCCCTTCCTTAGTTATTTGTGTGTATCTGACTTTCTGACTCAAACTTAAAAACTAACCCCATCTTCCTTTCTCTTTTAATTACCTATTGGAGTTGCACATCTGAGCATTTACTGTGCACTCCACTCATCAGAGTCCTGCTCCATCTTCCTGACTCACCCTAAATACATTTCCATCTTGCCATACTTTGGATGGAGATGGACAATAGTGCAATAATGTAGCCTCTAACAGTCCCTCCATAACAAATGAAACGTACGTGACTACAGCCATCTTCGGTTTTGTTTCCAATCTGAAATGCATCACTCTCTTAAGGCTACACCTCTGTCTGCAGGCATACACAACTCTTCAATGTCAGAACTTGAGCAGGGCTCCAAAATTAAAGTAAACTCGTCATCACTTTCAGAAGGCTCTGCTGCATCTGTGATCTGACAGTCACAAAGAAGAGAAAGACAGGTATATGAAATAAATGATGCCATACATTGCATTGGCTTCTTGCTGACTCAGAGCAAATGTGCATGAAGTAGAGGTATACTAGTAGTTTAAAAGTGCGTGTGTCTCAAGTGATGGTCAATGTTTCCATGTTGTTTAATAATATGTATCCAATTGTACTCCTACTACTGCAGGTGCAGTCTGGACTTAATCGTAGTCACTCACTACATACTTAGTTGCTGTTTTTGGTCAGTTGGAGAACACGTACACGTGCCACACCGGATGATGATGATGATGACCCCCATATCATCATTGCACGCTGTCAGTCAGTTTGATCAGAGATGATTGATGGAATATGTTCAGGAAGTGGAATACAAGGTAAACACACAACCAATCAACAAGAAGCACAGCAGACCTAGGCTACATGTGTGTGCAGTGGTGGAATGGAATTGTGGTATGATTGACATTGACGCATTGATTTACCTTAATCACTTGTTTTGGAAATACTAGGTTGATGTATTGTATATGCCTTTTGTCTGAAACTCTGAAAAATGTAGGTAAATGGAATTTGGGCCACAGACTCACGTTCCAGTGTTTTGGTGTGGCCCTGTAACTGTTCTGTGCTGGCTCCTATCTTGTTTTTCTTTTCGATGACTGCTGTGCAACTAGAAGAGTAGAGTTAATCAATGTATCCAAGCAGCCTCAGTCTGAAAATCTTCTTGCTCACGAGTCTTGTCTTTTTCGCACTACACCATAATTGATTTTTATGTTTTCATTCTGTTAACTTATTTTGTAATACCCCATTTCTTCTTTCATCAACACTTACAGGCCGTCCTTTCACCCAGCGCTACTATTATACGTGGAGCAACAACTCACACTTACCTTACCAATCCTCCTCATCATCATTATTCTGCCAGAGGCGCCGCAGAATGATATAATCAATCAATCAGTCACAACAGTGTCCATGGAAGGGAGGAAAAAATTAATGACGAGATACAACTACACATTTGGCCCTGGATAATACATTAACTTTAGTATCATTTTCATATTTTTCTTTGATTCCTTTTTCTTCTTCATTTATTTCACGCTTGTGTTTGGTAATTGATTGTTCACTTAAAGTATCTTAATTTTGTTGTCTAGCTTTCAGCCCGCTACAACAGGTATTACGGTTTCTCAGAGGGCATACAGCCTAGGCAAAAGTCATATTATATCATAAGAAGTACTTCCTTTGAATTGTGTGGTAGTAGTTAAGTAATTACCACTTATTATTAACCATCCAGTTAATAATAAACCTTCATCGTGCATCCATTTAGTTGTTCTTAATTGACTTTACATTTATTGGGGAATTGTGGATCACCAATCATCGTCTTCATTGTTTTGCTTTTGTTGTCTCCATGCGTACTGTTTTTCTTTGTCAAACCTTTCCCCAAACCCCCGTTCCCATCAATTCATCAAACCCTAACCCTCTTCCCCCGGGCTGTGTGGTTTTATATTGAGGTGTGATGTTACTACATTAAATATACACCAACAATTGATCACACGCTTGGTGGGGCAGATGTGGTGAAACCAACGCTAATGGAATCAAATGTCAATGAGGCAGGGCGAGGATCTTCTTCTGCTTGCCCACCCAAGCTCACTTTATGTCATAGTGTAAAAGGCAATTAATTTCCCCAAGTGACCTAACGAATAAATGTAAATCATTGCTGGCATTGTTTGAATTTAATTTTAGAGCATTTACGTTTACGATTTGTATTGTGTTTTAATGACTCCAACGCAACTACAGTTATCTTCTTCTACTTTTTCATTGATTTCTTTGAGTTCATTTAGCAGTTGCAATATTGTTTGTATTTTTTGTCCGTATTATGTACTACTTTTCTCACATTCTTTCTCAGGCAAATGACTGTCTCTTTGTTTCTGTTTTCCAATGCTAGTGCCAGTGTCTTGGAGTCTAGTCTACTACTATCACACAACCACGGCATATTCTCCGTTGTCTTGGGAAACCATGCAGCCCTTGCGGTGCCAAACGTAAACATCATCAATCACAGGTAAGAAGAGAAGTTTGCTGGGAGGTATAATGGAGGAGAGGCTGGTAGTACTAATAGGACAAATATAACTGAGTGAGGGGCACAGCATCTATCTGTTTGCATGTTACACATGTAGTCAGTTAATTAAGTATTTCAATCAAACACTGGCCGCTGCCCTGCATCTAGAGTAAACCTTGTGACGTACAACAGTAACCCACCACAAAACAACATCATATCATATCTGTGTAAGTTGAGAATAAATAACATTTATTCAAGTATAAAAATATCCTCCTATCCTACCCCTATCCCCACCTTAACCCCAACCAATGTCCAAGTCCAAAGAATGTTCCACAAAAATAACCACAACACCCAATTCCCACCCACCAACAAAAGTTTTAAAAAAGGGGCAAATCAACAGGGTCCGGGTCCATTACAGTTGGCGGGCTTTAAGGTGTTTGTCCACAATGATCTTTACGCGCTCCTCTAATTGGTTCTCCAGCTTGGCCATCCGGAGGAGAAGTTTTTGCCGAAAAGCACGGCACCTACATTTGCATCCATTGTGTGTGGGGGTGGCAGATGTTAAAGGCCGGCGGTGAGCGGCTGCCTGGCCACGGCGCCGTACTCCTGCAGGTGGAGCCTTGCTGGGGCCAGACGCATTGGAAGAGGCAGCAGCTGCTGCCGCCGCCTCTTCCTCCTCCTCCTCAGCCTCAGCCACCAGCTTGCGGTACTCCTCCACAATGGCCTGCAGTTTCCTTGGCCGGGCCCTATCTGCAAACTCCTTCCGCGATGGTTTTGAGGAAGGAGTATGAGTATCTATAAAAAAAAAAAAACAGAATTGTAACTGAAACCCTTCATAATTAATTCAACAGTACATTGTGGCATAGTAGCACTACCAAGCGCAGTACATACAATTGGTGTCAACTGTTAGTATCTATCTAATCTGTCCTCCTGCTTCCCCTGCCTGTAGCATTTGTTGAAGTTTTTTCCGGCATTATACTTGCCCTTGTACTGGGTGGCCTTGAGTACACATAAGAAGAACAAAAGTCTTTTTTGTATCTCCTTTTATTTTTTCAAAGTAAGACTCTGCTTCCAGTGACAGTCTTCACCTATGATGAATATACAAATACATTTAGGGGGCATCCACCCATTAAAAGTAAATGTCTATCATTCTTTATTATCGGCTTAGCTGGTTTCACTTTCACCAGCAACCACCCATGCGTCCACTCCTTCCTTGCCTTGGGTTTCATTGACACAAACTCCTCTCATGATTCTTGCTATCCACTGTATCCATGCACCCATATTCTTTTGCCCAACCAGGCCTGCATTTTCTTTGACCTTACAGTTCTACCCATCCTTTAACAACCCATGCATCCGATTCATATCAGCCATGTGAATGAACCTTCCAAAGTATCCTTCTATGGTAGTTAGTCTTATTATTACATCTCATTAGTCCTTCCTCCTTCCACCCTAGTTCACTTCTTTCCCTTTTTGTTCAACACATCCCTCAAGGTCATCTGATCTGACTTTTAGTCTTCTCCATAAGTTTCACAGCTGGGTTGGAGTCTGATGGAAGAGGCCTTGTTTACTCAACTCAAACTGGTAATGCTACAAAGGGTGTCTTCTTCAACCATTGTATATTGTCCAGTACAACTTCAAATTCATACTTTCTTAGTAAGTCTCATAGCACAGTGAGGGAAATGGGATGTATGACGTTACAACGCATACTTTTACTCCGCATACCATTACAACGCGGTATTCACAACGCATACCATTACAACGCATAGCGCTTTGGGGTGCTGGATAGTGGTAAGTATAATTTACTATTCTAACTCTAGTCCCCGTGGACCCTAGGGAAGGTGTTGGATAGTAAATTAAACTTACCTCTTATCCTAGAGCGCCCCCCCAGCGCAATGCGTTGTAATGGTATGCGTTGTAATGCCTGCGTTGTAGTGGTAGTGCGTTGTAAAAAATGCGTTGTAACAGGTGCATACCGGGAAATGTTCCCCTTCCACCTAGTAATGCAAATAAGTAATGAATATAACTTACCACCACCCACCGCTGATGTTTCCTCCCCCACTGGTGCTCCTGCAGGTGCCGCAGCCACTGTCCCCTCCTGGATGGCATTAGCATCGCCGCTGGCCCCGTCTGCACTGGTGGTTGGTAGTGATAGTGCACCTATAAAAGCAAGTACACCTTTTTAGATGCCTGCACACCTCCCCCTATTTTACTAGTTGTACTTTTTTCACCAGGAAGGAAGATTGAAAAAACTGTTACGTAAACATGAATCGTTGTGACAGTGTAACTAGTCCAAATTGCGTCCAATGTACAGCAGTCACATTAGACAGAGTTTAGTTTTAATTTGTTAGATGGTCCCTAGGGTCATCTTATCTACTCCTACTCTAGTCTTTGGAAAGTTAGCCTGAGCCATATAACCATTTTTAGATCTGTGTCTACTGCTTTGCCCATGTTACCTCGCAGCTTGTTGCACAGTAAGAAAGACACAATTGAGGCCACATGAGTGTCGCATACTATTGACAAACCAGTATTGTTAGTCCCTTTCGCTTATCCATAATTGTGCACTTTTTGCCATGTGATGACTGCTAAAAACTGGCATAGTTGTATTCACTGTCTAACGTGCAACATTTTTCTCATAGGCAGATGAGAAGAGAAGATTGCCTTCTACGAAACAAGGAATTTGCAGAGCTTTGAAAGATGCTTGTGTAACCACTAACAGTATACGTTCAACGGTGAGAGGTCTCCCACAATTTACACATTTCTCTATCGTGCACTTGATGTACAAAATGTACAGTATTTAATCTTCTTAATTTTGCATGTTGGAGCAGGATGTTTTTCATGGAAATACTTACAAGTTACAACAATACAAAGCTTGTTATTAAAAAAATTAAGTTTTTGAACTTGCACGTAGACTCTGTGGTATATTTTCAGTGTCTGGGGTGCTGTGGACTGAAACGAGTGAGTGAGCGAAAGGGTCTTCTTCTTCTGTTCTGGCTTGGGTTGTGTATTAAAATCATTGGGTATATATCTAACTATCTTCGTGTGGGGGTCGGAGTGGGACAAATGACTATGACCGAGACACTTAGGTAGGTAGACTAGACGGTCATTGGATTATGGGTTCTTCTGACTGAGTTCTGTGACCAGGGTGTAAGGTCCAACCTCCCTATCACCAACATCAACAACATCCTTTTTTCTTGTGCATAGTTCTGTATGTGTATGTGCAGAGAGAGAATAATAACCACAACAGTAGTAGAAGTATACTAACTTAACAAAAATTAGTAGGCAAACATCTGGTTGTGCATTTTTGTTGGTGGGAATTGACAAAGACTGGAGATTACAGAGGACAACGCAAAAGACAGGAGTGGACCCAGTGGCTACAGCTATTCTATCACAGCTTTATTCAAAAGAATACCTTAACTAAAGAGTGGCCAACATGGCAAGCTTAGCTACACACAGTCTAATAGTAGTAGCACAGAGAGTCTTGGGGCAGAGGCAGTTTGAAGGACCTGAAGGTCAGGGATGTCATTGGATAGTTACGCAAAATTTGGAAAACAAATTTAAGACCAAAGAAGGTTTTGCTAACATTGAATTAAGAAGGAGGATTAATAGGTTGGAAAAAATAAGGTGCGTTAAAAAGTTAGGGAAATATAATTGTTAATAATATAAGCACTGTAGGACTTACTGGGGCCAGAAGCAGGATCCGCGGTAGAGGAGCTCTCCTCCTGTGGTTGTCCCGCCAACTCGGACCCCGTCTTCTTGCCCTTGGGTGGTGCTGATCATGTAAGAAATAATAAAGAAAGAGAAACATTAAGTGCTGTGAAACAAAGGCCTCATTCAAAAATCCTCTCAAACGTTTTAGGGAACAACAATTCCAATAAAATTGACTTCGAAGTATAAATGACTACTGGCTTGCAAGATCCACAGACCGTCTACTTATAGAACACTAATTAAATGTGCCATAAACATTCTGATTGCAGAATACTAACGAAGCCAGTACCACCTGACCTACACCACCTATTCAAGAATCCAGACGGGCCAATTGTTCAGTAAGTCGGCATTTCAATTTTATTTTTGCCCGCAAACATGCATAGATGATGAGATGGAGGACACATGCATAAATTTGTACATACACATAATTGTTGGTTGCTTGCGTCAGAACTGCTACTGAATCACCTGACCATGCTATTGCTGTGCTAAGCCTACCACTTAGTAAACACACTCAAACCGGTTCTATGGAGGGGTGGGGTAAATAAGAACTAACTAAGCATTCAGTGACAGAGGAGGCGCCATACAGACCGTTAAAAAATATGAAGTAATACTATCCATCAACCACTATTTCACTAAAGGACAATGGGACTAGACTCTAGCAATAGCATCAACTAACTTCCGTTCTCTAAAAACTCTAACATCAATAATCAGCAGCCCAAGCTAGCGCTAAGTTAAAAACCAGTAAGAGAAGTGGCGAGCAGCGCCTGTGTCATACAATAACAGAAGAATTTGGGACGGAATTGATCTGCAATGTAACTAAGCGCACCAGCAACCGTGTTACTTATTCATCTAAGAATTATACACAATACTTATACTACTATAATATATATTAAATTATTAATATTACTAGCTACTCACCAAGCCCCACGACTTCAACACCTATCAGGTCCAACAGGTCCTGCTCCCTGTCCAGAGTGTCTTCCCACCGATGGGCCAGCTGCTGGTGGGTGCGCCGGATTTCTGAGCGACGGTAGGCTGCCCGGCGCACCTTCGCCCACCGGCGGTGACGCTCCTCTGGCAGGTAACCGGACCCTGGCCTGCCACCTGCTGCCAAGGTCAAGGGGAGGTGGCGCTGGATGAAAAAAACCAGGGCGGCCACCTCCACCTCCCCGAAAAGATTCCGGGCCTGCACCCCTGCAGGTTGCATTCTGCCGCAAGGCAGATAGCTCTTGGGCGCAGGCACCTTGCCCTTCGAGCCGGTTCTGCTGCTCCCCTTTGCCATGGTTCTGGGGTGGAGGTGGAGGTGGAGGTGGAAAAGAAAAGTTAGAACAAAAGGAAAAAAAGTTAGCGGGAAGAAGTAGGAGCTTAAATAAAGAAGTAAAATAAAACAGTAGAAAAGCTAAAAAAAGGTGGAAAAGTAGAAATAAAATGCAAAATATAAACTTAGGGACAGAGAGAGATAGATGAGAAGTAAAAAAAGTAAGAAAAACTGTGAAAATAGGTCAAGATTGAAGAGATATAAGGTGGATAGAAAACTAGGCCCAGAACCATAGCATAGAGTGTGAAAAACAAGATGGCCGCGCCCATCACGACCACATGGGTAAGTCGCGCGAGATTTCTCGCGAACACGCACTTTGTCAGTGTGATCAAGTAGTTGTGTTCCCGAACAAGACGTGCACCGCGCGAACGCGTTATTCGCGACCCGGTAGAGGAAGTAGGGGACGCGGGCGGGTGGGACAATTGAAAAAACAAGATGGCAGCGCCCATAGCCCACCACATGGGTAAGGTCGCACGCTACAATACCCCGAAGATGCAGACAGCGCCCCGAACACGCACTACGCGTTCCCGAGCAAGAAAAACAGCTCGCGAACGGGACCAGCAAGCTACTACGCAAGCTTGCGAAGCTACGCGAAGCTCGCATTTTGAGAGAACGGCTTCGCGTAGCGCGACTACACGTACTACGCCCACCCTTAAAAAAAATATGAGTATGTTGCTGGAGATGTGGGCCGCCATGCCACCAATGTACTTACCGGGGTAGGTTAAACACCCATTATTCCGCATCTTTCTTTCCGCATACCATCACTCCGCATACTTTCATTACGAAAGTACCATGACTCCGCAATGCCATTATAACGCATGGCATTACATTTTATATGCTTTTACCACACATATATTTACAACGAAATTCGTTGTAAATGCATGAATGGTAAAAACATGTTTTTTTTATGTTTGGATAAGGTAAGTAATGGTATAGGGTTATATGCTTTGGGGTACTGAGGTATATGTTTTGGGGTGCTTGGGTATTTTAAGGGTTCAGATATAGTTTTGGGTTATGGGGTACAAGGGTATTTTTAGGGTTTAGGGATAGGTATGGGTTTTGGGGTACAGGGGTATTTTTAAGGTTCAGGGCTAGGTTTGGGTTTTGGGGTATAGGGGTATTTTTAGGGTTCAGGGGTAGGTTTGGGTTTTGGGGTACAGGGGTATTTTAAGGGTTCAGGGATAGGTTTGGGTTTTGGGGTACAGGGGTATTTTTAGGGTTCAGGGCCAGGTTTGGGTTTTGTGGTACAGGGGTATTTTAGAGGTCAGGGGTAGGTTTGGGTTTTGGGGTACAGGGGTATTTTTAGGGGTCAGGGCTAGGTTTGGGTTTTGGGGTACAGGGGTATTTTTAGGGTTAAGGGCTAGGTTTGAGTTTTGGGGTACAGGGGTATTTTTAGGGTTCAGGGATAGGTTTGGGTTTTTAGGTACAGGGGTATTTTAAGGGTTCAGGGGTAGGTTTGGGTTTTGGGGTACAGGGGTATTTTAAGGGTTCAGGGATAGGTTTGGGTTTTGGGGTACAGGGGTATTTTTAGGGTTCAGGGCCAGGTTTGGGTTTTGTGGTACAGGGGTATTTTAGAGGTATGGGGTAGGTTTGGGTTTTGGGGTACAGGGGCATTTTTAGGGTTCAGGGGTAGGTTTGGGGTTTGAGGTACAGAGGTATTTATAGGGTTCAGGGCTCGGTTTGGGTTCGGGGTTGCAGGGGTATTTTTAGGGTTTAGGGATAGGTTTGGGTTTTGGGGTACAGGGTATATTTATAGGGTTAAGATGGGTTAGTTTTTAAGGGTGTTGGGGTATTTTAAGGAGTATGGGTGGGTTATGATTATGGGGTGCAGGGGTATTTAAAGGGAGCAGGGTGGGATTAACACACAATATGAGACATGGCATGAAGGCCGGAATGTACCACACGCCCCCAGCATTTGTCACACCCCAGCACACGCCCACAGCACAATGCAGACACGCCCACAAGGGACTACTTTGCTGACACGGTTCTTTTACCTTTTCAATGTATATGGTGGGCGTCTGCATAGCCTATGTCCTTCTGCTGCGACTGCCCTTTCCAACGCTGTATTGGGTGTTGCGATTGGTGCTGTGGTCCCTGAGATTACCCGCCTCAATGGGTTGGGCTCTCTCTTTATAATATTAGTATGGATTGTATAAGAGTAATTATATGTTAGTATCTGTATGAATAAGTGAGTTTGTATGTGTATAACTGCATAGGTGAGTCAATAGAATTGTGATTGTTTCTTTGCAGGACTGACTAGATGTATGAGTAACTCTGGATGAGTGGAGGTGTATGAGAGTTTATACAGGTGTATGAGTGCCTTTAATAGTGGTGTATTGATGATTAACTGCATGTATGAGTGACGTTATGGGTGAATGAGAGGATGTGTGTGTAGACCCAGGAATCAGTGAGTGTGTACGTAGTAACTGGTATTTGTGCCTCTATTGTTTCGAAAATGGTAGTCTGTATTTTAAAGTGGATGTATCAAAAGTTTTATTAAACTGTGAGGAGGTACATCAGATGTTCATGTGGATGATGTTGTCAGTGATGTCACCAGTGATGTCATTTGAGATGTCATCAGTGATGTCACTGACCATATCATAAATGATGTAATATGTGATGTCATCAGCAGTACATGCCGGGCGCGAGTTATAGTTAGCTCAACTAACTATAATGGCAGAATTTCTATGGTTTTGTATGAGTGAAATGTCCAACTAAATATAACGACCCTGAAACCTATGGTTTTTTTCCGTGAATTTCAAAGGTTTTTTAAATACTAATTTGTAACTATGACGTCCCTGAAACCTATAGGTTTTTCAGTGAATTTCAAAGGTTTTTTAAATGCTAATTTGTAACTATAACGTCCCTCAAACCGATGTTTTTTCTCAGTGAATTTCAATGTTCCAATGTACGACTAACTCAGTGCACGATAACTCATCACCACTTGGCCTTATTGAGACACAATTCAATAGATAAAACACATTGGTTCGAGTGCAGCCCCTCCCCGGACCACGCATCAACGCAGGGTATGTACACGCTGAGCGCCAAAGCTACTACTAACTCAGTGCACCATAAGTCATCGCAAGGCAGACTGAACAGTTTTATGTCAGTAGTGAGGCATACTATCACTCGAAAATCACCCAAAAATACTTTGAACATAAAAAGAACAGAACAATCGAAGTACATTAATGATAACAATCTGGTGATTTTGAAGATATGGAAAGCAAATATGGAAATACAATATGTTACGGATAACTGAATGGCTGTTTCTCACTATATCACCTAATATATTACCAAGTATGAGAAGACAGAATTGAAAGAAATCTGGGAAGAAATTTCACAAGGCAAGACACTTAGTTAAAAATTATGCAGCTTTACCTTGAAGATGCTTTCACGTCGAGAAATTAGATCCTACATATGTTCGCATCAATAGACATCTGCAAGTTTATATTCAAAGTCAAGAGGAATCATCTGGATAAGTCTAGATCTTGCTGTGGCACGAAATCGAGTTTTAATATAAATGATATAAAGCAAGTTTGTAATGATATAGAGTTATGTTTCTTTTGTAGTCAAGAGAAGTGTACAGAAATTAACAGTTTGATAAGTGTTGAAGAAGAGATGAAAGATAATAGTGATGTGAAGTTTCAAAAAGAAATAACAAAGTTTAAAGTAGTTTCTGGTGAAGACCCCAACTAAGTATAACGTCCCTCAAATCTACACAATATCCTTTTAGTATCCTCGCTCCAAGAACTTGTTCTACGTCAGTTACAGATTTACTATAATGACCAAATTCATCTTGCAAGTCCAAACGAACACTGAATGGCAGTCTACACCGCAGACAGCAGAGCTCAAAATTTTAACTATAATGTCTCTGAAACCCACATATTTCGACAGTGTATTTAATAAATGTTTCATATTTTGTCCCATCCACATACACTGCAAACAGCAGGGCTCACAATTCACATTGAGTCGCAATAGCAGATGACACAGTCCAACAGGCAAGAGACATTGCTCCCAGTGCGGCCCCCCCCAGACCACGCATCAACGCTGACTGAGCAAATGCTAAATGCTTCCGATGCCCCAACATCAGTGGAGCACAACTCATGCACCCTTTCTGATACAATATTTTGTGTATAATTTTACATCTGCTGTCCTACCTCAATGTATCACAAGTCATGAACCCTTTGCGATAGAATCTTTTCTCTATGATTTCATAGCCGGTACCCGTATCATAGTGCAGCACAAATTATTGACCCTTTATGATTGAATCTCTGTGTCTGATCCAATGATTACTGTTGTACTTGTTGCCATCACCAACCATTAACGGAGGGTTGGCTTACAATCACCCCACACGCAGCTACAACAGATGTCACTGGACACGTGACCGACCCTGTTAATAAAAAGGAGTCGAGCGCACGTACCTGTACCCAGTTGAACTATCTATCTGTGTCCGTGTGTTCATTATGTATGCAACATTCTGCCCCTAGACCCTACCACATTACATAGTGCTCTGGACAGCGTATGCAACCATCTTACCTTTGACACTGGGGGAAAACTTTAGTACAGGAGAGTTTATACTGAATTTATAAGTGTGTCTGGATCGTCAGAGTGATTGTATAAGTACATATGTTGGCGCAGCCTAACTTCGACAACAAACTTGTCTCTATTTGGCTGCCCTCCATGTGACAAAAAAATGAAACTTCAACTTTCCATGGCCCTGTATTGCTAAAGCTACAACACTCCACTGAATGTGCAATAAACATTCATATCCACACTGATGTCTCCTGTCCACTATCTTTCTTGTGTGCAATTATAGATGAATATAGGGACAGTAATTCTCTGTACCTTCCAAGTTGGCCATACTGTGGGACTTGGCTCACAGAGTGACACTTTGGATAGCACTCCAACACGGACACCCGCATCCAGTGTTGTCAGATTTTAAAGATTTCTATAGCCCAAAGCCAACCAAAAGGTAGCCCAATATTGCTACTTTAGAGAAGGAGAAGCAGGGACAGCATCAAGCAGGCGGTGAATGCATTGGAATTGATGTTGCAGCAGTATGCAAGTAAATATTTGTCTAAGAAAACGCTTTAACGTACTACTTTGCAGGAAATATATATTTATAATCTGGCAACTAGCACAAACCAGAATTTTACAACACAACCGGAAAAATATAGCCCAATTGTGTGTGATCTAGCCTAATCTGGCAACACTGATGCCACAGCCACTCCCTCACGGCTGGTATACACTCACACCAAACCCATCCAGCAAAGGCATCACAGGACATGTGACCCTGCTAATAAAAAATACTGTATGCACGTGCTCTGCACCATTTTAGAGTTTAGAGTACGTGGTCTCACTTCTTACTGAGTTAGAAGCACTGCAAGCACTGAGTGGGTGTACAACCTGCGATGATTAAAGGTGCACTAGTATGTCCTCTGCCATGGCCACATCAAGACTCAGTAGCAAATGTGAGACCTATTACCTTGCATAACGGAGCTGCATGATGTTGAGAGTGCAGTGACCACGAAAAGGTGAGCAGAGAGGCCTTGGTTTGCAGAGTCGCGCTGATAACTCTGGGTGGCGGGAGTGGATGGGGCACACCACTATGAATGCAGAAAGAGGGCAGAGCGATTTAGGCATACGCACTCGTATATACTCTGCCACAGCATTGGATTGGTAACACGAGCACTGGTGCAATGCCCGAGGGGCTGTTGCTGAGTTCCAACTATTGGCTCTCACAAATCGTGGTTGCCTTGCGTCCCTTTTGGAATGTTATGTTTTGAATGTGAAAAGGTTGCAAGGTAGAAGTTAACAGGGGTCAGTCATTCTTCCTTTATTCTTGCTGCTTACAAAACATGTTCTGAGGATAAACCAAGTTTAGAGAATTACCGTCTCTGTATTTTCATTCATGCATACTGGTCTTTCTTACAATTACTATTTCTGTACTATCTTTCAGATGTGGGAGCTTGAGGGTACACTATGTCCTGGCAAGTGGTTGGAGATACACTGTTGAGACAAAGGTGAGCTGCTATGATTTTCTCCAGTGTCACTCTCTCACTCTCTCTCCTTTGATGGATGCTTGACGTACAATCTTATCGTGCTTTTTATCTAACCGGCTCTGATTCACATATTGACTTCCCCCGCCAAACACCACCAGAGCTGAACACGTGTAGAACCTGCAAAGATGCGTGGCCATCCTGGCAATCAACACCTAGCCTGAATTGTGAGCTCTGTTCACCCCGTGTACTGAGGCTGAGGAGGTTCCTACGGCAAGTGGTCGATTCTCTTTGACAGATGTCGGTGGTGGAAGGTGAGCAGAGAGGCTTGTTTGCACAGCAGCGGGGACTCACCTGAGAACACTTTCTCCAGTGTCAACACTCACTCTCCATCTCTTCTTTTCTATCTCTCTCACTCTTTCTTTCTTTCTCTGTCACTCTTTCTCTTTCTCCATCTCTCTCACACTGTTTCTCTCTTTCTATCTTCCTTATATCTAACTCCTCCTCTTTTTCTATCTCCTTATTTTTCTTTTTCTCTTGCAGGCTGTGATTCACAAATTGTCGAGGGATGACACACCAGGGATATACATAGTTTTATTTGTTGTTATTTTGTTTTAATAAAATGTTTTACACACATAGTTTTATTTGTTGTTTGTTTTAATAAAACTTTTCATATGTAAATCCATACAAGACTAGGGGGCATATTACCAAGGGCCATATTGCCGCTTTTGCTGGACTTTTTCCCGCTAAAGCGGCGATAATTTTATCACCCAATTACCAAGCTGTCGCTAACACCAGTTAGCGACAGCTTGTAGGCGATAGCGAGCATTTTGGTGCCCGCTTTGCATGTCAGCGATAATTATCGCTAATGACATGCAAAGTGGGTGTGCCAAAATGTTAGCGACTGAAAACAGTTGCTAACATCGCTATCGCCTATTACCTACAAAGGTGAAGCAATGGAAATATTTGCGCTAAGCGCGAATATCTCCAAAAGCTAACGCCTGCTAATACCAGTTCTTAGCTATGTTATCCAATGGGAGGCGGATAACATGGCTAAGAGCTGTTTCACGCTAATGCGTGAATATCGCTGTATTGTCAGCGATATTCACGCATTTCGCCAGATTTTTATCGTTTTTGAGATAAACCTTGCTAATAGCAAGTAATCTCAGCGATAAAAATTGGTGAAGCGCGGCGATAATAAGTTGGCCGCTATCCCTACTTAGCGATAAATATCGCTGTTTGTAGGTAATATGCCCCTAAGTTTCTTATGTATTGAACCTTACAAGCATATCTTTTATTTAAAACTGCAACACCAGCCGATTTGTTAGGCTCCACATTTAAAAACGTTCCTGTCACATTTGTTTGTGGGGGGTGAGTGGGAATGGCAGACAAGTAGCTGCTGCTGGGGGATGTCGGACTAATGTTGAGTGTCCCACCTGCATCACCGACCTGCAAGCTGGCCGGGCTGCTCCTAAAAATGGGGGCCCGAGAAGTCGCACCGGAAGAGCTGCGAGCCCACCAGTGGTTCGCAGAGGGAGACTTGAGGGTCCAAGAAGGTTGTTGACGGTATGGTGGTGATGTGGGAAGAGGGCACGTTACCTGCTGATGTGAGGAGAGACACTGAGCAGACCTAGTAAGTCGGGGGTTTTCTACACTGCTCCCTTCTCTTGTTTTACCTTAGTTTGTCAGTTTTCAGGTGACTCGCTTCTACCGAGCCACAAGATGGCTGCCAACATTTCCTGGTTTGGAGTGCTAGCAGCCAATCACAGTAAAGCTCGCACATGCGTCTTAAGTTCTGCCCAGATATTGAAACTTTTATTTTTTCTAATTTCTCAGCAACTATTGAATGGATTTACACAATTTTTCAAAAGGTCGCTTTCTGACCCAAGCACTACCTTTCTGACAAATTCGGAGTAATTCCATTCAATAGTTTCGGCTGTAGCCTTGCACAAAGTTTCCTATGGAAAAATTATTTTTTATTTTTTCACTGTTATTTTTTGAACTTCTCAAAAACCACTGAACGGATTTACACCGTTTAAAAAAAGGTCGCTTTCTGAACCAAGATCTACCTTTTTGCCAAATTTGAGGTAATTCTGTTCAGCAGTTCGGGCTGTAGCTCGTCGCAAACTTTCCTATGCAAATTAACATGGAGAAAACCCACCTAAACTTTCAGGATAGGACCTGACCTGGAATGCGAAGGGAGGCAGTATCCACGAAGGACACGTGTGAAGCGGAATAGGCACGTTGCAATGACATTGAGCCCCTGCCCACTGTGGTTTTATTGGTTTTATTTTCTGGCAACTTTGAAAAACGGACTCACTTGAGAGTAAATACTAGGCACCACAATATCCAGAAAGCCATGCCTGTGGCCACGCCCACAGGGGCTAAGATGTAACTATTTAATTGGTGCAAGTTTGCCGTGCACGAGTTGACTGGCTGCCACTGAGGAAGAGATTCCTATATCTCAAAACGCATCTGGCATCAATATTTAACAAGGAGGCTGGTGTCTGCGCTCGTGCTTTGTGCGATGTGATCTTGAATAAAGAAATGGATGCAAATTTCTGCCGGCTGGCTTCTCTCTGTTTTCTGGCTTCTTTGGATGGATATATATATATATATATATATATATATATATATATATATATATATATATATATATATATATATATATTTTTTTTTTTTTCCACACTTGTGCTCCTGCTGCCACGCCAGCCCTCAATCCTCAGCCAACACACGAGCAAGAACACGGAAGACCCAAAGTGCAGGTGAGTTTTTATTTTGCAGTACACCACGCCAGGATAACGTTTCGCCCTACACAGAGGGCTTGGTCACATGGCGCACTGAAAAAAGTTGCGTGAATTTAAAGTGCTATTGCAGTAACAACGACATCACTGATTGGTTGTAGCTTAATCAGTGAAAATATACAACACCATTGTAACAGTAATTTCTTTACAAGTGATAAAAGGGCAAAAGCGGCAGTATTGGGCCAATGCATGGTAATACCTGTATGAATACAGTTTCATTATCCGGTAAAATCTATGAGAAGTTTGTAAACGAGGGACCATCTGGGTATTCCCACAATATATAGTAAGTTTGTACAGATTTATCAACAAATTTCATATATTTACAATTTGTGCAAAAAATGTAGCAGCAACACTGTGTGCAACCTGGCTATTGAGTAATCACTGCATAAATGCAATAGCCCCTTATGTACAATACGAGAGTCCTCACGACTTCCTAATAAAATATATACAAAAATTTCATCTATATACATCTATATACAATAGGAATCTTACATACCATTATCAGTAATCACCTTTGGAGTATTGACTGGTAATGTAACACCGGATAACAAGAAAAGGGCCTAAAATAGTATATGCCCTACAACTTTTACAAGCACCCTACTAAGATTACTAGTACCAACTATGCCCATGACGTTAGTTACTAACACCCTAACTAACAAGTGAAGGTTAAAAAACATTGTTTTTTGATTCTTACTGAGTATAAGATTGTAAGTTACAGCTAACTCAGCTATGGAAGAACTAATACAGTAACTGATAGAACAACTCCCTAATATAGGATACAGGCGCGCGGCCAGCAACATGCAGCACTAAGATGGGGGGTATTGACGAGGTACTGAGGAGATAGACAGAACTATAAACATGTATAAAAGTCCTCTGTGGAATTAAGACCATTGGGGCTTTTGCTGTCCATCTCCAGGATGTATCTGGTCTCAAGAGCCCTCAAGATCCCTTCTCGGTTACCTCCCCTTCTGAGTGGACCTATAGCGTCAATCGCATAATATTTAAGGAGCCCACTGTTATTGTTATGGAACTCCTTAAAGTGCCTGGCTACTGGGTATGTGGCATCATTTGTGTTGATTGCTCGGATGTGCTGGAGCACCCTCTTGTGTACCTGCAATTTGGTACTACCAATATATTGCAGGCCACACGGGCACTCCAGCACCTACACCACATACTCTGATTTACAGGTTAGTTGCTTGGTAATTTTACGGGGCACTGTAGAAAATGCTGTCAAGAACTCGGTTTTGTTAAGTCCCTGAGAGCAAGCCTTGCAGCTAGAACACTTTCTAAAGGCTTGCTGCTAGCCAGTTTTTGGGAGGGATCACTTCCGGGCTGGATTTAACCAGGGCATCTCGCAACGAAAACGCCTTCCTGAAGGTGATCGCAGGTCTATTGGGCATGTGTTCTCCTATAACTGTATCTAGTTTAATTAGATTCCAGTGCTGATTTATGATTTTTCTCAGCGCCCCATGTTGACTGTTATAGGCCCAGATGAGTCTGACTGGTTGCTCATTGCTGGCTGCAATGGTTCTCTGAGATTTCCGATGGGTCAGTGCATCAGTACGGGATAGGGCATTGGCTTTCCTGATTGCTGTATCAATGAGATGTTCTTCATAGGCCCTAGCAAGAAACCTTTCTTTACTCGCCGCTTGTGCCACTCTGCAATGAGATTCTGTACTACAGACCCGCCGAATTCTAAGCATCTCCCCGTAGGGGATGCTACGAATTAAATGCGGGGGATGGTGGCTTTCAGCATGCAATATAGTATTGCCCGCAGTGGGCTTCCTATAAAGCTTGGTTTCTAGCTTGCCCTGACTGACCTCCAGAGTAACATCAAGGAAATGTGCTGTTTCCTGACTGATATGCGATGTGAAAGACAGGTTATATGAATTGTTATTCAAAACATCAATGAAACTGGTAGCTTGCTCATGGGTTCCACGCCATATCATTAGGATATCATCGATGTATCTATACCATCGAATGATATGGCGGGTGCAGATGTCTTGGTGAATACCATTGAGGACCTGTCTCTCCCAGTACCCCATGTGCAGACAGGCATAACTCGGAGAGAAACAGGCCCCCATGGCAACCCCTCTGACTTGTTGGTAATAGCGGTTCAGGAACATGAAATAGTTGTGATGCAAACAAAAACTCATCATAGCAAGCAACATCTTATTATGTTCCAATAGTTCGCTTGCCAAGAAAAAACTCTGAAGCCCTTAACCCATCTTTGTGTACAATGCTAGTATATAAAGATGACGCGTCAAGGGTAATCAGCCAGTAGTCATCACACCACTCAACATCAATTAATTTCCTCATCAGATCACTGGAGTCCTGAATATATGATGGCAACGCCAACACATGCTCCTGGAGGAACAAATCAATGTAAGAAGTGGCTTTCTCCAACAAACTCCCGCACGCCGAGATGATGGGTCTACCTGGCGGCCTTTTCGCGTCTTTGTGTACCTTTGGAATGAGGTACAACACAGGGGTTATGGGATGTTCATTTTTAAGACATTTCAATTCGTCCATGCTAATGAGTCCGCTGGAACGCCAACCCATAAGGAGAGAATGAAAGTCTGTTTGCGCTTTCTTGAGTGCATTTGCATCACAATTTCTGTAACAATCCGGATCATTGAGTTGGAGGTAGGCTTTATCAAGATATAATGTTCTTGGCCAAAGCACGATGTTGCCCCCCTTATCAGATTGCCTGACTATCATATTTCCATCCGCTCTGATTTTTTTGACCAATTTTTGATAGTTATTGTTACCATGATATTTGCCATAGTTGGATTTCAAGGTTTTCACATGTAATGCTTTCACCTGTTTCACAACTGCGTCTTGGAATATATCTATGTTGTCGTATGGGGTAACAGGGGTGAACGTTGAACGGGGCTTGAGATTGCTTAAGCCACCAATATGCATATTCTCTTGCCCCTGCGTACTCTGAGAGTCTGGGGCTTCTGCACGAAGAGCTGCCAGATCCTGCATAAGAGGGACATCATTCACCACCAACCCCCCAGGGGTATCAGTCGCCACCGCTTTTTTACCAGCATTGCGAGTTTTATTGTTGGCAAAGTGTTTTCTCAGCTTCAGTTTGCGTGTGAATTTAAAAAGATCTAGTCTCGTATCCACATAATTGAAGCTGCTGGGGGGGCTGTACGACAATCCTTTAGATAAAATATTGATTTCCAGGTCTGAAAAATTTGTGTCAGTCAAATTAATGATAGATAAGCCATTATCCTGTGCTTGCGCCTGATTCTTTGTTTGAGTTGCGCTATTTACTGCTTTTTGTTGGCATTATATATATATATATATATATATATATATATATATATATATATATATATATATATATATATATATATATATATATATATTGTTAGATTTGGGGGTGTCTAGTTGGCATGGGTGGGTACCTGTGACAAAAAGGGACCCTTGCGTCTAGTCAGGGTAAGGGGTACACTCCTAAAATAACCCCTGCTCACCCCCTTGGTAGCTTGGCACGAGCAGACAGTCTTATCTCAGAGGAAGTGTGTAAAGCATTTGTGAACACATACATTAATCAAGTGACAACACTACAGATGGACACCACACAGGTTGTATTATAAAAATAAGTATCTTTTATAGAGTTTTAACACAAGAACGGCAAAAATCCACAATACAATACTTAAATTGGTAGAATTAGCTTAGGTCTCTTAAGATGGTGAATGCGACACTCTGAGTTCAATATACCTTAAGATGCGAAAGTGTTGCAAGGACGGTGATGCATTGAAAATCTGGTGCAAAGAAATAAAGATGTTGTCTTCTTCTTGGTGCGATACGATGCGAGCTGCTACAGGCCCGGCGACATGCTTCCCGGTGATGCGGCGGCGTCTGCTGTGATGTCGATCCTCTATTCCAGTGATGCGCGGTGCTTCAACAACAATGTGAGCCGCGACAGGCCCTGCAACATGCTTCCTATTGATGCAGTGGAGTCTGCTGCGATGTTGTTCCTCTTCTCCTGCGATGTGCTGTGCTTCAACAACGATGCGAGCAACAACAGGCCTGCCACACGCTTCCCAGTGATGCAGTGGCGTCTGCTGCGACGTTATTCCTCTTCTCCGGTGATGCGAGGTGCTTTGTGGACCCTGCAATGACAACAGTTTTTCTGGGCCGCAAAAGGCCCTGCGACACACTTCCCGGTGATGCAGTGGCGTCTGCTGCGATGTTGATCCTCTTCTCCAGTGATGCAAGGCGCTCTCTCATTGTGAAGCTACAGCGGCAGTTCGGCGTCATGCTTCTTGCTCTTGAGTCGCGCTTCCAGTTCCTTGCCACACGCAGTTCCTCAGAAAGTCCATCAGAAATGCAGGCACTTCCAAAGAACTCGTAGGGAGCTGGGAGTGAAGTCTGTTGTCCCCTACATTTCTAGCCTTTCAGTCTGATCCTTGCCTCTTACCAAACACTCTGTTGTGTCCTGATCACTTTGTTGCCCTGCCCGCCCGCCCGTCTGCCTGTTACGGACGCTACTGACGCCAAACAGCCCTCGACCCGGCACCGCCCCTACGTCTGACGGCAGACGCCTGAACGCGCGAATCAGAGCCGCGAGCAAGCTTAGCAAGCCGCGAACTGAACCAAGTCGGTTGCATTTCACGCTAGTGGGGGGGAAGGCAGCCACACAGCCACTGTAATTGAGAAGCAGAGGTAGAAGGAGACGCGGAAGGAGATGCGGCACACCGTGGGGGTGTGCAGGTTGCCCCCTGCTTAATCTGCGGACCGTGGGGGTGTGGGCACAAAGGCTGATCTAGAAAAACACGCAGAGGTAAGTAGGAGAGTGGAGAGAAGGGAGGAGCACTGAATGCCTCTCCGAATTTGCGTGAACTTTGGGGCTGGTCTGGAAAGATTGATGGTTAAAGACATGGTGGTTTGAACTGATTTTAACCCCAGTAAAGAAAACCTACAGTGCACGTGCAGTGCACATGGGGTGACCAAGTTACCGGTCCATGACCCTGGCCACGCACGTAGTTGAACTTATTACACTTCCCTATATTAAACAGTCATGAAGGAAATTAACCCGGGGGAACTGTAACTGCACTGGGAAAATTCAATGATGGCCCCAAAAAAAGGGAATAAGCCTGCAGAACATATTTGAGACCAAGACTAAACGCAGCAAACACAGTAAGCCCGGTTACCTAGGAAGAGAGCAGTGGGAGCATAGAGATGACACCGGCGAAAGCAAAAAGGAAAGGAGCAAAGAGGATTAAAGTGGTGGGCAAAAACCCGGGAAACTCGATAAAGGAATTTGTGGGGAAACATTTTTAAAAAGTTTTTACGCCTGTAAGAAACCAAGAAAATGCAACAAGCAAGTTAGCGTCTCTTAACGGGAGTCCAGAGAGAGATGAGAATGCATGTACCTCCCTCCCCTTGCAGGTACATATGTCCAACTCCCTCAATAATGTCAATCAGTCGTTACAGTTATTATTGGACCATGGGGGGTTAGCGTAGCCAAGGTTGTCATCATCACCTCAAGATCCCTTTTTCTATGACTCGGAGAGAGGACCCTGGAACAGCCCGATTCCACTGGTCAGTCCAACTCCACTGGCAGGAAGTGAGAGAGTAACAGAAATCTCTTCAAGTAGTAGGACAAGCCAGAAAAGAAGGGAAAATAAAAGTCTGCCTGAAGCTCGAAATATCAGATTAAGTCGTTGTGCCGAATTGAATTCAACACCAGAGTTAAATCCAGAATCAAATCATGACCTTTCATCTATGTCTGCTTCCTCTATGTTGGATATAATGCTAATATTACAAAGGACTCTTCAAGGACTTTTAGTAGTAACTCTGTCTAATAATATCATTTAAAAAAATCAGAAAATTTATCTAGCCAAAATAGAGGGGGAGCTGCACGGGATTAGATCCCATATGCCAGATATGGTAAGAGAAATCCCTGATCCCGAGCCCCAAATGCAGGTACAGGGGGAAACTGGAAAATCTCCTAAAGGAAGCGAGCAGAAGCCAAATATGGCAGGTAATATTCCTAACCCCGACCCTGACCCCCGGGGGGAGGGACAGATTCGAACTGACATACCACACAAAGAGAGTCATCAGGTATATATCTCAAGGTGGCCTGTGAGGATAATAAGAAGAGCAGAACAGACTAGACAGACTAGACGTGGACAAACAAATAGATCAAGAAGCGCAGAAAAAAAATCAGCAAGAAAGGTGAGCCAAATCCCTGAGGAAGAATTAGGGGCGGAAAAGAAAGATGGTGAGAGAGGAAAGGGAACAAAGGGACACAACCCCCATATTAGTATATCAAAGAAGAAATCCCCAAAAAGGCAGGGAAAAACTGCACCCCCACATAATATCCCGATACCCCCGAAGAACTCAGATAATGATAAATCCTCAGCACAGACCAAGGTGCCTGGGAGACAGCTGGGAGGAAATCTGCAGGCCTTGGTTACCTGGGAGGGGCGAGTATATAGACCTAATAATCAAATAGATAAGGCCAATATGAAAGAACCTTCGGCTCCGATTAGGGCAACAAAAAAGGGCAACGAGAATAAGTGGTTATACCTTGAACAAATCCCGCTAAGGAAAGGGGGAAGAAGTTAGGAAAGAGGCTGCCATTAAATAGGTCACGACTCCTGCAAGAATTCACTAAATGCCAGAACTTGAAAACGATAGTAACAAATGACCTAAGGCGAGTGGGTTTCAGCCAAACTAGAGAAGGGAAGGAGTCACTAGAATTACGCTGTATTCAAATCTGGTAAAAGATACAATCAAGAAAGCAGCAAACGAGCTACAGGAGGAGGGAATTCGACTATTTGATGGGAATGAAGTATTAGCAGAAGTAGAAGGGAAGGGGTGGCAGGAAAAAAATTTCCTAAAATGTCATGCAGGTCTAGGAAAGAGACAGGTCAGATTATGTGATCATGAGGAAGAGGATGGTGCACTATTGGGTAACATCAAAATAGTAGCAAATAATTAAAATGTCGAACAGTGGTGCGGAAATTGGAGCAAGGAGGCAGGCCAGGCGGGGCCCTCATCAAGAACTTTTAAAGATCAGGGGGAGGAAAGTTGGTTAGATGATATCAAATAGGAAAAAGGTATGCCACATAGCATTAGACTAGCCTCCTGGAATATAAATGGCCTTGGAGATGAGGTGAAACAAAAAAACTAAGGGAAGTTGTAGAAGAGAAAGGACCAAGATTATAGGTATCCAGGAGACTTAGCTATGTGGCAAGACCCCAATTGTTGATGGTTTCTACCAGCTAAACCGACTATCAAAGAAATATAGATTTGGTCGCCCAGCTGGTGGAAAAATGACCCTGGAGTCAACCAAAATTATGAAGAAAGTAACCTAAATAACTGTGAAATGTAAATGGTTGCTGGTTTGTAGAATACTGTTAACAGGGTTCATTAAAATGGATACAATTCTGATTATAAATGTGTACATGCAATGGGCCTCTACAGAGCAATATGTGGAGGAAATGGTTCTTTTTAAAGATGATATGGATTTTCTTTGTTAAAAGTATTGCAAGGATATGATTATATTAATGGGCGATTTTAATCATAAACTACACCCCAAGAATGTAGACTGCTGGTTCCAAGATGTACTAGATGCATATGAGATTCCACAAGCTACCTTCCCAGAATGTGTAACAAGTGCTAAGGACATGCAGTTGGGAAATTTCTTGGGAGCTAAAAATGTCTTTTGTCTAAACGGAAGATGCCACTTAGACTGTCCTGTGAAAAAAACATTCAAGCTGGGTACTCAAATCTGCCCTATTGATTATGTTTTTATGGCACCCTGGAACTTCCAACTAACTACAGGGTTTAGGATCTTAAATAGAAGAGGAAGCAATCATAATGTGGTAGTCTTGGAGATCCCCGATGTACAACTGGAACACCGTCCAAAAGTGATGGAGCAACAGATGGATTATCCTAGACGTTGTACAACTAGGTTAACGGAAGAATATGCCTTTGGATTAATAAAGTTACAACAGGACCTAGATCTGGAGACAGTAAGTGGTCAGAGTCTAGATTGGTATGTAAAAAAAATTGAGGAGGTGGTTCTAACACTCAGTAAGGGATTGAAAAATGGAAATAATAGCAAAACTAAAACTAAAATGAGCAGTCTAAAGACGGAGAAACTAACTGGTTGGTTCACAAGGGAATGTCAGGAGAAAAAAAGAGAAGTGAGAAGAATGGCCCACCGTAAATCCCTAAAGAGGGACCAGGATAGTGGAAAAGCCTTAGTGGCCCTAAAAAGAGAATATAACATGCTAATCTGGAGGTCAAAAAGAGAGTTTAAAGAAGGTTGCTGGTTAAAATTACTCGAGGCAATCGAAACAAGTAACCTATGCCAGTTCTAGAAGCTAGTGCATTCAGGAGCAGACCAGCAGCCAGGGGCAATGAATTGTACAGTGGAAGAAGCCGCTTGGAAAGAATATTTACAGGACTTGTATAGCCCCGGGGTTAATCAGGAATAGAATCTGTACACAGACTGGAGCGGTCTGGTAGCAGATATAAAACCCGATTTCTCAGTCACTGAAGTTCAAAAAACGATAAAGGGCTTGAATCTTAAAAGAGCGGCAGGCCCAGATAATCTCCCGGCACAGATAATTAAAATGCAATCAGACTGTTGGGCGGAATTCTTTGCAAAAATGTTCTGAGCTATTTTAGACACTGGGAGGCTCCCGGATAACTGGAAAGGGGCTATAATAAGGCCCATACATAAGAAAGGGGATATCAACCTACTTGACATTGGGGAGAAGATATTTACAAAAATAGTGCTAGGCAAACTAAAAAACTGGGTAGAAGCGAACTCAATCATCCCGGTGGAACAGGGGGGATTTAAAGAAGGGCACTCCACAGTGGACCACTGTTACGCCCTTTGGGCACTTGCCCGGAAGTCAATAGAACAAAAGGGGAATATGTTCTGCGATTTTGTCGACTTCCGGGCAGCTTTTGACTCGGTGGACCGAGGAAAATTATGGGAGTGCTTGATCAAATACGATATCCCAGTCTGCTTACTAGAAATACTAAAAGAACTACATAGAGGGAACTGGGCCCAAGTAATAAAAGACACCGATGGGGCACTTACAAGGAAAATAGATATAGGGAACGGGCTAAGACAGGGCTGCGTCTTAGCCACCCCTCCTCTTTTCAATTTTTTTAGCAGATCTGCCAGCAGCATTGGAGGTAAAAAAAAGTGCCAGCCCTAGAATGAGTGGAAGAAAGGTCTCAAGCCTGTTGTATGCAGACGACCTAGCGATTATTGACCAGACAGAGCTATGGTTACAGAGAAAACTAAATGCTTTTAATTACTGTAAGAATAAATTGCTTGTAGTAAACATGGAAAAGACAAAGATCTTGTGCTTCGGAAAAAGGTCCAAGAATTTTAGTTGGTATCTAGATAAAACAAAATTAGAAACGGTAAAAAAATATTAATAACTAGGCCTATGGTCCGAATCCTCCTTAAAATGGGGCAAACATTTGGAAAATCAAAATGCAAAAGCATCTTCCTCCATTTGTGGTTTGAAAATATTTAATAAAAATTATGGGGAATTGTCACACAAACCCCTGCTAAAGGCTTATGAAGCCATGAGTCCCCTCCAAGTACTGTATGGTGTAGAGGTGCTCCTATTTAGTGGCAAATGGTGATGGGATCAGGAGGAAGGTAAGGCTTTAAAATGTTATTGTCCCTGCCTAAGTCAGCAATGATACAGGCAATTAGATTAGAAATAGGAACGATAGGATGGAATACCCAGGCCAAAATGGTGGTGGCAAGATTCTGGAAATGCCAATCCCAAGGGGAAGCCCAAAAGGTCTCACGTTGGTGCAGTGATGAAATCTGCCAATAGAGGCAAAAAGGAAAATAAAGGAGGTAATATCGAGTTTAAATGTGGGTGTTAATCAAAACTCCTTAGACGTAGACTTCACGAAGAGTACACTCAGATCACAAGGAAGGGAGTATTCCAGAATGCAGGACTAAGGATACCTGAGAAATAAAAAATCAGTCCAATACATGATAGAAACATGGGAAAATAATGCATGGTATCCTTATTTAGAAACCCTGCTGAATTAAGGATTTAGGTGGGACATTTTGAAAATCCGAATTAGTACCCTACCATTGCTATTGGAGGGGAGAGTTAAAACAGAAATGTTATATCCTGACAGTATATGTAAGTGTGGACTGGTGACCAAGTGTGAAATGTTGCATATACTACTTGATTGTCTTACGCGTGTAGAAGTGAGAAAACGGTTCTTACGACCCCTATTCATAAAATACGACATAAGACTTCGAGCCCAAGCATCTAATTTACTGATAGAAATGGGACATTTGGATATAGCAATTGCACTTGGCAACTATTTGAGAGGGGTCAACCAACTGGCAAGGGAAAAGCTTAAGAAAGTACAGTGAGGAATTTACTTTTACACCATCTCCCACAAAAGTTGAAGGGTAAAAATCGAGGAGAAACAAGCCCAAATGGCCCTAATATTTTATTGTAAATGAAGAATCCTGAATGTAAATAACTTGTTTTTATTGTAAAGATTGGTAACACCCAGTTTTATTATGTATAGAGGGTTTTATACTTTTAATGTTTTTACAAATTAGAATATTGATGAAACTGATTTTAGTATAGAAGTAGAGTTGTGGAGTAGCACAGAAAGTAATTGTGTAATTTTACAAATCTTGTATTGGCCCGCTATTGATCGGTTCTTATACCGTGTTCCGAATTTTATATGATCATGAAGTTTAAAGACTACGGTCTAAATAAACAGAGTTCTTCTCTCTCTCTCTGTTGCCCCTGAGACTTCAGTATTAGGCAAGCTCTTTTCTCAAGCCCTTGGAGATCCTTACAAGTTGATGAAAGTACACACAAAGTTCCTCTCTCCTTTCTTGGTAATCAGGCAACCACTGCAGGCCAATCCCCCAAGCAGCACTTCAGCTAAGGGATAGTCTCTCCTCAGTCTCTCTAGTACCGCCCCTCAGCAAAGGTTTCCTCTTGTTGTCCAAAGTGATGTAATTCTCTGAAGTTTGGGTCCCCTCTTTTATACAAGTTTCTCTTTGTTCTCTGAAGGCAGAGAGGTCTTTGCCTAGTCTGAACCAGTTCTGGTCAGTCCTGGAGCACTCTCTTTACATGACTCCTTCTTTCCTTTCACAGTGCAGGGCAGAGACATCAGACGTACCACAGGAGGTGGAGCCAGCATTGTGGAGGGAAGGCACAGCCCTATTCAGGCCCAAGGTGCAACTCCTCCCACCCATCTAGATGCAGATCTCTCTTTCAGCACTGTGCTGACTCACCCTGTCTCCTGGAATCCCCCAGCCCCAGTCACTCAAACTCCAGACAAGGAATACACAACTTAGCAGAGGCAGGCTTGGATAGTTAGACAAGAAAATACCTACTTTCTAAAAGTGGTATTTTCAAACACAGAGGGCCAGATGTAGGTAAATAATTTTTACTGATTCTAAAATACCGACTCATACCGAATCGGTATTTCAGAATCGGAAAAGGAGATGTAGGTAAAAAATCGGTAAAAATTACCGATTCGGACTCAGTCGGAATCTGAAATCGGTATTCACCGAATCAGTATTTCCCGACTCGGTAAATTCAGAATCGGTAAAACCCATACATTCCAACGAGCCCATGGCCCATAGGAATAAATGAGAATTACCGAATCGGAAAATACCGAATCGGAAAATACCGATTCGGAAAATACTGAATCGGAAATTTGAAACTGACAAACATGTGAGCCTGTGAACCAATCAGGAACACCAACCACACCCAAACCCAAAGGTTCAGTGGAATCAACCAATCATAATCAAGCACCCCTCCCCAGTACCTGGGAGTGGCCACGCCCGTGCAAGTGCAGAAACCAACAGTCAGGAGAGCAGGAGGACAGACTGAGGAGCAGGCTTTCCTGAGCTTACCTGTACTACAGCATTGAGAATCAGGATGGACAGAGGGATGCTGCTGAGCGCAGAAGAAAATCTAAATGCAGCCCTGAAGAACTGGAGGTGTTTGTTGCTGAGGTTGTCAAACATTACAGCAAGATCTTTGGGAAACAATCACTGCATGTTGCTGAGTCCATCAAGCGCACTACCTGGATTGACATACAAGGAAAAGTGAATGCCATTGGTGTCACCCACTGTGAAATAGACGATTTGAAAAAACGGTGGTATGATCTCCGCATCACAAAAGAAGCTAGCTGCCCACAGAAAAGAAGCTGCAGCAACAGGGGGAGGAAGGAACCGTGCACCACGACTCACCGACATAAAGGAGCAGGTGGAATCCACCCTTGAGCCAGAATCCATCCATGGCATGGGGGACGCTGACAGCTCTGCAAGAATTGCAAAGAAACAAGGTAATATGCATGTACATTGTCATCATCCCTTTTCCCGAATCTCCTTCCACACCCTGTGTGCCTACATCACACTTCTGAACAGGTTTTACCAATGCCCAGCAATGCATCATGGGAGATGTAGTCATAGGTACATACCTCTATGCAGTCAGCATACCATACAGCAAGGGATGCAACACAGTACTAGCATAAGCAAATGAGGGACAGCCAAATGTGCGATAGTAGTGTGTTTAATCAAGTAACACAGGTGACCAACTCCACTGACACAATGTCCATGTCTCTCCACAGGAGAGTCATCGCGCAGCACAGCGAAGGACAGGGAAAAGAGGAGGGAAGAAGCTGGTCCCAGCTCAGCACATGGAGGGAAGGACAATGAGCAGGCTGCCAATTCACCTGAGGACATAACACCACCACAGCCACAGTCTCCTCTTATGTTTGACAGTCAGGAGTCAGGAGCGGCTGCACAGTCCCCCACCCCAACAACTCCGTCCCCAGTGCTGGAAAGGTCAAGGCGGCTTGATGGGCCCCCTCCCCGCATACTGGAAACATCAGAGGAGAAAGAGGATGAGGCTGACATTCCCAGCAACCAACTAGAGTCAGCCAACGCTGAGCAGCTGCCCACTCCTCGAGCTGTGCGGGCCAGTGTCCGAGGACGAAGGTCACGGGAGGCAGCTGAAGATCATCACGGTCAGGGGGTCTTCTGCGGTCTGGAGGCCACCATGGTCAAAGTCCAGCACCTGCAGGCAAAAGCAATGATGGGGGTTCAGAGGCAGGCACGCACCACCAACAACAAGCTGGATGACATAGGCAAGGGCATAGGGAAATTATCAGAGAGCATGCAGTCAATGGCATCTGGCATCACAGACATGACACAGTGCATGACTGTCCTGTGCGACAAGTTGGACAGGGACCATTTGGAGAGGCGTAAGGCCCCAGTTGATGTGCGGCAGCAGACAAAAGCCCTTAATAGATTTGCGACTGCTACCTCCCTGCTGTGCAGACAGTCAGTGGCGTTGCAGGATGCTGTTGTTCAGTGCTGCACCAATTTATCTGTGGGAATAGCCAGAGTGACCTCTGCCATGGAGCTCTTGCTCGCACAACAGACTGCCACTCAAGGCGACACATGTGTGGGTGAAAGTGAGGAGTCCACCAGCAGGAGTGGCGCAAGCACTCCTGTCCTTGAGATACGCAGGAGCAGCAGGCGTCATTCGGCAGAGACAGGCCAAACCGTAACCCATGACACACAGCCACATCAGTCCCACCCTGTGATCCGTGGACGTAAACATTGACAATGCCCTCCACCCAAGGTACAGGTCACGGTGGTGTTAACCGTGACCACACAGTCGTGGACATTCATATTGCCTCTAACCATAGTGTGGTATCATTGCACTTGCGTAGTGTACATTAAACTACGTACGTCATAATGTATGCCTGTCTGTGTCTCATTACTTACTCAGAAATATTGCTGTGTGACCTCCGCCCGTCCCAGTCTCCCATCTGTAGCAGGTGGCGCTACTGTACCATGGGCCTCTGCCTGTTCTTTGTCATCATCAATGTCCTCATGATGTGTGATCTCCACCTCTGTGCCTTCCTTGGTGGCGAGATTGTGTAACATTGCACAGGTCGCTATGATTTTGCAGCACAGGATTGGAGTGCACTGTCATGCACCTCCGCTCTTGTGGAGGCAGCGGAACCTGCTCTTGAACAGTCCAAAATTGCGCTCTACAACGTTGCGTGTGGATCTGTGTGCCACATAGTACCGCCTTTCACTCCTGGTGGATGGGTTGAGGTAGGGGGTGAGCACAAAGGACCGCAGGGCATATGCACTGTCGCCTAGGGAGGAGTAAAATTGACATTAGTTGCATGTACATGATACAATGATCTGCTGTGGGTGTCAAGGTGTGTCAATGTAATTTACCTAGCAGGTATCCATTTCCAAATTCTCCAGCAACTAGGCGTGTGTATATTCCACTGTTCTGGAATATGTACGAATCATGGGTACTCCCAGGGAATTTAGCAACGATGCCCGTGATGATGTTGCCAGCGTTGCATATGACCTGGACATTGATGGAGTGCGTTGACTTGCGGTTCCTGTATATGTGTTCTGTGGCTGCAGGTGGACAGAGTGGTACGTGGGTTCCATCTATGCAGCCTATCACGTGAGGGAAGTGTGCCAGTTGATAGAATTCCATCTTGGTTTTTGCAAGCTCTGCAGGTGTGTCAGGGAATGATATAAAATGCTCCATCCTCTGCATCATGGCATCAAGGAACCTCCTGAAGAAGCGGGACAGGCAGCTCTGGGACACACCACCCACTGCTGTATCACACTCTGGTAGCTCCCGGAGGCAAGCAGGTGTAAGCTACACAGCACCTGTACATGGGGTGGGATGGTGTGGGCCCTGGGTGTTGGGTGCTCCAGGAGTGGGTGTAGGTCTCTGATCAAGTTCATGATGGTTTGGGGATGTAGCCTGTGAGGTAATTTGAATTTTTATGGTCAAGAAATGTCCCCTAACGTGAACCCCACGGTCTCCATGTACGTGCTTAAAGTGCATGTAACTTCCCTCCTCGACCAGCTATGAAGACGCAAATACATTTGCGTCCAACGTTAACATGTCCTCTTTCAGATCCACCATGAATGGATTGATAATTCAGTTCCTTGCCTTGCCACCGTCTTTTCATGGTGCACTTTCACGTTTTCCTAGCCCTGCAGAGCTAGGCCCTGATTTCTGCCATTGAGCCCTTTCTGCTCTCTGCCTCCTGAAAGCTGCAACGTGGGATACATCCCTGACCTCTGTCCTACTCCCTGCGTGGCGAGCGGTGCCCGGCTCGGCCTGCTTGCCTGCCAAAGACAGTATTTTGCCTTCGAGTTATCAGTATAGCCGAGCTCAGCTCCTCGAAAACACATTCCAGTCTAGCAGAGTAGATAAACAACCCCCGGCTGCAGAGCAAAGGGCCCGGCCTTTCTGTCTCCATGCAAGTAATTCATTGCTCCCGTTACCATGGTAGGCCCATGGCCCCTCGCATTACACGCAGACACGTAGTCACATATGCACGCATTAATAGTCAGTATAGAGTAGCCTCTGCCCTAGAGACCTTTCCTTCTAGATAATATAGTTCCCAAACACAAGATATCAGATATGATTTAGGAACGAGTCGATCTGACATGCCAGACTTCTGTCTCTTCCTCTAGTGCTAAATGTCAAGTCCCCTGCACCCTCCAGCCTCACGTCAGTCACACGTCATGCCGCTGCGCGCGCATCTTTGCTACAGATTTCTGCTGACATTGCAAGATTCCACTATGTATCCACCCACTTGTGACACTTTCATGTGACGTTTCTAGCACACACCTCTGTGTACGCCCTCGTGCACGCCTTCTGTTACGCACATGTGTTCTTATCTCGTTTCTCTCAGCTGTTACGCCTTCTGTATCCATCACCACTATATGCATTGACTATATATATTGTACTCTGTTAATAAAGTATTGTCTATCCCTTCCTGAACCTTAGCGGTGAAAGGAACATGATACCATGGTTCGAACCATTCCATTTTATGGAATAAAACCCTTATAACTCAGATACCACGGACTCTGCCTCTCATTTCCGAGTGAGCTATTTATTGAACTTTACCGCATAGAAATTCCGACGGTAAATATTTATTTACCACATTCATTTGGCGCCCGAATAGGGACCCCTCCCCCACCCCACGCGCCGGTAGGTGCGTCGCAGGCTTTGCCCCCTGCCACAGCCGTGACGGACAATTACGCGTACCCGCAGGATTTCCTGTATCTCCCTCAGGCCTACGGAGGTGACAGAGACTGCGATCAGCATCCAGACGAGGCGGTGAGGAGTGCGGAGGATCCCGACCAGAGCCCAGCCGAGAGAGCAAGGTCCGAGGTGTCTAGAGGCCCACCAGTTCCGACGTACCTGTGACGTCACGAGTCGAGTCGAGTCCAGTCCTGTCCAGTTCAGACGAGTTTCCGAGGCCTTCCGTTCCGTGCTTCCCGGTGAGCACCGTTGCTGGGGACGCATCTAGACGGGTGCATTACTATGTATCCGGTCAAGACGGGTTTGGGTACACAGACCCGGTCTGCACTGTTTTAGCAGTGTATCTGTACTGTTTAGCAGTATATCAAGTAATTCGTGTCTTCAACGGTTCGATTTTGTTTTCGTTATAGAATTCATGTATAGTCAATATGTGTTCAAAATGTTTCTATGGGATTAATGTTGTGATATGAGTGACTGTTTGATCTACATTACTGTGTTTCTGTGTAAAAATTGTGTTCAAGTTCGAGTAAGTGTCAAGTGCCAAATATCAAGATGCCATTATTCTCGAAGTTAAGACAGTTAGGAACTAGGAAAGGGATATTAGAGGAAGCGATTCCTGTCCCACCTAGGGACACTCCTGGAAATTTTATGTATCACAAACACGGCTTAGATGCCATATTATATCTAGATTTATGGGTCGATTATACTAAGAACCTAGACGAGAAATATAGATGGCCCGTTACAGGGACATGGGATGCAGATTGCATCATGAGAGTAGAAGAAGCGCTATGGAAAAAGAAGGCTAGACAATCTCAGAAAGACGCCATAGAATTGTGGCGTAAAGAATCGCATAGACGTACAGAGAAAGAATTCAGAAAAGCAGAAAAACGTAGAGAAGATTCAGATAAAGCTCGAGAAAACGAACTAGTTGAAGAAGGAATACGAGTTAAAGCAAAACAAGTAGACCGACAACGAAACACTCTTGTGAATGGTATGTATCCTCTTTTGGCCGAGGGTTTACCTAAGGCCACTCCGGAAATACCGAAAGATCTGCCCGCTCCATTGGTTCCGACTAAATTACGCCAAAAGACCGCAGCAGACATTTTTCTTTCTTCCTATTTAGACGATGTAGCTCCTACATATACTACTGCACCTGCACATGTACCCGTACCACCTGCACCTGCTGACGTCAACCTACCCCATGATCGTCTACCCCCAGGTCCGCAACAGCAGATCCCTCCAGGTTCGCTACCCGCACCCGCTCCCGTTGTTCCCCCTGGTATTCAACAACTGCATCCATCTAATCCTTTTGGGACTGGCGTGGTCCAGGATCCAACCCAGCTACAGCAGGTACCGACCCTACAGCCAATTATGCTCAAGCCTCCGCTTCAGGAGGTGCTACAGGAGGTTATCAAACACCCCCACCGTTACACCGAGTGACAATGAGAGAGTTAGCAAAGGCTCGGACACCTAAAGGTGCACCGGCCGAACAACTTAGAAGAGAACTTAGAGACTGCAGACATGACACAGTGCCTGGTACGACAGGACCCATGTTGTTAGCGTCCCTACGTTTGAGACGCGTTACAGATTATTTGATGTTACTACCAGAAATGCCAGAACATCTAGACAAATTGTATTATTTTATTAGAACAGGAGAAGGACCGGAGTGTGTTGCTGAAGCCATGTCACGTCAGAAAGTTGAGAACAAAGGTTTAAGAATGCGATTTTTGGTTAATTGTTTAATAAGAGAACAAGATCAGGCAGGTTTTCCACAAAGTGAGATGAATAGACTGAATAGATGGAGCCAGAATATTGCGGATGGTAAACATGATAAGGAGAACAGTGTACATACTATGGTTAGAAAGATCCGTAAAGAAATAATAGAAATACATGCCCGCCGAGTATCTGAAGAGCAACTAGAGTCAGATGACGGGAAAACCTCAGAGGAGGAAGAACAACCAGAGACCACAGCAGAAACGTCGCAATTAGCAACTAGAGACATGATAGCATATGCAGGTAAGGGAAGATCCCTTAAGAAAACAATACGTCCAGAAAGCAAAAGACTTTTTCTCTCTGCTATATCAAATCCGAGTTCTCCTGAACATATGTTTCAGGCTACCGATAAAATACTTCAAGATCGAATGGGGTACCATGTACTCAATTCCATGGATGAACAAGAACTAGCCCGGTCCGCAGTACAATGGGCTGACAATTCTAGTACATATAATGATGATGCAGTAGCACAGACATTTTTGAACCTCTCCCCTGATGAACAGAAATTAGCTGGTATATACATGATTCAGCATCTCATTACGTTGTTCAAAAGCCAACATTCTGATCCAGGTCCCTTACCGGATATATTAATAGAACTGCTCTCGAATAGATGGAGAGGCCTAGGTACTGATTTAATTAAAGAAATTCTAGAACATCGACACAAATATAGTGCCTTCCTGAAACCACAGTTTATTTCAGCTCCACCACCCCCAGAAAGAAAAATGTTTTACTTCGACAGACAGAATCCCTTACGGGAAGTACATCCGGTCAGAAAAGACGATAACACACTAGAACGTGTATTCGTATACACACTCATAACTAAAATGGAATTATTGGAAATGAAGAAAATAGTGCCCAGTCATGATAAAGACCCTGCAGGTTTTCACCGAGAAATTAAAGATATGTTACTCATGGGCGATTACACGTATTCAGATATTATGAAAATGTTAAAGGTACTATTGCCTGCTGGCATTTACGAGAAACTAAAGGAGAAAGAATGGGAGGTGGGAGACAAAAAGATTGATTGGGCTGCATTAGAAGTCGAAGAAAATGGTCGTACCCCAGGGTTAGGCCTTGGGGATAAAGCTAAAGCATTACCAGGTTTATTAGTACAGGTTTTGCCTAGACTATTAGCGACTAAAAAGGAAGACTGGGACGCAATCTCAGCCTGTAAGCAGAAACACGATGAAGACACTAGCGATTTCTATTCTAGATTCGAGAAATGTTTTATTATTAACAGTGGCCTGAAAACAAGTAGCGAATCATACCCACACCTCTTTGTATCAAAATTAGTCGAGAATTCCCTGCCTCAAGTTAAGAACCGTGTTTTGAAAGTCGAAAGCACATGGCAAGCAAATACGCCTTCCCAAATGTTACAAATGTTACAGTACCACCAGAATAGAATTAGGGAAGAAAAAGATCACGAACAGAGACGTATGAAAGATACGAAAATGAAAATGTTAGTTGCTCAGTCAGTTCCAGCTGACGGTCAGAAAAGGGGTATGACACAGTCTAATAATACGGCGGCTCCCGTTAAAGGGACATGCAACTATTGTAAACAGCCAGGTCACTATGTGAATGAATGTACAGTTCTGAAACACAATATAGCAACAGGTAAAACTAAAGAGAGACCACGTCAGCCTAGACAGGATCAGGTCCAACATCAGGTCCAGCAACATATTCCACAGAACATACAGCCTATGCCTGCTCCACAACAGACAGTACAGACAGTAGCGGTACCACATCCACAGCCCATTGCCGCGACACAGCAAGTTTCACAGCAGATGTACCAGTATGCACAGTCTGATTACCCCGATTATCAGCGATACTCATGAAATAGCCTAGAGAGGGAGGTTGGCTTGCCTCTCATTGAAGTTCCTGTAGATCAAGAGGGTCCTTATGTATATAGTCAAGTATTAGGAAAAAATAGAAAGTTTTTGATTGACACAGGGGCAAGTCGAACAACAATAAGTCACGACGAGGTTCCAGGGGCACCCCTCTCAGGCGCACAGAATGTTTCCCTTGGATTTTCAGGACAGCCTATTGTTAATGAAGTATTGTTGCGTACTTATCTAGGTTCCTGATCGATACTGTGACCTTATGCCCCTATTCGGCTATAAATCCATTTATTCCCTATATTGGCATAACCGTTCAAGTGCGATTTTCTGAAAAGTCATCTCTGGCCTCACACGAACAGAGCCACATTCCAGCATGACTCTCTGCTACTTCCTTTGCGACCAATTAGTGCAATGACAGAGCAGCAGTCACTATCTGATATTCCTAGATAACACTCCGAGTTCTTCAACAAGATAAAAACTTAGCAAACTTGGAAATCCCCGCTTGCTATGTTTTGATTAGTAATGGAACTCTAATGAGCAACTGATAACTATCACTTCCTAGTGACATCTTTAATTGACGTCTTATGTCCAGCAAACTTGCGTCAAACCCGGCACCTGTCAGGTATAAATATTACCAATATTGCCTTAAGCAATGCGAGCGAGAACCTGTTGCTGATGCCAGCTGCCTGCAAGACCCCGTGTTGGTAAAAACTAGCACTCTGTCGCTGCAGCCTGCTATCCTGTGGTGGTGCAGCTGCTGATTACCATTATCGCCGCTACAGCGCGAACTATGGTGCAGTACGCTTAAGGAGCTGAAACAGCCGTCCTCTGCGAAGACATCCAGCCCAGCTGCCCGCGGACGCTGTCCCCCCTCCTTCCTCGACGCGCTGAGAGAAGCCGCTGCATTTCTCGTGCAGAGAAATCCAGTCCCGGCGCTTCCGGTTTACCCTCGCGGGTGACTGGGATATCGAGAGAGACCCCTGAAGGAGATACCAATCCTCCATCATTCTATTCAGAGGTATGGTGTTGACTAAACCCTTAGACGAGAATTCTTGAAACAAACCTTGGCAAAACCAACTTAACTTAAGCTACTTACTTACTCCCCTTTTCACGTGTTAGGCTTAGGTCAGGCACACTGGGGTAGGCTTAGTTAGAAGCACCAGTTGAGTATGTTAGCCTAATGTATATATGACTGTATATATGTTTTATTACTTTTAAACCATTGTATGGCTAAGAAACCATATCAATGCTTTTACAGTTCTATTTCGCAATACTTATCTTACTGTACGTACTTTTTATAATAACAGTTATTGCAATTGTGGCAATACATTTCTCTTGTACGAGAAGAAAGACTGTTCAATAAATGTTAACCTTTATTGATACACGCCCGTCTCTCTATTCTCTACATACCGTGAAAGTAAACTGCACTAGACTGACTGAGTGAAATCTATGTCTATTGTTTCACACGACCCTAGAGATTGACTCTTGATCTGAGGAGCAAGGTTGTCATGTTGCACGGTTGTTGGAAAACTGAATCCCTTCTTGTCTGTGCCAAGGAAGCTGATCACTTCCTATGCAGAGAAGAAAGTTTCCAGTGACCTCTGAGCTAGTTGGTAACACAACCCAATTAAGTTTAGCATAGTCAGTGGAGGCCTGGAATATCCGCAGTTCCACGTCGATACTACTGTTTATGTTATTCCAATGCGCAGGGCCTAGTGGGAAACTAGGAACTACACTACATGGCGCCCAACGTTTGGTAAGGCGATAAACTAACGCAAGACTTGTAGAGTAACTCAGTCGTGCATATTTCACAGACCCCTTTCTCCCGTAAAAACTCCAATAGACGTCTGGAGTGGGTGAAAGGTTAAAATCCGCCCGACCTTAGTAGGAAGAGATTCCTATGTAAAGCTCCGGTTTATTCAACGTTGAAGGATACAGTGTTCCAAAATATTGTGCACCTAATCTTTGTCTCCTTGGAGACCTACTCTGCAAACCTGCATTTTTTGAAATGTCAGTAGAAAACGGAACCTCTGGGGCCGCAGTAGATGCGACTCAGCAAGGTCCCGAACAAGCAGACCCGGATGCTATTATCATCCCGGTCCAGTTGAGAAAATCTATAACTTTAAAACTTATAGAAAACGGACTGACACCTCAGGGTGGTACAGTAATTTTCGTGATAGAGGCTCACGAGTATCGGCAGACAGAGGTATTCTATTCATGGATAAACTTTCCAGCGGCAAACGCTGCAACACAAGAGTTTCACTATTACAAAATAGAGGAACCTCCGGGAGAGTACGCTCCTTTCGAGGAGATTGAAATCCCACTTAAATTTCAAGAGCACCTGCTCTGGTTTAATGGCGCCCTAAAACACAATAATCACATAACTAGGCTCGGTCCTCTAGGGAGACCAGGAGCCACGTGGCTGGTTCTAGCCAGCTACACACCACATCCTGACATTGCAAGAATGTCAAGAGAAGAGCTGTTAGTACAGCTGAACACATTAATAAAAATACATAGGCAATTAGTCCAATATGTAATGCGGACTGCAACAGTCCAGCCAGCTGTTAATTCACACCAGCTAACCCCTCACCAGGGGAACACAAATAAAATTACACCACAGATCATACAGTCATGTCTTGGTAAAACACCCGTAAAACGGGAACAAATTCCTTTCTGGTTAGCCCAGAAAATCACTCAAATAGAGGCAGTATTTCCTGATACTACCCCTATTGAGAAACACAGAATCTTGACCATCTGCCTTCCTATGGGAATCGCACCACACGTGGAGGACTGTGACACTTGGGGTACAGTCTTTGCTTCCATTTACACAAAAACACACGGTGTTCCGTCTATGGCGGTAATACCAGAAGTGCTAAAACAGATTCAAAATGAATTCGGTCCAGAGCCCGCTTTAAATCTGGGTATGAAATTACTGAAAGATTTCAAGCAGGTCACAGCTATATTATTAGCTAATGTAAAGGGAGAAGCAGCATCTGTGGCGATTCGCCAGAAGTTGAGGGAAACAGATATAAAAGATCCTGTTGAGCTTGCAAAAATCATAGAAAAATGCTATGAAGAATTAGGTAGAGACAGCTTGGGTGGGAAACCAGTAAAACCCCAACTGCTCGAAAGCCCTGAAAAATTATTTATTAAAAATAATTTAAACACTCCTAAAAAGAGCTGGGATGGAAATAAACAATCCACTCCCAATGAAAAAGTTTTCCAGTCCAGAGGAAGGTCTCCTCGACGGAGGGAAAGAACTCCGACTCGAGAACGCCAGTCTCCCCAGAGGGAGCCCTCTGAGAAAAGATATAACCTTAGAAATAGGGATAATATAAAAAAACCTGATAGATATCAAAGTATTGATACACGTCCCTCTCGATCTCTTCCACAGAATTCGGAAAGAAGAGGACGGTCAGACCCAGGAGAGCACACCAAGTCCAAAGACAAGGAACCTGCTCAAAATAAGAAATCTCAATTTCAGAAAAAGAAGGTAGCCAGTATTAGAGTAATCAACCATGCCGAGAATACTGAGGACACAGTTGAAAAACGGGGAGTGGGCATTGACAATGTTGGACAGTGCAGCAGAAATCAGTATAGCGCGCAAGAACTTGATGAGTCATCTGGAGACAGTGGACACGAATGAATACATTCAGGTTGAAACTGCCGACGCCAGACTTAGCGAGCCCCATAAAATATACGAAATAACATTGCGTATAGAGGGTGATAAGACTAGGAAAGTTAAGGGTCTATTTTGGGATAAACTCTCAAAAGGCTATGATATTCTGTTAGCTGAAAAAGATTGGCCCCCAGAGTTTGTCAGGGAGTGCCCTCGTGGCGAAGAAGTGATTATGCCTGCCTTCTCGAATCACATTCCGATTCACAAAAAATATACCTATGCAAGGAAATGGGCAGTAGCCCAGGCACCTGCATTATATAAAAATCATGTAGGATGGGATGAGGATTCTCCGCCTCACAAAATCCAACTAAAAAGTGAACCAACTGCCCAACGGCAGTATCCCATAAAGCAAGAAGCTAAAAAACAGGTCAGGGAGATCTTAGATCAACTTGAATACCAGGGGGTGATTGAAACATGCACCTCTCAAATGAACAATCCTTTGTTTCCTGTCTCCAAGCCAGACAATTCATATCGTCTAGTTTTGGACTACAGACATCTTAATACATGTTGCAAAACTTTTGCAGTACAAAACTCGCATAGTGCAGCCCTAATGAATAACATAGTTAGGAAAAAATATAAAACGACATTAGACATATCTAATGGTTTCTTTTGTCAAAACATTGCACCAGAAAGCAGATATTTGACCGCTTTCTCCACATTTGGGTCGCAGAAAAAATTCTGTCGACTCCCACAGGGGTTCAAGAACAGCCCAGGACTATTCTCAGCTAGGGTAACAGAGTTACTACAAATCTATGATGATGAAGCATTATCTTACGTAGATGATATTTATCTCACAGACGACGACTTGGATACTCACTTGAAAAGAGTGAACACCATCATACTTGGGTTCGCAGCAGAGGGTTACAAATTCAACTTTAAAAAGTCCCGAATTGCCCATCTGACAGTACTGTTTTTAGGGTACGAATTATCAAGTGAAGGGAAAAGCCTAGCGGACAACTTCTTAGAGAAGTGCGCTGTACTCCAAGCTCCAAAAACGCTGAAGAATTTACAATCCATTCTAGGTTTTCTGAATTTCGGAAGAACTTACATCCTAAATTACGCAGAGAGGGTTAAACCTCTCTACGAACTAATTAAACCTGATTTTAAACAAATCAATTGGACTCAAAAACACACAGAAATTTTGAGATCACTGCAAACAGACATGTTAGCAAAAACAAAATTAGACACACGTGACAACACGATCGATCTTGTAATCCGAGTCATCCCAGGAAGATGCGGATTCACATACCTAACCTCTAATGAGGGAGAAAAGGTACCAATTTCAATTAAATCTCACTTGTACACACAAGCAGAAAAAACATTCAGTCACACAGAAAGAACTGTGAACGCAGTGCAAATCGCATTAGCAAATGAACGAGAACTAGCACACGGCAAAAGGATTAACATCCTCACAGCGGAATCCGCCTTCGAGGCGCTATTCAGCCCAGTAAACCTGCCTACAGTGTCACTGGATCCGAAATAGATACAGTACATAGATTCTCTAGGAGCGGAAGACGTGAAATACTATTTCGCCCCGCAATACGAAGAACTGAATGATTTAGAGCAGTGTTTCCCAAACTGTGGTCCTCGGACCCCAAGGGGTCCGTGACACATTCCCAGGGGGTCCGTAGGCAACAGTTTTAAAAGCACAGAAACTTTCTTGTATAATTAGCAGCTTTCCAGCAACAATAAACGTGTCAAGAGAATGCCAGTGATTAATGTACCTGCTGGAGAGTGAGGAGAGTTTTGTTCAGGATGCAGCTTTGATTTAACTAATGTAGCACAGAGGGTTAATGTGCCTACTGCATAGAACGTGTAAAATGCATCTTAAAAATCAGTATTTTATGTGCCTAGGTTCGTGGTTACTGCTTTTGTCACAGAGATTCTTTTGTTACTGTGCACTTCATAAGTGACAATCGTAATCTAGCAGAGGGACCTATAAACTGTCATCAAAGAGCTGCTTGCAAACTGCATGGTACCAGTTAGTAACTTATATTTTGTCCCAGTTATTAATTACCCTGATGCTGCTAAAAAGATATATTTGGGTGGAAATACATTTTTAATGTTAAAGTCAATGCTAGCCACTGTGTTATGTTCTGAATCCTGAGTGTGTGCTTTTCCAGACCAAGCACTCTTTATACATTTTATATACACACTGATTTACATGTATGATTCAATGTCTCCATATGTGTGTGATGTAAAGTGCTCTGACATCCTACAATGGTATGAGAGATGCTATAAAACAAATGAAATACATGTGACAGAGGGGCTGTTACTTCAATATAAAATACTAAGGGCCAGATGTCCGATCTGTTTTTATATGCACGAACGGGTTTGCGAAGCCGTTTGCGCATGCAAAAACCTATTGGGCCATGTACATAGCCTATTTCGCGAGTCGCAATTTGTTTGCGACTCTCTAAATAGGTTTTGCAACTTGCTATTTGGAAGGGGCATTCCCTTAACAAATAGCGAGTCTCAAAACCATGTACAAATGTTTGTGTTCGCAAAACAGTTACAATTACCACCTACTTCAAGTAGATGGTAATGCAATCGCAAATGGGAAGGGGTCCCCAGGGGACCCCTTCCCCTTTGCAAATGCATGCAAAAAAAATTTTTAAGCGCAGGCAGTGGTCCCAGGGACCTCTGCCTGCCCTTAGAAAATGAAAAGAAAAGGTTTCATTTTCTTTTTTTTTTTTTTTAAATGCATGGTAAACAGGCTGCATTTTTTTTTAAACTGCTTTATTTAAAAGCAGTCCGAGACATGGTGGCCTGCAGAGCCCAGCAGGCCACCATCGCTGGGAGGGCTGGCATTCCCAATGGGCTTGCAAATTGCGAGAGGCTCATTGTTATTAATGAACCTCGCAATTTGCGACCCCATTGGGAATCCCAAACAGTGTTAAACACACTGTTGTACATTTCATTTAGCGACTCGTAATTAGCCACTCGCAATGTGTCGCCAATTGCGAGGCCTAAATGAAATGGTCGTACATCTGGCCCCAAAATCCTTAGTACTTTGAGTATTTGTTTTGTGCACACGTGTGTATTTTTTTTTCGAATTACTGTTTTAATGTTTGAAATTTAACTCATACAAATTGCTTGGGGGTCCCCGGCTTCCAGTGGTAACTCAATGGGGGTCCTCAGGAGTCAAAAGTTTGGGAACCACTGATTTAGAGTATGAAGAAGAATATCCTCTGCCAATCGAAATTCTGCCTCTCCCACTATATGCCTGTATAATCTATACAGATAGCTCTGTACAGCATTTCAACGTAGAGAGAAAATCCTACGATGCAGCATGTGCGATCATTAAATGTCATTGGCTGTGCGGTAAAATCAAACCGAAAATAACAAAAACTGAATCAGTAAAGTACTGTTCGGCTCAAAGAACTGAAATCAGATGTTTAAAGATGGCGCTCGAAAATGCAGAACGCGAATTCCCCACACTTATAGTGTGCGATTCTCATTTTTGCGTCAACTCTTACAACAATAAACTGCAGAGTTGGATTGAAAACAATTACAAAGATGACACAGGTGCCACAATAAAGCATAAAAAGCTCTGGAACGAGGTAGCTCTTTTATACAAAGAACTACAAAAGACTCACGTGATTCACGCACAGAGTCTTCAACGTGATGGCGTTCACGTTGCAGGGAATTCATTGGCTAATACAGCCACCGCGGAAGCAACTAAACCGGCTTCCGTAGCCACAAAAAAGCGTACAGATAAATACATAGACGGGGAAACCATGCTGGCAGTAAAAACGACCGTAAAAGGCGACTGTGCAGCACTACCCGTAAACTATCCACTCAATTATGCATACATAATCGATGCAAACTCCGTTCCTTTTGCTCGAATCCCTGGAGTGGGGGATAGAGTAATTCCAAACACGAACAGGAGAATATTTTTAATAGCAGATGCACATATGGGTTTGGGTCTGAGACACCAAACAATTAAGGTTTCTCTGACTGAATTACAATCAGTATACTGGTGGCCGGGAATGAGTGTAGAACACCAAATAAATGCAAACAACTGTGAAAACTGCAATAGGGATCGCAGTAGCGAACCTTGCTACCGGCTACCAGTCAGAAAGAGCGTAACGCTGCCTGCACCCCAACCTGCGTCCTATTAATTAGTTAAGACGAAAAGCACTTTTTAAAAATGAGTCCTCCAGCACTCGGCTGACGCCTAGAACTGTTATAAAAGATTTGCGAGTCTTTATCGGCACATACGCCATTACCACGTTCCATTCTGACCAGGGTCCTGCTTTCAGCTCTCGAGCCTATAAGGAGGCCATGGCCAGCATGGGAATTGGGTTGCGGTATTCTTGTCCGTCGCATCCCGAAGGGAATAGTGTGGTAGAAAGAAAAAACCGTGACATAAAGCAATCTATAACAGCGAAGGTATTAGGTTCAGGCGCTGGGTGGGTCAAACATTTAATAAGTGTCCAGACTAGTCTTAACAACATGCCAAGAAATTCTCTAAAAGGTTTCAGCCCATACGAACTATTGTTCGGAATTAGAATGAACGTTCAGGACCTCGATAGTCAGATGTCAGTGGTACAAGAAGAAACAAAGCACTTTGATGTAAAAGATCGTTTGGCTGTTTTACAGGAACTGAATGAAACAAGAAAATCATTAAGCAACATAAAGTTAAAGCAACAGCCAAGTACCACTGACGAGGCACCACCCGCAACAGCCCCAGCAAGGCCTGTCTGGATTCCAAAGATTGGGGATCTAGTCAGAGAAAAGATCGCGGTTAAGAAGGAATTTGGGCCTTCTTACAGAAAAGCAGTACCTGTCTTAGCAGTCACCGGAACAAGATCAGTTGTGCTACCGCCCCTTGCTGGTAAAAAGGAGAACAGAGTCGTGTCTATCGATCTGGTAAAACCACAAGCATGTGGCCTATAATCAACAGTAGGCCCAGTGGACTCCCAAGAAACAACAGAATACCCAAACTTGCAACAATCCAAGAGGTTCAAACTGAAAGACTCATCACATTCGATCAGCCTGCAGTGCACAATGAAGGACTATGCAATAATGCCATGGAACTCGTGCCTCTTGAAACACAGATTGAAACAGTTCGTCAAGAAACAACACCAGTCTACAATGATGTGGCATCAGAAAGTGCTACCGAGAGACAGATTGAAGATCCAATCCCATCAATTGACAGAACTGCCTCTGGTTATTTCATCAACTTCGACAACTTCTCTGAAGATTTAAACGACCCCGAAGTGATGCCAGAATTAAAAAAGTCTTTTAAAGGAAAAGCAACGGAACTCTTTCATCAACTGAAAGAAATCTACCTTATTTCCCCTTGGCTAGAGTTCTGGTTCGGTCTAGGTGTATTTTTCCTCCTGCTTTGGCTCATCATGGTACTGTGTTTGGGAAAATTCATTGAAGGAAAATATATTACAATGGACACAGCAAGTCAGAACATCAACCTAGTCCTGAAACCACACAGATCATCCCACGTGAAGAAAAGAGGACTGTCAACAGTAAATGTCACAGCAATTCCAATACCTGGTGGGGTAGTATGGGAGAAAACAGACTATGAGATCTATGGTCCGGTCGAAATCCTGAAGTATCCTCATCAACTAAAGGTTTCCTTAAGTGACTTTGTGACACCAAGTACATTCTCTGATGATTGGGACTTTAACAGTATTAATGACATGATGTCTAATTTAGTAATGTCAGCTAGATTCACAGATCATGATTATTTACAAGGTTCATCTAGTTATGAGCAGTTATTCTGTTACACCCACTATGGGGATCATTACTTGCATAAATCTGCACAGCCTAGAAATGTTTTTATGTATAATCAATGGGAACATTGTTCTACACCACCTAAAAGCAGTTCTAAAGCATTCTTTGAGAGATTCAAATACTTCTCAGGGTTTAACACCAGTGATGCAGAAACGTTTTATTATAAACTGTTAGATAAAACAGGAATGAAAACAATGCTGACAAATTCTAAATTGATATATTCAGAAGCATTTTATGACAAAATGATGACATTTGGTTTTGATTATTGGAAAAATAATATTGAAACAAAAACAATCTGGGGTACAAAAGATTGGCAGGTGCAAGGCATTGAAGCACTATTTAGAACCTGCATGATACCAGAACAAATGTTATTTTTAAATGACACTGTACACCAAACATCTTGTCTTGGCCTAGCTAAGATCAAAGACCTTAAAACACCGTCTATACCAAAGCCAATACCTGAAAATGTAACCACAGATATTGAATTAGACGTGTCACAAATTTTACATTTCAACAGAACACATCCTGATTGGAAAAAGTGGTTAATCTGGCCTACAGACACGAATAGCTGTCAAGATAGGTTCCTGAATAAAACACAGGGTTTCAAAATGACCAGATTAGACCCTAGATACTCCCAGAGACAACATCCAGGGATTATAACAACATACAGTGTAGGGAAACTCTGCCTAGAATGGCTAGCTACATCCACACTGGCTGAAATTAAGCAACACTTGTCTTTATTAAAAGATGGTGCTGATTTGCGCGATTTCATTCTTGGACCACGCAAACAGCGTCAAAAGCGTTTCATAGCGACCAGTATCTATGCTGCTTACAACGAGGCTTGGAAAGTAAAGCAAATTGAAACTGCTGAAAAGATACGAGAAATTGATCGTATTAATTTGGAGAAATCACTTTCTGTGGTAGACAATGGGTTAACGACTCTGTCTTCCAGAATATATTCGTTGGACAATATTGTATCCTCTGCCTTTGATGTGATAGACAGAGATTTGCTAATGTTACAACATGGCCAGTCTCAACTACGCTCTATTATAGAACTAGGCTGGACGCTGCAAAACCTTCGTTCAGGCTATGTGCCTTGGCGTTTAATCAACACAACGTCATTATTTTCCAGTTTTAACCTTACTGATAAACAGATCAGTTTGGCACAGAAAGGAGCAGACTATACAATCCTGAGCATCGAAAGACTCGAGAGATTACCATTGACAATGTCAGAGAGTCCTGTCATTGAATGGATAATACACGGAATTATCACAATTCCGGTAACAACTTTCCGATTTAAAAAGTGCCTTGAGTACATACCTGCTGGCCAGTATGAACAATTGGGTAAAGGATATGTAAAATCCATATGGAAATTACCATACACTCATTCTTGCTATAGTGACAGCGACAAAAATGTATTTCTTAGTGGTGAGAATTGTAAACATTCACTAAGCGGTACATTTTTGTGTCAGGGTATTAATTTACACGGAGCATGTGATGGGAATTCAAACAACCTTTCATGCCACCAGCTAGTCACACCTGCAACTCAGATAGAGCCCTTCTTTATGCAACTCGCAAACGGGAGTTACATTCTTAGAACGGATCACAGGTGTTGTGGCCTCGCGCCAGGGACAAGTTATCTAGTACAAGTTACGTCCATGGTCAAATGCTGTATGCAAGCATTGTTCCCGAGCGGGCCTCCAGACATAGTGACTCCCCTCTGGCCTCGTCTGAGTCTCTATTCTATACGAATTGATACATTAAGCAAAATGAAATCTGTGCTTTTACAGACAACAGTGCCTATAACGTCATCTAAAGAGACGTATGATCTTCTAGTCGCAAGGACGGCTACTGAAGTCCATGACCTTTTATCAACAAATTGCCCCGTGCATTTCGTAGAAATGTGCAGCCAACTCCTTAACATGTCTAGTGCAACAAGCATCCCAGGCATATTTAAGACAGTCTTTACGGGACTGCTAACACCCTTCCAGGCAATTTTGGGAATCTTTCCTAATTTTGTACATTCCATTTTTGGCGGCATACCACTATTTTTGGGACTCGTTGCAGGGATTCTATTTTTGACCATCCTGCTACGTTATGGCAAGCCTCGGCTCAGACATAGCTCCCATGGGAATGGAAGAGACAATCCTAGCAATGCGCTACAGGGACAGGATAACTGACGTCCTCGGATTGGCCAGGCTGAGAGATCTAAACATGACCTGGTTCCTTTCATTCAGACCGATATGGCAAAATTGCATTTTACCTGTACTACGGTGTATGCTTTGCGGCGATGAATGCGTGTTGGACATCTGTCTTTCACTTCCATCAGCAGTACCAATGGACGTCGATACTTTGCTCAGTCCAATAAAGGCTCACGCATTGTGTTGTCCACAGCGGCTACCAATCCTGATGACGGCATTTGTGGAGACTCCTGTACTACAGCCAAGTGGTAACAGTGGAGCGAGTGACAAAAGCAACATCACCCAGGTACAGCGAGCTGTGAGCATTGCTGCTCCCGAATATGATGACAGCAATCATTCTCACACCTGCCAAGTTACAGCGCTATCTAATTTGGTTGAACTATCACCTGATTTTGTAGACCAATTCTTTGCGAGCCTGTCTGATACGATGTTCTCACCCACAGAGAAACAATAACTTTTTAGAAGCTTTCCGACACACAGCGTTCCCATGAACTCTGAATTCGGCCTTCAGTTTTGATCAACAAAAACTGCCAGGAGCTTTGGAAATCTATTTTCTTTGAATTGGACAATTTTTTCTAATATTGACCTTTTTTTGGCACGAACAATTCTTTGCTTAACGTAAAAATTATTCTTAGAGAACAGAAGCTTCACACTTCTATTTCTAAACACATCTAGAGACATAACAACATAACACCAGCCTCTAGCACACATGTTATTACAATGCATTTTTATGTGATGATTTATCTCGCATTTCTACTGTCAGAGATACTTCATGTGTAATTCTTTATGCATAATCGTTCATTGATTTCATATGCAATAATTTTTGAATGATTACTATGCTTTAAAAAACGTACAGTACCTAAATTCCATGTATTACAAGTACGCCTATTTCGAATGCATTTATGTATTTTGGGGTGGGCAATGTTACACATGCATCTAATTGCTTAGTTTTAGTAATTTTGATGGACATTACCCGTGGAGTGGGTGTTGCGTGCTTATCTAGGTTCCTGATCGATACTGTGACCTTATGCCCCTATTCGGCTATAAATCCATTTATTCCCTATATTGGCATAACCGTTCAAGTGCGATTTTCTGAAAAGTCATCTCTGGCCTCACACGAACAGAGCCACATTCCAGCATGACTCTCTGCTACTTCCTTTGCGACCAATTAGTGCAATGACAGAGCAGCAGTCACTATCTGATATTCCTAGATAACACTCCGAGTTCTTCAACAAGATAAAAACTTAGCAAACTTGGAAATCCCCGCTTGCTATGTTTTGATTAGTAATGGAACTCTAATGAGCAACTGATAACTATCACTTCCTAGTGACATCTTTAATTGACGTCTTATGTCCAGCAAACTTGCGTCAAACCCGGCACCTATCAGGTATAAATATTACCAACATTGCCTTAAGCAATGCGAGCGAGAACCTGTTGCTGATGCCAGCTGCCTGCAGGACCCCGTGTTGGTAAAAACTAGCACTCTGTCGCTGCAGCCTGCTATCCTGTGGTGGTGAAGCTGCTGATTACCATTATCGCCGCTACAGCGCGAACTATGGTGCAGTACGCTTAAGGAGCTGAAACAGCCGTCCTCTGCGAAGACATCCAGCCCCGCTGCCCGCGGACGCTGTCCCCCCTCCTTCCTCGACGCGCTGAGAGAAGCCGCTGCATTTCTCGTGCAGAGAAATCCAGTCCCGGCGCTTCCGGTTTACCCTCGCGGGTGACTGGGATATCGAGAGAGACCCCTGAAGGAGATACCAATCCTCCATCATTCTATTCAGAGGTATGGTGTTGACTAAACCCTTAGACGAGAATTCTTGAAACAAACCTTGGCAAAACCAACTTAACTTAAGCTACTTACTTACTCCCCTTTTCACGTGTTAGGCTTAGGTCAGGCACACTGGGGTAGGCTTAGTTAGAAGCACCAGTTGAGTATGTTAGCCTAATGTATATATGACTGTATATATGTTTTATTACTTTTAAACCATTGTATGGCTAAGAAACCATATCAATGCTTTTACAGTTCTATTTCGCAATACTTATCTTACTGTACGTACTTTTTATAATAACAGTTATTGCAATTGTGGCAATACATTTCTCTTGTACGAGAAGAAAGACTGTTCAATAAATGTTAACCTTTATTGATACACGCCCGTCTCTCTATTCTCTACATACCGTGAAAGTAAACTGCACTAGACTGACTGAGTGAAATCTATGTCTATTGTTTCACACGACCCTAGAGATTGACTCTTGATCTGAGGAGCAAAGTTGTCATGTTGCACGGTTGTTGGAAAACTGAATCCCTTCTTGTCTGTGCCAAGGAAGCTGATCACTTCCTATGCAGAGAAGAAAGTTTCCAGTGACCTCTGAGCTAGTTGGTAACACAACCCAATTAAGTTTAGCATAGTCAGTGGAGGCCTGGAATATCCGCAGTTCCACGTCGATACTACTGTTTATGTTATTCCAATGCACAGGGCCTAGTGGGAAACTAGGAACTACACTACAGTATCGAAACCTGTTCCCCTAGCAGTTGGTCCATTGTCACGTACTACAGACTTATTGCTCACGAAATCATGTCCAGAAAACTTGCTGGGTATCAAGACACTAAAAGCTCTAGGAGCAGTGATATGTTGTTCTCCGGAAGGAGTTAGACTGTTTTTGCGTGACTTTAAGGGTCACTATGTATTACAAGATTTTGATGTCAGATTGAAAAATGTACCAGAACATTTGTGGGCGCAAGGCCCAACTGATGTAGGTTGTATGCACATTACACCATATCGAGTTACACTCAAGCCAGGAGTTGTATTACCCCGAATCCGACAATACAAGTTACCACCTGATGCTGTAGTAGCTTTACTGGAAATTATTGAAGAGCTCATTGCACAGGGAGTGGTTGTAGAAACCGACTCCAATCTATGTAATTCCCCTATCATTCCAATTCTTAAACGTACAGATCCAAATGCACCTCCAGTTTATCGATTAGTTATCGATTTACGAGAACTGAATAAATGCATTGTACCACAGTATCCTGTGGTCCCAGACATCTCATCATTATTGACTGCTATTGATTCAGAGGCGACGTTCTTTACTGTAATTGATCTCAAAAACGCCTTCTTTAGTGTCCCCATTGATCCGGAAAGCCAATATCTTTTCGGATTCTGTTTAAATGGCCGTAGCTTCAAATTTGCACGCGCACCTCAAGGATTCACAGAAAGCCCCAGCATCTACAGCCAAGCATTGAAAAGACAACTTGACAGTATTCACATGCCAGTTAACACTGCCCTACTCCAGTACGTCGATGATCTGTTGATCACCGCCCGGAGTGAACCAGAATGTGTGCAAGCATCACTGACAGTTTTGTATTTTCTGGCTGACAAGGGACACAAGGTGTCCCCTTCAAAGCTACAATTCTGTGTTCAGCAAGTGGTGTACCTTGGGCACTTGCTGTCCAAGAGGGGGAGACAGCTAACACCTGACCGCATTCAGTTAATTGCACACTTACCGCAACCCAAGATACAAAAGGAAGTGCGGGCCTTCATTGGCCTCACCTCTTACTGCAGACAATGGATTCCCCAGTACGCATTTCTAGCCAAGCCACTTATACAGTTGACAACACAGGAGGCAGCGACTTCGACTGTCCTCCCTTGGACTCAGGAACACACACAGGCTTTTGATGAATTAAAGAAAGCATTATGTCAAGCATCAGTTTTAGCAACACCATGTTACAACAAACCTTTTACACTTTTTGTTACAGAACGTGATGGCACAGCATTATCTGTCCTCACACAAGACCAAGCAGGTTCACATAAGCCGTGTGCTTATTTTTTGAGTACATTAGACCCAGTAGCCCAGGCCCTGCCTGCGTGCTTAAAATCAGTTGCAGCGACAGCCCTAGCAATCCGACAAAGTGATTCCATAGTGTTAGGACACCAATTGACAGTACAAGTTCCACACTCTGTGGAAGTTCTTTTAAACAGAACACAGACTCAACACTTGACTATAGCACGACTGACAGGTTATGAATTGACATTGTTCCAGCCACACATAGAAATCAGACGCTGCTATATACTCAATCCTGCCACATTGTTACCCTCGAACACAACAGATCCAGCTCCACATGACTGTATAGAGATCATTAATGCGGTAACAAAGCCCCGACGAGACTTGACAGATGTTGCACTGACTAACTCAGACCTGACACTTTACGTGGATGGTTCATGTATGAGAACAAGCACAGGAGAATTAGTGGCCGCATATGCAGTGACCACTGAAACTGAAGTCAAAGAAACACACCGTATTGATACACTGTCTGCTCAAGCTGCAGAGCTCATTGCTCTGACTCGAGCCTGTATAGTAGCCAAGAACAGGAACGTTAACATATACACAGATTCACGTTATGCATTTGGAGTCGTACACGACTTCGGTGTACTCTGGCAAGAAAGAGGTTTCTTGACCTCTCACGGAGCCAAGATCCAGCATGGTCCCCTCATTCAAGCATTGTTAGAAGTAATACATTTGCCATCAGCCATAGCTATCATGAAGTGCAAAGGACATACTAAAGTTACAGATATTATTTCCCAGGGTAACGACCTGGCCGATCGAACCGCGAAACACACAGCTCTGACTCACACACATGCAGCTGATATGACAAAGACAATAGTTCCGACACCGACACATTGCATGACAGTTAAGGATCCCGCACTAGATGTAATTGACATACAGACACATGCTACTCCAGACGAAATAAAGAAATGGACTGAACTAGGAGGGATCCAGACAGACCAGAGATGGATGACGAAGGGAAAAGCCACATGGTTTCTCCCCGACTCTATGGTTCAATTTATGATTAACACCGCACACAGTCGCGGGGCGTGGCTTGGACGCCGATCGGGATGGCGGCGTGAGCTCGCAGCTCCGCGCGGAATCCCGCTAATTCTCCTGTTTTCGGAACCCTAGGCGACCCGAAGACGATGCTCCTGCCCTCTGAAGTGTAAGGGGACAGCTGGGCACAATCGGAGAGTCGCTGGGGGACTGCTGGCCCCGAGACGACCGAGTTGAAGAGGCGGCCGAGGTGTTGCCGAGGGCGCGAAGAAAATGGCGGCGAGGAGGTCGGACGGCTCCGAACTTCAGCCCTGAGCCAAGTTGTCGCCGACTGGCAAGAGATCCTGCAATCGGCTGATCGGGGCACTAGGATCGGCGGTGCTGTGTCCTGAGACCAGGGGACGCTGACCGGATTCACCCAGGAGCTTGGGGACCTTGGTTGGCCACCGCCATAAGACTCATCCTTCCCCCCTCAGGCTTCCGAGGGGGGCGACGGAACGGAGCTAGTCTAGCTGGTCATTGCTCCTGAGAGCGTCGGTGGGGACATTGCACTGCCCGGTGCCCGGAGACTGACACGGAACTACGGGCGCCAATGCAAAACGGGCTCCTGGACCTGTGACGCAGCACCCTGTAATGGCGGCGATCGGAGGGCCGATGGCCGAGAGACGCGCTGAGGGGGACTCGGCGACAACAACTCGGCTGAGCGAGAGTCCTTCCCCGGAGCTTGACCAGGAACAGCGGCTGAACCGGCGTTTGGATGCCATACTTGATGCGATTACCTCAACTAAGGAAGCATTGCACCAAGACATTGCCCAAGTTGCCACGGGCCTGGGGCTGCTGCGCGCGGATCACGCGAAGCTGGCGGACAGGGTCAAGGACCATGACCAACTGTTGCTGGACCTGAAGCCATCGGTGGTGACCGCGGAGCACAGGATCACGGACATATTGACCCGACTGGACTCGCTGGAGCGGAGGGCGGAGGATGCCGAAGGCCGCAATAGACGGAACAACGTGCGGGTCGTAGGCCTGCCGGAACGGATTGAGGGGGAGGATGCGGTGGCCTATATGGAGAACTGGTTCCGCACTGTGGTAGCGCCGGAGGGGCTTACTCCTTTTTTCACTCTGGAGCGAGCTCACCGGGTACCTGCACGCCCGCCGGGGCTCGGCCGCCCCCCCCGACCGATGGTGGTGCGGCTCCTCCACTACAAGGACCGGGATCTCCTCATCCAGCGGGCCAGGATGTCGGGCCCGTATGAGGTGGAGAACAGTAAGGTTACGATCTTCCCGGACTACACTCAAGCGGTCCAGAAGAACAGGGCATCGTTCCTCGCGGTGAAGAAGGAGCTCAGGGAGGAAGGCATCCAGTACTCCTTGCTCTACCCAGCTAAGCTGCGGATCATTATGGATGGCTCCACGCACTTTTTTCAGACTCCGGATGAAGTTTGGCAATGGCTGGAGTCGTATAGAGCGGGGACGGACAGATCGCATAAAAGTAGGCGAGACCAACCCAAGCGGCCCCGGGTGAGGCAATCACAACGCATCAGATCCCGCAACAGGCGTCAGCGGGAGAAACGGGAGGCTCAAATGGCGGCGGAGAAGAGGGATGCGCTCGCAGCGACGGCGGCCATTACAGGGTCGCAACAGAACAGTGAACGGGCAGAGACGGACTCGGGAGGGGAAGGCAGCAGGACGGGAGAGGAACTCTCAGAGGCGGAAAGCTCGAAGGGACCGATAGTGACCCCACAGACATCGGATGGTATCTTCTGCGGCTGAGATTGAATTGGGACTAGATCTAGACTTCATGGTAGGGTGGTATCCTGTTGATGGAGGACGGGATGCCGGGAGGGGGAGCTGTGTGCTTCGGAGGGGATGAAGGTGCGGTGCGCGGGCTCCGCTTGCCGGGGTCGGCGGTGACTCACCCCCCTTGGGCCCTTAAGGCCGACTGTGGTGGAGACCACAGGGTAAGAGTGCGAGAAGTTGGTTCAAGGTTTGGATGGGGGCGGCCATTGGGTTCGTGTGCTCTGTCCTGGGGAGTGGGGTTTGGGAAGTTTTTCTGTTTTGGGTATGTTCGGGGGGGGGGCAACTGCATTGGGGGGGCTATGAACCTTCGTTATTTGAATCGGACTGTACAAAGCTGGAATGGGGACATTACCTAATTTGAAATGCCTGACGTGGAATGTCCGGGGGCTACGAACTATGGTGAAACGTCACAAAGTCCATGCATATCTAGTACGCAGGGGGGTTCAGATTGCTATGCTCCAGGAGACTCATCTCACCAAAAAAGAGTGCGCTGCCTTGCAGAAAAGATGGCGGGCCAGGTGTTTGGCACCACTTACTCGGCGTATGCCAGGGGGGTGCTGATCTGGGTGAGGGCGGGGATACCATTTCAAGTGCTGAATCAAGTAGTGGATCCGGAAGGCCGGTTTGTGGCGGTGGAGGAGAGGTTATATGGAAGGGATGTGGTTTTCTGCTGTGTATATGCACCGAACACAGAACAGGCTCGATACTTTGATAGCCTCTCGGGGTCCTTGGCCTCTTTCCTGGTGGGCCCGATAGTGTTAGGGGGGGACTTCAATTCGATCATGGATGTGGCTCTGGATAGGTCCCATCCCCCCCTGGTGGACTCCCCGGTGCGCAGGCTGGCCGCGCACAGGAAGGATTGGCAGGATAGATGGGGGTTGCTGGATGTCTGGAGGGAGCGGCACAGGGGAGCCAGGGATTATTCCTTTTACTCTGCTCTCCATGATCTGCATGTCAGGATTGATTCGGTGCTCTGCGGTGGATCCCTAGCCCCATTGATTTCCCATGCGGAGTACCTGGCTAGGACTATCTCCGATCATAACCCCCTATTGGTACACATTCAGTGGCAGAGAGAGCGCTCAGTGATACCAACATGGCGGCTTCGGCCGGAGACGCTTGAGGATTCTGTGTTCAGCGACGCGGTTCGGCAAGGCATTGATAGCTATTTCGGAGTGAATGAGGGCACGGCCACGAGCAGGTCCACTGAATGGGATGCAATGAAAGTGGTGGTGAGAGGGGTGTGTTTGGGTAGGTTCTCGAATGCTCGCACGACTGTGTTGAACGACCTCATGAAAGCGGAAGAAACTTTGAGGGACTTGGAGCGCCGCAGGCCGGCTAGGCCAGATTTACAGGCCCAGTTATTGGAAGCGAAGGAAGTGGTTGCCACCGAGACGGAACGTTTAAGGTGTTATGACTACAGGCAGTATATCATCAGGGCACATGCAGAAAGGGACAAGGTGGGTACCCTCTTGGCCAGACTAGCTAACCCGGAACTTAGGGGCTGCCCGATCCTCAGCATTAATAATGCGCAGAGAGAAATGGTGTACTCCCAGGCAGCGGTATTGGAACGTTTTAGGGGGTATTATGAGGAATTGTACCAGAGTCAGCTGGGAGCGGGGGTTCAGGACATTGCGGAATACCTGGGGGAGAGGCAGCTTCCGGTCCTGGACGAGGAGGACGCGAAGGAGCTGGGTAGCCCGATCACGCTCACAGAAATACGGGTGGCCATCAGACATATGGCCCGCAACAAGACGCCCGGGGTGGACGGACTGCCGATTGAATTTTATCAACAGTATGTGGACAGCTTGGCTCCCAGGCTGCTGGTGGTGTATACGGAAGCCTTCGAGGCTGGGGCGTTGCCTGGGTCCATGCGGGAGGCCTTGATTGTACCGCTCCTAAAGCCTGGCCGGGATGCCGCGGATGTGAGGTCTTATCGCCCGCTATCCATGCTGACGGTAGATTATAAGATTCTGAGCCGAATCCTAGCCACCAGGCTGGCCCCACATATGACGGGCCTGGTACATAGGGACCAGGCCGGGTTTATACCCACGAGGAGCACGGCGCTGAATATCCGCCGCCTGGTGGGAATAATGGACGCCATCTTGGACGGGGAGGGAGCTCCGGCGGTCTTGTCCGTGGACATCGAGAAGGCCTTTGATAGTTTGGAATGGTCTTTCCTGGATGGAGTATTAGAGAGGTTTGGCATGGGCGAAGGGTTCCGCAGGTGGACGAGGGTCTTATATACCTCGGCAACGGCGAGAGTGCGTTTGGGCGGTCTGGTGTCTGCGGCGTACCCGGTGGGCAGGGGCACACGACAGGGATGTTCTCTCTCCCCCCTATTGTTTGCTCTGGCGATGGAACCCTTGGCGGTCCATGCGAGGTCAGGTGACAGGTACGTGGGGGTAGCCAGCGGCGGGCATTGGCATTATATATCGCTATATGCGGATGACTTGCTCCTGTACCTAGCTGACACCTCGGGGCATTGGTCGGAGCGATGGATCTGTTGTCTGAGTTCGGCCGGCTGTCGGGCCTTAAGGTCAATTGGGCGAAGACTTGTGTGTTCCCGCTGCGAGCGGGATCACCAGTCCCTGGCAACGATTTGGGCGTGGTATGGGAGCCCTCTTGCTTCACCTATCTGGGTGTTCGCATCTACCACGCGACAGCGGACTTATTGGAGGGCAACATTGGTCGCTGTGTCCGGGCACTGAGGGGCAGCTTGTCTTTCTGGTCGACCCTCCCACTGACGGTTCTGGGTAGGATTGCACTTCTGAAAATGGTGGCGCTCCCCCGCTTCCTCTATTATTTCCGAACGCTGCCTGTCTGGATTCCCCAAGGGGTCTTTAGAGACCTGCGGTCAATGATCATTGGCTTCCCATGGGGGCATGGCCGCCGTAGAGTGGCCCTGAGCACGCTACTTTGCCCCAAGCTAGAAGGGGGCATGGCTGTGCCCGACTTCGAGCTGTATTATCTCGCGGCGCAGTTGCAGGTCCTTACTCAGAACGTAGCTAGGGTGTTTCGGCGTCCAGAGGAGGACCGAGATCGGGGGATACAACGCCACGTGCTGTCCTACATCATCATGCAACAGAGGCTCGAGTTGCGGGCCCTCACCATGGAGGAGCGGACGCTCCGGCTGTGCTGGCAGAGGAGCCTCCGGAGAGCGAAGGCATCACGGCCTTATGCACCGGAGATCCCGATCGGAATGCTGACGGCTTTGCCGCACGGGGGAGATTGGTCCCTGTTGTTGGATTGGGAAGAGGCGGGACTGCAGGTGGTAGGCGACTTATACATAGACGGGGCGTTGGCGCCGTTCGAAGCGCTCCGGGACCAGTTTGGACTGCCAGATGGGGGGTTCCTCCTACACGCGGCGGTGGTGGCTGCCATACAGAAGCACTGGAAAGGGGGGCTCATGGAACCAACAACGACTATGGCGTGCCAATATGTGGTGATGGCGGCGGGTACATTCAAAGCTGTGACGTGCCTCCATAATAGGATGCTGAATGAGGGACTGGAACCACTCCGAGGGCTCAAGGCTAAATGGGAGGAGAGCGTGGGCCGGCCCATACCGGATACGGCATGGGGCCATATCCTGCGGCGCACGTGGAAGGGCACGAGAAATGCGCGCTTTCAGCAAGTACATTTCTATGTGCTTCATAGGGCTTATTTAACTCCTGAGAAATTACAGCGGTACTTTCAGGTGCCGGATGCCCGATGCCCACGGTGTTCGTCTCTGGGCGCGGACATGGACCATTTGTTTTGGGGGTGCTCACACCTGGGGACCTATTGGGCGGAGGTAGGGGAACTCCTGAACGAAGTAACTGACAGGGAGGTGGAATTTGATATGGCGGCGTGCCTGCTGCTCTGGTTCCCGCATACTAAACACACCAAGGTGACAAGCAAATTCATTGACCTGGGTCTGATATTGGCGCAGAGGGAAATATTGTGGCATTGGAAGTCCAGGGGGGGACCCTCACTGCGTAGATGGAAGAATGAATTGCTGCGGTGGTCTGACTGCGAGAGTGTGCTCCGGATGAAGCAGGCTGTTAAGATGGGGAATGAGAAAGCATTGGATGCGGCGCGTGCATGGGAGTTAGTGGTACAAGCGTTGCGTGATTCTTTGGTAGAGGATGAGGATGGTGAAAACTAAGCCGGTGGACACCGCGGGGCGAACACAAAAGTATTGTACCACGCACTGTAGTGGATCCATCCAATTCGACAGGACGAGGCATACACCTTAGCAGTTGCCAGGGGAGGGGGGCTTTGGGGGGCTGGTTAATGGGAGTTTGGGGTGGGCCGGAAGCCGTTAGATGGTAGCCCATTAGGGCACCTTGGACCTACTAGGATGGTGGGTACTGTGTGGAGCGTGGAATGGCTGGGGAGAGCGGGCAGGTGTGACAACTCATAGCGCCTAGGGCAGGTCCCGACAAGGGCGGTACCACTGATTCTCACTGGGATGGCTGACGGGAGTGATGTTGTGGGTGGGGGGGTAAAAGCAGATACGCAAAACGACATTTCAACCATGGTCCCTATGGGACGTGCACCGTGATGTTTTCCTATTGAATGAAGTAATATGCCGCCCGGCCTCCGGGATGCGGGCTGAACGGCTGTGTACGATTTGGATTTCTTATTGGACGGGGGGATATCACGAGTGAACTGGCTGATTATTTGTATCCTGTGGTTTATAATTCTGCAATAAAAATATATTTAAAAAAAAATAAATAAATAACACCGCACACAGTCCAGCACACTTAGGAGAAAAAGCCATGTTAGACAGTTTACAGAATCTCTGGTACAATAAACATTTACGAGCAGCAGCAAAACAGAAAGTGCGTACTTGCATGATCTGTTGTCAGTTCAACCCAGGCAAAAGCATTCCTGTAGAGCAAGGTGGATTTCATCCTCCCGATCACCCTTTTGAAGTCCTCCAGATGGATTATATCCAGATGGAACGATGTCGAGGATTCAAATATGTCCTTGTAGTTGTATGTGCACTTTCCCGTTGGACAGAAGCATATCCAGTCCCAGATTACACTGCTCCGACCACTGCCAAACAGTTGGTTCGTAAATTCTTCCCACGGTACGGTTTGCCTCGTGTCGTGTACTCAGATAACGGTCAGCCATTCTCGTCCGAGCTAATGAAGCAGGTATCACTCCTGCTAGGATATCAGTGGAAGTTCCACTGCGTCCGACATCCCGAGGCAGCAGGTCTCGTAGAGAGACACAATCAGACACTGAAAACACGTCTTGCTAAGATTTGTGCCGAGAAAGGGGTAGACTGGATAGTCGCCTTGCCAGTTGCATTGTTTTATATGAGAATGGTCGCACACTCTAGAACAGGGCTATCCCCGTATGAGGTGGTCTTTGGTAGGCCACCGAATATGTGGGGGACGCCTTTGCCAAGGAAAATAACCGATGTTGATAGTAACATGTTGACAGATTACCTTGCCTCCTTGATGTCTGCACTACAATCTTGTCGTTCACAGGTTGCCGCAGCCTTTCCGGACAACACCCAAGTAAAACAACATGACGTCCGTCCAGGGGACACTGTCATCGTCCGAAATTTCGACAGGAAAAGCCCGCTGGAGCCCAGATGGAAACAGCCAAAGTTGGTGCTACTAACTACAAAGACCGCAGTGAAGTTGGAAGGGAGGAAGGGCTGGCTCCACACAAGCCATATAAAAAAGTTTCACGGACTGTTGCCAGACTCTTCCTCCCCCTCTAAGGACTGCCCAGATTCCAGTGACTCTAAACTCCCCCTGTTAGAGAAAACTCCGTCTCAGGAGTATAAAACAAAATTGAGGTCTAGTAAGTCAGACAGTTTAATTGTTTAAGTCCTCCCCTAGGTGAAGCGGTTAGACAGGTTCCTGACATGTACAAATTAGACCCCAATAGAGAGAGAGATAGACAGAAACAGATCAAGAAACAGAAACATTGTAAATCTCTCCGGAGCTATTTCATCATTACGTTATTGATTATGTTTTTTCTGAGTCTTATGGTTATTGGCATAAGTGTATTATTGCATATGTTTTTTCCTATTGCACACTCTACTCTTAATAACACTGCAGAGCACACGTTCAGTGAACTGCCTCCACACGAATTGTCTTACAGACTTGCGCTGCGCAACAATACATTCATCAGTATGTTACACCATTCCCATCAGACCAGCAATGCTACAAATTGTTGGATATGTGGCCGACTCCCTCCCTATCAGAAATACAAGGGAGCTCTGCCCCTCTTCCCGTATCCGTTTACGCATAATGGTTCCTGTGGTGCCTGGTTCAGTTTAATTAATTCTGTAGACACTGATTCCATAGTTTATCAAGGCAATTGGGTATGGGGAAATCTGAACACAGTCATGCATCAAGCATGTTTCCCAGACAAGGAGGGTCTCCCACAAAGGACAGGGACCGATCTAGAAAACGAAGTATATGGATTAGGTAATTATACACTTAACCTCATGATTCTGAATGTCCAGCCTGAAACCGAACCAGACTTGCCCTCTATGTCAGTGCTACCCGTTAAAGGCGAATTATGTGTCAAAAAGAATGGTTCAATACACCTAGGTCATAGTGAATGTACTACTGTGATCGAATTCAGTGATAAGGGCAAGTCCACATTCAAAGCTTCCCGTCATTCCTATTTCATTTGTGGTCATACCGCATACATACGTTTACCCCTAGATTGGGATGGTACTTGTTACATTGCATTCCTACTGCCCCCTGTTTTTCTAGCTCCTCCTGATTACCATAGAAATCCTCAGCTTATACATACTAGACACAAGAGAGAACTCCCAATTGTAGATCAGACTGAAACAGCATGGGAACAATATACAGATTTCAATAGAGGATTCTTTTTCTTTTTAGGACCTGTCTCGAATAGTAAATTGATACGAAAATTGACCAGAACCCTTGAAGCAGTAGTGAATGAAACTACTTCCGTCCTAGGTAACTTAACGGAGGAACAGTCTGCTATAAGACTTGTTGTTCTTCAGAATCGTCTCGTCCTTGACGTCAACCTGGCCGATAGGGGTGGGGCTTGTAGAGTCATCGGATCGAGTTGCTGTGTTTTCATTCCAGAAAATGCACCATCAGTATATAGAGACATATCCCGTCTTCATAAGATCACTAATCAGATTCATCAGAATCTAGGCACCTGGACTTGGTCCGGTTGGTTCTGGAGTACGATAAAAGCCTGGGGATGGAAGCTACTTTCTTTCCTAGGGATTATATTGGCCATAGTATTCAGTTGTTGTCTCTGCATTCAATGTGGGCCAGCGATATGTGGCTTGTGTGCCACAGCCTGCATTCCCCGTTCAAGTTCACGCTCTACATCCCGCCTGAGAAAGGATGAGCAAATGATGTTATATGAACAGATAGATGGATTAATGAAGATCGATATATCATGAAGGGTCCGTAGGGGACAAGGAGGGAATGAGGTAATTTGAATTTTTATGGTCAAGAAATGTCCCCTAACGTGAACCCCACAGTCTCCATGTACGTGCTTAAAGTGCATGTAACTTCCCTCCTCGACCAGCTATGAAGACGCAAATACATTTGCGTCCAACGTTAACATGTCCTCTTTCAGATCCACCATGAATGGATTGATAATTCAGTTCCTAAGTATGCCTTGCCACCGTCTTTTCATGGTGCACTTTCACGTTTTCCTAGCCCTGCAGAGCTAGGCCCTGATTTCTGCCATCGAGCCCTTTCTGCTCTCTGCCTCCTGAAAGCTGCAACGTGGGATACATCCCTGACCTCTGTCCTACTCCCTGCATGGCGAGCGGTGCCCGTCTCGGCCTGCTTGCCTGCCAAAGACAGTATTTTGCCTTCGAGTTATCAGTATAGCCGAGCTCAGCTCCTCGAAAACACATTCCAGTCTAGCAGAGTAGATAAACAACCCCCGGCTGCAGAGCAAAGGGCCCGGCCTTTCTGTCTCCATGCAAGTAATTCATTGCTCCCGTTACCATGGTAGGCCCATGGCCCCTCGCATTACACGCAGACACGTAGTCACATTTGCACGCATTAATAGTCAGTATAGAGTAGCCTCTGCCCAAGAGACCTTACCTTCTAGATAATATAGTTCCCCAAACACAAGATATCAGATATGATTTAGGAACGAGTCGATCTGACATGCCAGACTTCTGTCTCTTCCTCTAGTGCTAAATGTCAAGTCCCCTGCACCCTCCAGCCTCACGTCAGTCACACGTCATGCCGCTGCGCGCGCATCTTTGCTACAGATTTCTGCTGACATTGCAAGATTCCACTATGTATCCACCCACTTGTGACACTTTCATGTGACGTTTCTAGCACACACCTCTGTGTACGCCCTCGTGCACGCCTTCTGTTACGCACATGTGTTCTTATCTCGTTTCTCTCAGCTGTTACGCCTTCTGTATCCATCACCACTATATGCATTGACTATATATATTGTACTCTGTTAATAAAGTATTGTCTATCCTTTCCTGAACCTTAGCGGTGAAAGGAACATGATACCATGGTTCGAACCATTCCATTTTATGGAATAAAACCCTTATAACTCAGATACCACGGACTCTACCTCTCATTTCCGAGTGAGCTATTTATTGAACTTTACCGCATAGAAATTCCGACGGTAAATATTTATTTACCACACCTGTACCTCTAGAGTATTTCAGGATCTGTCAGTTGGAACAGTGTTATCCTCTGCCTGTACACTTGTTCCTCCCTTTGCCATTCCCTCTCTTCTGCTGCCTGTAGTCCCAACCGCCTTGCAATGACGTAGAAAGCCGCCATTCTGAAACCACTGTTGAATTTTGGGACTCTTTTTATAGCCTTCACCTGGTTACCACCTGCATTCATTTCATGGTAAATACTGACTCATAAATACCGAATTTCCGTGAATTCGGTATTTTTCGTGTTTCCTACATCTCCATAGCCATTTATTTACTGTTTCTTATTTAACTATTCGGCAAATAGGAATTCGGTAATTATGTAATCGGTAAAATCCGTTTTGGTAATTACTGACTCATTTTTACTGAGTCAGATTTTTACCGACTCATGTTTTCCGATTCGGTAAATATTCAGCTCCTACTTCTCATTTCATGGATACCGGTCGGTAACGCCCGATTTTACCGATTTTCGGCCATTACCGACCGATAAAGGGCTATCTACATCTGGCCCTTCATGTTTAAAACCAACTTTACTAAAAGATGTATTTTATCATTCTGAGTTCGGGCATACTAAACTCGAATTTCTACCTAGTTCCCTGAGTCAGTTAGGATTATAAGATGTAATAATCAAACTGCCCATTCTGGCCTATGGGGCATAGGTAGCCTTGCAATAGTGAAAAAAATGGCTGTAATTCACTATTAGGAAATGCCACACACACCAGGGTTTGTCCTACCTTATACTTACATTGCACCCTGCCCTTGGGCATACTATAGGGGTTTCTGATATGAAGAAAAGGGGTGGTTTAGGGACTGGCAAGTGGGTGTACTTGCCCAGTCAATATGGGAGTGCCGGACTGTATACAGGCTCTGCAATGGCAGACCTGAGACACACATTTACAGGCTGCTTCTTGGGGTGGCACCACCAGTGCTGCAAGCCCACCAGCAGCATTCGGTTTACAAGCCCTGAGCACACTCAGTGCACTGTACTAGGGTCTGACAAGTAAACCAAACCAGCCAATCATGGAATCACTAAACCATATATTAATTTACAATAGGGAGGGCATATGCACTTTAGCACTGATCAGCAGTGGTAAAGCGCCCAGAGTCATAAAACAGCCAACAACAGGTCAGAACAAATAGTGGAAGGCAAAAAGTTCAGGAATGACCCTGCAAAAAGGGTCAAGTCCAACATATATATATATATATATATATACATATATATATATATATATATATATATATATTTTACCATACCAAGCTTTCATTCAAAGAAGGCGCTGACTCCGTGAATCTCAATCCAAACGATTTATCACTTAATCAGTTTCTGCTCAGACGCGTTTCGGGGCTTGCTCCCGCCTTGCTCACTAACATCTGCCCTTCAAACTGTGCGCAATATATACAGGTACAAAATGTCAAGGGTTTAATTAACAAAACTAATTAGCACTGGCTGTTGCTATGGTATCACAGTTACACCCTCTGTGATGACGTGCACAATTACATGACTAGGCACATTTAAACTTTATGGCAGTCTGTTTTCACTTGTTTTCATGACTAATTGTCCCCAAAACAATTTTTCCCAACATTAATTCATGCTTTGGAAAATGTTTCACGAAGCGTTACCATAACTGTGTTTAAAAATAGATCACAGAACATCATACGTTATACACTCGTTAAGTACGATACAATGTATTCTTTGTTTACATGTCCCCGTTCCGCCACTGTTTGTCAGCTCATGTGTGTTCTCCCATATGACGGGATTGGCTAAAACCTGGGAGGTCAATGTGAATTCGCATGTGATTGGGCGCTCGGTCAGGAGTGATAATCATGCACCAAATACTTGCCGATTACTGGTTTGCTGGCCCGTGTTTGAGGATATAGAGCAACTTGGTAAGTGAGAATGAAATCTTACCATCGTTATCATGCTAGTGCCCGTACTTTAATAAGGTAGTTGCTTATATGTATATATATCCCAAACAAAGCTGCTTCTACTGCAACGCTGTGACCCATAGGAAAGTGGCGTACTCTCCGGTGAAGCACGCCGGTAAGTATTAGGTCCAAAACAGATAACGATATTTGTACGCTCTCTTGGAACCACAAAACAATCCAAAAGTAGTCATTCTTCGGTTTATTCACACAACGCGTTTCGGCGACTTGCCTTGATCACGATGATAAGTTTGTGTGAGAAAATGTGCTATTTTAAATAAAGTTACACATACATCGAAATAAATGTAGGACATACAAATTTACAACACTGCGTGTAACGTCTTATGTATGAGTGAAACTTGAGCTTTCCACACTGTTGACAAATGTCCATTATGTAAACATGTCCAAATGTGGCCTCAAATATGTGCAGCATAACATAGATGATATGCCATTATCGATAAAGTTGCCCATACATCGTAATAAATATAGGAAATGTAGTATATACACATTCACAACATAACGTATTGGCCATCTTGTAACGTCTGTTGTACGATAGTTCTTAAAAATAGGCTATCCACACTATTGACCAGTGTCAAATATGCTGACATGTATAATCATCAGCAGGGGATGACTTAGACTATGTACAGCATGAAATAAATATTAAACATGCGACATAACATATACATGAGTTGTGTGTCGGCCATCAACAACGTTTCACAAAATCATACGTTATATAGCGTGTTAAAAAATGTATAGTCTCCACATAATTGACGAGTATCCTACATAGGATCAAGAAATCCTCTTAAATACCGTTTGTAAGAATTATTGACAAGTGTCAGAGTATTGCATGTACTCAACTTCGGGTTCAACACGTATTGACAATGTTTGGCATGAGGACACCAGATATATGTGTCTTGACAACCCTATTAGTCCTGATATTGTATGTAGGCACACTGTAATATGACCACCTAGAAAGCTTCAAATAAATCCATGACTTGCTGACAGTCTCATATATCTTACATTTGTATACGTGTAACTTCTTTTGTGCTTAATTGTGAAATATAATAATAGCTGACCGTAACACTATGTGCCTACGAATGGATGAACAGGATGGGGAGCCCGTGATGGTGAATCAATTAATGGTGTGAAGCCCTCCCTGTTCTCCTGTAAAAAGAAACATACACAAAAGACCAAATTACAATTAAATAAAAATATTTTTCTAGCACAGTTGTTAACATGTTCATGAAGGCATTATTATTGCAATTCTAAATCACTGAATCTAAGGCATCCACTGTATTCTACTACAGATGTCATTACTTAGTATCTAAAGTGATTAGATTAGACGGGAAAACTCAGTAAAGCTGGGGCTAGAAATGTGTGTTATCTCTATGAGCCCTCTTTAAGATGTACTGCTAATTCTTCATCCCAATTGAGACCACCCGGATGTTTACTTTGGAAATTAATTATATGTCTGGATTCATGCTGTCTGAGGGATAGCAATCTGTCTCCTCCTCTCGGACTGGCGTGGATTTGTTCAATCAGCATATAACTTAAAAGATTAGCATCAGAGTAGTGCTTGTCTTTAAAGTGTCGTGCCACAGGGTACTTGGGGTCCTGGTTGGTAATCGCCCTTCGGTGTTCTAGAACGCTTTTTTGGCACTGCACTTCGTACTGCTGATATACCATAGTTGACAGGGGCATTCTATGATATATATATAACATAGCTGGTACTGCCTGTAAGGAATTGTGTAATCTTTCTCCTGACTCCATTGTATGTCAGTTCACTTCTGTATGTGCTGTTGCTACAAGCTTTGCAGTGACTACACGGGTAAAAACCCTGTAGACCATGTTCTGTGTTGCCTGGATACTGCGTGATGTCATTTCTAGCAACTAAGTCTCTAATGTTAAGGTTGCGTCTGTACGTGATACTCAGTCTTTTCTGTAATTGACTGCCTATGATGTTATCTTGTTTTGAGATATCCCAATGTTTTGCAATCACTCGTTTAACCACCTCAGATTTGGCATTATATGTCAGTATCACTCTTGTAATGTCATCAACCTCATCAGTTTGTGTCTCTTGATTTTCCAGAGTTTGTTTTCTGTCCACTTTTTCTGCCCTCTCTATTGCTCGTTTGATAACCCAGTAAGGATATCCTCTTTCCTTGAATCTGCCTGCAATAGTATCCCTCTCTATGTTGTATGCTTCATTAGTGTTACAGTTTCTCTTTGCCCTCTGCAGCTCTCCATAAGGTATACTCCATTTGAGTACCTCTGGGTGACTGCTGAGGGCATGCAACACACTGTTTCCCACTGTCTCCTTGCGGAAAAGGGAAGTGCAGATTTGGTTATTTTTTATCTCAAGGCTTACATCTAGGTACTCAACTTTTGTATTGCTGATAGTTCCAGATAGTTTGATGTTATATTTGTTGGCATTCAGGTTATTAACAAATGTCTCGGCCTGTTCTGTGCTCCCCCTATAGACAATGAATAAATCGTCTATATAGCGGAGCCAGACCACCACCCTTTTGAAATCTTCTATCAGGGTGACACTGCCATGGATCTCTTGCTCCGAGTATCCCATAAATAAATTAGCGAAACTGGGAGCAAAGCAAGAACCCATGGCAGTCCCGTTGATCTGCCTGTAGAGGGCGCCATTAAACGAAAAAATGTTGTTTTTCAGACAGAAGTCAATCATAGACATGATCATTACGTTATGTTAAAAAAAAGTCATAGGTCTGTTACGCAGATAGAATTTGCATGCTTCTATTCCCTGTTGATGGTCAATTATAGTATACAAAGAATGTACATCAAGCACCATGAAGTTCAAGTCAGTCTCCCATTTCAAATTCTCTATCTTGCTGAGAAAGTCTTAGGTATCCCGTAAATATCTAGGTAATTGTACTACATAGTGTCTAAGGAAGTGATCCACATATTTTGAAATGTGTTCACATACACTGCCTATAAAGAGACTATCGGGCGGCCTGGAGGTTGAGTCTTATGTTTATGCAGTTTTGGTATCAAATACAGTATTGGAAGGATCAGATGATCCTTTTTCAGGTAACAATATTCCTCCCATGTGAGTAGTCCTTTGTCTCTCCACATGATGAGTTTGTCCCATATTTCCGTTACACTAGTACTGTATATTGATCGCATTATTTGTACATAGAATTTCGTATCCCCCAATTGACGCATAGCTTCAGAGATATAGTCATCCCTGTTGAGGATCACAATATTGCCCCACATATCTGCAGGGCGTATGACAATGGAGGGATCTTCCTGCATAGATTTGAGGACTTGTCTTTGCTTAAGTGTCAGATTATTAGGTGAATTAGCCTTAAAGTTAGTTCTACCTCCTTGTTGCTTTCTCAGCTTGATCAAGTCTTTGACAGTACACTCATGAAAAGTATCAATGTTATCATGGGGGAGTGTAGGCATAAATCCCACCTCAAAGCCTGCATTCCTAAGTATATCAACTGATGCTGGCTGCGTGTCATCTTGTTCTAGTGATGCGTCCAATTCGGCAATCACTAAGAGATTATCTACATCTCCTACATTAAAATCATTACTTTTGTCCCTCAGTGAATGATCCGTATTGGGTCCATGTCCCAATCTTTTTGGTTTATGCCATTTTTTCAACTTGATCTTACGCACAAACTTAAAAAGATCTATACGTGTCTCTGTAAAGTTGAAGTTAGCTGTAGGGCAAAATGAAAGACCTAAGCATAAAGTACGTTTTTCTAATTCACTAAAGGGTCTATGTGAAAGATTAACTACTGTCCGATTTACCATTTCTGTATCCATCAATTTGCTTTGTTGGAGCGAGTTACACATTTTCCCATGGCTCCCTTTCCTTTGGCTGTGTTCCCAGCATTGTTGAAGTCTTTTTTTGCGGTTTCTTTGTTTTTTTGTTGTTGTTGTGATGTTTGTCCTCTGCCTCGTCCCGACCTCTCCCTCTGAGTTTCTGTGAGGTGTCCGCTCTTGTTTTCTGTCGATATTTTTGCATCACTCTGAACTCGTCTAAAAAATTCACCTGTTTAGGTATTCGATCTTGTCCTGATGCTTGTTCTTGTGAGGCATCCGAGTCAGTGTCGCTTATTACCGGTATCTCCATTAATATGTTCGAGGCTGCCGCTCCGACTTTCTCATTTCTTTCCGCTCTGTAGAGATGGTCATATTTTTTACTAAAGGTTAGGATTCTTCCGCTTTCATAATCAGCGTAGTCCCTATTCATTTTTCGTTGTTTTCTCAATTTGATATCCTCCTCATGTTTGGTCAGACGTTCTTTCATTTGTTCCATTAATCTTTTCATGGTGGATTCATCCACCGACGATTCTTTCACGTCCATAATAGTTTTTATCTGCTGCAGTAGTTCCTCTCTATCCTCCCACGCATATTTGATGAGGATTTCCATCATGGTTTTTGAACTTTTAGCAGAATGATTTGACCAGTCTTGCAACATGTTGGGATTAGGTGACTCGTACGTTGGAGTAATAAAAATCCTCAATCCTCTTGGTACCATCGATTGGTCCACATAGTTCTGTAGGGAAATCGCTTCCCACCATTTAGATACTTCAGTACGTCGCAGTTTTTCTAATTTTTTTAGTTTCTCCTCCCTGGTGTTTGCAGCTACATTGGTACCATTGTTCTTATTGGGAATTTAATTTCCGCCTGGTTTTCTGCTGAACAGGGCTTGAGCAGCAGCCCGTCTAGTTGCCTCATCATCCGTGATAGTGCCACCGAAGTCCAGTTATTATCGCCGGATTGTGGTTGTTCCCCTCTTGTAAATATCAAGAGTTCTTTCTGCCGGTAAAAAACGCGTGTCTTTTTGGATAATCAAAAATGTTGTGATAGCAGTTTAGCTGTTTGTTATAATTTATGTTATTGTCTCTGGCGGGGATCTTGTTCGTGCGTTCTAGTGCAATTATATCAACCCGCAAAGTTGCTAAAACTGCTTCAGAATATTCCAGCGCGTAAATACACTTGCGACCCACTTCCCTCAGGTAGTTTCCACACACCCCCGCTGCCCCGCGGTTGGACGTACTCAAGCTGGATTCTACAATCTCGGCTCGTGTCATCCGTCCGCTAGGGACGGAAAGTGCTCTGTGGGCTTACCTGGGAAACGGACGCTTCGGGGGCTCAGGTCTTGATTCACAGCTCCTCCCTCAATTCTTCTCTCTCATTCCTCGTGTACCGGCCGGTCAGGGTGCGTTGCTCAATTAAGTATCCCAAACAAAGCTGCTTCTACTGCAACGCTGTGACCCATAGGAAAGTGGCGTACTCTCCGGTGAAGCACGCCGGTAAGTATTAAGTCCAAAACAGATAACGATATTTGTATGCTCTCAGGAACCACAAAACAATCCAAAAGTATTAATTCTTCGGTTTATTCACACAACGCGTTTTGGCGACTTGCCTTGATCATGTGTGATAAGTTTGTGTGAGAAAATGTGCTATTTTAAATAAAGTTATACATACATCGAAATAAATGTACGACATACAAATTTACAACATTGCGTGTCGGCCATCTTGTAACGTCTTATGTATGATTGAAACTTGAGCTTTCCACACTGTTGACAAATGTCCATTATGTAAACATGTCCAAATGTGGCCTCAAATATGTGCAGCATAACATAGATAATATGCCATTATCGATAAAGTTGCCCATACATCGTAATGAATATAGGAAATGTAGTATATACACATTCTCAACATAACGTATCGGCCATCTTGTAACGTCTGTTGTACGATAGCTCTTAAAAATAGGCTATCCACACTATTGATCAGTATATATATTTAAAGGTTTGGGAGACTGCCCAAAACGCTGTCCGCCTGCCTTTATGTGTCGCCGTCAGCTGTGGCGACAGAGGCTATCAGTGATGTCATCAGTGATATCACTGACCATTCCATGGATGACATAATATGTGACATCATGAGCAGTGCATTGCGGGGGAGAGAGTTATAATTAGCTGAACTAACTTTAGCAGTGGAATTTCTATGGTTTTTTACGAGTGAAATGTCCAGCTAACTATAACACCCCTGAAACCTATGGTTTTTTCATTGAATTTCTAAGGTTTTTTAAATGCTAATTTCTAACTATAACTGGCCTGAAACCTATTTTTTTTCAGTGATTTTTAAAAGGTTTTTAAATGCTAATTTCTAACTACAATATCCCTATAACCTATAATGTTTTTAAGTAAATTTTAAAAACACATGCATACTTTTTATAGTGAAAACAAACTTAACGGTAGTCTTTTATAACTTATGGTTATGGCTTCTGGTTTTATGGTATTTATTTTTGGGGCATTTCCGTCTGTATTTACCCATATATATTTTGGGTTTTGTGAAAAAACTGAATCTGAAATGAGTATATTTCCACATTTATTTGCCTGATAAATATGCACTCATGGCTGAAGGACTGACTGTTTTCTTAGATGATAAACTATACACAACCTTGATATTAAAATGTGCATGGTTTCTTATATGAGCATATATATATTGATTTTTAAGGCTCTTTACTAAAATTCTTTTATTGTTTGAACCCTTTTACTTTTAGACAGACCTATTGGTCTGGTACTCATAATTGACAGCATTTAGAATCACTTAAAAAATAACCCAATTTCCGTTTTGTATTCACATTTTAAAATAAAAAATAGAGGAAAATAAATGCTTATCTGTCTGTATTTATCTGTAAAAATCAGTAAAAACGAAAAACAAGGAGCCCTACTTATAATTTAACAATGTTTTCAACTTAATTAGCAGTAATAAGCATATAAGTGTAGTAAAAGTATGATGCAGCACCTATAATACTTGACTTCGAACAACAGTGTTTAAAGTTCAATTCCCGACTCCAGCAGCATCTTAGCCCACCACTATCTCACTGTGGGTAACACCTTGCTTAATCTTCTCTACTCCCCCGAGCGCCGGCACACCTTTCCGGGGGTAGATTTATGCTTTACAAATGCTGGCATTTTTTTTATTTAACAGCATAGTGATGACAAATATTAGCACCTTTTTTTTTCTTCGATTGTGAACAATATATTTTTATGTCTTCTATTTAGATGTTTTTAATCATGAGAATGCAAATGACACAGTTTGCTGGGTAACAGTTTTTAAACCTTCCAACGTATGTACATATTAAGCACCTTATACGTGTTACGATGGAAATCGAAACCTGCACAGCTTCACAGTTTGTAACTCTTCCCTACACGTGCACACGTTCAACAGTTAAAACGTGAGCACTTGTTAACTATGAAACGTGACATCTAAATGGGCGGAGCCGCATCTTCATTCCATAGACTACTCAATAACCAAAAACTATAAAACTACACCCGTTGTGCGATTAGTTTAGTTTTAGCAAGTTATTTCTCTGTGGCCATTCTGTGATGCAGGTTCCCTTTTCTAGCGTTGGATTCTTGTTTTGCATCAACAAAACACATTCCGGAGTTGTAAGTTGTTTGAATATGGCATAGTAGATATTTATAATACATAGCTATATTAATAGAATATTAAAACATTTATATGTAGAAAAAAGTGTTATTGCATGTTTTTGCCTTTTTTTTCTGTAACGTCATCAGCTTGTTTTCAGAAACGGACAGATTACAGCAAACATTGCTCCTTTTCTGGCTCCTTTGAGCTCATATACTGTGACTTTGTATATTATAATATTGACACTGTACTTGACCTCAGAGGGGTTGGTGACCCATCGGCACAAACCCTAAACATTTACAATTAACGTTACCACCTTCCAGTTGTTAGTCTGTTTTCCCCTGGGGATCATATCCTGTCAATATGGATATTAAAATATGAACAGTCATGGTGATCTCAGAGGAGTTCATGACCCGTCGGCGCAAAGAGTAAAGATATATAAGCAACATCACCAGTTTCTGGTTTTTAGTCTGTTCCCCCCTTTCAAACATATGCTGTGAAGATGTATATTATAATTTTCACAGTCATTATGATCTCAGATGAGTTTATGACCCGTCGCCACGAAGATCAAACATTTCGAAGTCCCGGAGTAAAGTAGCTCTGAAAATAATCACCACTTGAAAGTATTTTGTTATTGATCTTCTGTTTTATTCATATCTTTATTTTCCTTTTCTTTTTACTGCAACAATGGTGTCATTTGTTTTATTGTAATAGACTGTCCTATTGTTACAGAAGTGGAATTGGAGATTTTTATCTGCATCATCTGAAATACAGCTTACTAACCTTTATATCTTACTTGATCAGATATTTTTTCAGTGAGCATATTTTACAAAATTGCAGTCTAAAAGAATGTAGCTTTCATATATACTTTGTTACTTTAAACATTTGATAAACCCTACATTTCTGAATGTTATTTTCTAATTTCTATTTTTCTCAGTTGCAGTTCCTATACACCTTCTCCCTATTGAATATATATTACCAGCACTGTATGTTACAATAGTACTGTGCTATATATTCATTAAAGAGTAAGTGATTTGTTAGCGGAACAGTGTGCGACCTCTAAGCACTACGACAGAACGAAACCGAATTCTACAGAATACAAATTTGAAAAATTATAATGCATAGATTTCTATGTAATATGAAGTCCTTTGTCTTTAACTGTTTTTTACTTGTTCTTCTGACCTCAGATGATGTAGTTCAGTAGTGTTTGTTGTAGCACTTCTTTTCTACTTTATCTAAAAGTAACTGATGCCCTCTTATATTATCAAGAATATGGGGCAACACTTTTACAAACTATAGCAGAAAAAAGGAGGGTATTGCCACGCTTCAATGATATTTTATGAAATTCCATTTTTATTTATCACCCCTTCGATATATACAGTGTCAGTTTCCGGGGAAAGTTTTTTTGTAATTGCTAAATAAAAACAGTTTCAAACCTATACTGAAATTTTTGCTGCACAACCACACCTCCCAGTCAGAAAAGTAAACACAACATTATAGGTAAATAGTGCTCCTGGGAAGTATCCCACCCGCAAACTTGATAAAAAGAAGACAGCAAAATACTGTTATTTTTCCGCCGTGATTTGTACACCCCACTGAAATTATATAAATGGCCCTTAAAAGATACCAAAAACTATTTTTCCCTTCACAATCCCAGTCCACCACCTTGTGACCACTGTACAGAGTTAATAGTGTTCCTACTCTCCCCTCTACTACTTTGTTTTCCCGAACTCCTTTGGATGTGCGTCACAAAATGACTGACAACAGTGAACCATTCCCACCCAATAAGGAGCACACTTGTGCTCGGAACACTTTAGTCAATAAAATGTCCATGTTCTTCTGCAGAGGAGGAGGGAATGGCTGCCAACACTTCTACTTTTAATGCTTCACAGCCAATGAACATTAAACGTCAGAAGGTCCCACTTGGAACAAGTTACCCAATTAAATGCCCCTAATACTCTGCGGAGAGGAAAGGAATCGCTGACAACACTTCTACTTTCAATAGTTTACAGCCAATCAACATTAAGCCCTGGAAGCTCCTCCTTGGAACACTTCAGCCAATCAGATGTCCTTCCTACTCTGCGGAGCGGAAGTGAATGGCTGCCAACACTTGTACTTTCAATAGTTCGCAACCAATCAACATTAAGCTCTGGAAGCTCCTCCTTAGAACACGTCAGCCAATCAGATGTCTCTCCTACTCCACGGAGGAGAAGGGAATACCTAGCAACACTTCTACTTTCAATAGAGAAATCAACATTAAGCTTAGTTAGGTTCTCCTTACAACATGTGGGCCAATTAGATATCCTTGCTACTCTGCGGAGGAGAAGTGAATGGCAGAAAATACTTCTACCTTCGATGGTTCGCACCCAATGAACATTAAGTTTGTTGTTGGAACATCTAAGCCAATTAAATGTTACATTTGTTCCACGCACACATACAGAACACGCTCTCCCACATATTAATAAATTTCCTGTAACAAAGTGACTCTATCGGTAACAAAAGTGAACACTGCATAATAAATAAACATTATATTAAAGAAAGGCCGCAATACAACGCATTGTTGTTTTCACAATATCATTTCCACAGCCTAGTGCAACCCCCTCCCAACATGAATAAAACTCTTTTTTGAGAATTTCTGGAAGATTCATCAAACAACACCAAAGTTATTAGCAAATCAAAAAATGCTTTTCCTATGGAAACTAGGTTGTAACTATAACTACCTACTCGCGATCAACTTTTCATGTAGACAAAAGGCCTCATTTACACTGCAAGCCTTTTTGCGGTGCCATGCTGCAGCTCTTTCAAAGCACAGGGATGTGACAATTTACAATAAAATTTCGCATTTCTGTGCTCTTCCCTGCGCTGGTGCACAATGGGCTCCCATGCGCCGACTCAAGCACTCTTGCACCACGGTGGAAGGATGCCTGGGTCACAGGAATTCAGAATGCAGAACGCACAGGAGTAAAAAAGGAGGAGAAATGAATACATTTCTCCTCTTTGCGCCTCCCAACGCCTTTCATGCAAAGCGCTGCGTGTAAAGGGGTGATATTTACAAGGACAGGAAAAGCCACTCAGGGCGGTTTTTCCTGTCCTTGTAAATACGGCGCAGTAAATTGTGCTGCTGGTACATCATAAAAAATGATGCACCTGTGGCGCAAGGGGCTTGTAAATAAGCCCCAAAGAGATTTTGTTTTGCTAATAACTTTGGCACAATTTCACGAATCTTCACAAAATTTTCAAAACTACTGTCTGAGTTACCTTAGGTGCTGTTTGGAACATTTCGGGGTGATTGATCAAGTTGGGGGTCGAGAGAAAGGGGATTCCAAAATGCTTTTTCCCATGCAATATGTGTGGGGATTTTGCATTTTTTAACACAACTGCAGCCCGAACCGCAGAACGTATTTACACCAAGTTTGGCAGAAAGCTAGATCTTGGTCCAGAATAGTGATTTTTGGTGTAAATATGATCAGTAATTTGTCAGTATTTATAGAAAGAAAAATATAGCTCTATAGGAATATTGTATATTCACAGGAAAAACCAAAGGTACTTTATAGTTAGGTTTATGTTTTACCCATACAGAACAATAGAAATTCGGCACTTATAGTTATACTTATGTTAAGCAACTATAATTTATGTATAACATGTATAACATATATATATATATATATATATATATATATGAAACCAACTCTCTGTAATGTGTACTAAAAAGTAGTACACTGTGCAGATAGTCCAGAGGATCCCCAAATGATACACAGAGGAAAAAAGCACATCATTCTAATGCTCTTTTCGTAGTAGTGTGGGGCGAGCAGTTAGGCTTATCAGAGGGTAGTGCTAAGCATTTGTTGTTCTCATAGAGCTAATAAATCAGACACACACTCAAGAATAAATCTAAGACCAATTGTAAACAAAAAGTTGAGTTGTTTGTATCTTTTAAGACTAAGAACACAGTTCTAAGGTAAGTACTTTCGGAGATATGATTTTTTAAAGTTTGAAAAATATATCAATTTTGTGCGCAATTATGCACCATAAGAATCAATAGGGAAAAAAAGGATAAAATCCATTTAAAATCAGGCAATGCATTCATGAAGTTCACCTTCTTGTTTTAGGTCAATGCCGAGGCCAGTAGGAGAAGTTCAGGAGCATCCTGGATCATGCAGGAGCAGAAAGCTGAGGCTCTTGGAAACTGGTGTGCAAGGACAAAGGGTGACACCTGAAATTGCACTACACAGGCAGAATTACAGAAAAGTCTGGTTGGTCTCCTTGGAGTGAGGAGGTCGCGAGGGCCTGGGGACCATGGGAGCAGAGCTGGCTAGTCAGTACTGGCACTGGTGGTGCCAGGTGCAGAGCAACCAGGTCAGCCCGTTGTTGTGCGTCTTTAGGGCCCTCACTGTCAGGAGCAGGCAGCTTGGAGAGATAATCTTGGGACAGCTTGTCCACTCAAGAATTGGGCCTCAGGTGTCTTGACATCTCTCAATGGATGCTTGCCTCTGGTGCTTTGGGAGTCTGGAGTAGACACTTTTGCTTGGTTTCATACCACTGGGGGTCTAGCACAGAGGCAGATCTGACCCTCCGGAGCTGTTTTACCTGATTTGGTGCTGCGTCAAGGTCATCGTGGAGCAGCAAGTCAACAAACTGGATCTCATGGGATGGTGACTGCATTGTGCAGGGCAGTATTGCCTTCACTCTAAGGGGGCTTCTGGGTGATTTGTTGAAGGTTGTAGATTATCTGGGGTTCTTGGAGTCCTTGCAGGTTTCAGGACAACTCATCAGTAGCCCTTGTTGAGTCTTTCTTGCCGCTGGCAGTGTTTTGTTTTTTCTTTCAGTAGCAGAGCTTCTGTTCCCATGCTGGAGGTCTTTTTTTGCTCTGGTCTTCTTTGGTCCATTAAATCTGAGATTCAGGTCTCAGAGAGCCACCCAAATAGTAAATCTAAGCATGTTACAAGCGGAAACAGGTAGTAGCAAATGGGCTACTTAACTTTAAGGTGTCTATACCCTCTAGTGATCATGTCCTATGGGAGAGGCACTACCCTAGTCCTGATTGGAGGTTTTTTCACCATCTCAATATGGAGGAATTTCAGGAAAGGGGCTCACCTTGCCAGTCCCATGCAAGGTCTAGTGCAGGCTGGGGGGGTCCCTCCTCCTAATCAAACTATTTTCCCATCTTTCCTCCTGTCAAAAGTGAAGCAGGATAGGAGACCTGGCCTACCCACTATCTAGGTTGTATTTCATAGGCGACATTGCCTTCGAATGTTCTCGCCCTGGAAGGCCATCCTATCCTGGAGGAGTGTGAAACACCCTTGCCCAGAGCAGGCTTTGTTTCTGTCATCTGAGAGCACTGGCTCTCACCCCATGTGGTAAGAAACATGTCTGGTGCTGGCAGTCTGGTGAAAACAGGCCAGAGTCCCCAGTAGTGTTTTGTATGGTTTCAGGGGACCCTATAAAAGAGTCTCCTATGTAATTATACGATTAAATCCAACAATGGCATCAGTGAGGATTAATTATGGCAAGATATTTGGAACCAAACATATTAGATATCAGTGAAGCCATCATGGAGCTAGGAAACTCATGTTGACAAGTATCCCTCCCATGTACTCTTTATGGATTCTCTGTTCACCTACAACATCACAGAATGGACTGGAAATTGTAGGGGCATATCTGCTCATGCTGATTTGTCAAAACATAGGATATAGTGCATCCTGCCTTAGGGCTAAAGGCCTGCAGTAGGTGTGACTTGTCAATATCTTATGCAGTGTATGGGTGGCATGGCACTCAGGGCTGTGTGCCATGTTGACTCTTCAGAATGTTTTGCACCAAGACATGTGGCCTGTAATGGCAAAGTGCATAGGCTTGGTGAGGGGGCCCTGGGGTGGTGCAGCAAGGGCTGCTGCCATAGAGGACCCTCTGCAGTATCCATGCCCTTGATAGCAGAGGTACCATTTTCTAGAGACGTACAGTGTTTTTAGGAAAGAGCACTGGTACTGAGAACCTGATTAGCAGGGACACATTACACCTCAGTCAAAGCCAGGAAAAAAGTGGGGGGGGACTGCAACAAACACCCAGTTTCTCACAACAAATATAATTTGTGTACTACTAATGAGACATACCATTTGTAGCATATATTATGTGATTGGCTGTGAGTGTGTGTATCCATGTGTGAGTAGGTGTCTGAGTGACTCTACAGGTGTGTGAGCTGTTGTATGGGTGAATGGCTGTATGAGTGAGTGAGTGACTGTGTGTGGCTGTGTGGGAGAGGGAGTCAGTGTGTTAATGGTATATGGGTGAGTGAGTGGGTATGTGAGAGGCTATATAGGTGAAGATTGGGTCCATAAGTGGTGTACCAGTGAGTGAATGGGTGTTTGAGTGACTGTATGAGTGAGTGAATGTGAGAGTGCCTTTATGGTTGAGTGTGTGCTTGTGTCAGTGACTCTATAGGTGAGTGTCTATATATGATTAAGTGAGTGGGTATGTGAGTAACTGTGTGGGTGAGTGAGTGGCTATGTGAGTGATTGTGTGGGTGAGTGAGTAGGTATGTGAGCTGTATGAGGACTGACTCAGTGTATGAGTGGCTGTAAGGGTGGGTGTATACATGGCTATATTGGTGAGTGACTGGGTGCATACATGGCTGTATGGGTGAGTTAGTCGTTCTTTGAGTGGCTGTGTGGGTGTATGAGTGTGTGTGTTAGTGTCTGCACATCTGTATGGCTGGGTGTATGAGTGGCTGTATTAGTGAGGGGCTGGGTGTATAAGTGGCTGTTTGGGTGAGTTAGTGGTTGTGTGAGTGTCTGTATGAATGAGTAAATGTGCGAGCGGCTCTATGAATCAGTGTGAGAATGAATACTTGTATGGGTCTGTGAATGGGTATGTGAGTGGTTGTGTGGTAGTAGGAGTGCATGCATGAAAGGTTGTATGAGGTGTGAGTGGGTGTGTGAACGGTTCTGTGGATGTTGTCATCAGTGATGTCATCAGTGATGACACTTACCATGTACTGAGTGATGTAATATATGAGGTCATACGCAGTGCATTGTGGGGGCGTAAGTTATGATTAGCTCAGGTGACCATAACTGCTGAATTTCACTGGTTTTGTACAAGTGAGATCTAAGCCTTGCTATAACATCCCTGTAACCTTTGTTTTTTTCAGTGAGTTTAAAAGGTTTACTAATTTTATTTCCTAACTGTAACCTGTAACCTTTGAAAGTCAGGATTTGAGTGAGTGCATGAGTGTCTCAGTGGGTGTGTGAGCGAGTGTTTGAGTGTCTCAATGGGTGTGTGAGTGGGTAAATGTGTCTTTAAGTGAGTATGTGAGTGGGTGTGTGACTCTCTGAGTGGATGCATGAGTGGGTCTTTCAACTAGTGCATGAGTGTGTTAGTGGGTGTATAAGTATCTGTGTGGGTCTGTAACTGGGTGCATGTGTCTCTGAGTGGGCTTTTTAAGTGGGTTTGTGAGTGGGTGCATGAATGTCTGAGTAAGTCTGTGAGTAGGTGCATGAGTCTCTGAGTGGATCTGTGAGTGGGTCTGTGAGTCTCTGAGTGGATCTGTGCTTGGGTGTAAGCCTCTGAGTGGGTCTGTGAGTGGGTGCATGAGTGTTTGAGTTGATGAGTGAAAGGTTGCATCAGTCTCTGAGTGGATCTGTGAGTGCGTGTAAGTGAGTCGGTATGTGAGTGGGTGCATGAATGGCTGAGTTGGTCTATTAGTAAGTACACAACTAACTTAATGGGTGTTTGTAGGAAAGTGTCTCTTTTGACATAGTTAGCCCCCACATTTTGCTTGATGCCTGATATGATTTCGAACTGTAAGTGCTCAGGGTCCCTGCTTACCAGGTTCCAAGTGCCAGATCTCTTTCCAAAACTGTACCACAATTGATACAACTTCAGCCATCCCTATAAGTCCCTAATAAATGGTACTCCTGTTACCTAGGGCATGAGGCCACCCCAAGAACCCTTCATCAAGACCATGCACACTGCCATTGCAGGCTGCATGTCTTGGTGCAGAGAAAAACAAAAAGAGTTGACATGTCAGACAGCCCTAGGTGTCATGCCCTCATACATTGCATGAGGTATAAGTATGTCACCCCTACTGCTGGCCTTACAGCCCAAAGGTAGGGTGCACTATAACCCATGTGTGGACTTACCTACATGAACAGATATGACCATGCAGTATATCAGCCATTCTTGGATATTGTAAGTGCACAGGGAAGCCATAAAAAGTACTGATGTTTCCTAGCGCCATGATGACTTCACTCTACCCTGTGTCTTAATGAATCCTCACTGATGCCAGTGTTGGATTTATTCATAAAGGCACTTAGAATACCCTTTAGAGGGTTCCATGAAAATGTACCAAACACTGGTGTGGTATCTGACTAGTCATAGCCCACCTGTCACCACCAGACATGTTTCTGAGCTCATGGGGAAAGAACCTGCACTCTTAGAGGCCTGAAACAAAACCTGATCGGGCGTAGCTGCCTCACACCTCGTCCAGGCCAGAATGGTCTTCCAGAGCAGAAAGCTACAAAAGTGGTGCTGCCTTTGAAGTGCAACCCAGGCTTTCCCAGATAGTGGAGGATGCCAACCCCCTTGGCCTGCTCCACATGCGGTGGAAGGACTGGTAGAAAGTTAATTAGATGAGGAGGAGTGTCCACATTCAGCCAGCACTACCCCTAAGGTGTGGTAGGCATTGTAAACACTACTTTTGAAAATCCACCATCTTGAGATGGTGGGAAAATAACCTATCAGGGCTACAGAGAGTCCCCTCCCACAGGACGTGGTCACTTAGAGGTTGTAGATACCCTAAAGGGCTCTCTCAGCCTTTTCTTTCTCCAATTTGAGCTTGACCAGCTCGGATTTCTTGTTCTTCTTCTCTCTCCTGTCCTCCAGCTCCTCTGAGGACAGGTCTCTGGATTATATACTGTTCCCTGCTTGTGGAGGGGGGTACTACTGCTCCTTACAGGGTATTGGCCTCCTGTCCCACAGTCCCAGATTTTCCAGTGAGTCTTTGTCCAGCTACCCCTTATCATCCATTATCTCAACCGCCTCCTCTGGGGGTACAGTTGCTGCATCACAAACCTCTACCCAGGCCCTCAGCACCCTTTGCTGCTCTAACCTCCTGGTGAAGCCCTTAGTAGAAAGCTGAAACCCTGTGCAGAAATCCTTGAGCAGCACCACAGTATAACTCTCTAGCTTGGCCAACTCAGAATCTATTTCTGCAGGTGCAGTTGCAAATGTAGGACCTTTAATCTGAGACATGATATTAGGAAAAAGCAAAAATGCCAATCAGGGAGAATAGAAAAATTTAAAATGTCAATTAGGAAGGTAGGAAATAAAATGCCAATCAATAGGATTTGATTCGAATTGGTCTTAAGTATGAATTGGTAGAGTATACTAAATTACGGTAAGGCACTTCACAAACACAAGTCCTATCTCACAGCTGCCACCAATGTTAGAAATTGGTAGATTGGCACAGACCAGTCAGGCTTAACTTAAGAGGCAATGTGTAAAGTGGTTGTTGAACACTTAAAAGATTCAACCAGTGAAAACACCATACAAAATTAATCCTCACCAGGTTAGAAGAATAGAGCTCAATTTGATGTTCAAAACAAGACTAAAACAACAAACATCCAATAGGTAGAACCTGGGCTATACATTTTTAAAGATTACATGGAGATATAGTGCTTAAACACATAAAGCGCCAACCTGGGACATCTGATCTCGTTAGACCAGAGTAAATCCTAAAGGTCAGACTGACCGCAATGGAGCACAGGTTGGAAAAACGGACCAACCTTGCCCTTGCTGAAAAAGTACCTTTGGATGGAGGATGGTGAAGACCTGATGCGATGAAAAGAGGAGCCGATGCTTCATCATCAATTTGGCTGGATGTAGGTGATGGGTTGCATTGAGCTGTGCAGCCTGTGATGTCTTTGTACTCAATGACAAAGCGTCTGTGTCGAGTGGAGATCGTCTGTTCTGACCTGCACAACAATGGTGAGGATTTTAAAGGAAAACAGCCAGGAAACCGACTTCCAACAGCCCAGGACTGGACTGGCTCTACTTGGCAGAGCAGCACTCACAGTTTGCAGAGTACAGAGACTGCAAATGGGTTGTTGGAACTGTTCGATGTCCCTGAGCCTTCAGAACAGGACGCAAGCCAGCAAACGCGTGGAGTCACTTTGGTTCTGGGGATGTAGAGATGCAAGTCTAGTCCTTCTCACTTCCAGGCAAGGAGGGCAGCAGGCCAGGCACAGTAAGTAGGAGTCTAGCAATGTCTGGAAGAGTTCAGCATAGTGCCAGTCTTTTCAGCAGCACAGCAGTCCTTCCTGGTAGAATCTCCTGGGATACAGAAGTGTACTTGGTTGATGCTGTCATAGGTAACGTACTTATACTCAGTTGTGCCTTTGAAGTGGAGGGGGATTTCAAAGAGAGGCCTTTGAAGAGCACAAGGTCTCTGCTCTTCGTGAATGGACTCCAAACTCACTACAAGGGGTTATGCAACTCTTTGTGTGAGGACAGGTACAACCCTATTCAGGTGCCAGTGTCATGTCCTCCCTCCCATTCTGTGAAGGATGGTCGATCAGCCTGGTGATTGCCCATCAGGATGTGAAAGGCCATCAGAGACACCTAAGCTCCCTTTGTGTGTGGCTGTCTAGAGGGAATGCACAAAGCCCAGCTGTCACCAACCACAGATAATGTATTTAGAAACTGTCAGAGGCACAGAATAGTTAAAGTAGACTTGCTGCTTAATATCCATCTGTACCATAAATTGTGATTTACAATTGTGAGTCCAGAGATTTGGATATTACACATATTGGAGAGATAGGCCTTTGTGTAGTGAAAAAGGAATTTCATAGTTTTTCACTACCTGGGCATGTAAAACTTAAAAGTACATGTCCATCTTTTTAAGTACTCTTCAACCTGCCCTTGGGGCTGTTCAGGACCTACCTTAGGGGTGACATATGTATTAAAAAGGATTTTTGGGGCCTGGCAATGGGATAACTTTCCAGGTCGAAATAGCAGTTTAAAAACGAAACACAAACTCTGCAATGGAGTCATGGCTAAAGGGCTACTTGAGTGGGTGGCACAATCAGTGCTGCAGGCCCATGCTCTCCATGCCACTGGAGTCAAGCTATTGTGGCTGATATGGGGTGGAACCCCCAAATTGGTCTTAGGATGCTTGTTTCCAGTCCGGGGAGCTCCTGGCCTGGCAGTTCGGGCTGGACTGTTCCCATTGGGCGCAGTGTAAAGACTGATTTGCATATGGCCGAGTTCAAACGGGAATGGCATGGGCAGCAAAAAAACGATGGATTTAGGCCCAAGATCTCTGTACTGGAGTGAACGTATGACATTGTTCTGGATCCTGTCCATCAATTGATCTTTTGCAGGCCCACTAGTAGCACTTAATTTACAGGCTTTGGTCACTTAGTACACTTTACTAGGGACTTATATGTAAGTTAAATATAGCGGTTGTGGATATGCCAATGTTACCTTGTTTTAGGCAAATAGTACATGCACTGTAGCACTGGTTAGCAGTGGTTATGTACTAATAATTCTAAGGCCACCAAAAAAGAAGTCAGCAAAACAAGAGGTCAGAAGGCAAAACATTCTGGGGAAACCACTGCAAGGATGCCAGGTCTAACAGTGGTGTTGTGGTGAGATTAGACCCCTCTTTTTGTGCCCAGAATTTCTTCTCAAGTTTTTATAAAGAACAAGCGATTATTGTGCCAGTTTTAGAGGATGATTTAATGAGTTTGTTGGATGTTAAGAGATTCCTTTTGATATATGTGATCAGGTCAAAGTCTTTTAGATGGTGTGCTTTGCAGACGGATATTATGCCTCTGTGCTGAAATATAATTTTTTAACACTAATGAGAGTAAGAGACCCGGCTAGGCGTCATACAGAGGACAAATGAACTTATATGAAAGGCTTTCAGATTGTTATGCCTTTCCCAGCCTGTGGAGATGGTGCGCAGAGCAGAACAAAACAATGCAGATGCCGGCTTTTTAATTACAGTTGGAGATATCACATTCACTCTTCTGCGGTGCTTCCTGATGTGAAGGAAGCGTTGGTCAAGCAGCTGACCTTAGCCGCTAAAGGTTAATTTATTTATTGATATTGCATTTTCAGATAAAACAAGCCTGCTCTAACCAGCATGCAAACTTGGGAATGCAATCAAGAAAAGGTCATTCACGCGGATGTTGTGACAAAATTCTAGATCGCGAGCCATGCTGTGTGAGCAGACAGACATTCCGAACAGCGCACATGGAGCACATTAAAACAAAACAATGCCTTATTTAATAAAAAACGAGCTGAGCGCGCCCACTCAGCTCGCGCATATTATTTATAACAAGAACTTAATCAATTGCATTGCATTTAAAGCTTATCAGCACCAGTGTCTTTGTTGTCTATCGGTCATTGGACTAAATAGGTATTTGCTTAGGCATATTCTTTGTCAGAAACTCCTTCTTCTGAGCAGGGTCATTCTACCAATGGGCTGTCTACTTCATGGGTTGAGATTCATGGACAAAGAGACCCTTTGGAAACTCCTCTGACACCACTGTCTGCCAGATAAACTCATAAAAATCATCAGGAACCCTTACAAGGAATGATATGCAAGATAGGCCATGGAGGACAACTCACAGAAGCCTCTGAAGTGAGGACCGGGTCCCCTAGGGTTGTTTGCTCTCATATTTTCCTTTCCTTCTGGTCATAGACTGGATCATAAAGACGTCCATATTAAGGAGAAGAAATGGGATCTAAGGACTCCTTGGATGCAGTTCAATGACCTGGACTTTGCAAATGACCTGGCCCCACTCTCCCATACCCATCTGCAGATGCAAGGGAAGACCGACAAAATGGTGGCCTCATCAGCGTAACTTGGCCTCAACATCCAAAAGTGAAAAAACAAGATCCTGAAGGCTAACACAGCCAGCACAACTGCAGTAAATGTTGCAGGCGATGCACTGAAAGAGGTAGAGGTCTTCACCTACCTGGGCACAGAAGCCAACGTTAAGGTAAGACACAGAGGGTGGCACAGACGTCAAGGCAAGAATCGACAAAGCAAGAGTCGCCTTCATTCAGCTCAGGAAGATCATCAGCTCCAAGGACCGAACATTGCAAACCAAGATCAGGCTGTTTAACACCAATGTAGAATCGGTCCTCCTGAATGGAGCAGAAACTTGGAGAACAGTAACCACCACCAGCAAAGTACAAGCCTTCATCAACACCTGTCTGAGGAAAATCCTCCAAATCTGCTGGCCAAACACCATCAGCAGCAATTATCTATGGCGGCAGGCTTTCTAACACCATGATCATGAAGAAATCATGAAAAGACGCTGGGGCTGGATAGGTCACACCCTCCGCAGCCTGCATCAAACACCACTAGGCAAGCCCTCACCTGGAAACCTCAAGGGAAAAAGAAAAGAGGAAGGCCAAGAAACACCTGGCGTCGAGTTGCATTGCACATGCACCCCGTTGCATGGTGGTAAAAGTGAAGCAACCTGTACATAAATATGGCCTATAGTTTTTTTTTACAAGTGTTTTTGTCGAATACAATAATTATTAATCGAAGTGTTGGAAATTTTGTAGTTTGATTTGATTGATTTGATTTGATTTATTATTTTGTAGAGCGCACAAATGCCCTTAGGCGTCTTGGTGCTGGGTGGATTCAAGAGACTCAGGCTTCAACTGAAATAGATCTAACTGGCAGTGAAAAGTCATGTTTTCACTTCTTTCTTGAAGGAGAGCAATGAAGGACTATTTTTGATGGAGATTGGGAGAAGGTTCCAGGCCTTAGCTGTATGCAATGGGAAGCTTCTCCCTCCCCATCTGGCCAATCTGTGTTTAGGGATCTGAAGCAGTTTGGCTTGACTTGATCTTAGAGTCCTGGAAGGCTCGTACAGTTTGAGATGGGTTATCAAAAACTGAGAGCCAGATCCGTGAAGCGCCTTATAGGCCAGGCAAACAGATTTGAACTTCACTCTTTTGGTGATAGGAAGCCAATGGAAGGACTTTAGTCTGTGGGCGATTGGCTCGTACTTAGGGACGTTCAGCACCAGCCTCGCTGCTGCATTTTGCAGGCGTTAAAGTTTTGCTAGGATTTGGGACTGGGCACCGATATACAAGGCATTACCATAATCTAGCCTTGACAAGGCGATAATCCTGACTTTTTGGGGGAATAGCAAGAAGATTACCACACCAAAATCCATATGTCCCACTAAAACTGGGCATTTTCCCTCTTTTATTCCTGTGAAGGCATGACCTGCCGAAATTAATGGAAGGCCTGACCTTTATTACACCCAAGACCTACTTGCTGCAATAAACTTTGCATCAAATTAATGTGATGCCTGTGCAAATAGGCATTTGCGCAGGTATCATCATTTTCTCCAGGCTCATCACCTAATGACTGAACCTCAACTGCGCAGGTATCATCTTTTTCTCCAGGCTCATCACCTTATGACTGAATCTCAAGCACGCCACCTAGTTGTTGCCACCAGAGATGTGCAAATGCCCAGCTTTTACTGTGAATTCCGGGTACAGAGGTATTAGGATTAAGATACCACCTTTAAGAGATTGCCTCTGTCAGGTGTTCAGACTTTTTTGTCTTCTGTACTCCACTCCTTCCAGGCACTTTAATCAAGCTTCTTGTCATGTGACGCTCCAAAGAGCAAGGCAAGTAGGGTACTCAGTGTTGAGAACTTAATCCATTGTAGCTGGGGTAGGTTCCATTCTTGGATAGATAAAGGGGTTAACTGGGAGTTAATAGGAAGATAACAAGATATCTCCTCAAGCTGTTACAAGTGGTCTATTGCTAATTCCCTAGAGTACCATACCCACCATGATCTAGTGCTGGTAATCCTTGATGAGAAATATACCAGAAATCTACTAGACTCTAGTAGCCTTCCATCTACGGCTACATCCTTGGGAATGTGAAATGAAGTGCCTGCAGAATAGCAACATTTCTTAACCTTTTGACATTTTGGTTGCTGAAAAAGTTTTTTTAAATACTATGGGAAGATTTACAAGCTCCCTGTGCCACTAGTACGTCACTTTTTGTGACATACTGGTGGCGCATTTTACTGCTCCATATTTACAAGGACAGGAAAAGCCACCCTGCATGACTTTAACTGTCCTTGTAGTTCAAGTTCAATAATCTTTATTTCGTTGCAATTGCATCATAAAAGATATACAAAAACACAGTATATGTAATAATGCATATAAAAAAAAAATACATAATACACATAGTTATACATGGCCACAATATCATCAGCAAATTTACAAAAAGTGCTAGTGCATGACCAAAATGTTGTCCCTAAGCTTCTTAGTTAAATCACGAGAGTGGGCTTTAAAACAATCATCAATAAATATAGTTAAAAAGATGGTTAAAATATTTACAAGGTTAAAAAAAAACATTAAATTGATATATAACAGCCAGACACTTAAAATGCCAGTGATGATTTTTGCCTAATGAATTTTACTGCCAAAAGGAATCTACTGATACCAAACACTATTACTTGACTAGTGTCCGTAAGTAATATTCTTCCTGCTTCCTTATATGAAGTTGTTCCAATATTACGGCACAATGGCACTATCCATTTTTTTCTAGTTTCTACATAGCTTGGACAGAAAAACAAGATATGAAAAATGTCTTCTCTTGCATTATTTGTACATAAAGTGCATTTGTCATTACTGGTTTTCCCCCATTTAGACTCGGTTTCCCGAGTTCTTAGTATACCGTACCTATACTTTATATACAAGGTTTTCGCTAAAGGTGGTTGAATCTCATCAAGAAACATTTCAAACTTGGCTACATTTTTCACCAATAAAAAACTTTCGGTTAGGGGGCCATGTGCTCCAACATATACAGCATCATGGCTCACTAGAGCCCAAAAAGAAAGTTTGACTATTTTCTTTGAGGACACAGTCAGTAGTTCAGGTTGAGTCCAAAAATGGGATAAACCCATTTTTGTTAACCAACTTTTAACATGTTTAAACCAAAAAATCTTGTTACACGTGTCCAGTTCCTGAACTTCAACCAACCCTTTTTTATATTCAGACAGCTCTGGGGTAATCCACAGCCTGACCCATAACAATAATGGTCTTAATATTGCATGTAGGTCAGTGCGTCGTATGTTCATATCAAGGAGTAAGGGTAATAATGGAGTACTACTAGGAACCTTTATTAGTCCCCTTAGAAACCTATTTTCCATGATTTCAAAAGTCTTTCTGCACACGGGTCCCCAGAGTTCTGCCCCATAAAGAACCGCCGACTGAACCTTGCATTTAAACAATTCTAATGCTGGGGTAACTGCTTTATTAACACAGTTATTGTGTCTTTTCAGTATTGGTAGACAGTTTTGCTTGAAGACAATTTTAGATTTTTCTAGTTGGGGTTTCCAACTTAGGGCTGAATCTAATAGTACCCCCAAATAAGTAAAACTTGATTCATAATCAAGTTTTTCTCCATTTAGTGTTAGGTTTTTCCTAAAACCTTTGTGAGGATTAAGTGCCATATATTTAGTCTTTTTCACATTAACTTCTAACCCTTTTGTAATACAATACTGCTGGAACCTGTCTAGTAAAGTCCTTGTAAATTTGTCCCCTTTACAAGCAGCACTTTGCAAGTGTGTTGCTGTGGGTGTTCCCATGCAACACCCATGGAACCAGACACATTTCCAGATTTACGAGGAATCGTAAATCTGCGAATGCGTTTGAATGCTACCCCTCCCAGGGGAGGCATAGGGAGGCGCAACGAGGAGAAATGTTTTCATTTCTCCTCGTTTATTCCTCTTTCAATGCGTGCTGCATTCTACAGCCCACATTGAAAGAGGAAAATGCCTGTAGCGATTCACTTTCATTGTACATCTGCCCCTACGAGTTTAGTGGGGAAAACTATGCTCAACGTAACTTTTTTATTTTCTTTTAAATCTGAAATGAGAAATTACGAAATATGTATTCAATTCAAGGCAACATGCCCCTTGTGCTGGGCGGTAGTGATTACAAAAGACTCAGGTTAAATAGTAGTGAGAATTACAAACACCATTTTCATTATGGTTACCCAATAGGATGCACATTGAATGGCAGGAATAGCGCTCTATTTAATGATGAGGATTGTGCGCACCTGTAGTAAAAAAAACTTAGATAAAGAGAAATCACTAGACAGCTTGCTAGCAAGGAAGTCAACTGCACAGAAGATGCAGCACAAAGCACCTCCCGTAGCAAAAATGAGGACAGAGAAAAATAAACACAAATAACACATTTTCGAGCCAAGTCCACTCCTATAAAATAGGAGATTGGGTAAGCAAAAAGCTGCCATAAAAACTTTATAACATAGTGAGGAATTAAAAAAAACTTCCTTAAGAAAGAAACAGCAACGGCTCCAGATAAAAAATGAAATGTTATCCGTCTTTGGTGATATGATGAAAAACTGTGGAATCTTCCTAAAATATTCACTGCGGGTTCAGCCTTGTCATCACAGTGCAAATATAACATTTTTATTCTTTAAAATCTTGATCTGGGATTGGGGACATAACGTTTGGATGCTGTTCTATTTTTTTTTGGACGCTACTACGAAGCCTTGATGCAGACACGGCCGCCGTGGCCATTACCTTGTTATGGTGTTCAGCTACTCCGAGCCACCACCAACGGTATTTAAGAGACCTTCTACCAGCACTTGAACTAACTACCGGGGTCTGCGAACCGCGATTGTCTATGCAATCTATCCTTCATTGTTCCTGTTTTGATCTATTATTAAAAGCTGCATCACCGCTGGATAGGCCGAATGTTGACGCCGAACCTGCTTGTAAACATGTTGGTATATCAGAATGAATGTGCAGCGCAATAAACAAATTTAAACATAAAATCTTGATCTAATAAGAAATGCTCAACAGTATTGCCAAAACCTAACCAGCCTCTCACTTTATTGAACCCATACAATCAACACTACTTAAAGAAATAAATTTTGCTCTTGTAACTTTCTGGAAGAATGTAATGACCACCTTTCTGTCAGAAGGCTCATCCCACGACTGGTCAAAAACGTTCCCTCTTGAAAGAGCCAGGAATTGAACTTGCTTTTAACCGACTTCCCCCCAATTTCCAAACTATCCTTCTTTGGAAAAATCCTGGAAAACCATGTAGATGCTCAACTCTAATATTTCATTGCTGCTTATGATCTCCTTATTGAGCTTCAGTCTGGCATGAGATCAGAATGTGGCACAGAAACAAACAAAACTAGTTGACAACTGACTCAATTTTGATAAAGGGGACTCTCATTGCATCATTGTCTTGGACCTTTCAGCAGTGCCTGATAAAGGAAATCATGCCACTCTTCCAAAAGTTTTAAGGATAGAATGAGATTGAGGAAGACAATTCTCAGTTGGTTCGCAACATACTTTTGGAATTAGTTCCACCATGTAAAACTGGCTCATTCTCAAAAACCTCAATGCTCTGACTAGGTGTTCGACAAGGGTCCTTTGTCTCACCTACCCTTTTAAACCTGCAAATGGAACCAATTTCTACCTCCTGTACACTAATATCATTCCTGACAACTAGACCCAAGTCGCAAAGGACATTGAAAGCACAGCATAAATTCTAGCAGTCATTAATTCCATCTTAAACACAGCCCACTAAAAACTCTGGGGCATGTTTACAAGGAGTATGTGCCACCGTTGCATAATTCTTTTTGATGCAGTGGTGGTGCTGTCATCGCTCCATATTTACAAGGTTAAGCATCTAGGCTGATGCATCACTTTTCGTTGGCATGCGTCATGTTTTAGCGACAAAGAAGGTACACAAAGTTCCCCGGAAGGACTGGGTGAAAAGGGGAGTGTGTGTGGTGTAGAGGGAAAAATGTTTCATGTTTTATCTGCATCTGAATCGGCTGTTTCACATTAGATTTAATATCTGCAAGGAATGCATTCCCACCTAATATTCCCTGTTAAACTAACGCAGTGGTATTTATGTCTTTTGCCCAAAGTAACGCCTCTTTGAGTGGCGGCCCGCTGAGCTTGAGTTGCGTCAAAAGTACTACCCCTCTGAAACACAGGCATAGGAATGACAAATTGGATGTTTCAGAGGAATTTGTCTAGCGTAGTGACTTGAAACAGTGTAATCTGCAATCAAGTCAAATCCTCTCAACAGGTTAGTGCACACATAAGGTAGGTAACAAGGTAAATCACACATTACCCAAAATTAATGACTTATGTTACACATACATAGACATTGTGGTACACATAACTACACTATGCACACTTGTATGCATGACATCCAGGACCAATGTGATAGAGTGGAAGGTGAGTTTGTCACTATTTCACACTCCATTAAATTGGTCCCCATGCAGTAGGCTACTTTCATCAGTTAAAACTGATGCATTGTCTCTGTTTTTTGACACATTGCTGTAGTTGAGTCAGTTTTATGACCAAATACAACAATGCACAACTTTTGGGCCAGATGCCTTGCAACATATTTCCCAAGGACACTTCGTAATTTCTAATGCATTCTTGGGCCCTTGCTTCGTGGAGCCCTGTATTATAAATACGGCATATCCTTAGCATCGTAAGGATTTTTCAAGCAGACAGAAGAAATGTTGTCACATCACTGCCTTGGTGCAGCGATGTGTCATTTCTTGTAAATTTGCCCCTCTCTCTCCAAACTGCACAGAACTGATCTGCCACTCAAACATCCTCTAATGCACAAAATCACAAGATTTTTTACAGGAGTACCAAGCTTTTTTACTAAACAGGCACAATATCAGTCCCTATGAAGTGTAAAACTCTTTTTCGTTGGAAATCCCTTCAAACCAGTGACTCAAGCTGTGGTACTGTCACGACTGGCAATAATTTACCATGACCAATTGACTGCCACCTTCTTAGTTGTTCCCCCAACATTCGAGTGTGAAGCACTTTCTTTCAAAATTGTACTCAATAAAAACAGCACTATCAATGATTTTTACTGACCCTCAGGCCTTATATCACATTTTACTCAGGCCTTAAGCCATTTACTAGAATCCAAAGTCAATTTTGCAGACTACAAGGTCCTCTGAGATTTCAATTACTGTTTGTAGAACGTACTGGATAAAGACTCAGAATTACTTATTGACATGTCGGCTGGCCTAGGCCTAGCTCAGCTGGTTGATGCCTCAACTCACATGGCGGGCCCCTTGCTGGATGGCATTCTCTCAGATAATCACCTTCTCTTCTTTAATCTACAGCATAATAGACACTTACATGGTCCGACCACAAGTCTGTCAGTTTTGATTCAAGATTTCCAGTAAAATCATTGATGGCTAACACATCTCATCCTGCTAGGAAAAGTTGTCCCTGGCATAAGAGAGAGTCCACACTGTTAGACTCGACTCTTGTTCAATCCATGCCTAAGGTCTCTAAAAACCTGGGTTCAGCTACTTCTGACTACCATCACTGGATAGGCACAGAGGTAAATCAGTTAGCCCCAGAAAAGTGCACACTAGCCGCAAGCTTCCCCTTCAGAACCATGATTTTCAGATAAACTTAGAGTCCAAAAGCAACTTTGCCGCAGACAGAAGCATTGATGGAGAAATAATTAAGTCAACCTTGATAAAGATATTTACAAACACACCATTAGTGAATATAAATTCATGACCCAAAAAGAAAAAATCTCATACTTCACTCATAAGATTGAGAATTTGAAAAATTCCACCAAAGAATTATTCGTAATAGTTTAACAACATGCTAACATTCTGGACAAAAATAATACTAACTCCAACCAATCTTTGTGTGTTACCATAGCCTCTTTTTTTCAGGCTAAAGTAGAAGATAAATATAATATCTTCACTGCAAAGAGTCAGCAGTCCTCTTACTCCCATGATGAAATCTCTCCTCCTACCATTACAGAAACACTGGTTTCATCCTCCTGCTCTGATGATGATTCCTCATGTCCCGCCAATTTTGCTATATTGTCTTTTTTTTCACTGCTCATGGTGCCAAGTTCTGGGCCTAATTACTTGTATTATGTAGGGTTCCCCGTTGGATCCATGTCCCTCAGAAACAATTCAACTGGCCCCTGAGATAATATCTATACATTGGTCCAAAATCTTTATCAGAATATTTAGCCTAGGCTGCTTTCCAAAGGAATGGAACAAAGCTTTGATCATGTCATTGTTGAATAAGTCCAATCTTAGCTCTCTGGATCCCAGTAATTAATGGCCTATTTCGCACCTAGTTCAAAAGGCCACAAATCATTAGTTGCCCTCCTTCATTAATAGCAACCATGTTCTCAACCCTACCCAATTGGGGTTTAAAAGCAAGCACAGCAGTGAATCAGCCCTGATTGTTGCAGCCAAAGACATAAGATATACTTTAGGCAAAGGAGGAAATATGGCCCGATTCATTTAGATCTCTCACCAACATTCAACATGGTTAATCACAATTTGGTGATTGACCTTCTCAATGCAATTGGAATCAGGGGAGCTGCGCTTGCTCTCTTGAAATCCTTATTTTCGGAGTGAGAACAATTAATTGCACTGGACAAATTCATCTCAAACCCTTTCTCCCTACAGTGTGGTGTGCCTCAGGGATCCTCCCTAACTCCCACCCTTTTCAGTCTCTATGTTACCCCTTTGTTCATGGTCATAAAACATTTGGTTTTTCTGTAGTATTCTACACTAACAATGCCCTAATTGTGGTCTTAGTGATGATACTGCAGTCAGATTCCACAACTGTATGTCACACATAGACAAATGGATGAACAACAACTGCCTTAAACTGAATTCTGGAAAAACCAAGGTCCTTCTGTTCGGCAGTAACATCTCCTTCTGGCCCCAAGATGGTGAACGCAGGAATTGGGCACTTTGCCTACACCCTTAACAAAAGTGAGGAACTCAGGGATTCTTTTCTATGACAAATTGTCTTTCGAAAATCAAATATATGCTGTCACTTCATCCTCTTTTTTCACCTTGAAAATTCTCAAGAAACTATTACCTTTTATTCCCAGAAGCTGCAGAAGACTGTTGTCACTGTTCTTGTGCTATCCGACTTGGACTTGGATGATGGTGATGTTTTTTATGCTAATTTTCAGATAAAACTTTTTAAAAACAGCAGATCCTGCAGAATGCTGCTGCTCGTCTGATGTAGGGATCCCTAGACATCAGTCAGCCTCCCAGGCCCTAACTCAGTTACACTGGCTACCTATAAGGAAGCAAAAACAAAGAGATGATGGACGGAGCACTGAAACTTTTCACACCCTCACCCCCAGTCATAGATCTGGGTTGAATCCATCATAGTTCTTTAGCTCACTTCTGAACCCCAGTTCAAACCCAGCTACATGAAAATCAGTCTTGCCCCTGTGCCTCATTGGAACAGTCCAGCCGGAACTGCAAAGCCAGGTCTTCCTTGGTCCGGAAACAAGCATCCTGGAACCAGTTTCAGGTTAACACTCCTCAACAGCCAGGCTAGCTTGAATCCAGGGGCAAAGTCAGCAAGAGACCCACAACTGGGCATACCCTGCCAACTTAGGTCGAACAAAGCAAACACAAGGAGATGATGGACAGAGCGCTGAAACTTTTCAGACATTCATCTCCAGTCACAGAGCTTTGCCATCCGGTGCCTTTGCCTGCCTGTGGAATCCACGTCTGCTTTAGACTGACAGTTGGGCTGTGTGAGAAAGTGCTCTTTTGCATGGTTAGACCCACCCTTTCTGCTTGGTTTTCATGTGGTTTCAAATGTAGTGCACAGTGCTCCTTCCCTAAATCAAATTCCCGGTTGGTACTTCTGCCTTCTGTAAGTCCCTTGTTAATGGTACCCTGGGTACCCAGGGCATGTAAGCTGAAGAGGTTCCCCTGGGACCCCCCTCACTGGGACAATACCACTTCCCTTGCAGAACTGCAGGCCCCAGTTAGGCAGAAAACAGCAAAGTCGACATGACACCCTGCCTGGGTGCCATGCCAGCTAGCACTGCCTGACAATGTGGGTAACTCACCCCTCTAGCAGGCCTCACAGCCCTAAGGCAGGGTGTACTATACTCCAGGAAAGGGGATATCTGCATGAGCAGATGTGCCCCTAAAATATTGGGCACCAATATTGCAAATGCCAGTGAAGCCATAGAGAGTACATGGGCTGCAAACTCGACAACTCGAGTTCCAAAGCGCCATGATGGCTTTACTGAATATAGGAGTGTTTGTTACCGAACTACTCCTTTCAATAAATCCACACTGATGCCGGTGTGGGATTTATTGTACAATGCACCTCAGAGATGCCCCCTGAAGCCCCTCAACCCTGTTGTGGTCTCTGGCTGGCTATAGGCAGCCAACCACCACCAGACATGTTTCTGGACCCCTGGATAGAGAGCCCCTGCTCTTTGGGACCACAAACAATGCATGTCCTGGGCAGAAGTGTCATTCCTCCTTCCCAGGATAGGCCTGTGCTCAAAGAGGGAAGCTTCGAAGGCCTGCCGGCTTAGTAATGTGACCCCCCAGCCTCTACTGCTAGCAGCAGATGGCAGCTCCTGGTTTACACCCCCACTTTGGATGGGAAAAACAGTGGGAAAATTTGAAAAGATAGGAGGTGTACCCACCTCTGCCAACCCCACCACTAAGGTGGAGAAGCGAGATGAGGCACACCTTTCAGTCCCCACCATCTTGAAGATTGAAGGACCCCTCCAATAGGGGCTAGGTCTATGCCCCATCCCACTGGATGGTGGTAAAAGAGAGGGTATAATCAACCAAAAAAAGATTTCCCTTGGCCCTAGCTGCTACTCCCCTAAATCTTCTTCTAAATTTAGTATTTAGGTGGCTCCCCCAGACTTGGCCCCCAGATCTGCGATGACCTAAGAAGAGAAAAGACACCCTGCATCAGAAGCCAGAAGATGACAACAGCCTCGGCCAAAGCTCTACCGGTTTATCTCCAGCTTTGACTACCATTTGACCTGTCTTGCAAAAACGACATTCAAAACCATGGGAGAACTGTTGCCTTCAAATAAGACTCCAATCTGCCAAGGAAAGCGGAACTATCCAGAAGAAATCCACTCCATAGACTCCAGTTCCCCAAGCCCACTCTACACCTGACGCTTACGGCCCGAGTCTGAGTGGCTCACGTGTGCTGTGAAGTCTCCCCAGTGATCCTGACCTTGTGTCCAGTGTTGGCCGACTTCTCCTGCCATTCACAATGGTGCCTGCAGTGTGAATCCAGAGGCTCCTCCCGACCATGACTGGCTTTGGTAAGAAGACTCTGACATCGAAAGGCACCCGAAGCCCCTGGGTCTTGGTGAGCTGAACCGACAGTGCCCCTACGACCCTCTACATCCCAACTTACCCCTGGGGTTAAAGTCAACTCCTGTGCACATGCGTTCAAGTAATTTGAAAGTCTCTCTAGCCTTAGGAATTACTCCCTAAGGCCTTCCTTGCATTGTTGGTTCCCACTACTACTACCTTAAGGTATGCTGTTCCACTTGAAGTGGTGCCTAGACAATAGAAAGTCAGAATACCAACCACCGTCATTCGTAATGACAAGGTAGGTGGTATCTGGCTTGGGAGGGAGAGTGGAGGGATTCCCTCTTTCGGAACTAGGGTCCTCACATACCCAGCAAGCTAGGTGTCATGCTTCATCATCTGAACCTGCTGCTTGTTGGGTTGGCGCTGCAATACCCGTAAAGGGGCTCCTTGTCAGATATCTTTTGTTCCTCGCTGTATGATGAAGTGGGGGTGTGTGGCCTGTGGTGTGTAGATATAGTGGAGTGGAAAAGTGATTTAAAAGAAATAAATTTGTCCAAATAACACTTTTATTCTGGCTGGCTATCCACCTCAATAAAACAAAAAGAGTGGCAGCTTATCGGACGTCAATGTTCAGTTAAAGCTATGCTCATCTCTCCAGGTCAACATGTTTCTTGCCTCATGGTCATTTCAATCCATGACAATTCTTCAGGACCTAATCAGTGGATAAGTGAATTTATCTATACCTTGTGGGGGGGCTGTTTGCTACCTATCACATTAATGAACTACGGTTCAAATCCTCAGTAGTGTTATTCAGTAACCTCCCTATATTGGAAATGTCACCTCAGTCGGTGTGCGGTGGTTCTAGTAGACATCTGGAGCATGGTGTCCATTCCGTTGGGGAAGGAGGTCGAGTCAACTACCCCTCCTCGACGGCCCCTGGGCCTTGGTGAGTTGAACCGACAGTACCCCTACGACCCTTTACATCCCAACTTACCCCTACGGTAAAAGTCAACTCCTCTGCACACACGTTCATGTAATTTGAAAGTTCAACTTGGAATTCTTGTTTTTCCTGAGTCTCTCTAACATTAGGATTTCTCCCTAAGGCCTCCCTTGCGTTGTTGGTTCCCACTACTAACACCAGAAGTGACGGTGCTACCTTTTGCTAAGTTCTCAAAAAGTTCTTCCGTTAATCTATCTCTATCCATCTCTAGAACAGATATACCACGTGTAAAGGATTAGTCAAATGTCGCAGCTGCCTATCCTGACACCAAATTGATAATGGCAAAAGGGGGGAATTAATTCACACAGAAGTAGCGGCACCTGCAATGAATTGTACTGTAACTATGTGCATTTAAGTCCAGCGGTGCGACAGGACAGGGAAAACACCAAGAAACCCTCCAATTGGGACCATTAGTCCAAAGTAAATAAAGTCAACTCCTGTTCACACGCCTTCATGTGATTTGAAAGTTCAACTTGGAATTCTCGTTGTTCTTGAGTCTCTCTAACCTTAGGAATTTCTCCCTAAGGCCTTCCTTGCGTTGTTGGTTCCCACTCCTAACACCAGAAGTCATGGTGCTACCTTTAACTAAGTTCTCAAAAAGTTCCTCTGCTATTCTATCCCAATCCATCTCTAGAACAGATACACCACGTGTAAAGAACTAGTCAAATGTCACAGCTGCCTATCCTGACACCAAATTGGTGATGGCAAAAGGGGGGCATTAATTCACACAGGAGTTGAGGCGCCTGCAATGTATCGTTCTGTAACTATGTGCATTTAAGTCCAGCAGTGAGACAGGTGAAGGAAAACCCCTAAAATATTCCAATTGGGACTAAAAGTCCAAAATAAATAAAGTCAACTCCTGTGCACACGCATTCATGTAATTTGAAAGTTGAACTTGGAATTCTCGTTTTTCTTGAGTCTCTCTAACAGTAGGAATTTCTCCCTAAGGACTTCCTTGCGTTGTTGGTTCCCACTATTAACACCAGAAATGATAGTGCTGACTTGTGCTAAGTACTCAAAAAGTTCCTCCACTATTTTAGCCCTATCCATCTCTAGAACAGATATACCACGTGTAAAGGATTAATCAAACGTCACGGCTGCCTATCTTTACATCAAAATGATAATGGCAAAAGGGGTTTATTAATTCACACAGGAGTAGTGGCGCCTGCAATGTATTATACTGTAACCACGTGCATTTAAGTCCAGCAGTGCGACAGGTGAGAGGAAAAGCCCTAAAACCCTCCAATTGGGACCATAAGTCCAAAGTAAATAAAGTCAACTCCTGTGCACACTGGTTTGTGTAACTTGAAAGTTCAATTTGGAATTCCAGTTTTTCTTGAGTCTCTCTAAATTTAGAAAATTCTCCCTAAGGCCTTCCTTGCATTGCTGGTTCCCACTACTGACACCAGAAGCAATGGGGCTACCTTTAACTAAGTTCTCAAAAAGTTCCTCTGCTATTCTATCCCTATCTATCTCTAGAATTGATATACCATCTGTAAAGGATTATTTAAACCTTGTGGCTGCCTATCCTGACACCAAATTGATAATGGCAAAAGGGGGGTATTATTTCACACAGGAGTAGCGGCGCCTGCAATGTATTGTACTGTAACTACATGCATTTATGTCCAGCAGTGCGACAGGTGAAGGGAAAACCCGTAAAACCCTCCAATTAGGACCATAAGCCCAAAGTAAATAAAGTCAACTCCTGTGCACACGCATTTGTGTAATTTGAAAGTTCAACTTGGAATTCTCTTTTTTCTTGAGTCTCTCTAACCTGAGGAATTTCTCCCTAAGGCATTTCTTGCATTGTTGGTTCCCACTCCTAACACCAGAAGTCATGGTGCTACCTTTAACTTCATTCTCAAAAAGTTCCTCAGCTATTCTATCCCTATCCATCTCTGGAACAAATATACCATATGTAAAAGATTAGTCAAACGTCGCGGTTGCCTATCCTAACACCAAATTGATAATGGCAAAAGGGGCGCATTGATTCACACAGGAATAGCTGTACATGCAATGTATCATACTGTAACTATGTGCATTTAAGTCCAGCGGTGTAATAGGTGAGGGAAAAACCCCTAAAACCTTACAATTGGGACCATAAGTCCAACGTAAATAAAGTCAACTCCTGTGCCCACGCGTTCGTGTAATTTGGAAGGTCAACTTGGAATTCTCGTTTTTCTTGAGTCTCTCTAACCTTAGGAATTTCTCCCTAAGGCCTTCCTTGCATTTTTGGTTCCCACTACTAACACCAGAAGTGATGGTGCTAGCTTTGGCTAAGTTCTCCAAAAGTTTCTCCGCTATTCTATCCCTATCCATCTCTAGAACAGAAATACCACATGTAAAGGATTAGTCAACGTCACGGCTGCCTATCTTGACACCAAATTGATAATGGCAAAAGGGGGATATTAATTCACACAGGAGTGTGGCTGCTGGTCTTCCTCCTGTAACTTCCAGTGCCACTCCTGCAGCCTCTTTACCATCAAGAAGATCCTCATTGAAAAGCATTGGGCGCCCAACATCGAATTTGCACCCTGCACCCGGCTGCCCAGTGCCACTGGTGGTGTATGTTTGGTGCTGTTTTGTGGCCCCCCCTGAGATTAACCTAACCCCCAAAGCTTGGCCCCAAAACTTACCTGGAAGCAGTGTGGCTCCAGACACCCTCTGTCTCGATTGGAAGGCATTGGGCCAAACTCGATTTTAACCTCTGTGCCCAGCCGCACTTGTGCCACTGGTGGTGCAGTCTTGGTACTTACCTGACTCCTGACCCTTGCTAACTGTTGTCTCTGAAGACTGATAACGTTAGTTCGATACTTACCCATAGGAAATTATTGAACTGTGAAAAAGTGTGGATTTTTGAAAGTGAAAAGCACTTTTAATTAAAATCGTACTTACCTTATTATAAAGACCTGGGTCCTAAAATAAAGTATAAACAAAGTATTATTTTATAAAATTGTTCTGGATCTCCTTCTTGAGTCGTGGGTCCATTATTATTCATTTGTGTTCAATAAATATCTTATACTCCTCTGTGTTAGGCCTAAGGCTGCTCACCCACACTACCAATAATAGAGCACTTTGTGTTTTACATTAAGCCCTGTAAACGTTTGAGGAACCCATGGATTCTGTTCTCTGTACTACCACGTAGTGGCAATATGAAATACAAAGCCAGCTTCCTTTATTGTTGGTGCAGCGATGGGGTACAAGACGTTGACATTTGTTTGACCACTCGATTGATAATTGATTTCAATAAGGAAATCGAAAAATTGTCTTTAGAATGGAATTTTTTTAAGTGTTTGACTTTTTCCAAATTGTTTAAAAATATTGTTAGGGGCTTGGTTAAGTCCCCCACTGTTTTAGAAACGTAAAAGACATTTTAAAGTAGTTAAGCCTTCTCTAATAAGACCCCTCTTACTTTAAACGCCATGACTGACACCAAAGTAACCAGCCAGCAGCTCAGCCTGGGTCCCTGTGCACATCTTAAAGTTTCTCTACTTAAAGATTTGTGCAAAGAATTGAAAATTGCCAATGGCCCTAAATCCCACGAAGCACATCTCCAGCAGTTGCTGGCTGTGAATGATAGGGCCCTGGCAAACAAAACTCCCCCCCATTAGGGAAGAAGTAGACGATGATGAAGTATAAGATGGGAAGGATATTGACTCTGTCACTACACCCTCAGATAGCAATACGTCTGGCAGTAGAGACCCAGATAAAGCAGATACTGAAGTTGCAGATCTTCAGAAACTGGCAAGGAGGATAACAATAGAAGCTAACTCCTAGCCATGAAAAAAGAAAGAGCTGAGATGGGCTTATCACCCATCTCTGGTGACAGCAAAATAATAGAGAGGCAGATTCTACAGACTCCAAAATCCCCAAGGGATTGTCTCTAAATATGTTGAGGGTGATGATATCACTAAGTGGGTCATTGCTTTTGAGAGACCATGTCTTAGTAGGCAGATCCACAGGAAGCTGTGGAGGGCTATCTGTGTAAAATGTTCTCATGAAAGTGCAGGGATAGACTTCTGATACTCAATGAGAAAGATGCTACATCTCATGACCAAATGGTTGAGGGGTTTGGATTCAGCACTGAGGAATATAATATCAAGTCCAGGGAGGTCAAGGTCACCCAAGGCCAATCATGGGTGGATTTTGTAGATTACTCAGTGAACAGACTGGGAGGCTGGTTGAGTGGTAACAATGTGCATGACTATGAAGGGCTGTATAATTTGGTTATGAAGGAGCTCCTTTTAAGTAATTGTCAACAAGGGAAACTACATTAGTTCCTGGTAGACCGAGGTCCACTTTCTCATCAAGAATTAGGGAAGAAGGCAGACCACTGGGTCAAGATCAGGGTCGTCTTTAGACCTGGCACCATTGGCGTGGGTTTCCCTAAATGTTTTGCCTTTGCCTCCTGTGTTTTTGCTGTGTGTTGGACTTCGTTTTGCTGGTCTAGATGCTTTGGACATTGCCACTGCTGTTCAGTGCCAAAGTGCAAGCGCTCCCTTTGTAAATTGTTGTTAAGGATTGGTTTTTCCATTATTGACCATTTTATTTACTAGTCAGTCCCTAGTACTGTGCACTGTGTGTGCCCAGCGCCTGTAAATCAAATACTGCTAGTGGGCTTGCAGCACTGATTGTGCCACCCACATAAGCAGCCTGTTAATGTAACTCAGGCCTGCCATTGCAGTGCCTGTGTGCAGTCTAGTACTGCCATGTCGACTTGGTAAGTGTACCCACTTGCAGTCCCTATACCTCCCTTTTCTTGCATGTCAGTCATCCCTAAGGTAGGCCCAAGGTACGCCTGTTGGTGGGGTGCAGTGTATGTGAAAGGTTGGACGTGCCCTGGTGTGTGTGGCATGGCCTGATAGTGAACTACTGCCAATTTCATTTTTCACGATTGCAAGGCTACCTGTTCAAATAAGATAGAATGGGAATTTTGCTTATAACTTCTTATAAGCATAACTACCCCTGAAAACAAGGTTTGCTGTGCCTGAACTCAGAATGTAAAAATGCATCTTTTAGTGAGGGTGATTTTGACATTCTGTGTTTGAAAATACCCCTTTTAGAAAGTAGGGGTTTTGAAGTGTCAGGGCTGGGGAGGAGCAGTGGCTCCAGAGAGCCTGATGAGTCAGGGCTGGGCTGGGCTGAATAGACCTGGGATGCATTTAGAGTGGGGGAGGAGATAGATTTCCCTTCACCTGAATGGGCATGGTCTACCTTCCACAATGCTGTCTCCACCTCCTGCCAGGAAACTGCAACAAAGAAGACAGAACTATTTTTGGTTGAGCACAGGGTTCTCTGGAACCAGACAACAAAGGATTTTGTAGTATAAAAAGGTGGCTCAGACCCCAGACTTTTAGATCACTTCTGGGAATCAAGAGGAACCTTTGCCAGGGAGAAGAGCCTGAGATTCTGAGGCGGAAAACTGCCCCTGTGCTGTTTGCTATCTGGTTTGGCCTACAGTGGCTGCTTGCTGCCAAGGAAAGGAAAAAATGACTTTGCTGTTTGCTGTGTCCCCTGCTTGAGGAAAATCTCCATGGGTTGAATTGAGCTCGTCTCCTGTTCTGAAGTCTCAGGGAAACAAAGTCTTTGCCCCAGTCCACTGTGAACTCCTTTACTGGGGGTTCTGACCTGCTATGAGGTGCCTGTCAGTGTTCTGTGCCTCTGGAAGTTGTTTTGGGACTGAAAACTGCAAGAACTGTGAAAGTCGCTGCATCACCTGTTTCCAACGCATCGCAGTGGTTCAAGAGAAAATTTCCAATGTATCACCGCTGCCGAAGAATCGACACAGCGCCAGCATCGATCTCCGACATCCGAGATCACCGCACTGATTCTGACACAGGCCCGGTTGGAGAAGAACTTACACATCATACCGGATTGTCAGGCATCGCATCAAAGTGCCAAGTCTGTCACATCGTTGGGGGGTGCAGTAAGAAACCGATGCATCACCTCCCCACGCAGTAAGAAACCAACACATTACCACCTCTCCAGTAAGGATCCGACTCATCACCTCCCCTGCATAGCAGTAAGGAACCGAATCCTCACCTCCCCCGGAGCAATCAACTGACGCATCACCTTTCCTGGGTGTAAGGAACCAACGCATACCTTACCTGCTACCCTTTTTGCTTGCATTTTTCGATGCATCCAAGGTACTTTGTGTAAAAGTGTTGCATATGAAATTTTCTTGGAACTAAACTGGAACTAACTTTTAAGAATCATATTTTTAATACTGTATTGTGGATTTTTGTCATTTGTTTTATTTTGGTTTAGATAAAGATTACTTATTTTTCTAAACTGGTGTGGTGTCCATTTGTAGTGTTTTCACTGTATTACTGTATGGGTTCACAAATGCTTTCCACACTGCCTCTGAGATAAGCATGTCTGCTCGTGACAAGCTGCCAAGGGGATGAACAGGGGTTATTTTAGAAGTGTATCCCCCTTACACTGACTAGAAGAAATGGTCCCTATTCAGACAAAGGTACCTACATTCGAAGACTAGAGACCCCCATTTCTAACAGTCACCAAAACTAACACAGGTGGGGGAGACCAAAAGAAAGAGGTCAAAAAGCCTCCCCAACGGAAAGAAGCTAACTCTAAATATAATCAAGAGTCTTCTACAAGCCCCCCAAAACCTGCTAAGGAGGGTGGGCCCAAGTCTCTACACAGTCTAAGCGTGGGTACCAGGGTAAGAACTGGGATCCCAACAAGGCTTGGTGGCATGATTGTAAAGCACTAGGACACCGAACTGGAGACCTCTAGTCCTCCTGCAGTACCTGCAGCTGTTAACATCCATATGGGATCCCAGGTATGACCTGACCATGTCAGTAACCCCACTGAGGCAACATTAGTCTTTGAAGGAGAGATAGACTTAGTATGTGCTGTCTGGCCAGATAACATGAAAAAATACAGGCAGTTTCCCAAGATGAATGGGTCCAGGATAGAGGCCTTGAGGGATACTAGGGCTGGTGTCACAATGGGGACCCAGCAGCTATTTCACTCAGATTCGTACCTGATTGGAAGGTCCTACTCAGTCACCAATGTTACTAATATTACCACAGTCCATCTCATGACTATGGTCACTTTTGACTGAGGGGAATAGTTGGACAGAACAAGGTGGTTGTGTCCCACAATGTTCCTGTAAATTGTCTGCTTGGAAATGACTTGGAAACTTCTTCCTGGACTTAAGTTGAACTGTGGACCCATGCCAGCATGGTTGGTCTCTCAGGGTGGGGTTGTGTTGAAACCAGAGCACAGAGCTGAGCTATAAGTGCAAACGAGGTGCTGGATCCTGGAAGAATAAACCAGCCCTTCAAGAGAAAGGACAAGAAGACTGGAGGACCAGCTTCTAAACCAATATCAATACCTCTCTTCTCAGGATGAGGAATTGGTATTCTCAGTAGGAACTGAGTCTGAGGAAATTGGGCCTTACAAGGCAGGATGGATCTGTGCAAGGGACAAGAAACCTGTACCATTCTTGAAGGCCTGAGGCAGCAAGCTGCTGCACAGGAAAAGGGTGATATCAATGCCCCCACAGGGTCTATTGGGGGATGGGCTCCTATACACCAGAGTCAGAGGCCCCAAACCTGGTGTAACCAGGAGAGTGGTAGTGCCTCAGAGTTTTAGAGAGTTTGTCCTTATTTTGGCACATGACATCACCATTAGTCGACCACTTATACTGTCCAGGGATGTCTCAGAAGATGAAGGATTTTTGTTAGTCCTGTGTCACCTGCCAAGTCAGTGGCAAGTCAGGTGGCCACCAAAAGGCACTCTTAATTCCACTTGCAGTGGTTATCATACCCTTTGAAAGGATGTTGCCCCCCTGGATCCTCCTACAGCCTCAGGGAGCAAATATATTCCGGTGGTAGTGGATCATGCCACAAGGTATCCTGAGGCTATTCCACTAAGGGCCACCACTGCTCCAATGGTGGCAAAAGCCTTCCTTGGTGTATTTACCGAGGTTGGTTTCCCAAAGGAGGTGGTGTCAGATAGAGATACAAACTTCATGTCTGTATACAACATATGTGGGATGAGTGTGGCGTGAACTACAGATTAACCACACCCTATCATCCACAAACCAATAGCCTGGTGGAAAGGTTCAACCAGACTTTGAAAGTCATGATTGGTGGGCTCTCTGAAAAACTCAGAAGGAGATGGGATTACCTACTTCCATGCATGCTTTTTACTTACAGGGAAGTGCCACAGAAGGGAGTGGGGTTTACATTTGTTTGGGCACCCTGTTAGAGGTCCCCTGAGTCTAGTGAGAGAAGGTTGGAAAAAAACTCAAAACCTCTTAAAGAACCAAAGCAAGACGTAACAGACTATGTGCTTGGCCTTTGTTTCAGGATGCTTGAGTACATGGTGAAAGCAAGCCAAAACATCCAGGCCAGCAAAGAACTGCAAAAGCAGTGGTATAAACAAAGGGCTGCTCTTGTTGAATTGAAACCACAATAGAAGGTATGGGTATTGGAGCGTAGGCCTCTAGGGCCCTCAAAGACAAGTGGAGCGGGCCCTAACTTGTCCTTGAACAAAAAGGGGGGTCACCTATCTGATGGACCTTGGCAGTTGCAAACACCCCAAAAGGATAATACATGACAACCGCCTGAAACCCTATTATGACAGAGCTAACATGACTGTGCTCATGGTCACGGATGAGGGACAACAAAATGAGAGTGAACCTCCCTGATCTCCTCTCCAGCAATCCCAAAGATGGGTATGTTGATGGAGTGGTCTTTTCAGACACCCTCACTGACCAAAAGCAGGCTCACTGCAGGCTAGTCCTAAATCAGTATGCTGAGCTCTTCTCTTTGATCCTTGGTCAGACAAGATGGTGTACCCATGATGTGGATACTAGTGACAGCCTACCTATCCAAAACAAAATTTACAGGCATCCTGATAATGTCAGAGAGAGCATCCAAGCTGGATTCTATCAAGATGCTGGAATTGAGTGTCTTGAACCCTCAGAGAGATCCTGGGCTAGCCCAGTTGTCTTAGTCCCCAAACCTCACTTCAAGGTTGAAAACAAAGAAATGAGGTTTTGAGTTGACTATAGGGGCCCAGAGCTATGACAAAAACTGATGCACATCCGATACCTAGAGCAGATGAACAAATTGACAGGTTGTGGCAGCCAAATATCTCAGTACCTTTGATCTCACATCTGGGTACTGGCAGATATGTCTGACCCCTAGAACAAAGCAAATCAGCATTCTCCACTCCAAATGGGCACTTCCAGTTTACTGTGATGCCCTTTGGAATAAAGAATGCCCCTAACACCTTCCAACAGTTGGTGAACAAAGTTCTTGCTGGGTTGGAATCATGATGATATTGCTGTCTAGAGCTCCACCTGATCCACCTTGGCTAGTTCCTGGAGGCTCTGAGAAGTGCAGGCCTCACTATAAAGGCAAGCAAGTGCCAGGTAGGGCAAAGAAAGGTTGTATACTTGGGTCACCTGGTAGGTGAAAGCCAAGTTCAGCCACTCCAAAATAAGATCAGACAATTCTGAACTGGGTAGCTCCAACCATCCAGACACAAGTCAGAGCATTCCTTGGCTTTACTGGGTACCATAGGAGGTTTGTGAAGGACTCAAGGACTATAGGTCCACATCCAATGTACATCCAAAAGGGTGCCAAAGTAAGTCAACTGGACAGTGGACTGTCAAAAGTATGTTGATACTATGAAGGCTGCAATGTGCTCTACCGCAGTCCTAAAAGCTACAGACTATAATAAGCAGTTAATTGTGCAGACGGATGCATCTGAGCATGGGATAGGTGCAGTCCTAGCCCAAACAAATGAAGTACATGACCAAAATGTTGGCTTTTGTAAGCAGATGACTACTCCCTAGAGGACAGCGTTGGAGTGCCATGGAGAGGGAAATCTTTGCTGTGGTCTTGTTCCTCAGTAAGTTGAGGCCATAGCTCTTTGGTGCTCACTTCCCAGTTCAGATAGACCACAGTCAACTCAGGTGGTTACAACAGATAAAAGGTGAGAACCCCAAACTGCTAAGGTGGTCCATATCCCTAGAGGGAATGGACTTCACAGTGGAACACAGACCTGGGACTGCCCATACCAATGCAGATGGCCTTTCCAGGTTCTTCCACCTATAACATGAAGACTCTCCAGGGAAAGGTTAGTTTCATCATCTTTCATGGGGGGGAGGGGGTCCCTGCAAACGCAGGGTCCTCAGCGCCATGAAACCGCCTGGTATATGAGCGCTATACAAATTCCTGTAAATTCAAATTCAAATTTAAATTCAATCCAAGCCCCCTGTGCCAGTGCTCCTTCCTTAAAACAAACTCCCAATTGTTACTTCTGCCTACTGTAATTCCCTAGTAAATGGTACCTTGGGTAGCTAGGGCCTGGAAGCTGAAGAGGGTCCCGTTGGACCCCCCCTTCACAGGGGCAATGCTACTGCTCTTGTAGCCTGCACACCCCTGTAAGGGAGAAAGCAACAAAGTTGTCATGACACCCTGCCTGGGTGCCATGCCAGCTAGCACTGCCTGGTAGGTCACCCGTCTAGCAGGCCTCACACCCCTAAAGCAGGGTGCACTATACTCCAGGGGAAGGCATATCTGCATGAGCAGATGTGCCCCTACAATTGTGTACAAGAGACAGGAGTGAAAACCCTTCAACCTTGTTGGAATTGGGGTAGAGAGATATCTACAGAAAACAATATACCAACTGGTATTATTTCTGGACAAGTATAAAGGATATCCATACAGTATTATCCATCAAAGAACAAGGAAACTCATTTTGATTTTCATATGTGCCTGAGGCATCATTTTATCAGCATTTATAAGCAAAGTTAGGTCAATTGTGGTTACAGTTGATATCAGCAATGTAATTAATAAATAACAAGTGACAGCCCAAAGATGTACAAGGTGCACGAGTGCAAAAAGTGGGTGACACTACGGCGACACAAGTGACAGTGAAAACAGCGTGAACGGCGCAAAGTGTATGGTGAAAGAATTATATACAGTGATTAAAAACAAAGTGGTTTATCAAACAGTTCAATTTTGTTTTACAGTTTTAGCAATTTTTCCAAAACCACTAAGTACAGGGCGCCTAATGTCTTGCTGGAGAGTCGACGGCGTTTCGATCCATATGAGTAAGGATCATCATCAGGACTGAGGGGCTGTAAACAGTGCTGTAAAGGGAAGAAGGAGAAAGGAGGGGGGTAGGGAGGAAAAGGGGTTACTGAGAAGGTCCAGATGTGGAAGCATCCGAATAATTGGGTGGAGAGGAAAAGTTGCTCACCGTTGAAAAACTAAATGGAAGCAAACCTGGGGTTCAGGCGGTTGGAGAAGTCTCGAGGGACGTCTCAAGACTAGTAAACTATTGTGCCCGGAGTATCATCCAAGTGCTTGGGAGCTGTAGGGGGAAATGGAAGGCAACATCAAAAGAGCGCGCTTTGCGATCGGTACGTCCAGGAGTAGCGACAAGAAACAGGGGGGACTTACCAAGATTTGGGGTCAAGGATGTCCGGAGCTGTTTGGTCCGATCTGGGTAGAGATGATCTTGGGGTAGGAGTAAGCGCGAGTCGAATGAATCTGTGGGAGTAGGACGGGGTTTTAATTCATGTAGGCACAGGAGCGGTGGAAGATAAAGGAATTTGTAGAAGCTAACTAAAAGTATTACCTGTAGACGAGGAGTGGAGCGTGGTCCGGGAGTTTCTGTAATGCTCGGAACCTCGGTTGGGGTAGATGGCCGATCTCGGGATGGGAAGTGGGTCGAAGCGAATAAATCTGTGGAGGTGGGAAAGGAAACAGGGATAAAGGAAAACCGGGAACCATGCCATATTGGTAGGGATTGTGGCAGTACGCTGGACACATTACCTGTCCTCAGGAAATTCTGACTGGCGATTGAAACGCTGTCCGGGAAGCGAGTGAAGAGCAGTCCGGGAGTTGCTATGGCAATCCGGACCACGAGAGCAAGCTACTTAAGGATTGGTGGAAGAAGCAGGCTAAATGACGTGGCGCTATCTGGCACTAATAGGGCACCTAGGACTGGACCAAGGAGCTGTGGGCGGAGTGAAGGACAGGGAAACGGTTCAGCAATCTAGTTAGACGTGCTGGGGGGCGTGGCGGTGGGCAGGCAATGCTACGAGGAGCAGTGCTGGCTGAAAGTAAACAAAGTGGACGGGAACGAGGAGTAAGGGTATGGAAAATATGAATTACAGTTGTTTAGGCAATAATGTCATAAAGTTAAACCCAAGCACAGATTACAGTACGGCATATGCAATCTAATTACAATGTAAATCCTGGATAAGAATGAATAATTGTGGCATGATACAGGAAAGTCAGCTTAAAGGGCTGTGGGCGAAGTAAAAGACAGGGAAGCAGCTCAGCAGTCTATTTAGACTCGCTGAGGGGCATGGCAGTGGGCGGGCAATGCTGCGAGAGGCAGTGCCGGCTGACAGTTGACAAGGTGGACGGGAACGAGGAGTAAAGGGAATGGAAAACATGGGTGACAGTTGTCTAAGCAGTAATGTCATCAGGTTAAACCAACCATAGATTACAGTAAGGCATATACAATATAATTACATTGTGAATCCTAGATAAGAATGTATATTAGAAACATGACACAGGAAAGGCAGCTAAAAGAGCAAAATTCTGTCTAGGGGGTGAAAGTTTCAGAGAAGTGGGACACAGTCAAGCAGTCAGATGGAAATAGTACTGTTCCACTCATCAATGGTATTTAAACCATTGTTGACGGAGTCACAAAGGGTCATCCACCTACATTCGCTCTTGTCCAAGAGGGATCGGATGTCGCCGCCTCTTGTGGGAAGTGTTAGTTGTTCAATCACTTGCTATTTTATGTCTATGTCCTTGTTATTTTTTTCAGGATAATGGTTCACCAAAGGCGCTGTAGTCACTTTGCAGTTGATGCAGCTTTTGTGTTGTACAATCCTTTTTTTGGGAACAATTTCTCAATATTGTAAGTGCCAGTGAAGCCAGAGAGTAAATGGGCTGGGAACTCAACAACTCACAGCACCATGATATCTTTACTCAATATAGGTGTGTTTGGTGCCGAATTACTCCTTTAAATAAATCCACACTGATGCCAGTGCGGGATTTATTGTACCATGTACCAGGTTCCCCCTGAATCCCCACCAACCCTGGTGTGGTCTCTGGTCGGCTGTAGGCAGCCAGCCACCACCAGACATGTTTCTGGACCCCTGACTAGGGGGTTCCTGCTCTCTGGGACCAGAAACTATGCACATCCTGGTCGGAGGTGTCATGCCTCCTCCCCCAGGATGGGCTAGTGTTTGAAGAGGGAAATTCAAAAAGCTGCCACCTTTATAGTGTGACCCCCAACCTCTGCTGCTAGCAGCAGATGGCAGCTCCTGGTTCACCCCCCCCCCCACTTAAGGTGGGGAAATCTAGCAGGAATATTCTAAAAGATAGGAGGTGTGCCCACCTCTGCTAACCCCACCCTTGAAGTTGGGGAAGTGAGGTGAAGAACAACTTTCAGTCCCCGCCATCTTGAAGAAGAGACCCCTCCAATCAGAGATAGGACTATACTCCGTCCCATAGGAGGGTGGCATAACAGAGTGTGTAGTCACCACAGGTAAGGTGGCCATTGCCCCTACCTGCTACTCCTCTAAGACACCTCGTACATTTAGCATATAGGTGGCTCCTACAGACCTGGAGGTCAGATCTGTGATGACCTAAGAAGAGAAAAGACACCCTGCAGCAGAAGCCAGAACATGACAACTGGGTTGGCCCCAACCCTCCCACCTGTCTTGCAACAATGACCTCAAAAACCCATGAGGACTGTTCCCTTTAATAAAGACTCCATTTTCCTGAGGACAGTGGATCTGTTGAGAAAAATCCAGATGTGGTGGATCCGCGTCTCCAGCCCACTCTGCACCTGAAACCCAGGGCCCGAGTCTGAGTGGCTCACCTGTGCAGTAAAGTCTCCCCGGTGATAGTGACCTCATATCTAGCTTTGGTTGACCTTTCCTGCCCTCCATGAAGGCGTCTGCAGTGTGAATCCAGAGGCTTCCATCGACCGCGACCTGCTCCGTTAAGAAGACTCTGATGTCGAAAGGCACCTCTGCAACTGAAGCCCCTGGGCCTTGGTGAGCTGAATCAACTGTTTCCCTATGACCCCCTACATCCCAACTTACCCCCCATGTTCCTCATCTTCCTCCTGCAACCTCTGGTACCATGCCTGCAGCTTCTTTACGGTCAAGAAGATCCTCATTAAAAAGCATTGGGGGCCCGATATCGAATTTGCACCCTTTACCCAACTGCCCCTGTGCTGCTGGTGGTACATGTTTGAGACTGCCTTGTGGCTGCCCCCTGTGTTTAACCTAACCCCCAAAGCTTGGTCCCTGCAACCGATCTACATATCACTAAGCAGTGTGGCAAAAGGCACCCCCTGTCTCCTTTGGTAAGGCATTGGGCCAAACTTTAATTTTGACCTCAGCATTCTGGCGCCCCTATGCCGCTGATGGTGCTGTCTTGGTACTTCCCTGGCCCTGGTCCTTGCTGGATTTGTGCCTCAAATACTGAAATTATAAGCTTGATACTTACTGGTTTAATCGCAATATTGTTTTCCCTGTAGGATAACATTGGACAATGTGAAAAAGTTTCTAAGTGTCTATTTTTTAAAGTGAAAGATATTTTTAATTAAAAGCGTACGTACCTTATTAAGAAGACCTGGTCTTCCAATAAAGTACAACCAAAGTATAATTTTATAAAATTGGTCTGGATCTCCTTCTTGAGTCATATGTCCATTATTGATCATGTGTGAGCAATAAGTACCTTACACTCCTCGAAGTTAGGCCTAGGGTTGCTCGCCAACACTACCACTAATAGAGCACTTTGGGTTTTATATTAAGCCCTGTATATTTCTGGGAAAACCCTGAACTCTGTGCATAGTATTAATACCTAGTGGCAACATCCTATACAGAGCCAGGTTCCTACTGGCTGTTTGTGCATTCACTCTAGTCAGTCACAAAAGGGAGCTGAGGTGTGCCCTGCCTACCTGATTGTTAGAATGCACTGTTTCCCTCGAGACCAGTGTCTCTCCAGGGCACTCCAAAAAATAGTTCCACTGGGCCACTGGCATGAACATTATGAATTCAATAATGTGAAGATTTGAAATAAAAAAGAATAAGTTTAATTACAAAAGAGAACTTCGATTAACTTTTTTCTTTGAATAAATCAAAGAACTATTTTTGGAGTGCCCTGGAGGGACACTGGTCTCGAGGGAAACAGTGCATTCTAACGTATCTCTTCACCCCAAGTACAGGGGGCGTTGCTCCACGGGCACCACCTAACCGTATGGACATCTAGGTAACATTCCACACTGGTGTGCGATTCCTACAAGCCGCAATTGGATAGTTCCTGCCTACCTGATTGCCCATCACCAAGCTGATGGAACTTCCTGAGCCAGAGTGGTGGGAAGAGTTGTCACCAACACCTTATTTGGGATGTTCCTGTCCTCTCACAATGCTGTTTCCACCCCCTTGTAGTGTGTCTGGAGCTAGGACAAGGCAAGGCAGGATCTGCGCACTAGAAAGACTATCCTTTGAAGCATGACTATTTCAAATGCCAAAAGGGGTATAAGTGTTGGACCTGTAAACCCACATTTTAGAACACTTCTGAACTGGGGACTCTGCCAAGAAGAAGAGCTGAAGAAGTGTCAGGAGTAGGTTTGCCCCTTTGCTGTGTTGATTTGCTGGGTTGGTCTGCAGTTGCTGCTTCTGTCTTTGAGCAGTGAAAGAACTGTACTCCATGTTCTCCAAGGGCTTGTGTGTGCTTGACTCCTATTGGAAGTCGCAGGGCCATGAAATATTTCATCTGCATCCCCCCTGAACTCCTCTGCAATGAGTACTGACCTGACAAGTGGCGCCCTCTGAAGTTCTGAGACCTTGGAGGTGGGTTTGCTGCTTTAAGAGCTGAAAATTCACGCATTGTACTTCAGCTCTGTTTTTCCCGCCTCAAGTTCGACGCATCGGCTGTTCCTGGTTTGAAGAACCGCCGCAGCCTGTGTCCAGAGCACCGTGTCTCTGACGTCTGATACTCTCACTCCGACTCTGACTCAGGCCCTGCTGTGCAACTGGAGACTTCAACGCGTCGCCTGTGTGCGGCTAGAAGAATCGACGCAGAGCCTGTTGTGTCGCCGCCACATCGGCCTAAGCGCATCTAGATTATGTGCGCATTGTACCTGAGTGCCAAGTTTGCAACGCATTACCCCACAGAAAGGAAGTGCATTTGGAATTTGATGCATCACTTCTCCTCGCAGTAAGGACTCGCCTAACACTTCTCTAGGGTGCAGAAGAACTGACGCCTCCATTTCCCTGGGTCTCAAGATTAGATGCATTGCTTGTGTTTTATGACACTTCTCTCTTTTGCAGCTGTTTTTTATTTTGGATTTTGACGCATCAAAAATACGTTGTGCTAAAATCAATGCATTCATAGAGTTCTATGGACTGAATTGCTTAGATATTTAACAAGTGATATCTTGAATTTTGCATGTTGGATCTTTGTATTTTTGGTCTTGTTTTGTTTAGATTAGGATTGGTTATTTTCCTAAACTGGCGTGGTGTCCATTTGTAGTGTATTCACTGTGTTACTGTGTGTTTTATGTACAAATGCTCTACACATTGCCTCTTAGATAGGTCACACTACTCATGCCAAGCTACCAAGGGGGTGAGCAGGGCCTATGTTGGGTGTGTAACTCTGTTACCATGACTAGAAAGAAGGGTCCCTACTTGGACAGGCTGCATACCACTGCCAACTAGAGACCCCCATTCCTAACAGTTGGCCTCCTGATCAGAGCCTCATGGACAGAAAAGGCCCAAACCACCTTGAACCCAGAATGTGAACTCTGTCTGCCCAAAGTCCCACTACCCCCTAAGTAGTGCCATTCCAGTCCTGGACCTTGGAAGTGGGCCGGAAAGGTGCTCTGCTGGCCCAGCTGTGCTCCAGTGGGAAGAACTGACACTGATTGTTGCATCTCTTTGCAGCACCACCACAGCATGATGCATCCCCAATGCATAGCATTGCACCCTAACCTGCAGCCTCGGAAACACCACTGTGCGAAACATCCTCAACTCAGTCCCTCTCATCGAAAGCCCCAAGACGATGACATCCTCATTGACGATGCAGGACTCTGCATGGCAGGCCCGCAGCTTCTTCTTCATTTTTACTTTGTTACTGTTTGAAGTGTTGCATAAATACTTGCCTCTAAATTAAACCTGACTGTTTTTATGCCAAGCTATCAGAAGGTTAAGCACAGGTAAATTAGGGGTTTGCTTATGTTTCAACCTGCTAGATATTGTGGTTGCTGCTTGAGTAGAGTTTCACCCCCTCAACCAGTAACCCGATTTCCTACACTATCCTTTTCAATTCTTTCATTTTACTGCTCCGATTATAAGCCAGCTCCTCTTTCATGCAAATCTCTTTCTTACAGATGTTTTCTCTTTCAATTCTAATCCCAATCCAAGAGAAATGTTCACAGTCAGCAAATGGTTTAGAAGACAGTGACAGAATAGATGCTGGCCTCAGGTGGGAAACCATATACATGCCTTGAAGAAAGTGGACATATTTCACTTTCTTGTACAGATATTTGGAGTCAACTGCTACCTAGCATCCTACATCAACCAATAGCCTTGTACTTGAGTCAATATTCAAAAGGCTCCTCCTTTTGAAAAATGTTAAACAGTATACAAAGCAAGATGCCCCTAAAAGTGAATAACCAACAGACTGCACAATACAGATCGTAAACACCTATCCTTAAATAACTATCTCCTGACAAAAATGTTGACCTGTATTTCATTTGAAAATGTAGCCAAACTCCGTTCCCACATACTTACATAACTCAATTTATTTACTATCTGAATGTTAGTGCTAGCATATTTGGGAGCCTCTACTTGCTAGTGGGGATTACACGCAAATCGATCTTTTTCTTTTTTGTAGGGGAAAGTCGGGGTTTTACTATTCTTTGTGGGGAAGATTTAATAATACTTAGGCTTTCCTGTTTTCAGTTTCTATTTTTGGTAAATTCTGGTGGTTTTTTTTCTCCAGTTTTTTCAATACCTTAAAAAGACAGTGTTCATCAGTAGTTACACATTTTTGCGCCATTAAAAAGTACAGAAACAGTGTTTTCCGGTGTTCATGGAATTTTTATTTAATTCTAATTATTGCTTGCTTCCTGCACAGATAGTGCATGTGTCTAGATAGCGTGTGCACAGGGTATATGGGGTCCAAATACATTTTACTGCACCAGAATAGACTACAAAGTCAATAGCATTCTTCATTAACTCTGAAGATTGTAAAGATGCTTTCAGCATACCATCTAGCAAGTGACAAGGATCTCCTTCAGGGAAGCACTTATCAATCAATCAATCAATCAATCAATCATAACACTTGTATAGCGCGCTACTCACCCGGAAGGGTCTCAAGGCGCTTGGGGAAGGGGTCCGCTACTGCTCGAACAGCCAGGTTTTGAGTTGTCTCCTGAAGGCGAGGTGGTCCTGGGTCAGCCGAAGGTGGATGGGGAGGGAGTTCCATGTCTTGGCCGCCAGGTAGGAGAAGGATCTGCCTCCGGCGGTGGCTCTTCGGATGCGTGGTACGACGGCAAGGGCGAGGCTGGCAGACCGTAGCTGGCGGGTGGGCGTGTGGAAGGTCAGGCGGTCATTGAGGTACTTGGGGCCAGGTCTTGGAGAGACTTGTGTGCGTGGGTGAGGAGCCTGAACGTGATCCTCTTGTTGACGGGGAGCCAGTGCAGGTCCCTCAGGTGGCCGGAGATGTGGATGCGTCGGGGGATCTCCAGGATGAATGGGGCGGAGGCGTTCTGGATGCATTGGAGTCTTTTCTGTAGCTTGGCTGTGGTTCCGGCGTAGAGGGTATTTCCGTAGTCCAGTTGGCTGGTGACGAGGGCCTGGGTGACCGTCTTCCTGGTTTTGGGCGGGATCCATCGGAAGATCTTGTGGAGCATGCGGAGGGTGTGAAAGCATGAAGCGGAGACAACGTTGACTTGTCTGGTCATCGAGAGGGAGGAGTCCAGGATGAAGCCCAGGTTGCGTGCGTGGTCTGTAGGCTTTGGGGTGGTGCCCAGGGCTGGGGGCCACCAGGAGTCACCCAGGCGGAGGATGATGGTCCCAGGATGAGGACTTCCGTCTTGTCTGAGTTCAGTTTCAGGCGGCTGTTCTTCATCCACTCGGCGACGTCTTTCATCCCTTCATGGAGGCTGGTTCTGGCGGTGTCGGGGTCTCTGGTGAGGGAGAGGATCAGCTGGGTGTCGTCGGCGTAGGAGATGATATTGAGGTTGTGTTGGCGTGCGATGGTGGCGAGAGGTCTCATGTAGATGTTGAAGAGGGTGGGGCTGAGTGATGATCCTTGCGGGACGCCGCAGATGACTTTGGTTGCCTCGGATCGAAACGGGGGGAGGCGGACTCTCTGTGTTCTTCCGGCGAGGAACGAGATGATCCACTTCAGTGCCTTCTCTTGGATGCCGGTGTTGCTGAGGCGTTGGACTAGGGTGCGGTGGCAGACAGTGTCGAACGCTGTGGAGAGGTCCAAGAGGATGAGTGCCGCTGTTTCCCCGTTGTCGAGAAGGGCTTGAATGTCGTCGGTGGCTGCGATGAGGGCGGTCTCGGTGCTGTGGTTGGCTCTGAAACCGGACTGCGAGGGGTCGAGGGATCCATTCGTCTCGAGGAAGGCGGCAAGTTGTCTGTTGGCGATCTTCTCGATGACTTTGGCAGGAAAAGGGAGGAGCGAGATGGGGCGGAAGTTTTTGAGGTCGGTGGGGTCCGCTGTTGGTTTCTTCAGTAGGACGCTGAGCTCGGCATGCTTCCAGCTCTCCAGGAAGGTGGCGGTGTCGAAGGAGGTGTTGATGACGTCTCGGAGTTGGGGTGCGATGGTGAAGTCGGCCTTGTTGAAGACGTGGTGGGGGCAGGGGGCATTCGGAGATCCGGAGTGGATGGTGTTCATCGCGCGGGCTGTGTCTTCGGTGGTCACCGTGGTCCAGGTGCGGAGGGTGGCGGTGGGGTGCGTTGGTTCGACGGTTGGGTGCGTGGATGGTGCGCCGAAGCTGTTGTGGATGTCGGCAATCTTGCGGTGGAAGAATGAGGCGAGGGAGTCGCAGAGATCTTGTGAAGGGGTGATGTCGTTGTTGCCGGTGCTGGGGTTGGAGAACTCCTTGACGATGCTGAAGAGTTCCTTGCTGTCGTGGGCATTGTTGTTCAGTCAATCCTTCAGTGATTTCTTCTTGGTGGTGCGGATGAGCTGGTGGTGCCTGCGGGTTGCGTGTTTGAGGGTAGTCATGTTGTCAGTGGTCCGGTCGAGGAGCCAGGCTTTCTCAAGGGTGCGGCAGGTCTTCTTGGAGTCCTTGAGTTCGTCGGTGAACCAGGGGGCCTTCTTGCTTCTGGGTTTGCTGGGAGGGTTCTTCAGTGGTGCAAGGTTGTCGGCGCAGGCTGTCAGCCACTGCGCGAAGTTGCGGCTGCTTCGTTGGGGTCAAGTGTGCTGGCAGGTGGGTTCTGGCTGGGGGAGGTGGTGAGCTGGTCGGCGGTGATCTTGCTCCGGCTTCTGTGAGGGACCTGTTGCGGGTGGGTGGTGGTTTTTCTGAAGCTGAAGTGGACGCAGCTGTGGTCGGTCCAGTGAAGTCCGGTGGAGTGGCTGAAGGCGATGTGCTTGCTGGATGAGAAGACGGGATCAAGCGTGTGGCCGGCGTAGTGGGTGGGGGTGTTGACCAGTTGCTTGAGTCCGAGGTTGGTGAGGTTGTCCAGCAGGGTGACGGTGTTGCGGTCCTTGTTTTTCTCCAGGTGGAAGTTGAGGTCCCCTAGGAGGATGTAGTCGGTGGAGGGGCGGGCGTGTGGGCTGATGAAATCCGTGATGTCTTTGCTGAATTGTGTGCATGGTCCCGGGGGTCTGTAGATGAGGGTGCCTCTGAGGGTCGTCTTTGGGTCAGTGTGAATCTGGAAGTGGAGGTGTTCGGCGGCGGCGTAGGTGTTGTCGGCGTCGGCCGTGATGTGGATGGTGTTCTTGTGGACGATGGCGATGCCTCCTCCGGTCTGGTTAACGCGGTCCCTCCTGATGATCTTGTATCCATCCGTGATGGCGATGGCGATGTCGGGGGCTGAGGAGGCGTTCATTCATGTTTCAGTGAGGAAGGCTGTGTCTGGTGAGGTTGTGTCGAGGAGGTTCCAGAGTTCGATGGCGTGTCTGTGGACGGAGCGGGTGTTGAGCAGGATGCACTTGAGGTCGCTGCTGAAGTTTGGTTTGGCGGGCGCGGTGCCTGTTCCGAGGCAGGTGAACTTGCAGGTTGTGCAGGTGAGGGGTTTGTGGAAGCGTTTTGGGGCGGCCCGGCAGCAGGTGGGCTTCCGGCCGGTATTGAGTGCGTTGAGGGCCGCAGCGTCGTAGGTTTGTCGGGTTGTCTTGCGTTGGTGGGGGCCAGGGGTCCTGGCGCTGGGCGCGGTCCAGGCGCGGACGGGCGCAGACAGGCTTGCCTTTGACGCGCCTTAGGCGCACAATCGGCGCGCCCGCTGCGCATGACCGCTGCGCGTACGCGCTGTTGCCATTTATGGCTAAGTGGGAGGCAGGAGCAGCTGGGAGGCGGGAGCGGGGAGGACACGAAAACGAAAAGGCAGCGTGGCTGCGTGGACATCGGCGGGAAGCGGGGAGCGGGGCGGGCAGGGCACAGGGGGACTGTAGTAAACAAAATACAATAGGCTAATTCAACAATGTGCACAGGGGACAACAGCAGTGATAACAAAAAAAGGCAATGAAAAGAAATAAGGAAAAGAAATAAACACACGCAAACACGACGGAGGGGCAGGGATCAGCGAGGCAAGCAGCTAGGGCGGAGAGGCAGGCACAACGAGGCTGCGAGCAGCAGTGAGGGGCGAGGGGCACACACACAGCTGGTGGCTGTGCCGCGCGGGGGTGTCCTGAGAACAGGTCACACTCACCGGCGCCGCGCGGTCGCCATTTATGGACAAGTGGGAGGGAGGAGCAGCTGGGAGGCGGGAGCGGGGAGGACACAAAACGAAAAGGGGGCATGGCCGCGTGGACGGCGGCGGGAAGCGGGGAGCGGGGCGGGCAGGGCACAGGGGGACTGTAGTAAACAAAATACAATAGGCTAATTCAATAACGTGCACAGGGGACAACAGCAGTGATAACAAAAAAAGGCATTGAAAAGAAATAAGAAAAAGAAATAAACACACGCAAACACGGCGGAGGGGCAGGGATCAGCGAGGCAGGCAGCCAGGGTGGAGAGGCAGGCACAACGAGGGTGCGAGCAGCATCGAGGGGCACACACACAGCTGGTGGCCGTGCGGCGCGGGGGTGTCCTGAGAACAGGTCACTTATCAGGTATCGATTTTGACAGGCCATCATACAACGTTTTCATATACGTAGCTGAATTACTGCAAATACAAACAATATCACTCCAATCTTTATTGAACTTGGTAGGAACTTTTTTTAGCAGCGTTCCAAGTGACACTGCATTCCATGTTTACCAAACGTCTGGTGTCATGTTTTCACCACCATCTCAAATGTGTTAGTGACAACATTCTTTTCACAAACACCTTTTTTATTTCGTCTTGCATTGAATGTTTCAAGCCTGGGGTGTTTGGCAATTCACTTATAATCAATACTGACTCGCTAGAAAAGGGGACTGATGTATAAAAGGATTTCACCCATTCTCCATCTGTAGGTAAATGTGAGGGTACATATTAGGAAAGATTCTTATGAAGCCAGCCATTTTACCTATCAGTGAAATCAAATGTAGCCAAAATATCAAATAGGATTTTGATATTTCCCGATTCTCTACAGTTTATAAAATAACTAAATAAGACTAAAAGCATGCTTCTAAACACTGCATCTTTAGACCAAAGACCACAAAACTGAAAAAAGCAGAAGGAAGAAGAGACAATGTTTTAGTGACATCCCTAACAACAAAATACAAGCAGAATAATGTTAGCCGAGTCTTTCTTTATTCTACCTTGTATAACAAAGTTACATTGCATTGGCCCCTTCAGGAAGAAATAAAAATGACTCTCACTCATCTTTTTCTTTCTTTGAATGGCAATTGGTTTGTGGTTGCAAAGGTGTTTTTTCAGTGTTTATATGTTTACACCAGTGATGGATATTTTCCTTTCGATGGGGTTTTATCAGTTATTATAGGTTTAAACCTAAAACCAGATAGCCTATTAATACTTAACATTGGGTGTGCATCACACAACTAGAGCAAAAAGATGCTTGAGGACTTCCTGATTTGTGTTGGAAAGAAGCCCTAAAGTAATACTAAGAAATTATTTTCCTTTGTGTTACTTTACGCTATAATGCTTCATAGGGCCATTTATGGGTGAATAATGAAGATTCCCATGCAAAAACAACAGTTAATGGACAGAATGCAAAACAATTTCATACATTCACCCCAGTACAGGGATCTGGGTCTAAATCCATTGTTTTTTTGTTCACCATGCCATTTCAGTTTGAGCCCAGCCATATGCAAATCAGTCTCAACCCTGTGCCCCATGGGAACAGTCCAGCCTGAACTGCCAAGCCAGGTCCTCCCTGGACTGGAAACAAGCATCCTAGGACCAGTTTTGGGATTTCAGCCCTAATCAGCCAGGCTAGATTGATTCCAGTGGCAAGGAGAGCACGGGACTCACTTCTGAGCATACCCGTCCCACTCAGGGTGACTAACGCAAAAACAACAGTTGATGGACAGAATGCAGAACAATGTCATACATTCACCCCAGTACAGAGATCTGGGCCTAAATCCATTGTTTTTTTGCTCACCATGCCATTTCAGTTTGAGCCCAGCCATAAGCAAATCAGCCTTGACCCGGGGTCCCAGGGGAACAGTCCAGCCCGAACTGCCAAGGCAGGTCCTCCCTGGACTGGAAACAAGCATCCTTGGACCGGTTTCGGGCTTTCAGCCCTAATCAGCCAGGCTAGATTAATTCCAGTGGCAAGGAGAGCACGGGACTCACTTCTGAGCATACCCGTCCCACTCAGGGTGACTAACGCAAAAACAACAGTTGATGGACAGAATGCAGAACAATGTCATACATTCACCCCAGTACAGAGACCTGGGCCTAAATCCATCATTTTTTTGCTCACCATGCCATTTCAGTTTGAACCCAGCCATATGCAAATAGGTCTTGACCCTGTGCCTCATGGGAACAGGCCAGCCCGAACTGCCAAGTCAGGTCCTCCCTGGACTGGAAAAAAGCATCCTAGGACCAGTTTCGGGCTTTCAGCCCTCATCAGCCAGGATAGCTTGATTCCAGTGGCATGGAGAGCACGGGACTCACGTCTAAGCATACCCGTCCCACTGAGGGTGACAAATGCGAAAACAACAGTTGATGGACAGAATGCAAAACAATGTCATGCATTCACCCCAGCCCTCACCAGCCAGGATAGCTTGATTCCAGTGGCATGGAGAGCACGGGACTCACGTCTGAGCATACCCATCCCACTCGGGGTGACAAATGCAAAAACAACAGTTGATGGACAGAATGCAAAACAATGTCATACCTTCACCCCAGTACAGAGATCTGGGCCTAAATCCATTGTTTTTTTTGTTCACCATGCCATTCCAGTTTGAACCCAGCCATAAGCAAATCAGTCTTGACCCTGTGTCCCATGGGAACAGTCCAGCCCGAACTGCCAAGCCAGGTCCTCCCTGAACTGCAAACAAGCATCCTTGGAGCGGTTTAGGGATTTTAGCCCTCATCAGCCAGGCTAGCTTGATTCCAGTGGCATGGAGAGCATGGGACTCACGTCTGAGCATACCCGTCCCCCTCAGGGTGACAAACGCAAAAACAACAGTTGAGGGATAGAATGCAGAACAATGTCATACATTCACCCCAGTACAGAGACCTGGGCCTAAATCCATTGTTTGTTTGCTCACCATGGGCCAGATGTATCAAGATTCCTTTTTGCGAATCCTAAATAGCGATTTTTTGCGAATCGCTATTTAGAATTCGCAAAACGGAATGTATGTACAAAATTGCTATTTTTTAGCGATTCCTTATTATTCTTTTTTTGCGAATTCACATTTTGCGAATTTGCAAATAAAGAATCATTTCCAATGGATTCCTATGGGCCAGGAGGCTCATAGGAATGATAGTGCAATAATTTTCATATTGCGAATTTGCAATTTGAGAATTATTTCAACGGTGCAGGGGTGTCTCAAAGACACCCTGCTGCACCCCTGAAATTTACATGTGTGTGCATGTGGCACACATACATGCCCTATGTGCATGTATGTGTGTCACATGCCACCCTCACAAATGCCAAATAGGGCATTTTTAGGAGAAATCGCAAATTACCACCAACTACAAGTTGGTGGTAATTTGCGCTTTCTTAACACAAAATCGCAATTTCCAAATGGTTCATACATGTCATTTAAGGAATCGCAAAATTTGTGATTCCTTAAATGCTATGGCAAAATAAGGAATCGCAAATGATTGCGATTCCTTAAATTGCAATTTTTTCATACATATGAAAAAATGCAATACGGCCGTTTGCGAGTCGCAAAGGCCGAAATTCTGCAAATTTTGGCCTTTGCGAGTCGCAAAAGCCTTGATACCTCTGGCCCCATGCCATTTCAGTTTGAACCCAGCCATAAGCAAATAAGTCTTGACCCTGTGTCCCATGGGAACAGTCCAGCCCAAACTGCCAAGCCAGGTCCTCCCTGGACTGCAAACAAGCATCCTTGGATCCGGTTTCGGGATTTCAGCCCTCATCAGCCAGGATAGCTTGATTCCAGTGGCATGGAGAGCATGGGACTCACGTCTGAGCATACCTGTCCCACTCAGGGTGACAAACGCAAAAACAACAGTTGATGGATAGAATGCAGAACAATGTCATACATTCACCCCGGTAGAGATATCAGGGCCTAAATCCATTGTTTGTTTGCTCACAATGCCATTCCAGTTTGAACCCACCCATATACAAATCAGTCTTGACCCTGTGCCCCATGGGAACAGTCCAGACCGAACTGCCAAGCTAGGTCGTCCCTGGACTGGAAACAAGCATCCTAGGACCGGCTTCGGGCTTTCAGCCCTCATCAGCCAGGATAGCTTGATTCCAGTGGCATGGAGAGCACAGGACTAACGTCGGAGCAAACCTGCTAGGGACTATGGTAGCTGTTCGAGTTGGGGTTCACCCCCCTGAACCAGTAACCCAACTTCCTGCACTATCCTTTTCAATTCTTTCCTTTGACTGCTCTGATTTTAAGCCTGCTCCTCTTTCATGCACATCTCTTTCTCACAGATATTTTCTCTTTCAATTCTAAATCCAATCCAAGAGAAATGTTCACAGTCAGCAATAGGTTTAGAATACAGTCACAGAATAGACGCTGGCCTCCGGTGGGAAACCAGATACATGCCTTGAAGAAAGAGGATAAGTTCACTTTCTTGCACAGATATTTGGAGTCAACTGCCACCTAGCATCCTACTCGAACAAATAGCCTTGTACTTGAGTCAATATTCAAAAGGCTTCTCCTTTTGAAATTTTTTAAACAGTATACTAAGCGAGATGTCCCAAAAAGTGAATAACCAACAGACTGCACAATACAGATTGTAAAAACCTATCCTTATTAACTATCCTCGACAAACATGTTTACCTGTATTTCATCTGTAAATCTAGCCAAACTCAGTTCCCACATACTTGCACAGCTAAATTTATTTACTATTTAAAAGTTAGTGCTAGCATATTTGGGAGCCTCTACTTGCTAGTGGAGTTTACACGCAAGTCAATCTTTTTCTTTTTTGGGGGGGAATGTCGGGGTTTTACTAGACTTTGTGGGGAAGATTTACTAATACTTTACATTGGGTGTGCATCACACAACTAGAGCAAAAAGTTGCTTTAGGACTTTCAGATTTGTGTTGGATAGAAGCCTTAAAGTAATACTAAGAAATGCTTTTGCTTTGTATTACTTTACGCCATATTGTTTCATAGGGCGATTTATGGGTGAATAATGAAGATTCCATGCATAGACCCATGGATTTTGAGGCAAATCACTATCTACTAAAATGTTAGATGGGACTTTGTGCCAAAAATGAATGCCTAATTGAGGTAGGCATAACGTTTTCCTTTCTTAAAATGTTTTAAACTTTGTACAAAAAAGTGTTAAACTATTTTTAAATATAGTATTTTGTACTGGAAGCGTCCACTATCACTACAAAAGCTATGCTTGCTATCATGTGCACAGCCTTGTATTATGATATCGATTTTTGTTTTTGATTTTGTGTTGTATTTCTATCTAGGACCCTAATTCGATATTCCCGATTCATGCCCTTATGTGGTTATAACTAATAATATCCTTATAAAGGAAAAGGAATCATATCCCTATTCAGTAATAGCCCATGCAGTCCAAAACACAGCACGGCTACTCCCATAGACTCCTAGAAAGCACAACGCGTTCTTTAAACAAACCAAGCCTCCAGCAGCCTGGGAAAACCCCCTGCTCTTGTTTTGATTTGCACAAGAACTCCTAGAGTTCAGAAAGAACTGTTAGTTCTTAGTGACGTCTTATGTCCAGCCTTACGTCAAAACCGGCACCTTTCAGGTATAAATATACCAACGTTGCCTTAAGCAAACACACTGTGGTTGGGAGCAGAGCGACGTTCTACTTGCCTGGGAGCCCAGCTGTTATGAGAGCTGACGGAGACCGCCCCTCCCCTTGACGCACTGAGAGAGACGCTGTCTTTTTCTCCAGCCGAGAAAATCCAGCTCCCATGTTCCCAAGTCACCCTCGCGGGTTGCTGGGAGATCGAGTCCTGAGAAGCGAGATACAAGACCTCCTCCATTCTATAACCAAGGTACGGAACTGATTACAACCTTAGAGAGAATTCTTGATTCCGAAACTTGGCAAAACTTAACTTAACTTAAAACTGCAACTTACTTACTCCTTCCCACGTATTAGGCTTAGGTCAGGTACACTGGGGTAGGCGTATCCTAGAAGCACCAGTTGAGTTCATTAGTCAATGTTTTTATGTATGTATATATTTTATCCATTTTAAAGTATCATATAGCTTTTACAGTATAATTTCATAATACTACTGACTGAGTGAAATAGCTGTCTATTGTTTCACACAACTCTGACGATACACTCTTTATTCTGGGGGAGCAAAGTCGTCATGTTTATGCGGTTGTCAGAGGCTAATCCCTTCTTGTCTAAATCAGGACGGTTAACCATTTCCTGAACATCTGAGAACGTTTCTAGTGACCTCTGAGCTAGCTGGCAAAACTAATTAAGTCTAACATAGTCAGTAGAGTTCTAGATGACCTCAGTCCTACGTCTACACTGCTGTTTATGTTATTCCAATGCGCAGAGCCTATTGGGAATATAGGAACTACACTACATTTAGACCTCCATCGGGGTGACTACAGACATAGGCACATGTTCCAGCCTGGTTACTTAGGCCTCACGTACAATGATTCAAAATAATACATCTTTAAACCTTAAATGGCTACTAATGAAGAATCACAGTTTGTGTTTCATTATTTGGAATATGCTAAAATGGTTTCAGTGAAAGTGGTCACAATCTGCGCACTGACTTCTATCAAATGCATTGGTATTTGTGAACTGACCTATGTACTAATTCGTTAGTTCTCAAAATACTGAATTGTAATGGGTCACAATTAGACCTACCTCATTATTACATATCAGGAAAGTTGAACGCAGTCACAGGGCTGGTGGCGTGCTTGGGTCAGCAGACCACCATGTCTTTGATTGCGTTTAAATAGAGCAATCATTTTTTTTGTAAAGGCAGCCCGTTTTAGTTGAAGGAAAATGATATGTATTTACAAATGAAAAGTTACACAAACCTTTTTTTAGGACCACTTCCTATTCACAAGTTCACAAAGGAGGAGGGGTCACTGTTTGCGAATGGCACACCACTTCCTTCCAGTTGGTGCTATAATGTTAATGTTTTGCAATAGGATTTTGGTCGCAACACATTCATACATCACTAATCGGTGTTTGGAAAGGGCGCCCTAAACATGCCCCTTCAAAATAACAACTGGCTAGTCTTTGCTTAACCGATTGAATGATTTGGAAAACCTTTTCCAAATTGTTAATTGTGTTTAAGGCACTTCAATAAGTGTTTTAGCGATTGCAAACCCTCAGATTTAGCATTAAAACACTTACGGCCAAATGTACAAAAAGTCAGCTTGCTAATTTGTTATGATTCGTAATTAGGAAATCACAAACAGCTATGTACTACTGTTTCTCAGACACTGTTTGCAATTCCCAATGGGTAGCAAATGGACCTGTCTTATAAATATTCATGAGGCAGGTCACAATTTGCAAACCACTTGGAATGGATGCAATCACAGGGATGGTGGCAGACCACCATGTCTGTGATTGTTTTTTAAATAAACCAATATTTTTTTGTAATGCATTCCGGGCTGCATTAGAAAAGCTAAAAATGCGAAGTTTTCTTTACACGTTTTAAGTGCAGGCAATGCTCCCACCCACATTCACATAGGGGAAGGGGTCCTGTTTGCAAATGAGTTACCGCCCCTCTACTACAGTCGGTAAATTATGAATGTTTTGGGACCATATTCTGGTTGCAAAACATTCATACACATCAGTGCTATAGGTATTTGGAAGGGATGCCCTAAACACGCCCCTTCCTAATACTGAATCGCAAAAGCAAAATGCGATTTGGTAATAAGTTACTGAGTTATATTATGTCTTTTGTACATTGGAAAACAAATTTTACTGGTCGCAAATGGCATGATGGGCCATTCCAACTGGTAGAAGGCTTCGTACATCTGGCCCATAGTGCTCGATGTCTTTAGTTGCAGTTTGTGTAGACACTCTTCTTTTCATCTACCTTTAATTCCCACGTCCAAGAATATTGCTGGAAGCTTTTGTCGCAAAGAGAAGAAAACACTTATCTAAAGGAGAACTTTCTCTTGTTTATTTTTGTCAAGGTTAAAAAAAACAAAAAAATGCACTGAACAATAAACTCCATCATGACAGATGTGCTCTTACATTAGAATCGTGCTTCAAGATAACATCGTTCATAGCTCAGGAAAGTCTGAATGCGATGCAAACTGTACATATCTTGTTTATTTTTAATTTACCCACTTTTATGACATTTATACAAAATATATAATTTTGATTAGCAGCTCAACTGGTAACTTCACATTATTCTAAATCATACATAAAAGAGTGTACATGTACAGACACTGAGGCAAGATCAGTATATACAGTTTCGACAAATAGGTACAGCTAATCGTAGATAGTGATACATTGAAGGTTCACTCACGGCCAAAAAGTCAGTTATTTGTTTTCTGGATAAACAATCATTTCGGGCAAGACCCACATTTCAGATATCTTTCCGGAGAAACACTATAGTCGAATCTCTTCTGTTGAAGCTGCTGACTGCTATTGCAATGTCAATACTGCTGGAAAAAGGATACTGAATGGCGATCCTTTTAACAAATAGGTAACCACACTGTGGAGGCGGACCTTGCAATATTGTGGTAGCAAAAAAAATGAGCAGTTTTTTTTTTATTTCTTGGGCACAAGACTTTTATTTTTTTCCCTCTGATATGGTTAGAAATCTAACAAAAGTAGAAATGTACAGCTGAATAAAAATATGTATAATAAAATATTGCACATTAAGAAATCAGGACATAGGTTAAGGCTCTTGAATTATATTATTCAAAAGCGAAAAACAGTCCCATGCATACAAAAAGTATTACAAAGCAAGCTTGCTTGGTCATGTAATTTGTACAATAGAAAACATGAAATGCCTTAAAAATACATTCACGTAGTTTGCAATACATAAACGATTCACTGTGTTGTAAAATGAATGGCTGCGAAGTGAGAGGATGCCACGTAGTTTTTCAAGTTTTAATTGGCAATGTTTATTCCTGGATGTAAGCACGGTTCACAAAATGTCTGTAGTCTGTGTGGGTAACGAGGAACTTAGTTATGCCACAATTCTAAAGCACCAAACTCTTCTTAATGAGCATGGCTTGCAGGCTCATTGGCTACTGCGGAAATGAGAGAAACTCTGTAGATGTATTCCTTGATTACTAGAGCTTCCATGTTGATACATGAACAACAAGGACTTAAGTCACATGCCACTGCGCAACCTCGAGAAATGCATATACTTTTAGAAAAAAAATAAGTTAGGACATAACAATGCAGCGGCGAAGGCTTCCGTGAAGTTCACCATATTTTACAAATCCCTCTGCATACATTTGTGCTCCTTTGCTTCAGTGTTGTGCCCCCTTTTTACTTTGCAAAGCATGCTCTAGCATTTGCTTTTGTCTTCCCACACAGGTCACTTTTCCCACAGCCTTATCTCTGACTTCCTGCCTCCAACGCAAATCTTCTCTCACTCTTCTTCACACATCCCATTGGGACTCTGACCATACAGCTACACCAGTTTTTGTAATAGTTTATTGGGAGCAATATCATATCCACAAGATGTTCAATATGAATGTGAACATGATAAATGTAAAATATAATGATAATCAGAGATGTAAGAAGGAGAGCGGAAGGTCGGCAGAGAGGGGGGTATAAAGCCGCATTTGAATACCTTAAAACATCAGAAAACTACAGAAAATATGCTTTTCATTGAATGTGGGAGACAAACAGCGGTCTTATTTTAAGCTAAGGCTCAGCCCCCTGAGTGCTAAAATCAGAACTACCCTCAGTGGTAAGTAGTGGAAGCAGCGCTGGGTCTCATAGGGTAGGTTGATCTGATCAGCAAAGTAACCCTCACAGGAAATGCATGTAGGGGTTGTGTACACAGGTATCCAAAAGTACAATAAGTAACAAAAGATTTGTAATTTGCACATCAAGTTCAAGTAATAGAGAAAATTGTGAGAAAATGGAAAAAACTATGGAATGGACAACAAATGCTGCTACAAAAAGAAGGGAACCCCTCATGAAACTGTGCAGAAAAAAACACTTCATTAAAGTATGCTGCTGGCTGTCATCTTCCTTTGGGATGCTGTAGATCACAGAGACACATTTATGTATGTGTCATGGAATCTAGTATGCCTGCATTTAAGTTACAAATAAGTTAGTTTTGTACACCCCTGCTGGCAGATTAATGATAGGGCACCCCTAAAGTATGGTAAGCTGCTCTAGACCGTAAGCAAAATGTGCATAGAACATTCAGTGACTATGATCTGTGTAAAAGGCCTCAGACCACAACGGAGATCACAATCTGGGAGTAGAAACAAAAGTGAAAGAACTGTAATATGTTAGTGGGCGATGGAATTTTCCACATATGTCAGATAGAAAATAGCCAGGAGGTTGAATCATCTTAAATGATTTTGTGTACATTCTCAGTTGGAAACCTGCTCCAGTGGTAGACCAAAGAGTGAAGTTAATAGGTTAATAATTTAGTCTAACGTCTGTTTATGTGTTGTCCTAATACTGTTAACCAGGTTGGAGCATCCATAAGGCAAGCTATCTACTAGGGAAGCCATCTATTAGTTGCATCAAACTCCAACAAAAGACCTCAAACCCAAAGTTTTTTATTGTATGCTGCACACAAAATTCTACTTTACCTGGAACAATAAACATTAAATACCGCTAAAGACTGTTAAACATCGGATTCTGTAGTCATATTAAACAGTTTTCTTTGGAGTGATCTGAATATATGAACTACACACAGCATGTCACTCACAATTACAGTATATGGACAATAATGAAGCACATTGGCTGAAAAGAGGCAGACAGATGCAATAGGAAAAGAGAGATAACAAAGAAACAGAAAATGTGACATTAGAAACAAGAGAAATATCAAAAAAAAAGGCTGGAATAAGAAAGTGACAATAAATACCCAAGGGACTTGATTAAAAGCATAGGCCGTTTGAAGATTAACAAGAGATAAATATGGTAAATGAAGAAAAAAACAAGTAAAGGACAATGGGCCCGATTCACAGAACTAACTTACGGCAAAATCCTAAACTTACTACTTTTGGTATTCAGTGAAGGCATTTAGTAGTCTTAAATTAGGATTTTGTCTTAAATTATGATTTTGTCCTAAATTATGATTTTGTCTTAAGTTAGGATTTTGTCCTGAATTAGGATTTTGTCTTAAATTAGGATTTTGTCTTAAAATAAACTTAAATCAACTTAAGATTGTCTTAAATTTAATTTAAGACAAAATCCTAATTTAAGACAAAATGATTTCATTTAAAAAAAGTCTTTATTGCGATTATTCATCTTAAAAGGCAGAGAATAAAATAAAATACACAATGCATATGGGCACGGCCCTAATTACAGTATAAAAACTGTCGAAACAAATTTGCCTTTTGTAATAAAAATATAAATACCTATATTTACATTTTAAAACAATTCATTAAGACAGAATCAAATGTATCACACGCACAAGACTTTTCATTTAAATACAATCAACATAAGATAAAAATCAATACCTTCCTATTTCATACCATGCCATACTCAGGAATATCTATAGCTAGCTATAAGGACCCCCTGTTTTTCTCCTGAAGGGCCCAGGACCAACTGCAACCCCTAGGCGACCCCTATAACTGCAATGTCATTACAACCAGTTTTTAATAGCCATTTGGCAACCAGTGCAGAACTGGTACCCAAAGATCTACACAAGGGTTTAAGCCACATATTTCGAGGTTGCTGATAGGCAGGACAAACGTAAAGGAGATGACCAATGTCTTCGATATGATCAGGACAAAACGGACATTTATCTCCCGTGCCTGTTATCTATTTACATGTGAACTTCCTAAGTGGGAGTGACTCCACTCGGAACTGGTGATAAAGCTTGCGATCTCTAGGCTTCGTTATTAGATCCCAATAGCTTTCCATACAGGGTTAATCTTTAAGCTCACAAAACTCTCTAGACAGGGATGAGCTAGTCACAGCGGAGTAGCTCCTGATTTTAATGAGGTTCAAGTAAGCAGTTCTATAAATTACTTTAGATGGAAATTCTGCAGACGCTGGACTATCCCACAAATCCCTTATCCCCATGTCAATGAGCAAATATTTAATACTAGATAACCATGTGATTTTGTTCGAACAGTCCAGTCCCATGACTTCTGTCAGGCCCCTTGCAAATAAATGTAATTCTGGCGTGATCCAGAGCCTTCTCCAGAAGGCCAGCATCCTATACCGTGCAATATCCTCTATTGCATGGCAACCAAGGTCCAACAGAACAGGAGGGGGATACACGGAGTGGATTTGGGGAGGCCCACAATTGATCTTAGAAATTTGTTCTGGGCTAATGCTAGATCATATAAGTTACATGCACCCCATATCTCAGCCCGGTACAAAATTGCGGGAATAATTTTAGGAGTCCATTTTGACAACATGAACTATCGGCTTGGTATGTGACTGCCTATGTTCCTTTATCAATGCTCCTGCTAGCTGAGAGTGTTTTAACGCCAGTAACTTTAATTGTGGAGACCAGCTCAATTTATCGCCAAAGGTAACCCCCAAGTAGGTGAAGACGTTAGTATGCTTCAAGAGTTTTCCACTCATGAAAACTCTTGATGTTATGGGTCTAGCCCCATGGAGAACCATAAACGTAGTCTTCTCTAGATTGACCACCAATTCATGATTGCAGCAGAACTCCTCAAAACGAGACAGAGCCAACTGTAGCCCCTGTCTCGTTTTGGATAATATCAGGGTGTCATCCGCAAACATGAGCAGGAGCACCCTTTGGCCAGCTAGCATAGGCGCGTCCGTAGGGAGGTTGTCGAAGTACTGCACCACCCCATTTATAAAAAGTGAAAATAGGGTGGGAGCCAGGACGCACCCTTGGCGGACGCCCTTCCCCACTGCAAATTTCTTTGTGACCTCCCCTGGTTTCCCCCAGTGGACCAGGGCATAATTGAAACTGTGAAGTCTTACCTCAAGGGAAACTAGTTCCTTGGGCATCCCCAGTCCTAGCAAAACGTCCCACAGTTTGGATCTTGGAACTAGGTCGAAAGCAGCGAAGATCATACCTTTTCCCACCAATAAAGCATGACAAATCTAAAGACTTGGTCCAGGGTCCCCATATGGGCCCGGAACCCTGCCTGTAGTGGGGTGAGGATGTCCTCTTCAAGCATCCAACACTGGATCCTGCGCAATATAACTTTTGCTACGATTTTCTGCAGGGCATCGATAAGGCTTATAGGCCTGTAGTTAGCCGGCACGGAGCGATCGCCCTTCTTATGAATCGGAATGATTTCTGCCCCGCACCATGATGCGGGAATTGGAGCTCCCCCAGCTAAAGGGTTCATTCGGTTTGTAATGTATGGGATCCAGAGATCGGGGTCCTGCTTAAATAAATCTGCTAGGATACAATCTGGCCCAGGAGCCTTGCCACGTGGGATAATCTTCAAAACTGCCTCAACCTCTTTGGTGCTAAATAACAAGGGGGTTTGTAAGATAATGTGCGGGGCATGGGCATCACTTTCTGTGCCCTTCTGAAATTGGGCTTCAAAAAAGGCAACCCACTGCTTGTGTTCCACATTGTTATTTGGGATAATAGACCTTTGCCCATTTCCCCATTTTATCAAATCCCAAAACTGGGTCATGTTCCTACCTTGGCATGCTAGCAGCAGGTCCTGCCAGCGCCCCTCATCCCAATCTCTCTTTGCCTTTCTTAGGGTAGATTTGTAAGCTACTCTAGACAGTTGGATAATACAGTGGTTCCTTGATTTAATGGCTACCACTAAAGCCTTGTGAGCAAGCCTACACGATTCGTTGTACCATGAGTTGGATTTAAGGTTGGAGATCTTCCTTATTGGCTTGGTATTATTAAAAAAGTTTTTCAACCCAGTAAAAAGCTCATTGTGGATCCCTGCTAATTTGTCATTAAGAACCTCTTGTGTTCCACATTCATTAAGTTCCTTTAATGACCCTGAGACTAGTGAAAGATTCCTAGCCTCTTCCTTTCATCAAGGGCCACCTTGGCCCATCGGACCCTTCTCAGATCGTTAGCCAAGATTACTTGGATAGGACAGGTATCAGCCTCCATAGAAAGCGTACTACAAAAGCTCCTGTCATTCAGAGTGAGGACCAAAGGATTATGGTCACTTCCGGGGCGACTTTGAACTTCCATGTCGAAAACTAGAGACCATATCTCCACTTTCACTAGAATGTAGTCTATGCGGCTTTGAGATCGCCCATTATCAAAGGTCGCCGCACCACTGGCGTCGGACGGTGTCCTTCCGTTAACCGCCCTGAGATCCCATTCCAGACACAACCCTTTAACTTGGAGGGCCACCTAAGTCCATTTTTTAATAGGCTGGAGGTCCAACTGTGGCACACCCCAGAGCGCATCCACCCCGTAACTGAGCCTACCATCTTCCTCGTCCAGGGGCTCAAAGCAGGTATTAAAATCTCCTGCAATTAATAAATTTGCATTATGTGCTCCTTCTACTAGATAAGTCCCTAGGGCAGCAATAACCTGTGAGCACTTACCACCCGGTTGGCCCCTTGAATAAACATTAAACAAGAGTAAGTCAAGGTCCTTTGTAGATGTAACTCTAATGACCAGAATGTCTGGACTATCAAGGTAGATCTCCTCTACGGTTATCCCCTCAATTTGCCTTACCCAACAGGTTAACCCCCCCATTGGTGTCTCTCTAAGGCCCCTAGTTGCTGGTTTGGTTTAATTTAAATAACCAGCGTGAAACACGGGGACAATTGACCAAGTTTCTTGGAATGCCCAGATGTCAACACCTTCAATATAAGATGACCAGTCGGCTGAAACAGCCTTTGACTCCAGCCCCGCTATGTTCCAAGAAGATATAGCCATGGGAGTCTTCTGGGGGCAGAGTCAAAACGCCCAGAGGTGGCTACTTTTGCCAATAAGAGTTTATCGGCACCAATGCCACGGGAATTTGGGAGGGGGTAGGTGCTTTACACACTGCTGGAATAAGGGGGTCAGACGACATAGTGACCTCTGCCAATTCCTCAATACCTCCGTTCGCTAAACCCCCCTGTGCGTCCACCCCCAGTCAATCAATTTCTTCAATTGTAGAAAAAACCTCAAAGCGGTTATTAAGCTGGATGGAGAAGTCAGGCCTGAGGCAGTCACCCTCTAGGGCACGGGCATCCCTCAGTCTAGAAAAAGCGATTTGCTTGTAAAAGAAACCAAGGGAAAGAATACCAATGGCAGCCCTATCTAGTGGGTCGTGACCAACCATCTCAAGGATGCGACGGACCAGACCTGGAGACCTGAAGCTCAAAACCACACAGTCTCCTGGCATGGTTTTTGTGGCATGTCCGACCCACTCAATACGTCTTACCATTTTAAACTCTTGAAATAAGGCATCCCCTAAACCAGTCTTTTTATTTAAGAAATGGAGGGCCTTATTTTTAAGGGTTGACCAGTGCTCGTATGAGCCCTGGGTAAGGGGGGGAACATTCGCTAATATTACTGTGTAGGGAATTGCTTCAGATGGTAAGTGGAGGTGGGGGCCTCTCTGTCCAGCCATCATTTCCATTATTTTCCTGCCTCCGGGATCCCTCTGTCTCTTGTGGCCTTCGATCGGGCAAAATCTTGTCAGCACTTGTGCCCAGAGTGGGTGTGCTTCTGGTCCTCCCTTCTTGGTGCTCCCCTCCCGCCAGTATCTGGGCATTCGCCTTTACACCACCCTGGTCCCTGTGAATTTCCCCAAGTCTAACTGGAATAGTGCCTGTTAAGGCCTGGTTACTAGGATATGCCGGGGTCACTTGGGGCGGTCGTGCCAGTGCCACTTCAATCTTTGATAATCTAATATCAACCAAGTCTAATCTTTTTAGAATCGGCTCAAGAAAGGCTGCCAAATGCTCTTTTAATAAAGTACAAATGTCACCTTTACTCAGCGGAGGATTATTAGTAACCGTGGGAGGGTTAGCTGTGGATTTAGTATTTGGATTACCAAAGACAAATACCCCGCCTATACCGCTGGGTACTGTAGGCGATTTTTGTATCTTGGCGCCTCGCCCCTTTCTTTTTTTATTTGGGGGATCTTTATTAGTGGCACCCAACGCCTTCATCCCTCTTGTTGTTACCATGGCTGGACTACTCACATTACTCCGAGACTGAAGTGTAGGCTGTTCTGGACTACTGGGGAACACACTTGGTGATCTGGGCAAAGAATGGATAGTAGAAGCAACTGCATCTGGGGTTATATGGGTGATGGGGCGCTGGGCACATAGTAATGATCCCCTCCTTAAGAGAGTGGGATCAAGGGAGAGTCTACGTTCGGTAGCCTCAATCTCATGGATTAATACTGATTCTGCTCTTACAAGTAAGGCATCAAGTGTACCCACCACCCTGTCCCCCACTTTCCTTTTGTCCATAGTAGAAGAAGATGAATAGGAATTAATTCAATCAAAATTTAATGTCCTGCTATCACGCCCCCTGCAGCCAAGTGTGGCAGTCCAAATTTAAAGAGTCTTACTGTTCAGAAGTTGAAATGTCAGAGGGGTGGCCCAGCCCAGCCTCGTCTGGCCTTGTCCCGGGCTTAACCCGGTGCGACACGCACGCGATCCCGTGACGCGGGGGCTCAGCTCAAATTTATGCGCCTCCGGGCGAGGTAACGACGGTGGCGGCTTCCGCCGCAAAGGCTCTCTGGACTTGTAGTCCCCCCTCTCCACGCTGGCCACGCTGTATTGGTGAGAGACTGCGGCAGCGGGGGGGACCAAGGTGACCAGCGGCAGGGCAAGAAGGGCAGCAGCAACAGGGTGGGTGGCCCCACAAGCAAGTTTTCCTTTGAGTGAAATTATGACAAAATCATAATTTAGGACAAAATCATAATTTAGGAAAAAATCCTAATTTAAGACAATATCCTTATTTCGGACAAAATACTAATTTAAGGCAAAATACTAATTTATGACAAAATCCTAATTTAAGACAACTAAATGCCTTTTCTGAATACCAAAAGTAGTAAGTTTAGGATTTTGTCGTAAGTTAGTTCTGTGAATCGGACCCAATGATAGACTTCGTAAGGGGTTTATAGGGCCTTAGTATAACAGTAGCTAAACACATCATTGGCAATTATCACAAGATCCTGCCTTCTTGCAGTTTAACCTTGATTCATTCTTGCATGGCGATACCATTCTATTATTATGTTGCTCTACAATACAACAGACATTATGTTTTGTGGTGAAATTGCCTGATTTTCATTTGTTTATTTATACTTATGACAAGTAACTAATTACTTTATTATTAGGATAAGCTACACTTTTGTTTTTGGAAATATGATAATAATCACATGAGTAAACTGTGCATTATCAACACAGTTTGGTACAATAATCTGCATTTCCCACTTTTTTTAACTGTTGGATTATTTTCACACTGGAGCACCTATGGCTAACACACTTTTTCAACCATTGTACCACACTCTTAATCAGATGTCAAGTTATAATTGTGAGTTCTGCATGCCTATTTTATAGGAACTGAATTGTTATTAATCATGTGATTTATGTTGCGTTAATTTATACAATATAATGGGAGACTACTTATTGTGCACTACTGAAATGACATGGCTTTTTTCCCCTTTTTTATTTTTAATGATTGTAAATGTATAAACATTTGGAGATAACATCATCTGAATTAAATAATATGTAACCCATAACTTAATATGATATCAAATATAATATTCATGTTACGTAAGCTGATTTGAGCTGTAGTGAGAGATATTGAAATTTTAGAAACATTCGGACTATCATTTATACACTTCCATCTATTTTATATCCATTTATTTATTCTGTTTCTCATACAATACTCAGGTTGCCTGATGATTACTTACAGCTGTTAAAGGAAAAGGAAATTCAGGGTACATACTGAGTAATGTTACTGTGGGAACTGTTTTAATGGTGACTGTGGATGATGAATCTTTTGAAACAACAATACATGAAAATAGAACTTTAAATATTAAGCAACAAAAATATCAAAGCAAAAATACTGATGAACAAAATACTGACATGGTAAGTAGAAAGTGGCACATATAGGTTTACTATGCTTAACTCTCTGTCCCTATATATAAAGAATTCAGGAGAAGAGTAACCAAATACCAGGATCGGGGTTGTATTTTAGTTGGTGCACTGATAACTAGTTAACCACATTGGAAAAGCAGGATTTAATAGTTCTTCCTTCTGAATCGTTCCCCTTCTCGCATGTAAAGAGCGATTATTCCGCATATTATTTCACATATAACTGAGAATTAACAATCAGGAGCAATGGTAAAGCTCATATGTAATACTTTTAGTTGGAAGAAACAGCTCTTTGATAAATTCTGTATTTGACCTGAGCAAGGAAGCCTATTAGCAAATATCATGCCAAGAATGTTCATTTGATCCACCACTGGATATTACACTGGATTCAAATATTGTCATGCATCCAGTGAGATGCTGAGGCCAAACATGATGATAAATTCTTTTGATTAGTCCTCTTCTTCCTATTCAATCTTAGGATCATTTGTGTGGAGTATTTGTACATTGTCTCCAAATGAGTGATTTGATTACTTTAATCAGAAGGGTCACATAGATATTAAATAAGACTGGGTCTAGCGAGTGCTTCTTCCCAAATAGTGATCTAGATTTGAGAGATTGAAGGTGACATAAAGACTGCCGGACTGTAATACTGTGCATATGACATAAGCCAGTGAAGTTCTTTGCCAATAATGCCAATGTATTGAAACTGTTATGATAGCAGAGTATGAGACGCTGTGCCTTCAGTTAAATTTTCTAATTTTAGAGGTAGTACATTGAAAAATGTAGTCTTACATGCATGAATATTTTGAATCTGTGGCAGGAGCATTGGTGGCACACTTAAACTCATCATATGTCCCATCAGTCTTCTCAAAGAAGATTGAAAGTAATTGGATGCAAAATGTTTGTGATGTCATCATAGGCTTTTTTCAAACTTCAGGATCCACAGGTTCTGATATAATTTTAAATAATTCCTGAGAGCTCTTTTTGCCTGCTAGTATCCTATTCAAATAGCATTGTGATTTCACAGCTTTGCAATCTGCATCGTGTACGCATCAAAGACTATTGGATCTTTATGTCTTGCCGCTGACTTTACGTTGGAGAGTCCATATTTTTGAAAATAATTTTTTAACGGAAAATTGCATTATTTTACCTTTGTAGTTTGGTTTTAGCCTTTTGTTTCAAGAAACAAAGGGCTTTTCTAAAGATTCACATTTCTGAGCTCATGAAATTGTCACTGTTCTGAACCAGAACTTCTGGCTGCAGTTCCAAGGCTCAGACATCGCTTAGGCCCATATGTAAAACTGTCTTCAGCATATTTTTTGACCAGAGTGATATCAGAGCCTCGTAATTGAAGCCTGAGTATTTGGTGTACACCAACATGGATGCCTAGGTGGATGAAGAAGAAAGCCTTGTGGGTGGATGTATGAAAGCCCTCTTCAGAAAGTGGGTTACCCACCAAAGGCGGGTGAGTTTATAAGTATGCATCTTTGTCCTTTGCTTCTGCCTTGTGAAATTTCATACAAAGATATCTGACAACATTCTTATGACCAACCTACAGAAAGTGGAGCTCCTCCTGATTTTTAAATCCAAAAAATAAATAGTTTCTCAACTAGCTTAGTGAGAAAGGTTTTTTGTCATCACTTTCTCCTAGAGTGAAATCTCTGGACTCCACATTAGTTCAAACTCTATTTGACTCCTAAGTTTATCAAAATAGCTAAATCTTCCAGCTTTCACCTCCAAGCTCTCAAAAGAACACAAAACCTTCTCTCATCTGAATCCCTGAGAAGAGCAGCTCATTGTTTAGTTACTGCTCATCTGGGAAGTGCCCTGTAATTCCAATGTGCTCCTATAAATACTGTCCTCCATGCAACACCAGATTTGTATCATGCACAAGAACATTTGAAGACATGTCCTCAGTTCTAATCAGCCTGCACTGTGCACAGAGCATTCAGTGACTTCAAAATCTTCCGCCTTGTGTAGAAAACCGTTCAGCAAATTCAAGCACCCTTTCTGGACATTTGACTCACAATCACAGGTGGACAAAAAAGACTCAAAAACAGTTTATATGTTGACTCCTGGAGATTCAAAACCTCAGTAGCTCAAAAACGAATCTTTCACGTGTTTTAATTGCCTCTTGGAACTCTTTTCCCAGAATTAAACGTTGGTATTATGTCTAGTTTCCCTTACTATTGTGGATTCTTTTTAATTCTTTGCAGCGCTTTAATGAAAAAGGTGATACAAAAGCGCTATGTAAGATTAATAATTAAAAGTAAATTAGTAAGTAATCTAGAAGTGAGGTGGCAGTGAACATCAGGTTCATCCTAGGAGGCAGTTACAAAAAGGATCAACAATGACCTTAGCCTGTTATGTACATGACATGTAAACCGGAAAGAAATGTTAATAGGAAGAAGTAACGTAAGGGCATATTACCAACAACTAGCGATATTTATCGCTAAATGGGCTTAGCGAGTTTTTTTTATCACCAAGCATCGCCGGATATTATCGCAGAGATAACTTGCTATTAGCAACATTTATCTCTAAAGCGATAAAATATCCGGCGATAGCGGCGAAATTCGTGAATATTGCTGAGATTACAGCGATATTAACAAAAATGGAAGGGAGTTAGAGGAACTGTAGCTAGGCTCGCCCTCCAAATACTAAGTTAAACAAATGGTCTCTGTTTCCAGATACCTAAGAGCCTTGCTAGATTTTTCAGATAACAACCGACACACACTGGGGTCGATTGTGGAAATATGATATTGTGTACAAAAAAGGGAGAAATGCTCCTCTTTTAGGTGTCCCCTCACTCACCAGGGTTGCCCCACGGTGACATGCTTCATCATTGGGGCCATCCCAGTCCTCTACGGGCTGGGGCGTGCTGCGACTTGCGACAGTTACGTAGGAGCACTTTATTAGACTATGTGTGGTGCATGTGTATTTGAGGAGTGGACTATGTGATGTGTGTTAAAAATACCTGCCCAGTAGGTTTACAATAAACTTTATTCTTGCCTCTAGGTGGTAATATTAAAAACGGGGTGGAAAGATAGGCTGCCCTAAACGTAATGTGTCCAGATGTACCTATCAACTCCTATCGTCGACATGTTTCGTGCATACCCCAAGCACTTCTTCGGGACTACACAGGGACCAGCCCTGTGTTCGCCACTCCTTAGCAAATATTTCCATCGCTACGCCTGCGTTGATAATAGGCGAAAGCGATGTTAGCGACTGTTTTTAGTCGCTAACAGGTTGGATATGCCCACTTTGCATGTTATTAGCGATAAATATCGCTGACATGCAAAGCGGGCCCCAAACCGGTTGCTATCACCTTAAACTGATGTTAGCGACAGCTTGCTAATAGGGCGATAAAATTATAGCCGCTTAGCGGCCGAAAACGGCCGCTAAAGTGGCGATAATTTCATTTTGCCCGCCTTGATAATTTGCCCCTCAGTCCTTTAGCCACGCCTCAGCTTACTTTGTCCTAAAATACTTTAATACATGTGTTTACGACCCAGTTAAAGACGGTTCCCTTTTTAAAATTATTTGAAACAAATTCATTTACGTAATTCTTATGTGTCTTTACATAGTGGAAAAGAGAAACATGAAACAATTTAGGAATGGGAGCTTCCAAATTAGTTTAGATGTCAGCGTGTTGTGGTAACTGAAATTTTCAGAAGATTTCTGAGGCTAGTGGTTTTCATTATCTTTCAAACCCTTCAGGGATTCTGCAAATAGGAATGAGCTGCCCTTGCTGGGAAAAATTAGTAAATTAATCCAAAAACTCTCTTTTAAGGAAGAGATATTTTGGACCTGATTATAAATAGGGCCGAATTAGCTGGGGAATTTACCACTCGGGGTCTAAAACATTAGCCCAGGGTCGGGCATTTCCATTAAATGGTAAATACCCCCTATTCCGTGTTCTCATCTTTTTCCAAGAAGTTCCCCCCAATAAAATCTGGCTGGTTTGACTTGCCTGAATCTATCACTGAAAACTGTGATGGTGGTAACAAAAATATCATGATACAACTGGTAATTCGGATTGCACAGGGATTAGTATTTAACCCTTACCTTATAATAAGTACCCATTTCAGGGGGGTTGGGAGATGGGGGCATTCAGATATAAACTAATTGGTTCTTGAGGAAAGAGGATGAGATGGGAATGGAATGCACAAGGAACTCACAGACCCCCTAGTCATCCCAGAAGAGAATGACAGTGTGTTCTAGTTGGACGGTTGCCTTACTAACACCTGATGTAACATGCTTCGCCTGAAAATATATGACAACATAAACATACTCATTCTTGCTGTGATATGTCCACCAGCATTATGACACAACATAGATCGATCAGAAGTCCACATATTGGTTAATATTCGGACAGTCACAGTATGCGGAGGAAAATTTGATAGAAACAAGATTGAACACTGTTTTTGAAGAGGACAAACATTATAGAATAATAACTGTCACATTCCAAGGGTGTTATCATCAATCGTTCAGTACATTTCCTAAACTTTCTCTGTAAGCGAACCAGGGGCCATGTCCGTGAAAAGGTGCGCTGCTTCAAAGCACTCAAAATCTGGTTTGCATGTGTTTGAACTGTCTTAAGTACATATATGTAATTTTTTCGAGGCAATGCATGAACTGCAGCAACTCAACTCGGAAAACATGGAGAATCGTGGCTCAGTGGTTAGAGGCGGCAGACCCGGAAGCTGAGATCGCCCGTGGACCAGGGTTCGATTCCCCGCCTCGGCGGGTCTCGGGCTCAAAATTCCACGGAGTTGACAATTCTCGCTCTGGTGCCTACTCGACTCACGGGGTCACACTCTGCGACTCTGGGCAATAGCTTGCTTAATCTCCACTACGGCCCCTCGCGGCGGGATGCCTGGCTTTCACCTTGTGGATACCCGGCTGGGGTATCTCACAGGGGAATACCAGGATGGGTTCCCTAAGCAAGCGCCTTGAGACCCCTGGGTTAAAGTGTTGCGCTATATAAATCGAAACACATTTACATTTACATTTGATTACCTCTCGCTGTTTCAGCCATGGGCCATTGCTTGTAATAATTCAGAGAAAGACAGAATTATATGCATGCACTTTAGACAGGGCAAACACATAAAAACAGGCCCTCGGCACACCTGTTAATAATGAGACACCACAAGACAACACAATGTCACATGTTTTGCTGATGACTGAGCGCCCATACTTTCTATCTCATTCAAGTCATTGCCTCTTATGGACCCCAACCAAACCTTGACTTGAAAATGATCATTAGAATATTCATCCCACTGTGGCACACGCTCCACGTGTGCACAGGCATTGCATTGAAAACACTGTGCCTTTCCATTTAGTGAGCATGTTGTCATGGCATGATATAAATAGTAGCTGTAGCATCTTTGTACAGCATGTAACATTCCTTTAAAAATGGCGCCAACTTTGTAAAACACTGAGGATCAAAACTTGATGCAAGAAACAAAAGCTCGTTAACTTACTTAGCAAATGTTTTTTCCCCGACTAGATAAAAAAAACAGTAAAAGTTCCTCTATCTAAAGTGAACAAAGGTATTTACAGTTGTAAAAATCTTAACATCTGAGATGTTTCTTGCTTGACATGTCATTCCAAATTCTGTGCATTTCCTCCGGGCCTATCTGGTGCACTGTTATCACTCTCCGATACCTGCACAAGCTGTACGCCATCTTCCAGTGGTTGAAGCCGCTGTTTTGAAATGGGTGAATGCCAAGCTTACGAAGGCAAAGTCCCACGTACACATCTTCCAGATGAAGAAGTCTAGTGTGTAGGGATGTTTTGTAAATAAGTTCTGCTACATCGGCGGAGAAAATGTAGCCTGTGCCTGAACAAAATGGCGGGTAATTGCTGTCAGGGTACAAGTCTCTAGGCATGTACCATTTACTTCGAACATCCCTTATTGGTCCTCCATTGATCACATACCCAGTGAAGTATCTTCTTCTTGGTTTTGTGGTTGGCTTGAGCAATTTATAAATGAGGTTGTCCATATTTACAAAAATGTCACTGTCTGTTTTCATGACATATTTTGCTTTTGAGCAGAATGTGGCCACCCACCTCATGCCCATTAACGTTTTGAGGGTAAGATTGTGATAAGAATCAATGAAGTCCTCCACTACGATATCATGAAATATTTGACTTTCTTGCTCCACCATCTGATTCAGGACAGGGTCTGTATTTTTGCCCAGAAGGAACAAGGTGACAATCTCAATTCCTTTGAAGTTACTTTCGTCTCCCCAGGTTTCCCGGATCGCTTGTCTTGCATCAAATTCTTTGTGGGTTGTGCTTATCAAGATCACCAAGAAAGGAGGGGTCTTCTCACATTTATCCGGCTCATTGATGAGGAACTCAAAAGAATGTGGGTTTATGGGTCGAGTTCTAATATTTCCAAAAGAAACATTCTTCCGCACAATTGCTATGCTACCAAATGACCGGTGGCCGGTGTAGGATGAAGAGGGCCGGGTTACGCTCAGGTACCAAAGAGCACTTGCCCAGCAAACAACCGTCAACACATACAAGCAAGAGACCTTAGAAGGCATTGTCAGAGCCGATCTTCTAAGCCATATGCTGACAGAGTCACCTGCTGATGATGGGCATTTCCACCTCGAACCATAGAGGCATATTACAAAAGTTTCTTAAAGTTCGACATTGGCAGGTGTCTGTCAGAATGTTCATGGATCATCACCTAGGCATTAACCCTTTTTCTTCTTCTTCCAAATATGTCTGCTGTCTTGCACGACATCTCCTTCTGCAAAATACAGAAAAAATACATGTTATATAATATTACAAGAAGACCTTATTTAATTGAATTATTTTTTTCTTGTAAAACATAAGAGGCTACTCAATTTTCTTCTAAAATGTTAAGCTAATGCCCTCATTAAAGCACATTTTTCAAATTACACTTAGTCAGATATTGTATCAAAAAACCTGGAAGAAAATAAGAATTTGATTAACGTCTTGCTCAGCACATACATTATCAGGGCTGGGTTTAGGGCAGTGCAACTGGTGCTGCCTCACTGGGTGCTGACCTGGGGAGGAGGGTGCTGACCTTTGGGGAGGGCGCTGTGTTTAGCAATAACTTACTATTTAAAAACACCTTTAGTAGAGTTCCTTGTGCTCTAGTTTTCAGGCAGCATTAAAAATGCCAAGATAAACTCGCGCACACGTGATTTACCTAATTGTGGCATTAGTGGTGGCCAAGAGGGATGTGGCTCGGGCCTGGGGTGCTCCTATACCCCCGAGCCTAGATGAATGGAGGAGGGGTATGGACATCTACATGGCAGGGGAGAGGGTCACATATAGAGCTAGAGGTTGCCCCAAGAAGTTTAGTAGAGTGTGGGGGAAATGGAGACGATACTATGGTCTAGACGGGGGGCTCTGATAGGGAGGGGAATGTCCTTCCTGCTGTCCCGACACTTGAGGGGGAGATATGGATGACTATGTGTGACACAGCGTTGGGAGGTACATCTCTGTATCCACAAGAAGTGTTATGTTCTGTGAACCTCTGGGGAGGGTGGGAGGTAGGTGGGGGTGGGGCAGGGTATGGTGAACGATCTTATGTGACATGCTTGATATGTTTATATGCTTCTAAAAATGCAAATACAAATTATTTAAACAAAAATCAAAATGCCAAGATAACTCTTGCTCCTGCTACAGAGAGATCAGAGTTTTGTCTAGGGACAGTTTTGACTCACCATATAGTAGCGCACGGAGTTAATATGACTGTTTCAAAGAATGGTAAGCATGTAGATCACAGATCTGTATTTTATGTGGATAGCTGAGTAGATTACTGCTTTTATCACAGAGATCCTTTTGTTACAGCAGTTCATAAGATACAACCCTAATATAGAACAGTGACTGTGCAGAACTGTCATCAAAGAACTGCATGCAAACTGCATAACATAGGTTAGTTTTTTTTTTTTAATTCTTTTTATTAACAGCTTTTTACAAATTATTTTTCCCCCCTTGCACCGGGGGAGAGGAACAGTTTACTATATCAATTCAATCGTATTTCCACACAGAGAAAGTAAAAACAGTATATAAAATAAAAATAAAAAAGAAGAACACCTTATACTACAATGCACATAGAAGGACATATACATCATGGGGAGCTTAGGTTTAGAAGTTGTTCAATCCAACCGTGTGGGGCACATGAGAATTACCAAAAAATCATATAACACATCATATAACACATTATTTCTTGTAAGACACCTGAGACTCCTCCCTCCTGCCCTAATACACTTTTACAAGCCTATACATCACATATACAATATATACATTATACTTCTTCTATTTACATAACAATAAATCATACATCACATTATTTCTTGTTGATCACTTGTGTCCCTCCCTCATAACCCAATAATCTTTACAGCCTTATATACATTATATACATTATATTTCTTCCTTCCATTTTATTATTGGCTCCCATATTTTCAATCCTAGCTTCCTCCCATTCTTTCCCTTTCTAGAGTATATTGCCTTTTCCAAACTGTATATACTTAGAACCTTAGCTAACCATTGCTGAAATACTGGTGCTGACTGCTCAAGCCAAGCTGAGGCAATACATAATCTAAAAACTGCCATAGCAACAAAGATAAAGTAGCTACCCTCTCCATACTCATTGCCCGAATCTACTCCCAATAACACAATCGTAGGAGTTAAGTTGACAGTTAATTTCAATGCCCTTTGAAGAAACTTTTCTATTTCATTCAGTATTGTTGATAGACATGGACATATTGCAAAAATATGAATTATATCTGCCTCTAGACTTCTACATCTAGGGCAATTTATGCCAGTAGTCGCCCCCCAATGTGCAAGTTTTGCTGGAGTATAATATAGCCGGTATATAGTTTTATAATGCTGAGCCTGCAATGATGCAGAGCACAGAATATTGTTTCCTAGTTCTACTGACATATTAAAACATTCCATTTCTATATCCAATTTAGCCGACCAGCTTTCCCCCCACTTAACCATATCATCCGGTTTTGATTCGATTAACTCTGCATAAAACCTTTTAATAGTGCAGTCTAGTCCATTATGTATCGCCTCAAGTATATGATTTTTCTCAAATCCTCTCAGGCCCCCCCTTTTGTTTTGCAAAAAACTTCTTACTTGTAAATATTTAAAAAAATGCCTTGTTGCCAAATCATATTTCTCCTGTAATTGCACAAATTGTTTCATCCCCTGTGCACCCATCAAGTCCCCCACTTTTATTATCCCCTTCCGGTACCATTCTATATACACTAGATCAGAAAATATATCTTCAGGGAATACTGTATTATCTTTTACTCTCGTATATCTATTAATTTTCCCCAGACCATATTTCTTAGTAAAAGCCTTCCAAATATTATACACTCCCAAAATGGTCTTGAATCGTGTTCTTTTAAAGTAAGCTGTGTCAAAGTGTTTCAAAAATATATTTTTAACCTCTTCCCCCATCAATAAACCATATATTGCTAATGAACCTAAATCACCTTCTCCTTCTACTTCTGCTCCACCTATCAATCCAGCCATATATTGTAAAGCTGCAGCCCAGTAATAAGATTTGAGATCCGGTAAAGCCCACCCTCCTCTCTCTCTTGGGAGTACCATATATCTTGCTGCTCTCCTAGTTTTACTTTTAGACCAGATAAATCTATTGATCATTCCTTCGATCTTTTTGAACCAGAGGTTATCAAACCATAACGGGATTGTCTTGAAAATATATTAAAAATTCGGTAATATTAACATTTTAATGATATTTACTCTACCGACTATTGTAAGGTGTAAATTGTTAAGTCTATCTAAATCTTTCCCCACCTTTCTTATGATAGGATCTATGTTTAATTCTACTAATTTTCCTAACTCTGCAGTGATCGTTATGCCCAAATATATTCCTGTCTGCACCACTCTTGAATCTTGACACACTGCCTTACTATTTTTTATGATTTGTGTTTTCCCAGTATTTAAGGAGTATCCTGACACTTTTCCAAATTTTATAGCCTCCAGTTCCACATATCTAATAGCCTCTGTGGGTATTGGTGTTACAACAGCCACGTCATCGGCATAAGCAAGTATCTTACAATCCCCCGTAGGTGTGGCAACTGGAGGTATATTCCCATTTACTTCCATTCTGCGTATTAGTGGATCCAGATATATAGCAAAAAGTAGCGGGGAACACGGACATCCCTGTCTAGTACCCCTGTTGATTTTCACTTCCTCAGTTGTTCCCGAATTTATTCTTATCATAGCCACTGGATCTCTATACGAAGTCTTTATTGCCGTAAGGAAGCCATTTCCAAAACCCATCCTTTCTAAGACATTCCACAAATACGCCCAGGATACACGGTCAAATGCTTTCTCAGCATCTAACAATAAGACCGAAAATGGTTCCCCAGTAACTTCCATTTTATCAATAAGGGTTATTAATTTCCTTGTGTGGTGCGTAGTTCCTCGTCCAGGTATAAATCCGTGCTGACTAATAGTAACTAGTGATGTTATTACGCTAGCGAATCTTATTGCCAGTGCTTTTGAATAGATCTTTGTGTCAGTGTTCATTAGCGTAATTGGTCTGTACGATCCCGGATCTATGGGTGGCTTTCCTTTCTTTAAAATGACAACTATTTCTGCCCCGGACCAAGAGTTTGGTACTGATAATCCCGTCTGTGCCTGTTGCATAGTGCATGCCATATCCTTCCCTAACTCCTCCCAGAACACCTTATAGAATTCTAGCGGAATCTTGTCCGGCCCAGCTGCTTTGCCAGATGGAAGATTCTTCAAAGCACTTCCTATCTCCTGTTGATCTAGTGGGTTATCTAGCCTCTTTCTCTCTGATTCATCCAACTCAGCCCCTTCGTAATCATTCAAATAGGCCGCTATCTCTTCAGGATCTTTTACATAGTTTTCTTCGTATAGGTTCATATAAAATTTCCTAAAGACTTCTCTGATTTGTTGCACACTTGTTACCACCTTTCCTGAACTGTCTTTTATTGCCTTTATCTCCCCAAGCGATACTTTTTGTCTTGCTCTGATTGCGAGCATTTTACCAACTCGTTCACTCAACTCATAACAATTTTCTCTATTAACCACATATTGTTTTGCTGCCTTCGCTGTTATATATTCTTCTGCTTCCATTCGCAGTTTTGCTAGTTTCATAAAGGCGGGATTTAATACACCTCCATTACTATTGGGTGGATCTGGACTCTTGCTCACTTCTTCCTCTGCTGAAAGTATCTCCCTCTTTAAGGCATCACTTCTCTCTTTCTCCTGCTTCCTTCTCCTAGCTCCAAAACGTATAGTCTCTCCCCTCACCCCAGCCTTAAAACTATCCCATACCATCCCTACAGTTGCTGTGTCTCTATTTATTGTCAGGAATTCTGTTATCCAACTCTTCATATGCTGGATATATGCCTCATCTTCCAGCAGTGCTCTTTCAAAGGTCCACACCGAAACCCCCCTTGCCACTACCAATCCCTTTAAGGTAACAATTAAAGGATTATGATCCGCCAATAATCTTGGCAGTCTCTCAATACATGCACCATCAAGACCCTGACTACTGACCAAAAAATAGTCTAATCTTGCACTTACTTTATGCGGTGCTGAATAGTACGTATATCCATCCTCTCCTGACTTAAGAGTATCCCAAACGTCCAATAACCCATTATTCCTGGCTAAGGAACAAACTGCCTGAAACACTCTTCTTTTCCTTCCTTTGTATTTAACTGGGGGTCCTAACCCCAATCCCAGGCCACCTACGCCATTGATGTTAAAATCCCCTCCTATTACTACATATGGGGCCCAAGTTGCCAACTCAATATCAACCTGTTCAAAGATTTCCGCATCGTCTCCTGTAGAACCATATATAGAACCGAGATTTACCCATTGTTCTCCTACCAGGCATTCTATCAGAGCCCATCTCCCCCAGGCATCCTCCCATTTTTTCCTGGTAGTAATGTCTCTCTGTCTTGCCATTACTGCCACCCCCCTATTCCTAGCCCCCTGTCTTGAATACGCTAATACAGTAAGTCCTAATTGTTCAAGTAGATGGACTGGATGTGTGTTTCTTGCAGTATTAGAAAGTCTAGTCTAAGACTCTTAATCAAAATAGCCACCTTCTGCCTCTTTAATCTATCATTTAGCCCACAGACGTTCCACGTCATTATTCGAGTATTCATCCAGGGTTCTTAAGTAGATCAACATTTCTTATACCAATGCGCAACTCATTACTTATACATAATGGACTAACAGCCATATAAAACTCGTACATTTTCCTTGTTCTACTGGTCCTTATCTTCCGGGTTACTTCCTTTATTCCTCTACAATAATTCTAATTTTTTTGCTGTTCCTCACCCCTCCCCCACCCCTGCCCCCCCTGAGTCCCCACCCTGACTGCCCCCCCCCTACAGGCAAATAGGTCCATAGGACCTATGTGTGACAGCTGTGACTGTGTGGGACCACCGTGCCCCCCACTCCCCCTTTCTTAATAGCAACCTGTACAAACAAGGTGATAACATCCTATATATATACAAATTTCTTGAATTACTTTACTCTAATCTTTTGTACTCTTATCCATTTTATATACATTTATGGCTTCTTACTTCCTTTCGCAACCAAAGCTACTGCTCGTTCTCTATCAGTCTGTGTCTGAGACTGTGGGTTATTCTCTTTCAGCCATGTCAGAAACTCATATGCTTTAATTTCAGAATAAAAAATGTTAAACTGACCATCCCTTACCACTTTCAGCCTGCTAGGAAACATCAGATACGTCTCACATCCCATTTTTTGAAATGGTGCAATCAACTCCCGTAGTCTCCACCTCCTTTCTACAGTTGTATGGCAGAAGTCAGGCCTAGCAAAAAACTCAACATCTTTATATCTACACTTAGTCTGTGGTTTTGCCTTCGCCATTATCTCCTCTCTCAATAGGTAATTTCCGACATATATAAGTATTGCTCTAGGTTTATTTGAAACATCCCCCTTTCTCTGTGTAAATGGAAATCTATGTGCACGCTGTATCTCTGATTCCCAATCCCAGCCTTTTATATCGGGAAGTGCACCCTTAAGTAGCTCTATAACATAGGATCTCACATCCTGCCCCTCTCTACCCTCCGCAATACCCAAAAGTCTGATATTGTTTCTGCGTTGTCTGTTCTCAAATTCTTCCAATTTCCATAACACATCTGTTGTAGTCTTCTCTTGCTCCTGCCTAAATTCCTGCCATCTCTTCATTTCATCTTCCAACACCCCAGTTCTTTCTTCTACCTCTGTAACTCTCCCTGACAAATCTGCATATAATTTATTTACTTTACGAAGAGATCCTTGTATCTTTTTGCTTTCCTGCCTAGCTCTGCGGCTTTCCACTCTCGCCTCGGTTTGTATCTGCTTCAACATTGAAAACATCATTTCGAACCCCTTTGGTGATGATTGCCCTTGAGATTGACTCTGATTCTGGCTCTGACTTTGACTTTGACTCTGCCTAGGTCTTTGTTCCACACTTTGCTCTAATATTCCTAAAGTACCCATGTTTTTATCTGCTGACCCCCCAATGGTCTCTTGGTACATCTGTGACGTAGCCGAGTAGTCCCAATCAAGTCTCTTTGCAATATCGGCATTTATAGGACTTACAATGCTTTTTGATTTCCTTCGTTTTTTTGTCAAGATTTTGGATTTGCGCTTGGGCTGATCCTTCTCCAGATTCTGATGTGGCTACTGTCTCTGTTACTATTCCTGACATTGTTTGATCGCTCTCTGTCTCCACAGCACTAGAGGAGGTTTCAGATTCCCCCTCCCCCAGCTCTTCTTCTCCGACCACCACCTCCTCCTCTTCCTCATTCTCATCCTCCTCACCCTCATTTACAGAAAAAAAACATTCATCAGATGGAGAGCCTGGAATTACCAAAGGGCCATCAGTATCTACAATCGCCATATCTTTCACTACTATCATAGAGCCAAAATTATTAAGTTCTTGATTAGTCTCTCCCGTAGTAGCTTCCAGATTTTGGACCACAGCTTCATCCGGGATATCAGCTCTCTGTTTCTCTGTTAACACCTCTGTCAATACCTCTGTTAATACAGTAATCTTGCCGGTGCCTGCAGACACAGTACCCTCCACGTCCTGACAGTTATCATTGCCAGCATTATTTACCGCCCTTTTTTCCTGCAGAGCCAGTGCTAATTCAGCTCGAGCTATACTGTTCGTTTGCCTTAGATTCACAGTCTGTTTCTCCCCCCCGTGAATCAGTCTCTTTCCCGATCTTCCCTTGCTCTACATCCTCCGCCTGCTGCTCCTGCAGCGTTACCCCTCCTGGCAGCTCTACTTCCGCATGTCCCGCCCCTTGCTCGTTCACTGCACCGGTTGACTCAATGTTTGCCTCGTTGCTTACCGATACTGGGTCTGTAGCTACGAACCCGTCTTGGACCGAATGTTGGGCTGCAAGAGCGGCGAGGGCGGCGGCGGTTGACTCACTCACAGCAAGGTCTGCAGAGGACGGCGTGGCTGCTGATATCCCACGTGTGCCGGCAACAGGTAAGAACGCCTCGTACACCGTGGGCTGTCTCATAGTTGCCTGCTCAGAAGTTTTACTCCCTGCATAGCATTTCTTGGTGGATACCGCCTTACTTTTTTCTTTTTTCTTCCTTTTTTCCGTCGTATTGTCAGTTGCATCGCTTCTGCCAGCGCTCTTTCCTTGTTCAGCAATATGCAGATTATCCTGTTCTTCCTGACTCCGCAGCAGTTTCTTCGCTCTGAGATTAGCCGCCGGAGCATCCGAATCGCTCCAGGCAGCTCTCTCTTTCTCCTCTCTCACATTCTTAGCAATCTTCGGGGCCATCATCCCCCAGAAGCTGGACGATGTGGCTACCGCTCTTTGATAGCGCAGTCGAGTCCAACCAGTAACCTTAACTATCAGCTGACTTGTGCGAGTCAATGTCCACGCCAGCGCTGATCTCACCATCAGGGAGGTTAGTTCTTTTCCATGCAGCTTGTATTCAGTTGCAGTTGAAATAAAATCCTCCTTATTTTCCTGTACAAATATGTACACCATATCCTCATTCCTCTCAAGTACATCAAAGAAATTTGTCTGCCGGATAACATACACGTATCATCCTTTCTCACAAAACAGCTTCAGGGAGCGAGGGGAGAACACGTCCTCTCCCTACAGTCTGTCAGCGGCCATCTTGCCCTCTGTCACTACATAGGTTAGTTTGTTATGTTATTTTCCCCCTAATGTTTCATTATCTAGTCCTAATGTTACTGAAAAGGGTTTATTTGGGTAGAAATACATTCTTATTAGTAAAGTCAGTCTTTACCAGTGTTTTAAAACAAATTAAATGTATGTGAAAGAGTGTCTATGGAGAAGTGAGGGGTACCTTTGCCAGGTGGTAGTGAGGGAATCTGAAAAGGTGGTCATGTGGGAGGTGGGGTAAAAATGATTGTCGCACGGGGCGCCAACAATGCTAAAGCCTGACCTGTACATTACTGTCATAAAATACCTAGCAAAGATGTGCTAGTTTTGAGCCTTTGATTGGAATGCATTTACTTTATAATGTGTAGTAATTTAAATGCTCCTCAAATTATAAAGGAAAACTTTATTCATAAAATATAACCTTGTAATTATTCCCGTACATTATCTGAAACATATTTTGTTTTTACGAAAAAATGGCATACATCATTTCTGAATACACTGTTGGAAAGAAAACTGAAGATAGCATGCAAATAAAGTATGAGGTCCAGAACATGCACCAATATCGATGTGTAAGAGGTTTAAGTGCGGTGTCCTTGTATCAGTTCTCATTCAATACTATTACAGAACTAACCGCGGGTACTGTATTAGCTGCATGCTATCATTTTGTGCTCCTGACAGTTATCGTGGAAAAGTGATTCAACTTTGAGGAGTCTTACAAACACCCACCCTTTTTAGTTTGGCTGGGGTCTTCTTGCATCCAAGTAGACTAGGCAGCCCCACATATTGTGTTTGGATAAAGTTCTATAAAGGCCCAGTTTGACTTTAAGAAGTTACAAAGTCTGTGATTGTACTCCCTTGGGGATTCACAGATCTTCCATTAAACTCTTGTTGCTTCCAATCAAATCCCAATTCCCTTCTACCTTCTGCACCCTCCTGAAGAATTCCACTGACCCAGTGGGAGCATGCTCTGGGAGTACAAGTATTCGCAAGTTTACACATATCTTGTGCCATTAATCAGATGACCTGCTACTTATGGTAAAGAACTGTGGTGCAACAGCAAATCCAGGGGCATATTTACAAGGAGCAAGTGCCACCACAGAATCATTTTTGTGACGCACTAGTGGCACAATCAGTGCCCCACACTACTCCATATTTACAAACAGATGCATTGGACCCAATTTGTCATCTTATAGAGGCCAACATCACATTACACCAGAACCAGGTATAATGCAGTTGCATAATACAGGCCCCAGCAGCCCCTGCAGTGCAGGGCCCCCCAAATCTCCAGGGGCCCCCTCAGCACAATACTCTGACCAGGGAGCTCAGAGGAGGCCTCTCTACGAATCTTACAGGGGTCCGCTCAAGTTTTGTTACGCCAGTTGTATAATGTATACAGGGTCGAAGTTCCCACATTAAAAGCAACCTAGAACTGAGTCCGTGAAATTTAGACCTTTTCACTGCATCACTCTATGACTTGTCTGCTTTCTTCACCCAGGCATAAGGATTGACACAGGGGTTTTAACATAGGACTCGCCTCTGTGTTCTGATGCATTGCTGTAGTTGGGTCAGTCTTATGACCAACTTCAGCTATGCTTCTCTTTAGTGCCAAAAGATGCATCAAAATCTCGGACTCATTGGTGAATCCAACTAATTAGCCAGCCTTGCACCATGGATCACTGTATAGTAAATACTGAGCATCCATGGCATCAGTAGGCCATATGCGTGAGGCACAAGAAATCTGACGTATCACTGCCGATGCTTCAGTTCTTATAAATATGCCACATAGTTTGTTACCGAAGGAAGGAACAGATGTAAGGCTTCTTCTATAATGCTGCCATGGCTGAAAATGACGGAATTTGGCAGATATGCAGCAATTCAGCTATGTTGCTGGACATGCTTTTTTATGTAATAGGCATACTGATCTATTCTGGAATACTTGATATGTTTTTCTTCACCTGATCTATTTCAGCATGCAAATTTAATTTTGTCTAAAAGGTATGTGTAAATCAATATTTAGAGTCTGTGAAATTTTAAGAATCTTTAAATATCTTCACTCATTGAAATTGGAGCAATTCAGTTTGATGTTGAAAGTGTTTCTTTAACCAAAGGCTTTTTTTAACCGACACATATTTCTCTTCAGGGAATTAGCCAATAAACTTTTTTATAAGTCAACATTCAAGATCACAGTCAAGAGTTGTTGAAGGTTTTTTCCAGACTAATAAATAATCAGTCTTATTGGTCATTCTGTGTAGTTTGACTGGTCAGGTTTCACAATGTAAAGACTGCAGTGTCTGCGTGCAGTCTCTACAGCCATGTCGACCAGACAAGTGCACCGTCTTGCCAGGCCCTAATCTTCCCTTTTATTACTTGTGAGTCCTCTCTAAGGTAGGTCCAAGGTACCCCTGTGGGCAGGGTGCAGTGTATGTCAAAGGTAAGACATGTCCTGGTGTGTGTGGCATGTCCCGATAGTGAAATACAGTGTAATTTTTTTGACTATGAAAAGACTATCTGTCCCATAGGGTAGATTGGGATTTTATTTATAACACCTTATAAGTATAACTTTCCACTGGGACAAGGTGGGAAGATGGATTTTAGTATACCTGAACTTAGACTATAAAAATGCATCTTTTAGTAAAGATGATTTTTATATTGTGTGTTTAAAATCCTACTATGGAAAGTGGGTATTTTTTTTCGTAGCCATCCTGGGTGCCTCTGCTGGTTTATGGATTGAGTGTCTGGCTTTAGAGTAACATGGGCTGGAGATGTGCACTCTCTCAGACAGTCACTGGGGGTGTTGATGTAAGTCCTGCATTCCCTAAATGAGTCAGGGCTGGGCTGAATAGATCTGGGCTGCATTTAGAGTAGTTGGAGGAGATTACACACCCCGCACCTGAATAGGCCTGGTCTGCCTTACACCATGCTGTCTCCACCTCCTGCCAGGCAGCTGGAGCGGAGAGAAAAAACACTCTCTGCCACAAGAGACCCCAGAACTATAGATTACTTCTGGATTCAAGAGGAACCTCTGCCAAGGAGAAGACCTGAGAAGTACTGCCCCTTTACTGTGTGATGTGTGGGGTTGGCCTGCAGTGGATGTTTCTGTCAAGGAGAGGACCAAGACTTTGCTGTGTGCAGTATATCCTGCTTGAAGAAGATCTCCAAGGGCTTGGTGTAGAACTTCCCTCCTGTTCCGAAGTCTCAGGGACAAAAATCCTCAATTTCCTCTGTCCTCATGCAGCTGCAACTGCTGTTTCAGCTGCCACAGAGGGAAATAGCAACGTGTGATGCTGCGACCTGCAACAAAGCAGAGAGCACCGCTCGTGCTTCTCAATACACACCGCTCTGACTCGCACCGTAGCCCCGACCTCCTCGACACCGGTGCTTAAACATCACGGTGTTGACACTAGACATGGGTGACTTTCTGAATGCAATGACACTGCACCATCGTAAGGAACCGCTGCCTCACGGCCTCCGCAACATCCCCTCCCCAGTAACAGTAAGGAACCGACGCCTCACCGCCACTGCATCGCAGTAAAGAACCAAGGCCTCACCTCCCCTGGGGTCATAAGGAACTGATGCATGACCTCCCCTGTGGTCATCTTGAACCGACGCCACCCGGCCCCAATGAAGCATCACCTCCCTGACGCTGTACACTATCTTTGCTTTTATTGTTTGACAAAGTACTTTTCTGTGTGACTCCACAGCTGCGCACCTCGAGTTCGGCGAGGTACTTTGGATTTTCATCTGTCACGACGGCGTGATAGATCCAGGTGGAGTTATTTGTTGCGACAACCTTTATTTGTGTGTATAACCTATTTTTAAGGAAATCTTGGTGTATGTATTGTGGATTTTTGTTATTTTGGTCTTCTTTGGTTTAGATAAAGATTACTTATTTTTCTAAGCTGGTGTGGTGTCCATTTGTAGTGTTTTCACTGTATTACTGTATGTGTGCACACATGCTTCACACACTGCCTCTGAGATAAGCCTGCCTACTTGTGCCAAGCTACCAAGGTGGTGAGCAAGGGTTGTCTAATGGTGTAACTCCCATAGCCTGACTAGAAGCACGGGTCCTCACTTGGACAAAGGTGCAGACCATTGCCAACTAGAGACCCCCATTTTTAACACTTCCATTATACCCATAACCAAATAATCAATGAACAGCAGTGCCAGTCATTTGATCAGTTTGAAGACCATTTTCAATAAAAATATTTAGATTCTATCGTAAAAATCTGAGTAGTGATATCTAAGTGTTCATATATAGGATGAGATATGAACATAAGCACTTCTATTCTTTCTGTTGTATAGATGATATCCGTAGCAGGGGTGACCTTTATGAGATCGTTCGATGCAGACAGAGGCAATCCATATTACAGTGAGGCCTCTTTGAAATGACTATTATTCTTCAGACCTCAAGTGCCATTGGAGAAGGTAACCTTGGCCTCAAGTAAAAAGCCAGTTTGTGATCAGAACTCCTTTTATTTGCAACATCATAGGGTTTTCAAGTACAAAAGGTCTTTTATTTATGAACAAGAAGCCTTTTGTGAGTTGTAAAATTCTGTGTAATGTGTACAAAGGCTTTTGCAACTCTGTCTGAAACTCAAATAGAAGGGCGAGTGAAAGGGCTATCTCTCCTATTTACGAGTTGGAGAGGAATGTATTAATGGTTTGCGACTGCAATTGCGACTCCTCAAGCGGGTTAGTATCTGTTTTGTAAAAGGAGAAGGGGTCCACTTTGAACCCTTTTCCTTTTGTGAATCTTGAAAAATGATTCAGGGAGAGTTGGCTGTAATCCTGTGGACCACTGCCAACAGCCACTAAAACTATTTTTTTTAAACCAAAGCTCTTTTTTTTATATGCAATCCTGTTTCTTTCAGGAAAACAGGCTGCATTTGAAGAAAGTTTTCTTTATGTAAATACAATTTCATACATGGAGGTCTGCTGACAGTTGTAGGCCACCATCCCTGTGATAGTGGATAATCGCAGGTGGTAACAAATTGCGGACTACCTAATGAATATTATTATGGGAAGTTGCTCTGAGTCCACCTGCAATTCGGTATTTTGTGAACAGACCTGTTTGGAGTTAGGTCAGTTCGCAAATTCAGAACCTGTTAGCAAAAAGTCGGTGTGCAATTTGCAACCGCTTTTTGTGCATCAATTTTAAGTGCATGTCGCACCCTGTGCACAGTTTGCAGACCACTCAGGTGTGATAAATATATTTGTCACTGAGGGTAAAATTCAATTTTCAGACCCAACCAAAGAGCCAAGGAATTTTGGGGCATATTACCAAGCAATAGCGATAATTATCGCTATTGCCTGGTTAGAGACAAAAATTTACCGCTGAGCTGCGGCGATTTGTATCGCAGATAAACCTTGCTATTACCAAGGTTTATCGCAAATGCGATAAAAATCGGCCGCAATGCATGAATATCGCTGAAAAGTCAGCGATATTCATGCATTACCGAGCTAATGCTCTTAGCCATGTTATCCACCTCCCATTGGATAACATGGCTAAGAACTGCTCAGGGCAGGTGTTAACTTTTGGAGATATTCACACTTAGCGCGAATATCTCCAAAAGTTGGTAATAGAAGATAGCGATGTTAGCGATTGTTTCCAGTCGCTAACATCTTGGCACGCCCACTTTGCATGTCATTAGTGATAAATATCACTGACAAGCAAAGTGGGGCCCAAGATGGTCGCTATCTCCCACTAGCTGTCGCTAACTGGTGTTAGCGACAGCTTGGTAATAGGGAGATAATTTTATCTCCGCTTTCTTGGCTTTTAAAGCCAAAAAAGCGGAGATAAAGCCCCTTGATAATATGCCCCTTTGTTTGTAAAGTGCATTCAGCATTTGAAAGATTGTTGCACTGGTCCTTCGATGCCTTTTGCTAAGTCCTTTGAAAAGTCTAAACTCAATTCACAAAGACTTTTCCCTGCCAGTTTCCTCAATTAAATTGACATTTAGAACCTGATTTAGAGTACGGAAGCCAGGTTACTCAGCCACAACAGGAGGACAATCGTGTATTCCCTACTCCAAGTACATTATATCCTTTGCACTTCTAATTAGGCCGATGGAATATTCACCATGTGATGATGTAAACCAACTGCCAAACTCAAAATGATGCATGTATAGAAATGGCATAATTTATTAGTATACATTTTTGCTTAATGTTCCAGAAACGTGAGCTGACATTTAATATTACACTCCCATGATGAACTCTTAGGTGCAAGATAGTCCCCATACAGAGATTGGACTCTTTGGGAAGAAAATACCTTTAAGAGAAGATGAATAGTAACAAAGTTTGTGAGTAATTATAATACACAACACATCTATCGTATTCTGAGCAAAAATTATTTAAATAATTTTGGGGTTGCAGAGCACTTTCAAAAATGCAATTAAAAAAACATTTTTTTAGGTGGAGAGAACACGATTTGATCAGGTTGTATTTCAGAATATTGTTGATGACAATATGGTATAACAAAAATATTGAGACATAAATATCATTTACACATTGATCATCCGATTGGGTGTAGATTTTCTATAATTTACTTCATCAGGGTGATGTTTTTGTAAACAATATTCAGTCCACGTTACCATATCTTTCTTCAACACTAAAGTACAAGTTCAGAAAAACAGTCGGATTAGTGAGTATGTGTGTGCAATGGACTTTTAAAAGAGGTAGCACTTAAATCATATGAGAATGAAGAAATTACATCTTATATCCACAGTAATTATGTCTGTACAGATTTTTAAATTCATGGGGTGCATTAACAACCTGCTAGGTCAAGCAATTTAAAAGGAAGGAGGACAGCAAGAAAATAAATTGGTGAATCTCAGTGCTTCACAGACGTTGACTAGCTTAGCTTAGCTCAGGACAATCTAAACTTATAGCTGAGCTTCTAATGAAGAATGAATTAAAAAATAAGGAAGCACAGCTACTCAAGCACAGCCAGTGTTCTAAGAATGATACTGATTTGACTGAACGTTGATGCCTCTCCCAAAAATTCCTTTTCATTGATACCCAAAGAGGAAGGCTGTTATTGTACTGAGACAAAAGAAATAACAGAGGCATTCATGTCATTCTGCAAGACCCTGACACTAGGAGGTCCATTAGGATGGCGGGCGGATCGCCCCCGCCAGGCCGGCGTTAGCCACTGCGGCCTGGCTGGGGCGATCCGCCCGCCATCCTTGCAGGAATGACCCCCCACCATATTATTATGGCTGGGTGGTCCGCGGCGGATGGAAAGACCGTCTGCCGCATTTCCGCCCCGGTCGCCTTGCGACCGGGCCGGAAAAGGCTGCATTATGGTGGCGGTGTCTGTTTGACACCGCCAGCCATATTACAATGTGCACCGGGTAATGCCTTTCTGTGGCATGCAAAGTCTACCTGCGGGGGCCCGTTGCAGCCCTCCAAGGACTCCGTGGGGGGTAGGGGGTGCACATGGGAGTACCTATGGTACCCTCCAACATTTTAAAGAACAACGTGGCAGGCGCCGCGCGGTGCCTGTCACGTTGTGCTTTGAAATGCACAACATGTATTCTTAGCATTGCGGCGGGCGGTGCATTCATCACCGCACGCTGCAATGTTAAAAATACAGGATGCCCTCCCTCCCCCCCACGGTTGCGGGTGCATTCTAATTTCCCCCACGGGACCCCCACCCTTATGGCGGGCGGTCCCTTTCTACGATGGGATGGCGGGCGGACAAAGTCCACCCGTCATCCTAATGGGCCCCTAGGTTTGGCATACGAATCTTGATAAGATATCTGTACTATTTGGGAGAATCTGAGCCACGCAGCTTATCAACTAAGAAATTAGGGAACGTAATATAGAAAGTATCTAATAGTAACCCAGAGGAAGAGGATGTATTTTTCATTTGTATAAGATTGTTTTTCAATGAGACAGGAGCATTGATGATAGAAGTTGTTCAGAATGCACTCCCAACTGCCCATACTCTTGCTCCTCTACGTTTATCTCATTGTTCAATATGACAACCTTTATAAAGCAGGGTTGTACAATGGTACAACGCATGCACTTACTTTGCATGCCTTTGACTCACATTTTTTACTTGAATATTTTTACCACAAATATGTATTTAAAACGCATGCCAACACCAGGCATTGCTTTTAGATTTAAAAAAGTATATTTATGCGGGGAGACGCCCCACTCCCCTATCCTTACTTAAATGCATTGTATTGGCATGCGTTTTAAATACATATTCAGGGTAAAAACATGTGCGTAAAAAAATGTGTGGTAAAGGCACAACAAGGTAAAAACCTCGTTGTAAAGGCTGTTTTCCCTTTATAAAACACAAGTATATATTTGCCAAAATACTAGCAGTGGGTTTGCCCCTTCATTGTCTTAATTGATGTTGACTGAACAGCATAGTGTGCATCCTTGCTAAAGACAAAACAAAACACACTAAGCTCACGTCTGTTTAGTATTGTAACCAACATTAACAATCACCACTCATTGATTTGTTTGATGCCAAGAAGGTATTTGAGAAGTCAACTTGGAGTTTCTCTCTGCTTTGCTAGATAGGTTCACTGCCCATTATGTAAGCATGATTAGAAGGTCTTCTTGCTTTAAAGAGGCACCCACCAAGCTGTCACTCTCAATATCCTTTCTTGCCTTATATTTGGACCTTTAATCCAAAGAATAAAGTTATACCCAATTCTCTTTTTTGTTAACATATTTGTTTTCTGCATTTTTACTGGGCAACATATCTAGGCCCAAAAGCACTAAAACAGAGTTCAAATTCGTAGACCTGGTGTTACTACTAGCCTAGCTAAAGATTTACAGAAACTGGAGCTCTTCATCTACTTTAAAGTGGAAAGAGGAATAACAGGATCAAACACATTGGTGGAGGCTGAAATTACTGCACCTGGGTCATAAGTTAGAAAATTGGCACCTCGGGAGGAGCGCGGATGAGATGTTAGGGCAGTTCCCCAATGGAAAGTCTCACCCACTCTAGAATACATGTGCTGGCAATTGCTGTAAAGATAGGTCTATTAGATAAAGAACAAAACAATTGGTGGCGGGAGCATTGCGTGTTTGACAATATGGACAAAACGCAGCTACGGCCGAAGCAGACAAGAGGATTTGCATAATGGGCAGGTAAGCCCCCTGGGAACATGCAGTGAGAGTCAACTGAGACTAGAACTGATAGTAAACGAGTACAGGGCTGGAAGTGTGAGGGAGACATTTTGGTAATATGCACGTTCATTTAAAATGTCAAAAAGCATAATTGAGAAAAACAGAATTATTTTCTGCATTATGGTATTTGCAGTTGATATAGCGATTTTTACATAACATACAAAAGTCACCTAATACTGAATAGCCTGCAGAAGACTTTGAGGCACAACTAAGATATAAGCTTAACATTTCAACGACACAAACAATTGCAACAAAGCTTTTCCACTTATACTTTCCAATGCATGATTCATGGCTACATATCACAGTAAGGGCTATATTGTAGCCTGCATTGTGGATATTATTTTCAATATGTATTATGGGAGATTATCACACGCCTTTGAAAATGCGGTTAAATATCACACTCAACCCTAGGTCACGTGAACCTAGTTAAAATGAATATTCTTCAAAATGTCTTTATTTGTTTTAAGTAATCCTGTTTCTATAGTCTCCTCTCATTCTTAACAAAACTTCGAGCAGCTACCACAGGCTTAGGGAAAGAAACATAACAGGAGGTGAGTAAAGATGTTGTAGGCTCAAACCTACATGTGGCGGTCTAGGTGTGCCAATCTTTGAAGGGTAATTTAAGGCGGGGAACAACCATTACATTGCAGTCATTACAACACATTACCTTTACAACACGGTTGTAACAAGGCAAATGCTGTTACAACGCATGACCATCACAAAACAATTTTTTAGCACGCATAGGCCTTTACAACACATGCCTTTACTACAAATTGTGTTGTAAAGACATGAATGGTAAAGGGATATGAGTTTCAAAAGTAAGTATTAGGCAAGTTTGGGTTTTTAGGTTTTAGGGTGGGTATGGGTTTTGGGGTGGCAAGGTAAATTTTAGGGTGTATGGCGGGTATGATTTTTGGGGTGGCATGGACAATTTTAGGGTTTGAGGTGGGTATGGTTAATTTTAGGGTCTAGGGTGGGTTTGGGTTTTGGGGTGGCAAGGGTAATTTTAGCGTGTAGGGTGTGTATGGGTTTTGTGTTTGCAAGGGTATTTTTAGGGTTTAGGGCGGGTGAGGGTTTTGGGGTGGCAAGGGTAATTTTAGGGTGGGTATGGGTTTTGAAGTGGCAAGGGTATTATTAGGAATTAGGGTGTGTTCTAATTTGGGGAGGAAAGGGTAATTTTAGGGCCTAGGGTGGCTATGGCTTTTGGGGTGGTAGAGGTAAATTTAGGGTTTAGGGGGTATGGGTTTTGGGGTGGCAAGGGTAATTTGGGGATTTAGGGTGGGTACGGTTTTTGGGGTGCAAGGGTAACCTTTAGGGTTTTTTGGTGGGTGTGGGTTTTGGGGTGCAGGGGTAATTTTAGGGTTTAGGGTAGCTGTGGGTTTTGGTGTGGCAAGGGTAATTATAGGGTTTAGGGTGGGTAGAGATTTTCGGATTGTGGTTCCTGCTTGGACAGGGTGCAGACCTCTGTCAACTAGAAACCCAATTTATAAAAATGGCCTGCATTCAAACCATTTATACTCTCTTTAAATCAATTTTGTTCAATAATTTCAGAAACATAGGTAGAACGTTCAGGAAAATTAAAGAAAGGCCACATGTATAACATATCTAATAAACAACAGTTGTGTGTTAGCAAAAACAGGTTTAACAAAGCTAGTTGTATGTCAGCACCAAAAACAGTGTCATGCTTCTGTGTGGCACACGGTGGCCTTCATCAGTGATGGAATACATACTAGTTTGCTCCTGTGGCCTTTGTTCATTGTAATTTTGAAAAGGTTTGTTTATTAATATTATCACAGGGGTGCCGGGTCTGTGTGCCTTTGTTCTATTGAATTCAGTTGTGGTTGCTGCTTTTCCGTCTATGTAGTGAGAGTTGCCACTAGTCGGTCTCAAAGCATTATCACTGCCCTCCCTCAATTGCATCACTGCACATTTTTTGTGGAAGTAGTTACATTGGTATTGGTAGTTTTGTTGTCACCCTATTAAAATCATTCCAGTCTTCTGCTTTTCTGGTAAAGAGCAATGTTGTTTTTTATGTCCCTTATTAACTTGCTTATGCTTCTATACTGTTGGGCTAATGTGCGCTGTTACATGATTATGCTTTGTGTGTTACACAGATATTTTTCAGTGGCACTTTTATTTGCTCTGTGCCTAGTTATGGGCCGTATGTGACATGGAATGGGTGCTGAATTTCATCAAATAGTCATGAAACAAATGAAAAGTTGTTTGCATTACATTCATTAATGACTTGTTTACAAGACAGGCGAATGTACGTATAAAGATACTGGGTGGAAAAAATTCTCTTTGTGCATTTCTCCATCTATTAGAAGATAACCCCCACAAAAATACATATGCATACACAGATTTGCCAGACATAATTTTGTCAGAAATTCCCAATTCCATGGGGTTAAACACAGGCATTTTAGATCGGAAGAGTGATCATGAGAAGAGGAGAATGTTGCTTGTTTCAAGATTACTTAGAAGGGGGTTGGGCAGGTGACTGTGGATGGTGCTGGAGTGCACTGCTCCGGAGGCAAATTTACCATCCAGATTTTCCTGCCAGTAAAATATTGAAAGAGACATTTCCTACCCGGGGATACTCTTCGGTTCAACCCTTAATCAGGACACAGTAGTACACCATTAAAAACAGCAATATGTGAAATGTGGTTTGCAGTTAGATAATAAACATATTGCATACAGAACAGTGTAAAACTGAAACTCGTGAAATGGGTTCGGATGTACTAAGGGGCATATGTACAAGCCCCTATTGCCACGGGAACGTCACTTTATGTGAAGTTCCCGTGGCGATTTGGGCTTTGCCTTATATACAAGGCAGTGTTAAGCCCCTTAACATGGCTTAACGTGGCCTTGTAAATAAGGCCCCCTTTCACGCAGTGCTTAGTGTGAAAGGGGTGAGCAGTGGGTGTTGCGGTGGAAGTTCCAAAGCAAAAATGCTTGGATTTTTTATGTACAGGAAGGCCCCCCTAAGTACCCTTCTTTATCAATGGTCTGTGATTGTAATTCTGTTTGCAGACTATTGAAAAGTTATTGGCTACCAAGTTGGGGTGGTATCTCATTTGCAAAGGGAAAGAGGTCACCTTTGGGTCCCTCCCACTTTGCAAATTGGGTGGCTGCTTCAAGGGGAGTAGGCAGTGGTCTCTTAGACCACTGCCAACTCTTAAAGAAACTTTTAGATAAATAAAATGTTTTCTTTTTTAAAAGTTTTCCCATTGCCCTTAAGGAAAATGGGCTGCTTTAAAAAAAGTTTACTACATTATAAAAAATTACAGGTATGGTGAACTGCTAACCCTTGCAGGCCATCATCTATGTGATTGTGGCCAATCTTAGTGAATTGCAAGTTGCAACCTGTTTAATTAATAATCATTAGGTGGATCAGTCTTCGACTCACTATGATTCCATTTTTTGTGAACTGATTTATTAATATAGGTCATTTCACACAATTAAATAGGATTCTCAAATCGTTGGTGCACAGTTTGCATTCACTTTACATGACTCCAGTCTTAGTAGGCCTGGAGTGGAGTTCCTAATGTGCATTTTTTAGAACAGCATTTTTGATAATTTACATTCCATCATCCCGTACATTCATCTGTTTACTAAATCTGGCAACATAAAAAAGTGCACTAAAACCAGTGTAATCCAATATATAAAAAAATAATTTTTAAAATATGCCTAGTCCATCAATTGCCTTTTTACCAAGATGCTAAATGTTCTACTTTAGCTATTTATGAGAACATAAAAAGGGCAATTCCATTTGGTTAGCAAATTCTATTGGCAGACGTTTGTCTAATCCATCATCTCTGAATGCGTTGCATGCTTTCCTGTAATAGGAATTATTTTTCCAATAATAAATCCGAGTGCAGCCTGCGGCATAGAAATTATGCACGATAACAAGACCTGGGAAGGAGCAAATATTGATGGTACATTTGTTACTGCTCTGTGTACAGCATCCAAGTATCTGATTTGCAAAACGTGTACGTTCATCACTGCAGAAAATTTACAGTGTTCTACTTAGTTGAAAATAGAAAAAAGACTGCTGTAGAATTGACTGACATTATTCAAGAAAATGTAACAGCTAATCCACTATGAGATATTTGAAGCTCAGTTCTATGGACTAGCCACTACCGCATGGGATATTATGGCCAAACAGCTCAGTTAAAGGCTCGCATGTGACATCTGAGAAGACCTGCCATTCATGAGTATGAGTCTGGGCAAGGCCCCTCAAATCGTGATTCTCCTTAGATTGTGAAACTAAGTATGGAAAGGGGCGACCATTCGGTCCCCCCGGACGTATGGTGGAGTACCCCGATCCCCCCGGGAGGCCATCTTGGGCGGGAGGCGAGTCTCGGCTGGTATGCCCGAAGCGGTGTAGCCGGGGCGTGCCTTTTCCCGCCCTGGAGTGGGTTGTCCTAGACACTGACGCGGCCAGCCACGCCCAGGGAGGCAGGCGGAGGCGGGTTTACGCCCGCCCGAAGACGGATAAAAGGAGCAACAAGCCAAGAAAGCATCCTCTTGTTCCTGTGCTCTGAAGCTGCACCTCCCCGCTGCACGTGAGCTCGAGACGGAACGAAGAGCCAATTTTGAGCGTTGTAATTTTGTTTTTGTTTTACAGATATCTTCGTGTGAGAATGCCGGGCAAGAAGGTCGGAAAGTGGGTCGGGACCGATCAGATGCTCCGCATGCTCATAAAGGAGGTAGCCGAGTTGAAGAAGCAGATGGCGGTAAAGAACGGGGAGGGAGGACCGAAGCGAATCGTCGGACCAGCATTGCCGGGAGTAGTCCCTAGCGGGAGAGGCAAGAGGTCCAAGAGGGGGGCACTTGGGGGGGAGGACCCGGTTCCCGATACACCGATAGAGGAGCCTATCCCGGTTCCGAAGGAGGGGCATCCGATCCCCGGGGTAGTCACCCCCGTGAATGGAGAGGATATGCCTCCCGAGTTGGCGGCACAACTGGCAGCGTGGTTGGGAAAAGATAGTGAGGGCACCACGGCTGACGACGCCAGGGCAGTAATGAGACAACTGCGGGAATCTAGAGAGGCTGCGAAGGCACCATCTTCTGTTCCCCCACAGGTTCCGGTGGCTGAGATTGCAGCAGGCGCGAGTTCGGCAGCAAGTACAGCACCTAGTTCAGGTAAGCGGCTACTGCCGATTGCGGGGGAGGGGTCTGTACCCTCACGAAGGGAGAAAGTGGCCCAGCATGTACCATGTGAAATTAAGGAAAAGATTTGGGCCGATAAGTATGTGAACATGTTTTCTTTGCTTACTGACCATTACGAGATGGAGCATGTGAAGGGCCAAAAAGAGCTTATGCATCCGAGTGTTTGGCGCGCAAAAATGGCCGCCTTTAAGGTCGACGAAAACATAGGTACTTGGGGCAGAGAGTTTGGCATTTTTACCTCCATTATGGGTGAGCGAAGGCCTGAATTGTTGACGGAGTTGCCTATTTACCAGACACGTATCATGGAGTATTCTCTAGCATACGAGGGCAATCAGTGGTTTTGTTATGACAATATTTTTAGGAAGGCTAAGGAGCACGACCCAGCTCTAACATGGGATTGTTATGACTCCATTTCTTGGCAAAAAATGGAGAATTCAGGCATGTTAAAAGTACCATTGTCGGGGAGTCACGGGGGTGAGTCTTCCCGCCAATCCTCTGGGACACCCTTTCGGACGGGTGCAGGTAACGAGCACCACTCGAAGTCGAGTGGCAACACAGGTAAAAGGGGGATTTGTTGGAATTTTAACAGGGGAAAATGTACGAGGCCCCAGGGGTCATGCAAGTTTAGACATGAATGTGGGGGGTGTGGACAGTCCTCCCATCCTGAGACCATGTGCAGAGCCAAAACGGGTGTTAACGGTGGTAGGGGGAGCGCCAAACAGGTCTGAAATAGTCCGAGGGGCGCCTTTACCTACCCCGATTGATACCATGGCAATGATTCCTTGGCTCAACGAATACCCGGATCATGTCTCCGCTGGGGTGTTGCGAGACGGTTTTTCATATGGTTTCCGCATTCCAGCGGGGGATTTTCGGGGTGAAGCAAGTTGTAAGAACCAACTGTCGGTCCTGCAGCATACGGCGGTGGTACGGGTAAAGGTGGGGAAAGAGGTGACTCGAGGGCGTGTTGCCGGTCCATTCGATTTTCCACCGGTTGCTAACTTTGCAACCGTTCGCTAACTTTGTTTGTTCCCCATTAGGGGTGGTCCCCAAGAAGGACCCGGGTGAATTTAGGCTAATACATAACTTGTCAGCCCCACGAGGTCTTTCCGTGAATGATGCGATAGACCCGGAAGTGTGTTCGGTGCGGTACGCATCTTTCGATGAGGCCGTCGCCATGTTGAATCGCCTGGGGCGCTGATGGCAAAATCAGACATCGAGTCAGCGTTCCGGTTGCTCCCGGTACACCCAGACGATCAGCGTCTTCTTGGTTTCATGTTTCAGGGTCGCTATTATATGGATAGATGTATGCTAATGGGATGCTCTATATCTTGTGCTTATTTTGAAAAGTTCAGTTGTTTTCTACAATGGGTATTTACAAGAAAAACGGGTTTTCAGCAGGTTATGCATTATCTCGATAACTTTCTGTTCCTGGGGGCAGCTGGGGATCCAGAATGTGGACAGGCTTTAAACGAATTTTGTGTCTTAATGAATCATTTTGGTGTGCCATTGGCACCAGGTAAGACTGTGGGTCCCTCGACTTCACTCGAGTTTCTGGGGATCGAGCTCGACTCGGAGGAAGGTTGTTTTCGGTTACCCAAAGAAAAAGTGTTAAAATTCAGGGCATCCCTTGAAACATGTATTCGAGTGGCTAAGGTAAACCTGCATCAATTGCAACAAATGGTGGGCCAGTTGAATTTTGCCCTCAGAGTAATGCCAATGGCCCGCCCCTTTTCCCGCTCGATTGCACAAGCCATGGTCGGCCTTAAGGAGGGACACCACCGCACGAGGCTCTCGGCAGAGATTCGCCAGGACATGCGCATTTGGCTGGCATTCTTGGCGGATTTCAATGGTCGAATTGTCTGGAACAAACCGGCGGTGTCCTCCGAGGAGCTGGGGCTGTGGACAGATTCGGCGGGGAGTATAGGTTTTGGCGCCATATTCGGTACGCAATGGTCGGCTCAAAAATGGCCGTCATGGTGGCACGAGTGCGGGCTGACGAGTAACATTGCTTTTCTCGAACTCTTCCCTATTTTGGTGGCCCTGAAAACATGGCCTGAGGGGTTCCGGGATCACTCTGTGGTGTTCTGGTCTAATAACATGACCGTGGTTGAGTGTATCAATAGTCAGGCAGCACGTTGCAAATGGATTCTGAGACTGCTCAAGGACATTGTGTTATTGTGTATGCAGTTAAATGTGCTCTTTAGGGCGCGACATGTCCCGGGGGTGTTGAATCAAGCGGCTGATGCGCTTTCTCGTTTCCGTATGCAGGCCTTCTGGGGTTTTCTGCCCACAGCGGACCGGGTGGCGGCACCCTTTCCCGAAGCTCTCTGGTCTCTCGGTGCCCTGAACTACAAAACCTCGTGGGAGAGAGTTTAGCACCCAGGACAAGGAAGGCATATGAAGGGGCGTTTCGTTCCTATTGGTCCTTTTTGGGTTCTGCTAGGGGGGAGCTTTGGGGCCAGGAAGAGCTTGTCGTAAAATTTTTGCTGTCTCTACATCGGGCAGGCAAATCAGTAGCTACGGCCCAGAGACATCGGGCCGCCATTTCCTTTATGGCAAGGGCTCATGGGATCCAGGACCCGACAGCGTCTTTCGTGGTGCAGAAAGCGCTACGTGGCTGGCAGCGCCTGGAGGGTCGCAGAGTAGATGAGAGACACCCGATAGGTCTGGATAGGTTGGCCCTGTTATTTTCTGTACTCCCTGCGACATGTTCATCCCAGTATGAAACAGTGTTATTCCGAGCCGCGTTTGCGCTAGCATTCCATGGGGCTATGCGGGTAAGCGAACTGGTGGCGAAGAACAAGCAGGATACGGTGGGGGGTCTGTGCCGAGAGCACATTCAGGTTAAGGTGGAGACGATGACTGTCTCGTTTGTCAGGTCCAAGACCGATCAGGGTGCGATTGGGGACTGCATAGTCGTACATAGGATTCCCGGGTCTCCCATGTGCCCTGTTGTTTGCGTAGAGGAATATTTGGCGCAGAGGGTGGCATCATGGGGGGGGACCTTGTTGAGACACGCTGACGCCACCCCACTGACGAGGTTTCAGTTCCAGCGGGTGCTTGCGATGTCAATTTCGGCCGCGGGCTTGAACCCCGGCGAGTTCGGAACCCATTCCTTTCGGATAGGGGCTGCTACTGAGGCTACAGCCAGGGGTCTGAGTGTGGAAAAAGTGAAACGTTTGGGGCGTTGGTCCTCGAATTGTTACAAAAAGTATGTGCGGTTGCACATGTTGTGAAGCTGTAATGATGTACTCACGCTTCTTGTTTTTGTTTGGTTTACAGTTTCGCAAGCTTACGAGGCGGGGCGGACTGTGCAGTCGACCCGACACCTGGGAACCAGCGGTCAGACATCACCGGCTGCGGGAAAAGAGGTGTGGGTCGTGGGCCACTCATACGTGAGGCGTGCCGCGGACGTATTCAAAGCAGGTGACATGATTCACATGGCTGGGGAATACGGGTACAGGGTGACCTTCTACGGAAGGGGCGGGCTCTGTATTGACCAGTTTCAATCCTTTTTCGAGGGTTTGTTAGGGCGGACAAGGTCACCGCCGTCTATAATCATAGTCCATCTTGGGGGCAACGATTTGGTGGCCACTGGTAGACGACTTCTTCTCGAGGCAATGCTCTCCACAGTAAGTTGGTTGGCGAGAAGAGTTCCAGGGTGCACAATTGCATGGTCCCATATGATTCCACGGAAAGTGTGGCGGGGGGCGAATTCGGTTTCTGCTCTGAATCACTCAGTGAAGAAAGTAAATAACAAATTGGGTAGATTGTTTCGTTCAAGTACACTGCATTCTATTCCGCATGGTTGTATTAAGGGGGACAGTATGTACCTGGGAGATGGGGTCCATTTGTCCCGGGTGGGGAATGAGTTACTCATAGGAGACCTCATAGCTTGGCTAAAGAGTTTAAAACATGACCTTTAGGCAGGAGTTGTTGTGGGGGGTCCGGATAGCCGGTCAACTATCCGGCCTGTGGCGGTAAGGTCATGATCGGTGAGCAGTAATTGGAAGATCCCTATGGGGGGGCGTCACCCATTACGGATGGGAGCGCTCGGGGGAGGTGGCCATTGGCCCCTCAACGGGGAGGCGGTCCCTTCTAAGGATGGGCCGCCGAAAGGAAAGGAAAGGCGGTCAAGGCCCCTTCCTGGATAGGAGGGGCTACGGGCCCCTCCTGGGGAATTTCCCGGGGCCAGGACACCTGCGACGGCAGATGTGGTAAGTTGTGTGGGGTGGGGAGGGGGTTTACGCTACCTTCTAGACACCTCACACGAGTCCTCGGACGACCTTTAAATGGCGTCGAGTTCATTGGGACCCCCGTCAAGTCAAGGGAAATTGGTAGATGCACTTGAGGTACGCCTCTGTGCGGTCGCCCCTCACAAGTGGGGGGGTATTTCTGGTTTAGGGATCTGACACCGGTTACGACCTTGCCGTTGGCCCTTAAAAGTTAGGATGTACAATTTCAAGTTAAATGTTTTGTAGGATGTTAGTTCGGCTAGGAGAACCTTTGTATTAGAAATATGTTAAGGTTAGCCAAACATCGTAATGTCGAAATGAAATTGTACATAATATGAAACTGTTATTTTAATGTTTTGATTTTGTTTCATATTTTAATAAATACGGCCGGGAGGGTCACTCCCTCCCGCCTTCCAAAAGTTCAGAACCGTTTCCGGTTTCCCATCCTTGGAGATTGTGTCGAGAGGGGGTGGCGGGTATCCCAGCCATATGGAAAGGGGCGACCATTCGGTCCCCCCGAACGTATGGTGGAGTACCCCGATCCCCCCGGGAGGCCATCTTGGGCGGGAGGCGAGTCTCGGCTGGTATGCCCGAAGCGGTGTAGCCGGGGCGTGCCTTTTCCCGCCCTGGAGTGGGTTGTCCTAGACACTGACGCGGCCAGCCACGCCCAGGGAGGCAGGCGGAGGCGGGTTTACGCCGGCCCAAAGACGGATAAAAGGAGCAACAAGCCAAGAAAGCATCCTCTTGTTCCTGTGCTCTGAAGCTGCACCTCCCTGCTGCACGTGAGCTCGAGACGGAACGAAGAGCCAATTTTGACCCACCCACCAGCCCCTGAGGACAGCCAGTTGTTTTAAATAAAGTTTTGATGTGGTAACTCTATTTCTTACAGGTTGTGATGATTGTCGTGTTATTTTGAGTATGCAATAAAGAATGGTCATTTACAGTATGTTTTTTCGAATAAAGTGATTCTGCACTAGTGTTGATCAGTAATCATACGTGAAATAGTTATGGTTGTTTTGTAATTAGTAATTTTAGTTAAATTGTCGTATTTATTTTGGTCGGGCGGTAAGGTCATGATCGGTGAGCAGTAATTGGAAGATCCCTATGGGGGGGCGTCACCCATTACGGATGGGAGCGCTCGGGGGAGGTGGCCATTGGCCCCTCAACGGGGAGGCGGTCCCTTCTAAGGATGGGCCGCCGAAAGGAAAGGAAAGGCGGTCAAGGCCCCTTCCTGGATAGGAGGGGCTACGGGCCCCTCCTGGGGAATTTCCCGGGGCCAGGACACCTGCGACAGCAGATGTGGTAAGTTGTGTGGGGTGGGGAGGGGGTTTACGCTACCTTCTAGACACCTCACACGAGCCCTCGGACGACCTTTAAATGGCGTCGAGTTCATTGGGGCCCCCGTCAAGTCAAGGGAAATTGGTAGATGCACTTGAGGTACGCCTCTGTGCGGTCGCCCCTCACAAGTGGGGGGGTATTTCTGGTTTAGGGATCTGACACCGGTTACGACCTTGCCGTTGGCCCTTAAAAGTTAGGATGTACAATTTCAAGTTAAATGTTTTGTAGGATGTTAGTTCGGCTAGGAGAACCTTTGTATTAGAAATATGTTAAGGTTAGCCAAACATCGTAATGTCGAAATGAAATTGTACATAATATGAAACTGTTATTTTAATGTTTTGATTTTGTTTCATATTTTAATAAATACGGCCGGGAGGGTCACTCCCTCCCGCCTTCCAAAAGTTCAGAACCGTTTCCGGTTTCCCATCCTTGGGGATTGTGTCGAGAGGGGGTGGCGGGTATCCCAGCCATATGAGTGTGTGAACCGTGGGAGACGGTGGGGATATACGAATTTGGTTGGCGCACTGCATCCCCAAATAAGATGCAGTGCATGCAACGAAATTCGTTTTATTTATTTATATGTTTACTTACCTGTAATCCTCCGTAATCCATAGATTACTGCCCCCCACCCTGCCCTTCCCGCTCCCCACGTCACCGCCCGGTAGCTACTCCCACCACTGACCGCTACTGGCCAAGGTACAATATCCCCTCACCCAAATGTTTATGTGGAAACTGATTTTGAACACATCACTTAATTCCCCATCATGTGCTGTCACCTGAGGAGCAAGCTCTGTGGGGGTCTCTCTGACTTCTTTGCTTTGTAAATTATTTAATGATGGTCAGTGACATTTTGATCCTCTCGTAAAATCCTTCTGTGTGTCTAGCCAGGTGATTAAATAGAGTATGGGAAGGCAGAAGATGTTATCTTATGATAATGGTGCTTCTGGTTTGGCTGACGAGAAAAAAAGTAATTTTAGGAGAGGCTAGCCACCTCATCTACTGCAATTCAATATTTAGCACAAAAACACAGGTCTTGGATTCCAAGCAGAGTTTGCCCCTGCAGAATGATTTCAGATAGTCATGTTCTGCCACTGTGTTTAATCTTCGGTGTTTTTGGAAATATTGCAAACAGAAAATCACACCTTTATATCTTATAACTATATACTATACCATATACGTGTGTATACCGAGAGTCTTATATAAGGTAAGATATGGGCATTTTTATATATTATAAAATAATCTTGCTTCATATTTAATAAAAATATTGACTGTATAAACAGAGAGCATGATAAACTGGCACATTTTAGGTAAGTTATGGCACTGCCATAGGGCATGGGGCTTTTCATGTTTCATTTAAAAAAGAATATTACTTTTAATATTTGTCACTCAATTAGTGATATATTCATATGTTCCTAATCGAAGCACTGAGTATGTTGAAAATTACTATGTTCATTTAAGAGTTTTCTAAAATATTTCATTACATTTGAAGTCTGATTTACATCTTTTCATGGTTTGGCTTGTGCTTTGGCTCTTGGAGACAAACCAGACCCTGGTTCTTCTCTAGCCAAGGTTGTCTCTGTCCCCGCCAGAAATTCATGTCTCCTATGCCCTAAAAACTAAGAATTGGTTATGGTGACAAATTTTATTCGTAATGCTTAAAAATAGCAAAAGTGCAGTAGCACTGTGTAGTTACAGATTACATTATCTTACTCTGTGGCACTCAGTACAAGGGAAACATCAAAAGATTAAGAATTGTGCATGAATATGTCATTTCAGGGCTTTTTTGACAGTGCACGTATTACCTGAAAAACCTGACAAAATGTGCACATAAGAAAAACATGTCTGGACTAGGGAACCAAAATCAGTTCTGGCAAAAATTCCAAAACCAAAAATTTGCGATTCTTTTTTTTGCCATAGCATTTAAGGAATCGCAATTTTGCGATTCCTTAAATACTATGTATGTATACTATGTATGTAGCATTTTTCATTTGCGAATTTTGGTTAAGAAATTGCAACTTACCACCAACTTGTAGTTGATGTTAATTTGCGAATTCTTTTAAAAATGCACAATTGGGCATTTTTGAAGGTGGCATGTGACGCACACACATGCCCATAGGGCATGTATGTGTGCCATATGCACACACATGTACATTTCAGGGGTGCAGCAGGGTGTCCTTGAGACACCCCTGCACCCTTGAAATTATTCTCAATTTGCGATTAGCAAATTGCGAATCGCAAATTGAGATTAATTTCACAATCATTCCTATGGGCCTCTTGGCCCATAGGAATGAATGGGAAATTATTCCTTATTTGCGAATTCGCAAATTGCAGATTCTCAATTAAGGAAGATTAAGAAATCGCTAAAAAATAGCGATTTTTTACTTACATCCCATTTTGCGATTTCTGAATACCGATTCCTTAAAAATCGCTATTTAGAAATCGCAAAGGGGTATGTTGATATATCTACCCCTAGATGTCTAAGTTGTAAATGTAAATGTACAGGAATTTATATAGCGCAAATCACCAACCGGTTTCTAAGCGCTTGCTTAGGGAACCCGTCCTGGTATTCCCCTGTGAGATAACACCGGCAGGGTATCCGCAAGGTGAAAGCCAGGCATCCCGCCGCGAGGGGCTGAGGTTCCGTGACGATTTGAACCCGTGTTTTCAATATTGTCGGAAATACATAATATTGGTATCAGCGAACCGCAAATGATCCATTTAGCATATCCTGGTGTTTTCGCTACGATACGAGCAAGAGCACTCCTGTTATGAACACATTTCTGATCTACCCACGGCATCCATCTTAGATCATGGCCGCCATTTTGTGTTTCTTGCCCTCACATATGCAATAACCTCTGATCACTTCATTTCGATTAAGGACACGTAGCCTTAGCCGGAGATTCACCTTTTTCATGACACGTGCACCTTAAAACAGATCACGCTGTAGCTACATGACTCGACAAAGGCTGCCTTCTCTGCCCGAGGCCAGCCCACCTGAACTGGTTCTCGTGTCCATTGTCCCGATCATGATTAGGCGGCCGAAGCCGGTAGCCTTGCCCATTTACAACCCACAAACATCTCTTATCCCGCTTTCCTATCTTCTGCACCTGGCTCTGCTCCTTTCCTTCTGGGCCTTTATTAGGGGGAGGTAACGAAATTTACGATGAGGCGGTCCGGCTCTTGAATGCAATATTGACAAGGGATTGTGATGAACTAGTGGGAACCCCTCTCCGTAGATGTTTTGTATCAGATTTTATCAACGGTTCCTGTGTACGCCAAATATTTATTGTTTGTGACACAAAGGTTTTGGGAATGTACCAACATGTGAAGAATTCGCCTGAAGGCCAAAAATCAGTATATAAGGAGCAACCCTCTTTGTACAATTTGAACAGGCTCCTAGACACTGCCCATGCGTAGTTTCTGTGACTTCTGTGTCCCTGCAGTAATAAACCTTTGGTCTTTGACGCCACCATCGAGAAGCCCGTGTTTCTGTTCATTTGCGCACCAAGGCAGGTGGAACTCCGGGGTCTTTGGGTGTTGTTCCCTGACACCTCTGGACGGAACCAAAAAGTCCAGAACTCCAATTGGCGCCCAACGTGGGGCGACGTCATTCGGTACCGGTCCAAAAGCCTGAAGAGTTCGAGAAGCTTCGTGTGAAGATTCCTGAGGGAGGCGCCCCACTTCATCGATCCCGGCATATCGCAAAAGTGGCCCGAAGTTCTCTTCCACGAGGGTTCCCGTTCAGGACGGCTGCAGTGGGCCGTTGCCTTGACCGTCGCCCTGTCTTGGACCCGAGGTGCAGCCCTTAGTACAGCGAAATGTGACGGGTTTCTCCTTGGTGACGTCTTCAGTGCCTCAGTTAAGTATTTAGTGGTCGCTAGTTGGTTACTTCGTAAGGGTTGTTATAATCTTTTTTTGGTTCTTAGTTTGGTTTGGTTTCGTAGGATTATCATTGGTTGTTCTGGTCACGATAATCTATTTGGTTCAGTTTGGGTATCGATACATTAGTTTGGTTTTGGTAGGCCTTAAAAGTTCTTGGTTCAAGTGCACATATTTGTTTTGTGTTTTGTTTGTTTTGTGTTCCAGACTGAAAATGGTAAGTCGGAGAAATTGTATGTTGTCGTGCTTCGGTTGCAACAGTGACTCACGGTTGGAGGACTCGTGTCTGGTTCCTCCGATTGGGACTCCCCTATATGACTTATATTGTAAACATGGTGTGGGTCCTATATCCTATAATGAGGTGTGGGTCCGCTACACCAAGAAAGACGGTGTCCTTAGTTGGCCACTGCATGGTAGTTTTGAACCCGAAATTCTTGATAATTTAGAAGCGAAATTGTTTAGGAAGAAAGCCCGGCCGGCAATGTTTGATTCTTTCCGTTACTGGCGAAAAGAATCCAAACAGAGAGAAATGAAGAAATTTAAGAAAGAACAGAAAGAAAAAGAAGAGTTGACTTTAGAGCAAGCAACTAAACAGTTGCATGATAACGAGTGTGAGAAGGCTATAGAGGTGGCCATTAGAGAGCATAATTTGGCGATCGACAAGTGCTACCCTGCCTTGCCATCGAAAACGGCTAAGATACTAGAGGATTCGGAAAACGATCCTCTGTTGTCTTATCTGTTACGGTCACCTCCACCGTATGCACAAGGTGCTACGGCTCCACCTGTACCAAATGTCCAATTGCCGGTTGCTGGACAACCTGGTATTCCTGCTCCTGCCCCTCAGAATCAAGTTCCTGTACCTCCTGTGGTTAATGTGACTGTTCCTACGGCTCCTCCTCCTCCTCCTGGATTGCCGACTTCTATACCTGTATCTGTCTCGCCTACACCTACTACTTCACAAACTATTTTTCTCGATACTCCTACTGCCTCGCTATCTCTTCCTACTTCCACTGTGTTTTCTACGTCTGCGAGTGTGTTGACTCCACTTTCTGTACGTCGAAGAATCACTGATTCTGTGTCTAACATGCTGTCTCCTTTCTATAAAACTTTAATTAAGACTCCTACTTCTGACTCTGTTCAGAGACGTAGTCAGCATCCAAGCATTGAAGAACGGGGAATTTTAGATTCCACGGCTCTCAGATGGATTTCGAAGAGTAGGAGATATAGTACGAGAGATGTACTAGAAACATTTATGCAGTGGAAGGAACCAACGCAACGGTACGTCTTTGACGAGATGTGCTCGTTGTTACGTGAGGAGATGGAGGAAGATGATATTGAATCGAATTTAGAAGACTTAATTAAGGTTCAGAAAGAGTTTGCTGCTGGTATGATAGTGGGTGAAAATATAGAAGAAGCGATGGAACTGATCTTAAGTTTTAGGAATGATCCATCTCTTCGTTCACCGAGAGATTTAGAGAAAGGTAAGATGAAACTGAGTCGCCAATATCCAATGAGGGAGGTTCCTCCGATTTGGCGTGAAGCTGTGCAAGCTGATGCTGTTGCTGGTATTGTAGCCGCTCCGGCGCAATTCCAGAGAGTGTGGATACACATTCCGTGGAAGCGAGCTGAAGTGCTAGCAGTGAAACAGGCCTTACCAGATCCGCGTAAGAATCCTGCTGGATATTACAAGGAACTAACACAGACAGTTGAGGCTTGTATAATGAACTTAGCAGACATTGATATGTTATTTGGAAATGTAGTTCCTCAACCAGTTTGGGCTAAAATTCGTAGAGAGGATCATCAAGTAGCCTTAGGTGGTGATTGGGCAGCTATCACTGCAGCGGATGGTCAGCAAACGGGTGGTGCAAAACCTGAACCCCTAATTGCTAATCTTCCGGGTAGGATAATTGACTTAATGAAGACTCTGATGCCCGCATTGCGTGTTAATTGGGACAAGTTATCCGCATGCAAGCAAAAGAAAGACGAAAGTGTCTCCGACTTCTTCACGAGGTTCGAAGAGACTTTTGTAGATCATAGTGGTCAGGATATGAGCACTGAAGGAGGACAGAGACTGTTGATAAATTTGTGCATAATTTGTTACCTGAATTATGTAATAAATTAAAGGATTCAGAGAGTGCGTGGGCTGTTTCTACAACTGCGCAAATACTAGCAACTGCACAATATTATGAAAATAGGGATAAAGAGGAAAAAGAGAAATCAGACAAGAAAACGAAAGATTTAAAGACTAAAGTTCTGTTGCAGCAGGCGTATCCGCCTCGCACAAATCAGACTAATATGCAACAGGGTTCGTATCAGAGGACAGATTATAGTTCAACGAGGCCTCAATATCAGTGGAACCAGTGTGCGTATTGTAAGAAAGAGGGTCACTACAAGAATGAATGTCCGGTCTTAGCGCAAAATAATGCAGCAGCAGCTCAGAGAGGTCGTGGTGGTTTTGTACAGAATTCTAGAGGTCGAGGGCGAGGTGCTATGCCTCCACAGACGAATGATCGTCCTTCCAATCACTTTGATCAAAGAAATGGACAGCCAGCCCATCAAAATAGATCTCAACAATATCTTGTTGAAGACTATTGTGAAGTGGATGAGGGATTTCAGCAAAATGGGTACTAGGACAGCCATGGACAGAGAGAGGGAGTAGTATCAGTTCCAGTAGATCAGAGTGGGCCTTATGTCGCAGTAGCAACATCAGGTGTAGTTGAACCGTTTCTGTTGGATACTGGTGCCGCAAAAAGTTCTATCATTCATGCGAAACTCCCTGGCGCACCTTTGTCTGGCTCAACAAATGTTTCTGTAGGTTTTTCAGGCGCCCCTGTTTACAACCCCATATCTGGTCCTTTGTCTATTTCTGTTGGACCGTGTCAATTGAAAGCACCACTGATTCTGACGACGGGTTGTAATGAAAACCTGCTTGGTTTAGACTTGTTAAAACGACTATATGCGACATTGTACTGTTCTCCTGAAGGGGTACAGCTTACATTGGGTAAAAGAATCACCTCTCCGATGTACTTGTCAATAGATGCACTTCCACCAGAGCTGCGTTTACTCCCTGATTCTCTTTGGGCGACTGGTCCTAATGATGTAGGCCTTTTAGAAATACCACCATATGTAGTAACTTTGAAAGCAAATGTGAGATTCCCAAGAATTCCGCAATACAAAATATCTAGTGAAGGTGAACGTGCACTTTTATTGATTGTGCAAGATTTGATTAAGAAAGGTGTGGTTGAAGAAACTAGAGGAAATGTTTGTAATAGTCCTGTATTACCGATTTTGAAACGAACTGATCCCACAAAGCCTCCAGTATACAGGTTTGTCATCGACCTCAGAGAAGTTAATAAGATTGTGGTCCCACAGTTTCCTGTGGTTCCAGACATTACTGCCTTGTTAACATTGATACCTGCTACAGCCACTTGGTTCTCAGTCATTGACTTAAAGAATGCCTTTTTCAGCATTCCGATAGCTGAGGAAAGCAGAGATATTTTTGGCTTCTGTCTAGGAGGTCGCAGTTTCAGATTTAAACGCGCTCCACAGGGCTACTGTGAGAGCCCATCTATTTACAGCCAAGCATTAAAAAGTCAGTTAGATTCCTTTGTCCTTCCTCCAGGTTCTGCTCTAGTACAATATGTAGATGATCTTCTAGTGGCTGCCGATGACAAGGAAACTTGCAAAGCAGCTACAGTTTCATTATTACATCACTTGTCTAATTTGAATCACAAGGTATCACCTTCTAAAATGCAATACTGCTGCCAAGAAGTGACCTACCTAGGTCATCTCTTGTCAAAGGAGGGAAGGAAGTTGACCCCAGAGAGAATAAAAGCAATTACGCAAATGAGTGTTCCACGCACACAGAGAGAAGTACGTGCCTTTTTAGGTATTACCTCTTACTGTAGACAGTGGATCCCAAATTTTTCTCTTTTAGCGAAACCATTGGTAGCTTTGACTGGGAAAAATGTTCCGAGTCCGGTGCCATGGTCTGATGAATGTCAAGAGAGTTTTTCTGAGTTACGAAAAGCACTGTGTTCAGCTCCTGTATTGGGTACACCCGATTACAGTAAGCCATTCACGCTCTACGTTCACGAGAGAGAAGGTTGCGCGTTGAGTGTTCTGACACAGAAATTTGGTGATAAACAACGCCCTTGTGCGTATTTTTCATCAACATTGGATCCGGTAGCTAGAGCGTTACCTAGTTGTTTGAGAGCTACAGCGGCAGCTGCGGCTTCCATTCGACAATCTGCTGGTTTGGTGATGAACAACATGCTAGTGGTCATGGTTCCTCATGCGGTGGACACACTCATGAATCGAACGAAGACACAACACCTTACTAGTGCGAGACTATCTGGTTACGAGTTGACATTACTAGCGAGTCATATTCAGATTAAAAGATGTAATGTATTGAATCCAGCAACTCTGTTGCCGGCTAATCAAGAGTCGAGTGATTCCGAGCCACATGATTGTTGTTTTAAAACGGAGGAAGAGACAAAAGGACGAATTGACTTGAAGGATACTCCATTACTAGATCCGGATGGTACATTGTATGTGGATGGGTCATGTTTTAAACTAGAGAATGGTGATGTGACGGCTGCCTACGCAGTAACGACTTTGAAGACGATTGTGGAGACTGCAAGAGTGAATCAGAATTCTGCCCAAGCTGCAGAATTAATAGCTTTAACCAGAGCGTGTGCTTTAGCTAAGGGAAAGAGAGTGAATGTTTTTACAGATAGTCAGTACGCATTTGGCGTGGCCCATAGTTTTGGCCGTTTGTGGAGAGAAAGAGGGTTCATTACGTCCCATGGGACTAAGATTCAACATGGTCAGCTAGTTAACGACCTGTTGGAGTCTCTAACCTTGCCGACTGAAGTTGCGATTGTGAAGTGCAGCGCTCATAAAGCAATCACGGATGATGTTGGTCGTGGGAATGCTTTTGCTGATGAAACCGCTAAACAGACAGCTAGAGACATGATGAGCAGAATGTATGTTGCTACGTCTGCAAGATGGATTGTTGAATCTGGAATGTGTGAGGATACAATGGAAAGTGTGAAAGAGATTCAGAAAGAGGCAACTGAGGAAGAGAAACGTGTATGGAGAGAGAGTACGGGCAAGTTGGATCCAAATGGGTGTTGGATTGATTTGACAGAACAGCAGCGTTGGATGTTGCCTGATGCGTATGTGCTTGCAGTGGTGACAATGGCGCATGGAGTAGCGCATATAAGTTCTAAAGGGATCTGTAAGATGTTGGCTCCAGTCTGGAAGAATGATGGAATCAGTAAGTGTGCAGAGAGAGTGGTGAAAAATTGTATGGTATGCCTGATGCATAATCCTGGCAAGGGAACTCCAACTCCTGCTGGTCACTTCGCTCCTCCTTCCTGCCCCTTTGAAGTAATTCAGTTAGACTTCATTCACATGGATCGCTGTAATAACTTGAAATATGTCCTGGTGGTAGTCTGTGCTTTTTCCAGGTGGATAGAAGCATACCCACTGAAGGACAACACTGCCCTATCAACTGCCAAAATTCTACTTAAAGAATATTTCCCTAGGTATGGAATGCCACGGATTGTATGGTCAGATAACGGAAGTGAGTTTATAGGGAAAGTTATGCAGAGTGTGTGTGCCGGCCTAGGTTTGAAACAAAAGTTCCACAGTGCAAACCACCCCCAGTCAGCTGGTTTAGTGGAGGGTTACAATGGTACCCTCAAACTGAAATTAGCTAAAATACAGGCATCCACAGGTTTAGCCTGGCCAGACGCACTTCCTTTGGCTTTGTTATCAACGAGAGCAACTGTACATTCTAGAGTGGGGCTTAGCCCTTACGAAATAGTCTTTGGCCGCCCGGCAAATATCTGGGGTGTGCCAAGGCCTAAGGAATTTTGTTCTCTAGAATATCCTATGTTGATAGACTATCTTTACGACTTGACTGCTAAATTGAGTCTTATTCATCAACAGGTTTTCGATGCTTTACCAAAGCCTCCGGAGAGTCCAGGGCATCAGCTGAAACCCGGAGAACACGTGGTTATCAGGAACTTCGCGAGGACAAAGAATCTTCAGCCCCGCTACGTCAGTCCTTTCCAGGTCCTTCTTACAACGAGGACAGCAGTTCGTGTGGCTGGACGCAAGCACTGGGTGCACGCGTCCCATGTTAAGCGTGTCCCTTTGCCGCTTCCTTACGACGACTGGGTGAAGAAGGGAATTGGTTCCTCCGAATTTGAAAGCACTCCGAAGTTCATCCCTTTCAGCGATGCCGAATTAATCACTGACACTCCAAGCTCTGACTCTCCTTCAGAAAAGACTCTTTTGAACACTGAACATTTGTCTCCAGCATCAGAAGAAACTCTGCCATCTGCGAACTTGAACACTGCAACAGCTACCAGTGATACGCTATTTGCTGATCAGACAGTACCTGCGAAGCAGAGATATAATTTAAGAAACCGTAATATGGACAAATAAAGCAGGCAACTGCATATTGTGATATTTTGAAATTTTGAACTTTTGCATTCAGCCAGGAAGTTTGCTATTGTTTTATTATTTTTAAATTGCCTTGCCGTCTGGGTGGCCGTAGGGTCGTGGCTGTGTGCCTAGTTGAATCTGCAGGGGTCTGACACAAGGTCGATCTTTCTGTTGGGTCTGGGAACTCCCAGGGCTGATAGAGGCATTTTCATCTACGTACACATCATCAGTGATCGCGAGCGGATTGTAGAAGATGGAGCTTCCTGCGCTGCAACGAGAAAATGTGATTTACGTTCGCAGAAACAGACTTTACAGAATTCTTCATAGCAAATGCTTTTTGACGCAATGTGCCATTACATTTCTAATTGTCTTGATAACGTTGGTGGGTGGCATCATTTTTGGTATAAATTTGATTTATGTACCAGTAACTACAGTACCTCCCCTTAATCCTGTTACTTCTACTGTTTCCTCAATACACTCTTTTCATTCATTTCCCGAACATGAGCAAGCCCGACGCTCAGAGTTTATTAACAACACTTTTGTACAGTTCTTGCACCAACACCAACTGGTAGTTAACACTACAAACTGCTGGGTGTGTGGCTTGATACCCCACACTATGGATAAAGGTATTCCTTATCTGGTTTTGCCTTTCAGCTACAATGGATCATTTCAGGCCCTTCAAACCATCTTTACTTATGCCCTTGAAACCTATCCTCCACGTCCACCACGTTCCACTAAATATAACTCTGCCAACAAAGCTTTAGTCCAGGGAATTATTGACATGATCAAGGATGTCAATAATACTCCATCATACCCTACAGACGAACTGCGAGTGTATTTGAGTTGGAATACTTCAGAATATCGCCTTAGTTTAGGAGAAAGCAAGCGTAAAAGCTCAACTCCAATCTGGGTCGTACCTCACCGAGGTCAGGTCTGTTTGCAAGGTAATGGGAGAAATCCAAGAGCTCAGCTAGGGAGGAGTGAGTGCGTTGAGACTTATGTGTTTCCGGCTAACTCTTCCCCTGCCTTCCTTACTGCTAGGGGTACCTACTTCATCTGTCGAGACCGGGCATATACATGGTTACCTGCTGACTTTTCAGGTTCATGTTATATTGCTCGATTGTTGCCTCCAACATACACTGCTTCATCTGACTACCACAGAACCAGAGTAGCGAGAGGTGTCTTCAGCAAGGAAGATACCGCTGGTCAGGAAGCGGAGACTTCTTCAAAGGCTTCCTTCCGTTCTGGGGGCCTATGGCCAATAGTAGAAACATACGTCCGCTAACACGGGTAGTTGAATCTACTATTACCGAAACTGCTGGTGCCCTTAGCAATTTGACAGCTGAGCTTCAGGCGGATAGACTCATGACGTTGCAGAACCGTATGGTTCTAGACGTTATCCTTGCAGACCGAGGTGGGGTATGCAGAATGATCCAATCGAGCTGCTGTGTCTTTATTCCTAATAACGCTCCAACAGTCTATGAGGCGATCTCTAAGCTACACAAGATTTCCGACTCTATACACGTAGACAAGGGAAACTGGTCCTTTATGGAGTGGTTTTGGACTCTGATCTCAGCGTGGGGATGGAAGGTTCTAATGGTCATCGGTGTCATCTTAGTATTCCTATTCTCATGCTGCCTGATTATCCAGTGTTTTCCCGCTTTGTGTAGTCTTTGTACTGCAACTTGTTTTAGGAAACCACCTGCGTTTGGAGAAAAGGCACGAGAAAGGATGATGATACAACAGCATGTCACTGACCTGATGAGTATAGAACTAGACTCTGACATAGACTGAGTAATTGCCTATGTAAGGGCAAAAGGAGGGTCTGAGGTTCCGTGACGATTTGAACCCGTGTTTTCAATATTGTCGGAAATACATAATATTGGTATCAGCGAACCGCAAATGATCCATTTAGCATATCCTGGTGTTTTCGCTACGATACGAGCAAGAGCACTCCTGTTATGAACACATTTCTGATCTACCCACGGCATCCATCTTAGATCATGGCCGCCATTTTGTGTTTCTTGCCCTCACATATGCAATAACCTCTGATCACTTCATTTCGATTAAGGACACGTAGCCTTAGCCGGAGATTCACCTTTTTCATGACACGTGCACCTTAAAACAGATCACGCTGTAGCTACATGACTCGACAAAGGCTGCCTTCTCTGCCCGAGGCCAGCCCACCTGAACTGGTTCTCGTGTCCATTGTCCCGATCATGATTAGGCGGCCGAAGCCGGTAGCCTTGCCCATTTACAACCCACAAACATCTCTTATCCCGCTTTCCTATCTTCTGCACCTGGCTCTGCTCCTTTCCTTCTGGGCCTTTATTAGGGGGAGGTAACGAAATTTACGATGAGGCGGTCCGGCTCTTGAATGCAATATTGACAAGGGATTGTGATGAACTAGTGGGAACCCCTCTCCGTAGATGTTTTGTATCAGATTTTATCAACGGTTCCTGTGTACGCCAAATATTTATTGTTTGTGACACAAAGGTTTTGGGAATGTACCAACATGTGAAGAATTCGCCTGAAGGCCAAAAATCAGTATATAAGGAGCAACCCTCTTTGTACAATTTGAACAGGCTCCTAGACACTGCCCATGCGTAGTTTCTGTGACTTCTGTGTCCCTGCAGTAATAAACCTTTGGTCTTTGACGCCACCATCGAGAAGCCCGTGTTTCTGTTCATTTGCGCACCAAGGCAGGTGGAACTCTGGGGTCTTTGGGTGTTGTTCCCTGACACCTCTGGACGGAACCAAAAAGTCCAGAACTCCAGGGCCATTGTGGAGATTAAGCAAGCTATTGCCCAGAGTTGCAGAGTGTGAACCCGTGAATCGAGTAGGCACCGGAGCGATAATTGTCGAGTCCATGGACATTTTAGGACTCAAGACCCCGCCGAGCCGGGAATTGAACCCTGGTTCCGGGCTGACCTCTGCTTCCAGGTCTGCCTCCTCTAACCAGTGAGCCACACTTCTCCAGAAATGTATGTTCTGCCAAGAAACCCCCTACTCGATGATCCAATCCAGTTACCTGGTGGGTAAGAATGTAAGAACCCGTCTAGGTCATGAACTGGACACCCATCACATGGATGTCAGTTAGCTGCTTGGCGAAAGCTTCACCATGCAGGGACCCCTTGAAGTCAGCCAAAGTATCTCCTTCGATTATACTCAGAAACAAAAAATTATATATAGAAAACTGCATCTTAGCCTTGAGCTGAGATTGTAATCAGGCTGCCATTTTTTGCATTCCACAGCTCGCTGTGTCCACATATGGATGCATATAACAATGCATTTTTGTGGTATTATATGTATTATAATTGGCCGGTAGGGTCTGGGGTCTTTCGATTGTATATGTATAGCTGGTGAACTGTATCATGTAAGAGTGAGAACTAGGTGATATTGTGAATGTTCTGATCCTCCCAAGAGAACTTTGCATTTTTAATTTGCATATAACAAACACATTTGCACATCACACATGAGGGCCTTGTACACAATGCCAAGGAAATATAATAGCGTTATTGTGAAGTTTATTTGTGTTAGCAAGGTCTGTGTTTCTAAGAAACTAACCAAAGTGTCTCAAATGCAAAAGTGTGTCAAAGCCGACGTGGCAAGGGGAAGGCAACTTTCGGAAAAAGATGTGTACATGTAAAAATGTTAAGAGGTCCTACTAGGCCTAACTGGAACACATGATAGTGACAGAGGCACCAGAAGTACTGCTGGGCTTTCAAAATGGTCTCCAAGGAGTCTAGCCCACCAGGGAAATGCCAAGGGGAATAAAAAGCCTGTCCAGCCCTGTGGAAAATGCTTGAAATCAAAGGGAATGAATGGCTCAACACACCGAACAAAAACACCCTTATGAACTTCATCCACTTAGGAGCACCAACAGACCCCTGCCCCCATCGACTTTTCAACAGTGGAGTAGATTAGATCAACCACCAACTCACCCCATCATCAATGCCTGGCTAACCATGGCCACCTTTACCAATGCCTGGATGCATGCCGAGATCATATCCCTTCTCAAGAAACTCTTGGAAGACCCCAATGAACTCCAGAACTACCGTCCTATCTCACTACTCTGGTTCCCCATCAAAGTACTGGAGAAGGCCATCAACCTACAACTCACTGATTACCTGGAAAGAAATAACTTGCTAGGCCCCTCTCAATCAGGATTCAGAATCTATCACAGCCCGGAGACAGCTCTGATCGCTGCAACAGACAACATCTGCACCCTACTGAACAGAGGAGAATCAACTGCCCTGATCCTGTTTGACCTCTCCACCGCCTTCGACCTAGTCTCTCATCAAACACTCATCGATCGCCTACACCAGATTGGTATAACAGATGACACGCTCATGTGGATGAGCGTGTCTCTCACAGGACACACCCAGAAAGTCTGCCTCCCTCCCTTCACATCGCAAGTCTAGTAAAACATCTGTGGCATTCCCCAAGGTTATCCCTCATCCCAACACTCTTCAACATCTACATGACTCCACTCGCAGACATCATCAGATTGCACATCATCCCGTATGCCGATGACACACAGCTTGTCATATCGCTCTCTGCCGACCCCTCCACAATGAAGACCAAAATCCACAGCTGCATAAAGGACATCTCAGCAAGAATGATAGACAACAGCCTAAAACTTAATATGGACAAGACAGAATTTTTCATCTTCGGCAAACACACAGCCCTCTGGAATGACTCCTGGTGGAAGTCGGAACAGACCAAACCCCACGCCAAAAGACCACACCTGAAACCTTGGCATTACCCTAGGTAGAAAACTCTCCAGGAAACTTCAGGTCAACGCCATCTACTCAGCCTGCTTCTACAGGCTCTGCAAGATTTTCAAGGGGCTCCCCATCAGCACCAGGAAGACAGTAACAAATGCCCTCTTCACCAGCTGACTAGAATATGGCAACACACGCTATGCAGGCATCACCGCCGAACTGATGCAAAGACTCCAGATGATCCAGAATGCAGCCACCAGATTGATCCTCAACCTGTCCAAGAGATCCCACATCTCCAAGCACCTGAAAGAACTCCAATGGCTCCCGGTCTAGAAGAGATGCCATTTCAACCTCTTGACCCATACCTACCAAGGACCCATTTACTTGAGCCACCGGCTATACTTTCACCATCCCCCCAGCGAACCTCTGATCTGCAGATCCCTTGTATATGCCACTTCCGCACTGGAGGACTCTCCTTCTCCCATTTTGCCACCAAAGCCTGGAACAACCTCCACCTCCGCACCTCCCTGGCCAACCTCAGGAAAGGGCTCAAGACCGGTCTCCTCGAATGAGAACTGCAGGAAATGCCTGGATAACCTCGCGGGTGACAAGCCAAGCTCAATAAATACTTCTTGATTTATTGATTGATTCTTTGAGCCTCTTACGGGGATAACAGCAGCTACTTCCCATCATACATATGTGTCTTTTTGGCTATGTTCTGGAGCATGCACATATATTCCTCCCTACGAACCATTTTGGGTACAGATGGTAACTAATCTGTACTTAAATCATAACTGCTTAATACAGTGGTAGTATCATTTAAATGACACTCACTTAAGAATAAAATACAGAGTCTGTCGACACTGGTGATTTGTTACTGGTTTACATAAGTTTGCGAGCGAAACATCTGTAATTAGTTTCATATTTTTAACTTATTTTTACGATAGTTCCCCTTCTATACTTACCAAGGCACATTACTATGGGAAGTGATCCTAAATATGTTTGTTGCTGACTGCACTTAAAAAAGCCCCATGTTTGGGATTGCTTCGCCTTGCACAGCCCAAAGGAGGGCGGCAAGGACCTTGCTTATGCAGTTCTGCTGATAAGGATCTGAAACTCTGCAAACATGATTTACAATGATCTGTAGTACGGACCTGCCATCTCCCTCAAGTATGGCTTGGGCAGGTCATGGAACGATGAACTGAAGTTGTTAAATGCCCAGGAAGATGAAAGTCTAGCATTCTAAGGTCGAATTCATGAACACAATACATATTCAACAGGTTAAGGTAGAGGCATTTTCAGCTCTTAGGAACTACTTGAAAGGTACCAAGCGTACTGACAAGTGTGTAGCTGCAGAGCGCATCTATAAAGAAATGGCGTATGTACTCACAGGCAGGGCCATATTGACGTCCAAAACGAGTCCTATTAAATGGCATAATTAAAACTCGGTATTGCACCACGCAAATGAGTCTGGCCCCTTCCGGGATGTGTGTGGTGGTATGCAACGTTTACAACGCGAGCGTTACAACGACGTACCATTACCACGCGGTTATAACAACGAAAGTTGTTACAACGAATTGTGCTGGGTGGCGCTCAAGGATAGAAAATTATTTAATTTACTATCCCAACACCTTCCCTACTATCCACGGGGACTGGTGTTGGAATAGTAAATTAATTTTTTTAAATTTGCACCCCCCCCCCCCAATGCAAATCGTTGTAACGACTTGCGTTGTTACAACCGCGTTGTAATGGTACGCGTTGTAAAAGTTGCGTGGTAGTGACGTACATCCGTGTGTGGTAATGGGTGTGGGTGTTGAGAAATCTTCCAACAAAAATACTGGAAAGTGCTCCCCAAAAGCTGCTCTTTTCGGGGTTCGCCACAGTACCAGGAGCATAATCTATCGACACCAACTAAGTTGGCCTATTTGCTTATATTATTGCAAACCACGGTGATTGCTGCTGCCTGACCTCTGGTCAGATTCCTGCCCTGCTTACAGGACAGCAAACACCCCACTGTGGTAACGCCTGACAAGAAACTGAAACCACATCTGGAATGTAGTTCGTAACATCAGCTTATATTGCAGAGAGCAAGAAAGCATAGCAAAGGACCCTACTAATTTCAAAGGGAGTTTTAGAACGACAGGCTGCAGTCCCCACCTTGTCATAACATATTTTGAAGTTCTAGAGTAATTTCTGATTTGAAGTTATTTTTCTGATATTGAACTTGTGATATACAACACTAGTTTATGGTCTGCCAGAGCCTATTATGAGTGATTTCTTTCTAAAGCAAATATTCCAGTGCGCTTGGAAGAAATACCACAGGAACTGCTGAAGGAAGTTTGTGACACAGAAGAAACAGTGCCTGTCAGATGCATCATGCCAAAACAGGTAACATGGCAATGCAAACCATGTGCCAGCAAAACTATCAGCTCTGGAAATCTTTTCATGAGATTTCCTTCCATCACTAGGGGTCTGGATCCCTGTACATTGAAACACAATGCCCACACCAGACCCAATACGCCATCGGAATAACCGCTATCGACCATATATTTTGTTGCTTTTCAACATCTACCAAGTTATTATGGAATGTGTGAGACTTCACCTCAAAAATGCTCAAATATAGTGAGATCACAACTGCATCTGGTGTGCTGATGAATTGAGCAAGGATTACTGCTCAGCTGTGCCCAAGTGGTCCTTAGTTCATCAGCAGTACTTCATCCTGTGCATCTTTATCTGGCTTTTGGTGTACTGCTGATTTCCACTTGCTCGAAGTGCCAGATGTCAGCATCCTATATGCAGGGCCGTTGCTTCAAAAGTGTGAATGTTACTGATCACGTTTTCCAAGGTTGCTCGACAAATTGAACAGGAGTGTTGCTCAAATTTCCAGATGTGCTCCTCAACTATTTTCACTTCCCAAATATTTCAGTGGGGAAGGCTGGAGCCCAAATCCCAAATGTTTAACAGGGCTTCTAAGAAGAGTAAGGTTTCCTTCTCAAATTCCAAATATTTCAGGAGGCTGCTCATAAGAGTCAATGTTGCTGCTCAAATGTGCCTGGCAGAGGCTAGTGCGGAAAGTGCAAGCTCAGAAGTAGCGCTAAAATATTAACACAATAAGGGCTCACAGAAACGAAGTATATTTCTCGAATATTCTTAAGATGTTACATAAAAAATACCATTGTGCTGCACAACCGCGCCATTGGTGTTACTCAGATATAATGTAGGGGATGCACAATGGTATCTGGAGTGAGGGCCAAATTTGGGAGGGATGTTGCTCAAAGTGATTGACGTGTTGGTCAGATATAATGGGGATTCGTTTCAAAGTGCGATTCTGCTCAATGTTCCCAAAGTGCTCTAATTGTGCTCGAAGGGATGCTCAAGTGAGCATGGTATGATTCTCAAATGGATTTGGGGTTCGCGTCAAGAGCCAGATGTGTTATATTTACATAGAACCAGAACAAGTCTCAAAGTGCCAAAGAAGCTGTTTAGAGAGAGCTGGTACTAATCAAAGTATCGGGGACACTGAAACAAATTCCCACCCTCCTACACTCATACCATTTGTAAATTGAAACCAAATAGTCTTCAATGGACTAATGCAGGGATCCAGTGTGGTTGGTCATTATAAAAAGAACAATGCTTCTCTTCCAATCATCGATTTAGAAAAGGGGGTGGTGATGAACAAAGTGTCTGAATTGAGCAGACCACTCTTACCCAGTCCAAAGATCAGGGCTTGATCCATCACCGTTATTTATCTCACTGCCCCACCCCGGCTCAGAACCTGGCTATATGCAAATCAGTCTGTCCCTGGCCCAGTGCATCATGGGAACAGGGCAGACTAAACTACCAAGCCAATTCTTCACCAGAAAGGAGACAAGCTACCGGGGACCGGTTTCTGGCATTTCAGCCGTCTTCGGCCCGGCTTGCTTGAATCCTGATGGAGCAGTGAGAAAGGGACTCATGTCTGAGTATACCCTGCCACACCTATAGTGGCCAAAAACGATTTAGAAAAGGGGGTGGTGATGAACAGAGTGTCTGAATTGAGCAGACCACTCTTACCCAGTCCAAAGATCAGGGCTTGATCCATCACCGCTATTTATCTCACTGCCCCACCCCGGCTCAGAACCTGGCTATATGCAAATCAGTCTGTCCCTGGCCCAGTGCATCATGGGAACAGGGCAGACTAAACTACCAAGCCAATTCTTCACCAGAAAGGAGACAAGCTACCGGGGACCGGTTTCTGGCATTTCAGCCGTCTTCGGCCCGGCTTGCTTGAATCCTGATGGAGCAGTGAGAAAGGGACTCATGTCTGAGTATACCCTGCCACACCTATAGTGGCCAAAACCGATTTAGAAAAGGGGGTGGTGATGAACAGAGTGTCTGAATTGAGCAGACCACTCTTACCCAGTCCAAAGATCAGGGCTTGATCCATCACCGTTATTTATCTCACTGCCCCACCCCGGCTCAGAACCTGGCTATATGCAAATCAGTCTGTCCCTGGCCCAGTGCATCATGGGAACAGGGCAGACTAAACTACCAAGCCAATTCTTCACCAGAAAGGAGACAAGCTACCGGGGACCGGTTTCTGGCATTTCAGCCGTCTTCGGCCCGGCTTGCTTGAATCCTGATGGAGCAGTGAGAAAGGGACTCATGTCTGAGTATACCCTGCCACACCTATAGTGGCCAAAAACGATTTAGAAAAGGGGGTGGTGGTGATGAACAGAGTGTCTGAATTGAGCAGACCACTCTTACCCAGTCCAAAGATCAGGGCTTGATCCATCACCGTTATTTATCTCACTGCCCCACCCTGGCTCAGAACCTGGCTATATGCAAATCAGTCTGTCCCTGGCCCAGTGCATCATGGGAACAGGGCAGACTAAACTACCAAGCCAATTCTTCACCAGAAAGGAGACAAGCTACCGGGGACCGGTTTCTGGCATTTCAGCCGTCTTCGGCCCGGCTTGCTTGAATCCTGATGGAGCAGTGAGAAAGGGACTCATGTCTGAGTATACCCTGCCACACCTATAGTGGCCAAAAACGATTTAGAAAAGGGGGTGGTGGTGATGAACAGAGTGTCTGAATTGAGCAGACCACTCTTACCCAGTCCAAAGATCAGGGCTTGATCCATCACCGTTATTTATCTCACTGCCCCACCCCGGCTCAGAACCTGGCTATATGCAAATCAGTCTGTCCCTGGCCCAGTGCATCATGGGAACAGGGCAGACTAAACTACCAAGCCAATTCTTCACCAGAAAGGAGACAAGCTACCGGGGACCGGTTTCTGGCATTTCAGCCGTCTTCGGCCCGGCTTGCTTGAATCCTGATGGAGCAGTGAGAAAGTGACTCATGTCTGAGTATACCCTGCCACACCTATAGTGGCCAAAAACGATTTAGAAAAGGGGGTGGTGATGAACAGAGTGTCTGAATGGAGCAGACCACTCTTACCCAGTCCAAAGATCAGGGCTTGATCCATCACCGTTATTTATCTCACTGCCCCACCCCGGCTCAGAACCTGGCTATATGCAAATCAGTCTGTCCCTGGCCCAGTGCATCATGGGAACAGGGCAGACTAAACTACCAAGCCAATTCTTCACCAGAAAGGAGACAAGCTACCGGGGACCGGTTTCTGGCATTTCAGCCGTCTTCGGCCCGGCTTGCTTGAATCCTGATGGAGCAGTGAGAAAGGGACTCATGTCTGAGTATACCCTGCCACACCTATAGTGGCCAAAAACGATTTAGAAAAGGGGGTGGTGGTGATGAACAGAGTGTCTGAATTGAGCAGACCACTCTTACCCAGTCCAAAGATCAGGGCTTGACCCATCACCGTTATTTATCTCACTGCCCCACCCCGGCTCAGAACCTGGCTATATGCAAATCAGTCTGTCCCTGGCCCAGTGCATCATGGGAACAGGGCAGACTAAACTACCAAGCCAATTCTTCACCAGAAAGGAGACAAGCTACCGGGGACCGGTTTCTGGCATTTCAGCCGTCTTCGGCCCGGCTTGCTTGAATCCTGATGGAGCAGTGAGAAAGGGACTCATGTCTGAGTATACCCTGCCACACCTATAGTGGCCAAAAACGATTTAGAAAAGGGGGTGGTGATGAACAGAGTGTCTGAATTGAGCAGACCACTCTTACCCAGTCCAAAGATCAGGGCTTGATCCATCACCGTTATTTATCTCACTGCCCCACCCCGGCTCAGAACCTGGCTATATGCAAATCAGTCTGTCCCTTGCCCAGTGCATCATGGGAACAGGGCAGACTAAACTACCAAGCCAATTCTTCACCAGAAAGGAGACAAGCTACCGGGGACCGGTTTCTGGCATTTCAGCCGTCTTCGGCCCGGCTTGCTTGAATCCTGATGGAGCAGTGAGAAAGGGACTCATGTCTGAGTATACCCTGCCACACCTATAGTGGCCAAAAACGATTTAGAAAAGGGGGTGGTGATGAACAGAGTGTCTGAATTGAGCAGACCACTCTTACCCAGTCCAAAGATCAGGGCTTGATCCATCACCGTTATTTATCTCACTGCCCCACCCCGGCTCAGAACCTGGCTATATGCAAATCAGTCTGTCCCTGGCCCAGTGCATCATGGGAACAGGGCAGACTAAACTACCAAGCCAATTCTTCACCAGAAAGGAGACAAGCTACCGGGGACCGGTTTCTGGCATTTCAGCCGTCTTCGGCCCGGCTTGCTTGAATCCTGATGGAGCAGTGAGAAAGGGACTCATGTCTGAGTATACCCTGCCACACCTATAGTGGCCAAAAACGATTTAGAAAAGGGGGTGGTGATGAACAGAGTGTCTGAATTGAGCAGACCACTCTTACCCAGTCCAAAGATCAGGGCTTGATCCATCACCGTTATTTATCTCACTGCCCCACCCCGGCTCAGAACCTGGCTATATGCAAATCAGTCTGTCCCTTGCCCAGTGCATCATGGGAACAGGGCAGACTAAACTACCAAGCCAATTCTTCACCAGAAAGGAGACAAGCTACCGGGGACCGGTTTCTGGCATTTCAGCCGTCTTCGGCCCGGCTTGCTTGAATCCTGATGGAGCAGTGAGAAAGGGACTCATGTCTGAGTATACCCTGCCACACCTATAGTGGCCAAAAACGATTTAGAAAAGGGGGTGGTGATGAACAGAGTGTCTGAATTGAGCAGACCACTCTTACCCAGTCCAAAGATCAGGGCTTGATCCATCACCGTTATTTATCTCACTGCCCCACCCCGGCTCAGAACCTGGCTATATGCAAATCAGTCTGTCCCTGGCCCAGTGCATCATGGGAACAGGGCAGACTAAACTACCAAGCCAATTCTTCACCAGAAAGGAGACAAGCTACCGGGGACCGGTTTCTGGCATTTCAGCCGTCTTCGGCCCGGCTTGCTTGAATCCTGATGGAGCAGTGAGAAAGGGACTCATGTCTGAGTATACCCTGCCACACCTATAGTGGCCAAAAACGATGGGTAAGAGTGGTCTGCTTAATTCAGACACTCTGTTCATCACCACCCCCCTTTTCTGAATCAATTTTGTCCACCATAAGCGTGGAAGGGTATACTCAGATGTGAGTCCCTAGCTCATTGCACCATCAGGATTCAAGCAAGCCGGGCCGAAGACGGCTGAAATGCCAGAAACCGGTCCCCGGTAGCTTGTTTCCTTCCCAGTATAAGAATTGGCTTGGTAGTTTGGTCTGCCCTGTTCCCATGATGCACTGGGCCAGGGTCAGACTAATTTGCATATAGCCAAGTTCTGAGCTGGGATGGTGCAGTGAGCTAAAAAACGGTGATGGATCAAGCCCTGATCTTTGGACTGGGTAAGAGTGGTCTGCTTAATTCAGACACTCTGTTCATCACCACCCCCTTTTCTGAATCATCTCTCTTCCAATCATCAGCCACACTGCTGTAGCAGCCTGACCCCTGCCACCACCTATTACAAAGAGCCATGTAGGAGCAGGCACAGGTGGGACAATAACTAGACCCACTCTAGGTTGTGAAGCAGCCTTTAGGAAGCTACTCAGGGACCTAAGGTCACAGAAGGTGATTGACAGTGCTGTGATAGTGTGCATAGGCTTTTGTGTGTGACTGCATCTACCACCACTGTATCGACCTACAACTACGTCAAATTCAGTACAAAATAGACCACTATGTAGAGGTACATGTTATTGGTAGCTCGACCCTACATCTATTTCCACGTTGTTTGTTAATACACATATTTTAAAATATTTTCTCTTAACTGTAATTTTAACCTCGTACGATTCTATGTGTATTCAATGTTTTTATTTGTCACCTTTTACCTGGCCCAAAAGCTTACCTTAATTATTAGTGTATTGTAATTAAATTTGATCCATTTGTTTGCCCTTATCGTAATTCTAATATAACCCAATATAATTAAAATTCATGTTACTCCTCAACCACCTGTTCTTTTTTTATTCTAATTTTATTGTATTGCATTGAGTTGCCGTTCAGATTTATTTTACGAGTATTTTTGTTATTCTTTGGCTACAGTTTATTTCCTTCACTATATTTTTGTTAATTACCTCAGATAATCTACTGTCCCACAATGTTGTTCACGCCACAAAGTAGTGTCTCGCTAGGTCAGTGGTTCCCAAACTGTGCACCGTGGCTCCCGGGGGAGCCGTCAAACTTAGCCAGGGGAGCCACACACCAAGCACTTTAATGCATCTAATGTTGAAGGATCTGTTGGCTTCAGTTAAACTAATTAGACCTAAAAGCATGATGTCGATGATTTGTAAGTGACATGCCTAAAGCTGTAAACATAGTGCTTAATTGATCGCATGTCGAGGGAGATGACATCCAAATTTCACTGGATCACCATGTGCCAACACTCCCAAAGTAAGTGGAAGATATCTGATTTATTTTGTTAGATTCGTTATTAGCTTGGTTTTTTTTTACAAATGCATTTTACACCAATGCAAGTTATAAAGAAAGTACAGTTGTTCTGTCTATTAAACACATTAAGTATCATTAAGTATTGACACTTGTACTTGAACCATAGGTACTTCCAGTACACATTTCTTTCTGTACACACACATTTCCAGACAGGCCTGCTCTCTCCTTAAACACAGAGAAGTAAAAAACCATTTACGGTATAATTCCATCATTTAGAAGCAACAAAGAGGGATGTTAAAAAAAACACAGAGGAGTTTTTTTGGCTTGCATTGATTTGGAGGCAATTTTAGGGAGGAGTCAGAAAAATAAAGCTGTCAGTGGTTTAAAAAATCATGAGTCACCCTGCTGAGACAGGTGTGTTGGCACATATGACATGGGTAGAAATGGAAGTGCATGCAAATACTTCAAGCACAGAAACACTTTTGGCAATGGGGCCTACGTGCATTGGGGTGCTATCTAGCAATGTAAGTGGGATAAAAAAGCGAGGGTACTCTAAAAAAGACATGGTCATAGTGTAACTAGGAATACATCCTCCTACCCTCCAAAAAAATGTAACAGTGGGGAGCCACGGGCAATGGCCAATGGGTCAAGGGAGCTGCAGGTCAAAGAAGTTTGGGAACCACGTTGGTCTCGTTGTACTGCAAGGTCATTGTTCTACTTTCCATGCTGTGAGTTGGTGCTGTACAATCACATTAAGAACCTGTGCTTATTTGTACCATTAAATACACCTTTTGTCATAGACGGTTGAAGTTCATCACAGAATCCGACAGTCACCTTGTCCTAGGGCGAATTTCCACCTCCAGTAAATCTATTCTTCAATGTTCTTCCTAAATACCAGTCATATTAATTATTCCCACATTTGCTTCCTCCTCACATATCTAAGATATGATTTGAATCCTCAAGTACGAGATAAGCAATTCACAAAGTTAAAAGAAATTCTTCTTCCATCTCCCTATCCCATTCCTGGATGCAAAGCTCCTCCCTTCATCACCGAACAGCCTGTATTTTCCTAGTAAGGGACCCCGCGACAGGAAAGGTGAGAGTCAGTGTAATGACGATTACTGCTAAGTAGTTGGTCAATATCACCTTAACTACCCTCGTTGTTAAGGTCTAAAACATGAGGATGTACCAAACAGTAACACCACAAAGCCACCAAAAGCTCACACACTGCACAAAAGTATCAGCAGCCAGCCAAGTAACAGCAGAACAGATCTCAGACAACCCCAGCCTCGTCAAATTACCCCATGAGGAAGCCATGCTTCTGGTAGAAGGTCCCCCAACGGGATGAGGGAGAGGGGTATCTGTGAAAGTGCATATATGGGAAATGGATATTTCAAGGAGGCAACCACAGAACGTCTCCTAAGGGAACCACCATATTGGAGACAGGCTGGTGCAGCAACCCACAGCACTGCCACCCGGAAACTACAAAGCTGCAGGGAAGACAGAGAGGCACATCTGAAGTAACACCAGGACTGAAACCCACTCTGCACTTTTGTCTGCAAACCGCCATTCCATTATATGCACCATTTGCCTAATGCCCAGAATTATCATCTCAGGAAATGCAGCAAAAATTAATGTATCACATTATGGACTGACGCCTCATTTCTTTTTTACTTTGGTGGAACAGGCAAAGCATTTGTAGCACTGGATGTCTACATGAGGTAGAGCGTAGGGATGTCTGTGAACTGAGAGGTTATCGCTTTCAAAGGAGAAAACAGGATATATTGAATGCAGTGCACTTCCACGGGTGAAACCAATTTCCAAATAGGGATTGTTAAAAACTGGGGCGCAATGTATGGCCCTGCAGCCTCTGCATTGCAGGGGGGGGGGGGGTTAACCTTCAAGGGGAGTTCACAAACCTACAAGGGGGCCTCATCTACCCCAAGTTTAATGAATTACTGTGAGGTATGGAAGAGTCAGCGGCATCTCATTATATTTTGCTGGGGGGGGCCATCATTTTGCGTTACACCACTGGTTTAAATACCTTTTCAGTCTCTGATTATAATTGCCATAGCTATGAGCGAGGTGCCACAGGCATGCAATACGGATCTGGCCTTAGAAAGAGCTACTTCTTCAGAATGAACCTACTCACTGTTTGTACGTGAGGTAGCTCGAATAGGAAATATGTACAGTGGCTATTACTTAATTTGCCCAGGGACTAGGAAGCTAATTTCAGTGGCATAATGCAAAATGATGCCCCCCTCCCCTGAAGAAGGTGAATAGGTCCCCTAGTCACCCATCTCTTACAGATATTACTTGGCCTTAGGTTTAATAGGGGCCCTCTTGGAGTTTGGGGTTCCCTCTGTGGCATAGGGGCTGCAGGGGCCTATGTTACACCCTTGGCCAATTTCAAGGTTTTACAGTCGCTTACGAGTATCACAGGTTTTTGAGACCCCAGTTCCTGCATCTGTTTGACGGGGTTAAAAACACAAGAAGTGTGAAGCTTACAAGATTCCGTTATCACCAGGTGTGATAAAGTCCACTATCCTTCAGTTTTTTTTCCCCAGCTAAATTTCAACAGATCACATCTGCCGCAAGGAATAGGGAAAATGACCCGTTGAACACTGCAATATGCTGCTTGTGATGCAGAAAAAACATTTGAATGACAAAACGTGAAATTTTTCATAATTTTCCCATTGGAAAATTCATAAACCTGTGGTACCAGGTTTACCAGGTGCGAAAATAATCACACAACTCTCCGAGACACTCATAATTAGGGCCTATGAAATGCACTGTAGTTCCCCCTGCCATTAGCTCATGCTAGGGTGCTACCTACTATTGTTAAAAAAAATCTTAGCTCAAATAATCGGTCAGTGTTTAGTTACCCGCCTGTATAACACTAGGGAACAACCCCCCCACTCACAGTTCCGAAAGTGAAGGAACTATGGCAAACAGACACTGATCCACCCATCACCAACGCCCAATCATCCTATTACTGTGGCCAATTAACAATGTTATCACCAAACTATCGACTGAGGCTAATTCATTCTACTTTTTTAAACTGGATCTATCGTACAGCTCATCAATTATTTTGTACGGGAATGGCCGCAGACCCGTCATGCTTGCGCTGTAACTCTTCGGTGGCATCCTTCCTTCATTTAGCCTGGATCTGCTCGAGGGTGGCATCCTTTTTTTTTGGAGACAGTATTTATACACATGCAGTGGATTACTGGCCACCCACTGGTGCGATCCCCCCCGATAGTTATTGTTGTGTTATGTTAAAGACTCCCCCAAATCACATCGCTGGTTCATTGTTATGTTGCTCCTATCGGCAAAGAGACGAGAGCCTATTAACTGGGGCAGGAAATCTGTCCCCACAGCCAAGGAATGGCTGTACGATATTGCATAGTGCCAAGAACAACTGTCCACTTTCTGGGAGCTTATGCCCCCATGTTCCCGTCCCGCAGATATTTGGGAACCCTTCTTCGTACTAGAACCTTAGACCCCCCCAGATTCTAGCCAGGAAACACAATAGTCCATTCAAGCTGGGATCACTCTCCTGCAAGCACAACACTTGTGCAGCCAACTGTTTAACGCCAATACTGATTCATTACACCTTACAGATGTCTAATGTATAATGGCAGATGCTCACAAATGTACTGATACATGTTTTCTTCGCCAATATGTATTTTCTAGGGAATACATTATGTAGAACAGCCGTATCTAATCCATACTGTAATATGAATCGTGACGACGCATTTGCATACTGCTTTACACAGGATGTGATCTCCCTTGCCCTCATATTTTTCATCCCTCATTGCTTTATTTTTCTTTCTCACTTGACTGTGCTGGCGAACAAGTTGTTTGCTGTGTTGAATGCAATGTTTAATGTCAATAAAAAAAATATATATAAAAAACAATCGGTCGGTGGAGACCACTTGTCCTCGGCTTCTTTTCATATGGCTAGCTTTGAATTCCTATTAAGGTTGCGGCTGCAGCACCGATCTCATAACTGCCAGTCAATAAGGCTCAGCAGCCATTGGGTTTTGCTGCAAACTGGGTACAAAATAATCCTCAAAAAATGCAACTGCATTAAAGAAATTGTATCCAGATGGGAACTAAGAGTGTAAGAAGTTTCAATTATGTGGGTGAAGTTTGATTAACAATTCAGGGAATTTCACACTTTGCAAAGAAGTACTAAGGTCTCTGAATTTGCATAAGGCGGTGTAGTTTTGATGATACCCATCCTGAATGCCTGCAACTGGATGATGCACAAAACAACAGGACATCGGGCTGGAAGGTCTTTTTTGCCGTTTGTCAGTTGTGTGGCAACAGAGAAACACAGTGGAGACCTCTCCTTTCTACCCTCACTGCAAATCTGCCTAGGAGGTCTGGTTATGGGAAAAGGAGACTAGCAGCCTGATTCATCAAAGACCCGTTTTGCGAGTCTTTAATAGCGATTCATAAGGTAAAACGGGATTCATGAAGGAATCGCAAAAAAAATGCGATTCCTACAAATTCCTTATTTGTGATTAGCAAATTGCTAATCGCAAATAAGGAATAACTCCCCATTCATTCCTATGGGCCAAAAGGCTCATAGGAATGAATGGGGAGTATTCCTTATTTGCGATTAGCAATTAGCTAATCGCAAATAAGATAGCGATTTAAAGGGTGCCAGGGGTGTCCAAAGGACACCCTGTAGCACCCCTTAAATGCCAATTTAAACAGGTGTTGCGCACACACATGTCCAAAGGACATGTGTGTGCACAACATGCAACTTAGAAAAATGCTTTTAAAAGTATTTTTCTAAGTTTTCACTATTTACCACGAGGTTTGACCTCGCGGTAAATAGCGGGCCGAAATTGCGAATTCGCAATTGTAAAATGGATGATGAATTGCATTTAAGGAATCTCAAATAGAGATTCCTTAAATGTAATTCCTCGCAAAATAGCGAAATCGCTATTACCGATTTTTGCATTTGGGATGATGAATCCCAAATGCAAAAATTGCGCTCGCAAAGGGCCAGATTCTGAGAATCTGGCCCTTTGCGAGCGCAATTCACCTTCATGAATCAGGCTGTAAGGGCCTCATTTGGAGAGTGACAAATGTGGAGCATCCTCCTAAAATGGTGGATGTCCGACCTGCAATATTAAGGGGGTATTTATGACAGTTGTGCTCGCTAAATATGCCACTTTTTGGTAATCTATACCAATAAAAAAGTAAGAAGATGCTGCTTTTCACCCAGCATGGAAGACCAAATAATTTGTTTGCCAAAAATTTGACAGCTTCACAAACCTGCACACACGTACATAATATAAAAATTGAGAATGTTCTAAGCTGAAGCCTTCACAACATACCTACTGTAGAATCACATGATGGAACATTAATTTTAATAAACTTGTTTCCAGTGTAGCTAGTATTTTATTTTAATTGTATTTGGACATCTTGTGCTTACTGATGATTACAAGTGGCCTTGCACATGTGGTGATTCCAGACCAAACACCTGTGTATGCAGGGATCACAATGACAAACTAATTGGACCCGGTAATTACCAGGCGCAATAAAGGTCACACCATTTGTTAAATTTTCGCAGGTCTAACATTATGCAATTGAACGCATATACATATCTCTTGGAGTAATCTAAAAAGGTGTTTCAAATAACCTTGGAGCCTAATTTTGCTAGAACCCATGTAGAACTCGTTATTCTATTTCATTTTAAAAAGAAAGACAGAGAGTTTATTACTATCCGTTTTAAAATGTAAAAAAATTAATATAATTCATCAAATGAGTTTATGGAGTCTGACTTCATTTAAGGTTGCACCTGGTTAGAGGCAAAAAGCCATGCCCTTTCACAATACAATTTTCTTTTGGGAACCATTTTGACTTTTCAGTTTTTACACCTTTTATGAGAGATATTTACAGAATCCAGCTCACACAGCTCATTGCTCCAGGACCAGGAGCTCTCACAGCATCACCTAGCAAAGGCTCCTCAATCTCCAATTACAATTGGCCAAATCACAAAAATATAAATGTATCATTTACTCCACTACCAATACATAGTGGAGCATGTGTGACACTCTCTTGAGGCTGCCCCCTTTACTTTATACCAGCAAAAGTTAGCAGACCAACTGGGGACATTATATATATGTTGTTACACATTAGACCATGTTCATGATTCATCCTCGGGCATGCTCGTTAAAATATAGGGGAACTTTGTTTAACAGGATAGTTAGCTTTTCGTAGTTCTTGGTATTTTCCACATTAGAATTAATAAAGTAACTGATGAATTATGAAATGCATTATGCATTATACTACTTTTACAAAAGTACCACTATTTGGATTACATTGTATAAATGACAAGCTATATGTACGCCATATTATTTTCAACACAGGAAGATCTATATGTACTAACTCACTCTATTAGTAGACAGAGAGTATTCCCTTGAATAGAATATTCAATTGAACAACTTAGAACTTAAAGCAATTAGCACAATTCATAAAGTCAAAGAAAATACAGTTTATTAATTTGCACAATATATTTAAAATAACAAGTGGACAATAGCACCACTTTACACAAGTAAAACCAGTTAAAAAATGAGAAAAATAATAAAAGTACATGGGGTTCAAAATTGACCAGCAAAATTGAAACAGGTTAGGGGGACAGACAACAGTGAGACATCCAATTGTACAATACTGAGTGTATATTCAAACTCTATCTGGCACCCATGTGTTATGCACAATCTGTTAATGTGTCAACACAGGTGTCGGAGATAAAGAATTATACTTGGAAATGCGTCGACGCATTTCGGTGGTGAATTTGATTTTGGGCCACCTTTGTCAAGACACTATGTTTTGTCTGTCGTGTTTCTGGGGTCAGTAAGATCACCCTTAAAAATATCCGTTGGATATAATCAAATGAAGTTCTGTTGAGACGTTGTGTTTTTCTAGAATTTATTGAGTTGGCTTCATTTTTCGTTTTTCTCTCCTATTTATGGGCATCCGATTTCAATAGTCTATTGAGTTTCCTGAAAGATAGGCGTGCTGTATCTCAAACACTGTTCCTCGTCTAATGACGTCTTTTATCTTTAAAAATTTAGGGAACCAGAGAACCCCTCCGTCACCAGCCGCGGTCGCGCTGTGCTGATGACGGAGCGGTTCCGTCACGGCCCGCTCAGAACACCTGCGTGGCGCGGATTCCGCGCCTGCGCTGAACGTTCTATTGAGCGGGCGGGGCCGTGACGGAACCGCTCCGTCATGAGCACAGCGCAACCGCGGCTGGTGACGGAGCGGTTCCGTCACCAGCATGTGCCCACCGGGCGGCCGCCCCGCCCCCTTAGCACTGCGGCGGAATAGCCGCCGCAGTGAAGGGGTTAAAAGAGAGGAATAAAGTAATAATATTTTGCAAGATATTTAGTCCCAACCAGCCACATCTGGAGCAGGCGGCATCTGATACAAGAAAAGATATTGTCTATACTGCATCGAAGTAGAAAACTAAGTGGCTGTGGTATGTTTCCCTTAAGTCTTTTGGTTGATATTTGTAACCTAATTGTGCACCAGAATCAGGGAATCTGTCATACTATACAAATATGAGCAAATATTATATTTATGGGGCGTGGCTTGCAGCCACAGAAGATGGCCGCAGCCTAGAGGACCTCCGTGCTTGACGCGTTCTCCCCAGACAATCCTGTACTTAATCTGGCGATTATAATCACCCAAACCGGGTAATGTAGCTCCGGAACACCAGCGCCACAGCTCCTGAAAGTCTGGTCCCCGAGCATGTAGAGGAACTGTGGAATGTGACTGAGGCCTTGCAGCGGATGTGAAGCAGGGACCTCGCGTGATTGATGGGCCGGCCGCAGTGAGGAAAGAAATGCTCCCCTGTGCCGACTGAAGCATTTTGAGTGTTCCTGCCAGCTACCGGAGGCAGCGCCCGGTAGATGGACACACCAGTGGGTGGAGAGTATGATGAGTCCGCGTTGAGCAACGGACCACGAACACTGAGCGGAAGGGGCCTTCTAGACGTTTGTGAGGCCCTGCAGACATTGCTTGACCCACACCTCCCGCTGCGCACATAGCGGGAAGTACCCTCCAAGTTGATGGTTTTGGGGCTGTGACGGCCCCACAAAACAAGATCGCGCCACAACACAGTAATCCACTGCGGTGTGTTCTTTTTGCCCCTGTGCCTGACAATACCGCCCAAGGCCCACACTACTGACCGGCACAGCTCACATTCTGGCTCCCCGCTAGACTGCACGTGCCCAGACAAGCGGCGTCTACAGACAAACACACTGAGACCACATCTGCTTGGATTAGACTACGGGCACACTCCAATAAGTGGACGGTGGTGTCCTCTTAGAGCAACTGAAGGAACATCTGAAAGTCTTGGACGGACTCATTGTGAACAGCCATGCACCTGGCCTGGCGGCGCCCAGCCGGGTATGGAGGGTGCCACGGGGAGCAGAAAAACTGAAAGGCCATGCGTGGATGGTGTCACCGCGGCAGGCAGCGGTGATTACTAGTTCCCCCGACTCTTCCCCCCGCCAGAGTCACCCACTGGACCCCAAACATCATGAGAGCCGAGGACAACGCACAACGCTCTGAGCCAATTCTTGAGAAATATGCCTATCAAAAGACCAGACAGATGCGCAACAATTGCCTGCAACAAGCAATAAAGACCGCCCAACGGAACAACCTAAGGAGATCACTCTTCAGGATGTGATGACTGCTCTACATCAAATGCAAACTTCAATAGGAATGATCTCTACAGATATCACACTGCTGCATGCAGACGTCTCAAAGATGAGCACACAGCTAACTGAAGTTGAAACTACAATGATGGCTCTCTCTACAGACACAGCAGCACTGCAGAGACAGATTCAAAAGCTAGAACTGGCGCAGAAACAAATGGCAAACAAACTAGACGACCAGGAAGGAAGGATGCTCACGAAGGAACAACGTGTGCCTGGTTGGGGTTCCCGGAAAGCGTGAAAGGGCCAGTCCTAGATCCCTTCATGGAGGACCTCATCAAAATCCAACTCCAGCCACATGGACTCTCTAGCTTCTTCACGGTGGGCCCCCCAAAACCAAATTTGGCGTCGTTACGTTAAACTTCCGAGACCAAGATACTATTCTGCAAGCAGCGTGCATAGCACCCCCTATCCAGGTAGACAACTGCACGGTGTCCCTGTACCCAGATTACACGGCGACAGTGACTAAACAGCGCTGCAACTTCTTGGACGTCAAAAAAGAACTACAAAATCTGGAACTCAAATATGCAATGCTATACCCTGCGAAATTGAGAGTGGAGGCAGAAGGGAAAACATGGTTCTTTGAAACACCGTCTGAGGCTTCTGAATGGCTGGAGGGCTGGCGGCCAGCCGGAGGCCCTAGGAGGCAGGTACCTAGACAACAGCAACAGCTATAACCTCGGAATGCCTGGATAGGAGAGGAATGGAAGTATCGGGCAGCTTACACCAACTTGCTAATGAGAACTCAGACTGACTCTATACATCCCAAATAGGAGACTTGCCAATCTCTACGCTGAAGGCCCAAAATGATGCCAGCATCGACTATTGACGTTTGGGCTTGGACACTCAATGGTGATGTCTGATCGCATTAACCTTCGAGTAATTGGTGGAACCTGCTGGAGGGCACTGAGCAACTCTCCCCCTTACGCAAGTACAAGTTATGGAGGAAAAGCACTCTGCTATGTTGGAGTGGCAGGTAGTTTTAAGTCCGCAGTGCAGGGAGGCAGGGAGGGGGGTGGAGGGATGGGTACAGTTTCACGGGTTGTTTTTAGTTTTGTTACTGATCTATTACACGCTATCTGACAGCATACATGGCACCCTTACCCTGGATGCACTACATGCAGTCTCTCACTGGACACAGATGGAGTCCACCATAAACCGCATTGACATGACATCTGACACTCCGAATACCCAGACACTGACTACCCAGACATCATATCTTCCCTTTAAGGTGATGTCATGGAATGTAAATGGTCTGGGAGACAAAATAGAACAAGAGCTGATCCTCCAATACCTCAAATTTAAAGGTCCCGTCGTCGTACTGATCCAGGAATCACACCTGATGGGCTCAGCTTGTAAAGCCATAGACAGATGGGGATTTAGGATGGTTGCACACTCTGACTTCACCTCAGGATCTCGTGGGGTGGGGATTTTAGTTAATAAATGCTTCCCATTGATAGTGACTGAGTCCTGGATGGATGAGCTTGGGCGATTTGCTGCGCTAACATGTCAATGGGAAGGGAAACCTTATACCCTAGTGACAGTATACATCCCTCCAACACTACACCAAATGACTTTTCCAGCGCTGGGAAAGTGTCTACTATCACTCCCACAAGGTGAATTAATAATGGGGGTGATTTTAACATTGCAATGGACCCATCCATCGATAGAACACCACCTAGGGATCCCAATAGTACACACCTCAAATTGGTAGAATTTATCGAGGCGCTCAGCCTCATGGATGTATGGCGGACCAGGTATCCGATGGACTGACAGTTTACGTTCTATTCAGGAGTTTGTAACAGTCTCTGGACTACATATTTACACTAGCTGGCGGACTAGAATGGGTCTCAGAGATCTCACACTTACCCAGGGGCATCTCAGACCATTCCCCGGTGCTCATTACGTACACGTCCACCTCCCGAATAGGCGACGCCTATTCCCGATTTACCCTGGTTACCTCAAAAACCAGAAGATTGGTAAGAGCCTCCTAAAGGCGACAGAGCACTACTTTTCTGAGAGCCAACACCCAGTCTCATCCCCTACGACATTGTGGGAGGCCTATAAAACAGTGATACGCAGGCAGGCTATCTCCCTGATCACAGGTCACAAGCAGGCTCAGCGACAACAGATTGAAAGCTTAGAGCCGGGGGTATCCTAGGCAGAGGCCAATCATGCCACAGACATGAGTGAGGATTCGCAACATAAGGTAATCCTACTGCAGCAAGAATATAAGACCTATGTTTGGGAGGAGGATGAAACCAAACTCACAAAAACGCAACACACTATTTATGAACTAGGTGATAAGGCAGGCAAACTTTTAGCATGGCTGTCTAAACGAGAAAGGGCTAGTAGATGGGTGGCACAGATCCAATTAGAAGATGGTACTATCACGACAGAACCTCACCAAATAGCTGAGGCGTTCGCAGCCCATTACGAAAAGATATACAGGCCCACCGCCACCGCCACAGTACCAGACAATCTTGATTTTCTTGAAGACATAAGGATGCCTACATTGTCCCCAGCTGTGACTGAAGCTCTTGAGGACGACTTGTCCTCAGAGGAACTTGTCCTAGCGATTGGCGCACTGCACACAGGCAAGGCTTTAGGGCCCACTGGGATTCTGGTGGAATTTTATAAGAAAGCTTCACCTCAACCCGTACCACATTTACTTAATATGAACACAGATAGCTTAGAGAAGGGGATTCTGTCCAGAGACCAATGCCTCGCAACAATAGTGACAATTCACAAGCCATGCAAACCACCACAGTAATGCATGTCCTAAAGGCCGATTTCCCTCATAAATGCAGAATCCAAAATAACTGTGTGACTTCAGCATGAAGCCATACAGTGATTGGCCATTTGATTCGGGTCACGCGTGCGCAGTGTTCTTTCCGTTTCTATTCATAGAACTTTTGTCGTCGTCGTCGAGTCGAGTGAGCCAGCAGCCTGAGCCCAGCAGCCACCCAGCAGACGTCCGACGGTCCACACATGAGTCGAGTGAGTCGACCACACATTTAATTTAACACATGACTGTCTGAGACTCTGTGAGACACAGTAGCCTAGGTGGGTGCGCATGGTGCCGTGCTGCATTCATTTAATGTTTTAATTAATTTCTGCAGGCCTGCGGCGGATTTTTGTATTGCTGCCTGTCGTCGCAACCTTAGCGGAGCCTCTGTTTCCTTATTCTCTAATCTCTAGGTCCCGTCCTCACCATCTCCTGTTCCACTAAAGCGAACTGTAGACACCGGTCAGTGCCTCGAGTCCTGGTCTGGGCCTTCCCCAGCAGTCCAGCACTTGAACCCGGGCCGAACCAATGCAAATGAATTCTGCCCTGCAGCAACCTCAACATTCTTTCTAATACAGGATACAACACTCAGCTTTGCAATTGCACACCGCTCCTTCCTGGCACTCTGTAGTTCAGGCACTGGGGTTCACAACCATATCTGCTGATGCACCTTGATTCAGACAACAAGCCATGGTTTGGTTGCCCAGTTCATTGTAATTCAGAGCCGAGACTCACAAAAAAATGACATTGCAAAGGAACCTTGAGGCGGAGGGTATCTGGGGACGAACACCAGCCACCCGGCACCATCCCCCCCTCCCCCCACACACATTCAGTGGCATCCCGTGTGCACCAGGCATGGGGTTTTACTTGCAGCTTGATGAGGTGTCAATCAATAACTGGACGGAGCGGAACAGAATATGCCTGTGAACCCGTTCACACTGCCCGTTCCGGATGGGTCCCCAGCAATACTTGTTCTTTCAGCATGATTTAGGAGAACGGCTGAGGGGCCGAGGGAAGGGAGGGGGTGGGGGTGTATGAGGGCAGCTATAACAGAAAACGTAATAAAACTGGAAAGGTTCCCTGACCCATCCTACCTTACAAAGGAGCAAGCATCACTGCCACTGCCAGGCAGCACTCTACCCTTCCCACTGTAGCATAATTAGAGCATCAACTTTTCTTATAAAACGCAAATTTCCTACAATTTCGTGGAGGATAATCCTGATTTTATTAAAGGCATGAAATATTATCCCTCCACTGTGTAGTTTAGAGGCCGACAAGGCTTTATTTGTTTGCATCTTCGGTTCCTTCTCTTTATTTCTGAGGCGTTTGGGACTTCATGAAAAGACTTGCTCTTAATGGCATTGAATGTTCTTGTCCTTTTATTATTCTTCCCGGAATTTCAGCAGGTGAAGGTGACATGAGGATCTGTTAGCTGCAGCAGACACTCATAGGTCAGGGAGGTCCTCCGAACATATGCTACAATTGCTTTTTCATTCGTATTTATTCTATGGAAATTCAGCTTTTGAGCAGTTGGAAAACGAACCTGTGCACCTCAAAGTGGTTTGATTTATTGTGCCGTTATCCAAGCTGTACGGTTTTCAACGTGTTTTAAAGTACTTGGTTTGATGCATGTGGTCTGACTGCATCAAACGTTTTTTGGTGCATTATACTTTTGTAGGTTTACTTACATACTAACAAGAAAGATCCAATCTCGTGTATGTGAGCTCACACACACATCTCACGTCCGTTTTCAGATGGAGACAGATTTACTATGGGCCCAATAAGTGCGGGTCAATGGGGAACTGCTTATAGCTGCCAAGATGACTGACCACACTGCCATAATCATGTGATGGGAAAGTATGCCAATTTCACTGGACAGAAACACTTTGGTACACGGTTGAGCTTCATCACTTTCCCTGTAAGTTCTCCTTTTTGACTGTGTCCTAATACACGCAGTGGCCACACGAGTGCCAGCTCTAACTGCTCTAGTGCATAGCCCTGCACTTCTGCTGGATTGGAGGGCATCAACTCCACTCAAAGTGCTCCCAACTTGTCATTGCAGGGAGAAAAATCCCTTGACTTATCACGGGAGGGACGACTACTGACCTACTGTGTCAAAACCATGCAGTTCCACTAAACAACTCACGCCCCCAACATTTCAGTATGAGCTCAGTCCCGTAATCTATGCATATTATCACAGCTTGTCGATGCATGTCTGTGACATTGTAGCTATGCCTTTAAAAGGAGCTACGTTCTCTTGTCATGTATAGCTAAAAATGCTCACCCCTTCCTGTCAAGGAAGCCAATTTGACTTGGAGAGAGCACTTAAAAATGCTCTCTACTGGGAGTGATCAGGGTGTTTGAAATTCTAGAATTGTCAGTTTCCAGTGGGAGCAGGACCACAAGAGTATATTACCTTAACATCGAGTATTTGAACAGCTAAACCCTGATGACAGCATGGACCCAATGAATGTCTTTTCTGTTACGACTATGTATGTGGTCACTCTCCAGGCCCTCAAGCAGTGTCTGTTTCAGTGCCTCCAGCAACCACTATGGCACAGTATTGGACAAGGATGTAATGGTATTCTATGTGCCATCTGCACCTGAGAGTCCTTATCCCAGTCAGCAAGGTCTTAGAGCTGAGATTTCCATGAAAGTCTTATAGTCTGAATTCAGCACCTGAGCATAATAGGACGGAATGTATGAAGCTCTGTGGTTATACTGAATAAGCAGCTACCTATGTTATGCCATCTATTACTGTAATAACTGCACTTTCACAATTGCTTTATTAACCTTCCTGCTTTCTCAAATTTGTTTGAAAATGCACGATTTTTCTTCTTTTTTTTTCAAAATTTTCTTGGGGGGGTAACCCCCCAAATCCCCCTTTTGGAGTTCGGGCTCGTGCTCTGCCCACGCTCGCTACGGTGCTGGATGCAAATCACTTTGTGCCCACCACTTTCAAATGTCACCCACCGCCCCTGCTAGTGGAAGGTATTCGTGTTATTGTATTGGCCAAAGGGTTGTGAGTTGGAAAGCATAAGCCATTGGGTAGAGGCTGAAGGGCTTGGAGGGTAAATATGGAATGGTTGGGACAACAACTGGATCTTCAAGGCCCACAGTCTTGGTATCAACATTACCATAAGGAAAAGGTGCCTGAGCAGGCATTAATGGGGATGCCCTTGCAGTGTTCTAGTGCCTTTGGACAACAGATTGGCAGCATGGTTATGCAAGCGGAAAATGATCAACGTGGTGCAAGATTTAAAAGAATTTAATGTTTTGATATGCTTTAAATGCCATGTTTGCATTGCTCATACTTGAGGCTGCCGTAGAAGAATATCTTTCTGAGATATCTTAAAAACCAGATCAGCGTCTTCCACTCAAACCTAACACAACTCAGATTCCAAAATCATTGCAAGTCCACAGACTCTTTTTCTGCCTATAATCTCACAGAAACCACCATCTTCTTCATTATCAATACATGAAACCTGCATGATGGAAACTCTTGTGATGCAATTTTGTATAATAAAAGAAGAACGCAAATTGTACATGGAATATTTCGCCACATGTTACTTGGTGATAATTGCTAATACATACCAGCGGCGGCTTCTCCATTAAGGCGGAGGAGTATCGCCCGCCCTTCTGCATGTGCAGCAGCTACACACAGAATAATAAAATGGTCATTACCATTTTAATATTCTGTGTGGCGCCGGGTGCTCTACCTCAAGTGTGATGGTGGGGGCGGGGTAGACAGATTCCTGACTGATCAGGCCGCATGACAGTTTAGATGGCTCTCTACAGCTGGCAAATCTGTCATGCGCACTTTAAAGCCTGCAGTCCCAGTTCTGTAAAACAGCGAGGGATTGCAGGCACAGGCCCCCAGCCTCAAAATGAGTGCTAGGTTAGCCTGCTCCAACCTATCCTGGAGTTGGTGGGATTCGTAACTAGGAAGCCTTCCTTCCTGCTCATCGACCTCAGGAGCGGGAATTGGAGAAAGGCAACATATTGGTGAGTTTAAGGGGCCTCACTGATTTTTTAAGTTGCTAGCCGCCCCTGATACAAACCTGCATGCTTGGAGTATTAACATGTGCAAAACGTTCACAACTGCTGGTTGCATAAGTTATTCCACATTTTCAGGCTTGGTCTATAAATCGGTTGAGGTGGCTTTGTGTGTTTTTTAAGGTTATGTCGGAAAAACAGGCATAGAGGATTTACTAATGCATATTTTACTTGGAAAGTAGTGTCTATGAAATATGCACCAGCACGTTCCATCTCTGTGTTTCTTCACATCACTTCTAGCTATGCCTTTAGATATAAGTAATATTTAGACCTTATCTTCTTTTTCTTTAATGAAAATCACTGAGATTAAGATGACATCCATCTATTTCTCTTAAACCTTCCTCTAGGGCAGATTAGGGAGTTGTATATTTCTTTCATTTAAGCAATCTGTTTTCGCCTTGATAATGGGCTTTCCCTTTCATGCAACATTTTTTTATTAGGAGATTCAGTGCAAATCATTGTGAAATTTCTTTTCTGTAGAGTGTTGTCTTTATTTGCTTGACCTAATGACTAGTTTATCCTTTTGCTATTTACTAGTGGAGCACGAGCGCTTCCTTCTGAAGCCTCTGATCCCTCGGTGAGTATTTCAGCCGGATTAATTCGCTCATGAAATATTTATTGTTTTATGTCTAATATGTTGGACTTAATCTTATTCTATTAGTTTATTTCCCCTATGTGACCTTAATTTAAAAGACAGTGCATGAGTGCATCATTGCAATAATGTGCGATGCTAAAAGTAGAAGGCGGTATTCACATTCTGTTGCATAAGGGGCCTGAGTCTCAAAATAGGCTGGTTGCATTGCAGTTTTTGCATTGTGCTAACACAAGCCTCTCTTTGTGCTGAAAGGGATGGCTCAAAGCATTCGTGCCGTAAAAGCACTTTTTTCCAAGATTTACAAACCTCCTCACTCGTGTATATTAATGAAGCAGGACCTGGCTTATGATTCTTAGTGAAAATGAGTGACTGCTGGAACAAAGTCATCCAAAGGAAGGCAGATATATATGACAGCATTCAAAACCACAATGTGCCAGCACTGTGATCCTGGTCACAACAAGTGGGACACTATGATTCAGATAGAAAGATGTGCATGCAGCAGAGTGCAGAACTTCTGCCTGGTCTTCACAATGTCCACATTGGAGAATAAGAGTTAAGATATCAGTAGTCGCTTACCAAACAATGTTTGTGCATGCCATAGTGAATCACAAGGGGGCAATCTTTTGTTTCCTCTTTTCCGATTTGATTTGGAAGCAATCACACTGTGGCGATTTTAATATGTAAATATAATTACCACTTGCAAGTCACTTGTGCATTGTGATTGCAGATTTTGCACTGGAAAAATCTGTTGTACTAACATTTCCAAGGCAAAGTCTTCTTAGGATCAGGCTTAACATGTTTAATGCTTTAGATTGTGGATTCTGTAAGGCAACGGGTTCTGCACATCAAATCCACCTAGATTCTTAGCTTTTTTATCAGCTGGTTTATGACCTTTTAACTGTGGGTGAGCCTTACGACCAGTGACTCACCCATAGTGAACTTACCTTAAATGCACTGCACATGTTTACAGTTAATGTCCGCCTTCTAAGATAAGGTTGCTGTGATGCAGCAATGTAAAGCGGCACTTGGCTGGTTACATGTGAACATGTGTGTGCATGAGTGTGCACACTTGTAAGGGCTGCGCGTGGGTGACTACTGTTGTGTGCAGGTCAGTAACTGTGTGACGGCAGTCTGGCGTGAAGGGGATGAAGATGGATTTGATATTGACATGTGGTAGGCCTCATAATGTGAGAGTACACTCACAGAGAAAGTCAGTGCTGTTTACTGTCCTGTCTGCAGTGAATTCCCAATAAACACCTATGGGAACGACTGACTTAGAGTGCAGCTTTTCTTCCTGTTGGCCTACAGAGGCCAGTGACGTATCAACCTGGGGTGGAATCAGCATGCCAAATCCAAATATGAGCACTCCAAAAAGCCATCTGTGCAGCTTATGGGTTTATCCAGGAATGGTATATTTCTCTGGCTCAGCTCAGGAGCAGACCCCAGGCCTTTTGTCACACTGCTGTGCCAAGTTAATTACATTTTTCAACAGCAGCAGGAACAAAGGCCTTCCCACATGCAGGGAACAATGAACAGCGCTTCCCTCACTTCCTGATGGGGAAAGAGGTAGGGATGAAGGATCTGCATCAATTAATCAGCTGTCACACTGTTCTAGGGATGGACTAGCCCAATCCCACTGAACAAAAGAGGGAGCCCAGACCTCTGGAACCAACACAGTATGTGGCTTCTTTTAAAGATTTGGTGGTAAAGGCCCTTGCAGCAATGTCAGTGAGAGGTGGAGCTTCAGAGCAGATGTGACTAGTGACTCCTGTCCCAGCAGGTTGTGCAGGAGGGTTGGAACAGTGGGAGGCAGGTGTTTTGGCATCCCTGGATAGGCCAGAGATGCCTCCTGGAACCTTCCACCCCCATTTAAAAGGTCATGTACAAGGGGGAGAGCTTATTTGTGATATTCGGTTCGACACTGGAACTGGAGGCAGCGGCCATGGACAACAGGAAGGAGGAACCCCCTGCTATCCATCCGGACTAAGTACTCTGACTACAGTTGCCCCAAGGACCAATAGGCTCTTCCCAGGACCAGGGAAGCTGGTCCCCTTACATCCCATGAGGACAAGTCGGGGGAGAGATTGGACTTCTGTGCCAAGGAGGAGAGGCTGGTTTATGGATTGGGGGCTAGGGACCCCCATCTCCGGGCCTGTGATGACCTTAGTAATGGGGAGCTCTATAGCACCTCCCCCAAACAAGAGAAAAAAGAGGCTGGCCTCAGGATCCCAACTCCAGGCACCAACAAGAATAAGAAGGAAGGGACAGTGCCTTTTCACTCCCCTATCTGTAGCAGGCATGCCCCACTCCCAGTGATTGTGTTGGAGGGAAGTAGGTTGGTGCCACACAAGGTTGTTTCCTGCTTGCAGGAGTCGGCAGGGAAGCATAGACTGTCAGCTGTCATGGCTTTATGAGGGAGTGCAGACTGTGCGAGGAGCTGGCTGAGGCAGTTCGGGGTGGACTCCCAGGGCTGCCTTTACAAAGTGCTGCATTCGAGGGGCCCGGAGGGACAGGGCACCCTCAGAAAAAAGCTGCTTGTTGCAAAGCCGTGTGGCAGTAAAAACAAAAAGAATCAAGTTAGTTGCTTTACCTACACAGCGGGTGACCTGCTCATTAAACATTTACTGCTCTTGGAAGAAAACCCCATAGACCCCTGCAGGGCTTTTCATTGTTGGACATTTTCCCTCCTTGTGGTGACCTCAGGATGTCAGGAGCACAGTAAAAAAAAACAAGGAAGCGTGGTGGGCTGCATGAGCACAGCAGCTCCCCCATTCAGATTTTTTACAAAGTCAAGAAATTCAGGACCCTGCCCAGATATTCCAACATTTTGAAAGTACTACCTGGGCTGGAGCATGTGCTCTTCAGCTGAAATGGGCTGAGTGTATTGTTACAGTCATTGTGGCCTGAAGGTGTCTAATAAAAGGTACATTTTGTACAGTGTCTTCTTAGGGCTTAGTCTATGGTTACATGTTGTGTGATCAAAATGTGATGCTCTCTATGGGATGTTGCTAGGATTGAGTTTAAATGATTTGAGAATATATAAAGCACACAGACCCATGTGAAATTTGTTTTCAAATGATTTACTGATATGATAATATTGACAGTGATTACTGATCAAAATGTATAAGCTTTATTAATCTTACACATGGTTGTTATTGATTATTGCATTTACTCTTGAAATAATGAAGCCTTAACATGTCGTTTGTCGATCTGGAACCCTTGACTAACTAAATAGACATACCTGATGTGTTTTTGTGAACCTGCAGAGGGTCAGCACTGTCATCAAATGTATTTCCACCAGCCTTATGTATATTTGCAAATTATTGCATAGTATTAAGTAGTGTGTGTGTAATAACTGTACTTTTACTTTTCTAAAGAAAAAGTACAGACTAGACAATTATTTATTGAGTGTTATTAATGTGTGCCAGCGAATGGTGATTACTAATCCACGCCCTCCCTTGAAGACGCTTTGCTCTCTCCACTCACTACCCTAAGAGCCAAGGACTACAATGGGGTGTTCATTTTCCAATGTAGGGCAAATTTAGACCCATTACTTGTGCAGGCCACACTTCTAATGACCCTTTCCCTTACAGATTCTACAAATAGTACTATTCACTTTCATTCTTAAATAATCAATGATTTCAATGAGCTCTATCCATAAATCAGATAGCCTTAATTACAACTTTGGCAATGTGCACTATATTCCTTGCTGCTACTTACCAAATCTTGCCTTGTGCTGATGTCTGCTCATGTTGTCTTATGTTTTTAACATTTCTAGAGCACATGAATACCAAAACGGTGTCTTGGTGCAGCATTCCTGAGTAAGCTAAAATCTCTGTTTATTGAATAACTAAGTTTTGAAAGCCTTCCTGAGGCTGTCAGAGGGAAGAGAGTCCTAATGGAGCTGGGAAGGCTATTCCAGAGTTTCGTGGCCCCCACTGTGCTTCTGACGCCCCAGTTTGTTTTATGAAACCTGGGGAGAAGCATCAGTTTCGCTCCTTCCGAGCGGAGGCAACTACTTGGGGAGTACCATTGCAGCAACCACCTCAAGAACTGGGGTCCGGTACCATGAAGCACTTTAGAAGTAATGAATAAAGCTTTGAAGTTAATACAGTTTCTGACTGGAAGACAGTGCAGATGTTGAGGGTGCTTTCTTACTGATTGGAACTTGGGGATCCCTAACAGAAGCCTTCTGAATCATCTGCAGCTTTTGTAGCTGATTCTCAGGCATACTAAAATAGAGCCAGTTGCAATACTCCAGCTTGGAAAGAACTATCGATGTTACTAAGATTTTTTCTGCAATCTGCTGGAATAAAAGGCAGAATTTTCTTCATCACTTTAAGTAGACAGAAGCTGGATGAGGAAACGGCATGGACTTGAGCCTCAAGTCAAAATTCAGTTTTGCATCGATGATCACTCCCAAATTTTTTGCTTTGGGAACAGGAGTGGGTACTACCCCCAATTTGTCAGGCCACCGTATATCCAACCAGTTGTGGAAAAAGTTGCCAAAGAGGACTATATCTGTTTTTCCTGAGTTCAGTTTAACACAGTGTGAACTCATCCAGGAGCTGACTGCCAACATATAAAGCCTAATTCATCATTGTTAAATCCGGTCGCAAAGGGCCAGATTCTGAGAATCTGGCCCTTTGCGAGCGGTATTTTTGCATTTGGGATTCATCATCCCAAATGCAAAAATCGCTATTTAAGAATTCGCATATTTGCTAGGAATAGCCTGTAAGGAATCTCTATTAGAGATTCCTTAAATGCTATTCTTGAAACATTTTTAAATTGCGAATTAGCAAAAATTTCCCGCTATTTACTGCGAGGTCAAACCTCGTGGTAAATAGCGGAAACTTAGAAAAATGCATTTAAATGCTTTTTTCTAAGTTTCATGTTACACACACATGTCCTTGGGACATGTGTGTGCGCAACACCAATGTAGCATACATTTCAGGGGTGCTACAGGGTGTCCTTTGGAAACCCCTGCACCCTTGAAATCGCAATTTCAATATGCGAATCGCTAAATGCGATTCGCACATTGAAATGTCTTCCCATTCATTCCTATGGGCCTTTGGGCCCATAGGAATGAATGGGGAGATATTCCTTAATTGCAATTAGCAATTTGCTAATCGCAATTAAGGAATAATTAGAAATCGCAATTTATTTAGCGATTTTTTAATGAATAGCATTTTGCTATTCCTTAATAGCGATTCCTTAATAATCGCTATTAAGGAATAGCAAATACTCACCTTGATGAATCAGGCTGAAAGTCCCTAAATCTATTGACCAGAGGCAGACTGTTTTATGAACGGACAGGACAATTTGAGTGTGGTCTTCATAAGATGTTAGTGTCAAACTGGAAGATCTGATTAGTGCTGTTAATTCTGATACATAAATGTTAAAAAGAGTAGGACTCATTGAAGACTGTGGGACCCCACAGGGGAGGGCAAGGGAAGGAGATTCATAGCTGCCCAGAGCAACCAATTGTGCTCTTCCTGACAAGAAAGATGAGACCAGTGATAGTGCATTATCCTTAATGTCCAAAGAACTCAAACGAGTAGAAGATTAAGGTCGATCATGTTGAATGCTGCCGACAGGTCGAGCAAGATAAGAGCCGCAGCATCCCCTACATCTAGAACTGCTCTGATTTCATCTGTGGCTTTGATTAGGGACATTTCAGTGCTGTGGCCTGCCCTAAAGCCAAACTGGGTCTCATCCCAAAAATAATTTTCTTGAAGATAGTTTGATAGCTGATCATTCATGACTTTTTCCACCACTTTAGTCGGAGGTGGAAGACGCAAGATAGGTCTATAGTTATTCGGTTCGGCTTGGTTTTTTCAAGATTGGCAACACCAACGCCCTCTTCTAAATGGAGGGGAAAACTCCTTCCTTAAACATAGAATTAAAGATGGTAGTGAAACGTGATCTGAGAATTACCGGAACCTGTTTGAATATCATGGGGGTGAAGGGTTATAAGGAGAACCCGATTTGGCCTGGTGGATTAGGGCTATTATCTGATCATTGGTTACTGGAATAAATTCTGTGAATACTGAAGAGCTGGGGGATTGCAGTTCTGCTGAAGTTTGAGGCTCAGACCTGGGCATATTCTACTTTATTTTGAAAGTTCTGGGCTAGGGAGTTACAAAAAACTTGAGAATGTTCTTTAACAGCTTTTACCAGAGAGTGTAGTCAATTTAGCTATCACTAGGAATAATTCCTTGGTGGAGTATGTAGTCTCCTCGATTAGCATAGAATAATGGGAGCACTTTTCCTTAAAGATGAAATCTTTGTATTCTGATAGCAAAGTTTTGCACAGGGAGAGCTCATTCTTGTTGTAATTTGATCTCCAACGTCTTTCTTGTCATCTGTATTCTTGTTTTTTCATTCTAAGAGCTTCTGTGAACCAAGGAGCAGGCAGGACTTTCCTATTGGTTGAGGCTTTTTTGTAAGGAGCCAGGCTGTCGGCTACCGACATGAGCCAATGGTTAAACTGAGCGGAGGCAAGGTCCGCTTTCTCAGGCAGTTTAGTTTGGGAACGAGAAAGATTGAGACTAACCATATTGTTGTCCACCTGTTTCTAATTAGGGTTAGACATGTTAGACCTATTAGAGGCCCTTTCCGGAACATTGAGAGGGACATTGAGCTCGAAGAGAATTGCAAAATGGTCGGTCCATGGTAGTGGTAAAATCGCTTTAATATTAGTTGACTCACTGTTAGTAAACATTCCATCTAGGGTAGTGGGTTGAGAGTGGTAAGAAGCCCATTTTTGCCCCCTGGTGGGCAGTAGAGTAGCATCCTTTTAAAGTAAAATTGTTTAGCTATTTTAAATTAAAAAGCAAAGCTTTGCATTCTTGGGAGGATATAGGCTCAAAGGTGGCTTTGTAAATATCACGGCAAATCAAAGCAGACCTCCTTCTTTTTTGTGTGCTCTATCATGGCTGAATACTATAAACCAGGATGGACAGCAGTACAGAAATCTGGGCCTGCTGCCTTGTCCGCCCTTGTTTCTGTAATAAAATGCAAGTCTAAACCTTGAGCATCGATCAGCTCAGTGATATCGAGTTTGTGCTTAGGCAAGGAGCAAGCATTTATTAGTGCACCGCGCGTCGTTTGAAGAGATATGGCAGTGGCCCCCCAAGATGGTGACATAGAAGAACATAACGGACGCGGCGGCATTGCGTCGCAAGAGAGAGTGAAGCCACAGTTAGAGCAGGTCCAGAGAAACTAGATTGTCCCTGGTTTATAGAAGGTCAGAAGAGTGAAGAAGGCTAGTAGGGGCAAAGTCTGACATTGGAGCCTCACTCTTATAGGCTTAAAGGAACTTAAAATGTACAACACATGCCACAGCGGTACATTGAAACTGTTTAGAATATTGTCACTGCACATTTCATTCGTTGCAGCCTCTTACCATGTTTTTGCTTGTGCTGACACCTGCCCGCCACACCTACCCATCCTTCTGAGAAGACAAATCCCACCGGAATGGAGCAGAGCAAAAAAATGAAAAAAATCTGAAGTGGAGTCTGACATTAAAACCTTGCTTCTATTCTCTCTTTTTGAAAGTCAGTTCTGTGAAATTATTATAGGGACATTGAGCACTACCAGAGTATTTGTCAAACCGGTTGCAATGTCTTTCAACTGTGCAAGTCAGCACTGCAGTGCCAAATTAGATGAAAATTTGACAGGCGGATATGAAAAGCCTTACTGTTTGTATTGCTTACCTTCACAAATGTTTAGCTAGGGCTATGTTTTAACAATAGGACATTTTCCACAAGTTAAAGAAAAGGTCCTGCATCCCTAATCCGTAGACTAGCTATTTGTTGCAGTGTTTTAATGAGCTACATTTGAGAAATTTGAGGCAGCAGTGGAACTTAGAAGTATCTGTCCTGTTTTAAAGCAGTGTCAAAAACACAAGTTACAGACTACTCCAGGATTTTAAATTAGGTCGACTTTAGCCTCTGGAAAAAATATATAAGTGTGTTGTTTATAGTTATGTATTAAGAATATTACGAAAATATTTACAACCTCTATTGACATGGACATCGAGGGATGATTCCTTCTTTTAGACCTGTGCAAACGTATACCGTCATTGCGGGATGAAAGGGCAGGAACAGTTCTTGTTGAAAAAGCTAATCAATCCCTAGTCCATTTAATTAGCGTTTGACCAGAGGTTTTCTGGGCTAAGAGAAAGTGACTGCGGCCTCTTTTTTTTTAAATGGGAATTTGCATGTGCCGGTAGGGGCAGAGTGGGGGGTAGTATACTCCGGCATACGGCCGACCGGAGGTAAGTACATAAATAAATAAATAAAACAAATTACATTGCAGGCGCTGCAACGCAAATGCCGTTGCAGCGCGCTCAAAGTAATTCATTTTATTTATTGATGTACTTACCTCCGGTCGGCCGTTTGCCAGAGTCTACTACTCCCCAATATGCCCCTCCCCTGCCCCGCCACACTGCCCCGCAACACTCCCACTATGAGCCGCTACTGTGTAGATCACAAAGTGTATATAATGCAAATAGGTCAATGGGTTCAGCTTTGCTAAGAGACAACCTTTTGTTACCTGCAATTTATACATTAAATCCTAATATCGAACAGTGAATTATTAACTGCCACAGAACAGCATGCACACTGCAATGTATCGATTGGCTAATAGATTAATGCTGCAAAATGGGTTCATTTGGGTAATAATCAATTATTATTATTAAAGACAACCCCCAACCATGGTGTTCCATTTTCAATTCTGCTTCTGTGCTTCTACAGAACAAGAACTCTTAAACTATCCTGCCTATGAGTATAGATGACATGTGATTCCTACACCTTGTAGTCCTCTGCCTTATGTAACATTTCCGATACACTGATTTGCACACCTATGATTGATTGTCTCTGTGTAATGTGTGATGCAAATTGCTCTGACACCCTACACTGGTATGAGTGACGCTATATAACAAACTAAGTGAATCTGAAAAAGAGTGGTTATGGAGAATTGAAGGGCACTGTTTAAAGATGGTGGTGAGGGAATCCGTGGCAGAAGTGGTCACCACATCCATGACGGATGTGGGGGACGCCAACACACATCGTCGCACCGGGCGCCTCCAGCACTAAAGCCGTCCCTGAAACCACCCACGTGGTATATGTACTGGAATGTGTGTGCGGAGTTAAATGTAAATACAAAAATGAATATAATGGCAGCACCATATGTGCCCTTGGAAAAGAATTCTGGAACATGTTAGGGTGGTACAAAACAAGCATGTAAGCTACGTCAAAGCTAAACATTACTTACAACAACATAACAACAATTAGAAGACCATTAGATACTATGGCATAGCATATGTGCCTAGAAACGAAAGGAGTGGAAATAGGCTTTTGATGCTACAGCAACTAGAATACAGATTGATCATAAGACTATGAACAAAGACTTTGGTGGGGCTTAATGCTGACGAGGACCATACATGTGTTACTGACTACAGGAGAGAACAGAATTTAACATCATTTAAATTGATGGCATTGTATTTGCAAGTAGTAACTACATGACCTTATAGAGATAAAATATGCAAGGGAAAGACATGGTTTTTAAAATATTCAATATATAAGTTTCTCAGATAATGGTAACAGTCAAGATCATATATCAAATAACATGGAGAGCAACACTGTTATCAATTTGTCTGAAGTCGACCTAAACAAAGCTGAATTGCAACTTCTGTCATTGGGTCTGTCATATTGCCCCAGAAACTCATTCAATTATGTACAGACTAGGGTGGACGTATTTAAATTCATACGGAAACTCAAGTTAAAAAAGCATTTCAAACTGTCCAGTGCGCAGTCTAAAGCAACCGACATCGTCAGTAACAATCAACCCTCCAATGTGTTCTCTATTTCCGATACCAAAGCTCTGGTGGTAGCACAGGAACTGGCACTAGAAGAAGATTTTGTATCTGGTGTGACTCAACAAAATCTGAGGAGGGCATGCATAATGACTAATCTCCCATGTGCCACTAACTTTAAACCACCGTCAACATTCTGCCCTATAATGCCAAAGGACAACATTGATGCATTTGGGGACATGGTGGTGGAAGAACTGAAGAAGCTACAAAATAACACCACACGCAAGAAGAGATGTATGAGATATATGGAGAAGGAATACAGCAAACTCATCAAGAAATTAAGGAGTGACTCCAATCTCATAATTAATAAAGCGAATAAAGGAGGTAACACTGTCATCTGGCCTCGAGACCAATATACGGCGGAAGCGAAACGTCATTTAAGCAACGCATCCTGTTATAGAAAGGGCAACTTTATAGACATTTTGCGCCTCAAGGACTAAGTACATAAAGATTTAAACGAATGGAGGCGTGAAGGTCTTTTAAGTAAACAGGAGCATGCCTTTTTGAAAAATGAGTTCCCTATAACCCCTTTCTTTTATCTGATACCGAAGATACACAAACAAGTAATTCCAGTGCCTGGCCGTCCTATTATTTCGGCCCAAGGCAGCCTGTTAGAATCAGTGTCTCGGTATGTAGATCATTTTCTCCATGAGTTTGTGGAAGCATTACCTTCTTATATCAAGGACACGGGACATTTCTTGTCCAAAATCAATGATGTATTATGGGACAATGAATCGGTATTAATAGCGTTGGATATAGACTCGCTCTATACCAGCATAGCACACCAGGATGGGCTGAATGCGGTAAAATATTTTCTAAGTAAACGTGATATTGCCTTTACCCAACATAGTAACATGCTGCTGAAAATGTTAGAACTTTGTTTAAATAACAATTACTTTTTGTATAACAAGGAAGTATATCAGCAGCTAAGAGGAGTGGCCATGGGGGCATGTTTTTCCCCCACTTATGCATGTCTTCATGTAGGGTGGTGGGAGGAACATGTCCTCAGGGGTTCTCTGGAGGCCAAATTTCAAAATAGAATTTCGCATTTTTGGCGCTTTATTGATGATGTTTGTCTGGTGTGGAGGGGATCTGTGGATTCTGCAATTGAATTTGTTAAAGAGATTAATAAGAACCAGCTCAACTTGAAATTTACATCTCAAATAAGTAAAGAAAAAATTCAATTTCTGGACGTTGAAATCTATGTCCAGAATGAGGGACTCCAGACCAGGCTTTATAGAAAGCCTACAGCGGGCAACTCTATTTTGCACGCTGGTAGTGCGCACCCAGGTCACCTCGTGAAAAGCATCCCGTATGGGGAATTCTTGCGTATTTGCAGGATTTGTAGCTCTGAGGAGGACCTGATAAAGTGCCAAACAGAAGCATTCCAGAGATTCTTGGCCAGAGGTTATAACTCCACGGCCCTGAGGGAGGCAATGTCTAAGGCCAATGAGCTCAACCGAGCAGACTATCTAAAAACAACCACAGCTGTCAGAACCAGACAGGAAGGATCATCTGAGGTCCCTGATAGACTGGGATTGATTACCACCTTCAATAGTGAGGAGAAAAAATTGAGAGGCATTCTCAGAAAGCATTGGCCACTATTAAAAACTGACATCACGATAGCACCCTTGTTACCTGAAGAGCCAACTTTAACTTTCAGGAGGGCACCCTCGATGCGGGATGCCTTGGTAAGATCTATCCCAGAGGTTATCCCCAAAAAGGAGGGTCTATTTGACAAGTCAGGTTTCTATCGGTGTATATCATGTAGGGCCTGCAAGTTTGGAGTTTCCACTAAGGAATACAAAACTGCTTTTGATGCTTCCCCTATTTCCATTAAGGGGCATTATACATGCCGGTCTGAGTTTGTAGTTTATGTGCTCCAATGTACTTGTGGGCTCAGGTACGTTGGGAGCACTAAACTACAGGCCTTCAATAGAATACTCCAGCATCTCAGGGCCATAGTAAACACAGATGAAAAATACCCTGTGGCTCGTCACTTTGGCCTGGTACATCAGAAAAATGTAAGTCACCTAAGCTATTACATAATTGATGGAGTCCCTAAGAGCATCAGAGGGGGCAACAGGGAAAAATCCCTCAGACAATTGGAAAGCAAGTACATTTTACTATTGGACACGAGGATCCCAAATGGCCTCAATACGGGGGAGGACCTTCATTGCTTTTTATAACATCACAGCATAAGAAATAGCTATGCTGATATTATTAGGCGTAATATTTAGTCCCTCCGTATGTCCATTTACAAGCGGCTTCTAATTCTGGGAAGGCTAGCTGAGTTATATTGTACTTGTAAGAAATGTGGGCAGTACATGGGGCATCATCGAACCTGCACACAAGATAAGAATTCCATCTTTGTACTGCATTGGTGTCTGAGGTTCTCATCCCCTATTGCTAAACCAGTTCCCCTCGCATTTGTGTATATATCTTCCATCAAGCACATCATTGATTACAATTTGGACACATTTGATCGATTCCATCTCAAATTCTGTGTGTACCAGCTGATAAGTAATGTCCAAACTGTTATGTTGTGATACCCTTAAGGCACTATGTCTTAATGTTTTCTCTAATGATTGAGATTGTGTATATACTACGGTATTTATTTGTATGGGGTATCCATTTTGCAAAGTACTTCAGTCACGTTTAATTTAATGTTGGGGAGCAGGGTAGTAGTTGTATTAACTCTTGCACATGTAAACCTCCTAATTGGTATAACATGGTAAAGCATGAGTATCTCCCAATTTTTATAATTTTGACCAGTGTGTTAATTTTTGATAAACTAGTCACATATCAATCACATATTTTGATTCTTTTTTCTGAATCTCAGGTTAGTTCAGATTACACCTTGATTTATGGGTTCTCTTTCCCCCCCTTTTTTGCACACTAGGTGGTCACGTTAGGGGTCTTACGCGCCAATCGACTGGGGTTTGTGAACGGGTAAAATTTATATTGAATAAGAAATATAATTGCGCATCATCATCGGATCTTGCAAACATACGAAACGTAGAACGGTTTAGGGTTTGTAAATATCTGAAACAGCAATCTCGATGGATTCACATGTACATAATGTATAGTAATAATGGCATAATGATATTATGAATTGATCGATTGTACATAGATTGTACATATGAACATTGTAATCAGTTTATAGATTGTAAATAATCTGCCATGTTTATATCCATTTATTTGTCTGTTTTCTACTTCAGGATGAAGTGCATTGAGTGATTTTTTCAGTTTCTATCATTTCTCCCGCCCCTCTTGTTGATTGGTAACCCTTTATATACATTTTCATTGGTTTTGTTCATCATGTGATCAAGGTCACCGTGGAGTGACCGAAACGCGTCATGCTGGCGAAATCGTGTGAATAAACTCTGTTAATATTGCACCCTTGCGCTGTGGAGTGGTCTGTACCTGTGGTATCCGGTGTGGCAGATTGGACCTGGTCCTGATTTGAGGCAGCGGAACAGGATTGTGAATTGCATATATATATATATATATATAATTACCTACTGGCGATAGCCAGTAGGTATATATAGTTAGGATTTGTTTCCTATGGGATTTCTGAAAATTCTATGTCGAATAACGTTGGCGTTTGTGGACGGAATTGGCTGAAAATTTCAGGAAAATGGCACATTTTGTTTCTGAGCAGCCCCTGGAAATTTGGGGGGGTTTCGTCAAGGGCGGGCCGAGAAAAAAGGGGGGTCCCAAAACGCGTTTTTCCCATTCATTTTTCCATAGGGCGGTTGGACTCACTTTTAGCTCGAACGGCTGAATGGATTTACACGAAACTTGGCAAAATTGTAGATATGGTTTGCCCGACGTGCCTTTGCTATGTCTCAATATATGTGCTCCAGTGGATTTTGAGAAATTAACGTTTTAAAAAATATATATATCTGTGACAGCGCTCCGGTTAGCGCCCCGGTTCGCGTACCGGAAGCGTAACGGAACTTTGCGAAGCGAAGCTGATTGGCTCTCCGGTGTCTGTCAACATTCTAAACAGTCCGGAGCGGCCGCCATCTTGTTTCTCGGTAGGATCGAGAGACAAGAAGTGGTGAAAAACGAAGGGGCAAATGAAGGAAAGGGGGCAAGGTAGACCCCTCCTGACCCCCTAGAATTGATGACGGGGATATTAAAGTGCCCCGCGGGGCAAAAAAAAAAATAATGTTTGCGATTTTTCGCCGTAGAGGCGCGTCCCGGTACCCGAACCGGGCAACTAACCGGGCAGCTAACCGGCAGCGTAACGGGAGTCTGAGGAGAAGCTGATTGGCTGTCAACATTGTAAACAGTCCGGAGCGACCGCCATCTTGTCTCTCGGTAGGATCGAGAGACAAGAGGTGGAAAAAAAAAGGTGTAAATTAAGGAAAGGGGGTAAGGTAGACCCCTCCTGACCCCTTAGGATTGATGAGGGGGCTATTAAAGTGCCCCGCGGGGCAAAAAAAAAAAATTGCGATTTTTCGCGTTAGAGGCGCTTCCCGGTACGCGAACCGGGCAGCTAACCGGCAGCGTAACGGGAGTCCGCCATCTTGTGTTTTTGGGGCGTCCGGTTCGCGTACCAGGTAGCGGTCCGGTAAGCGTAACAAGGGGAAAACCAAGAGAAACAGTAAAATAAAATTTAAGGGAATAGATTTCCACCAAACTTGCCAAAATTGTAGGGACTGTTTGTTTGATGTGCCTTTGCAAGGCCTCAAGATATGTGCACGTGTGGATTTTGTCTAATTAAGGTTAAAAAAAATATATATATCTGTAAGCGTGCTCCGGCGCGCTTACGTTACGGGTTTTGTTTGCGCTGCAGAGCCGATACGTCACACATATGTAAAACATATTTAAACTAAAGAAAAACACACAGACACTGGATGATGTCATCAGTGATGTCATCAGTGATGTCATTTGAGATGTCATCCGTGATGTCATCAGTGATGTCACTGACCATGTCATGAATGATGTAATATGTGACATCATCAGCATTGGATTGCGGATGCGCGAAATATATAGTTAGTGCAACTAACTATATATGGAATTTCATTGGTTTTATATCAATAAAATGTCCAGCTAACTATATATGGTCTCTAACCTATGGTTTTTTCAGTGAATATATATATATATATACATATATATTAAACACTCCAGGAAGCACTGAAAGGAAGGCCACAGGAAGCTTGGTAAAGTTCATTTAATAAATCAAACACTTGCCAGCAGTCATTGCACAAAGCTCCAGGCTTCTTCGTTTTATTTCTTTGCCAGACGCGTTTCAGGATATAGAAGTCCTTTCTTCAGTGGCAGATTGCAGAAATGAAAACTCGCGCTGTTAATGTCCAATTTAAAACACCTGCCCATGTGTTGGTATTTTTGCTTTATCTAAGGAGTGAACAGCGCACCCACTTGGGATTAATTGACTACAAACACCATGATGCAGCGGGAGTGCAACGCCCACATGGGCAGGTGTTTTAAATTGGATATTATATATATATATGAACCTGTAACTATCTGTGTGCAATAAATCCGCCTTGGTTTTGACCCCCGCGAGTGCAGTTTCTCTGTTTGTGTACAATTATATATGTATATTTATATTTATATATATATATATATATATATATAATGGAGAATGGAGACAGTAAAAGAAACCTCAGGCATTTGAAAAAGGCTCAGCGCCGAAACATGTTATACCAAGGTGACAATAAACAGTATCCAGGAGTGCAGCTGTGTCCCCTTGTCTACTTTCAGGGGAGGAGAGCGTGTGAAATATTTAGCATGCAGCCTGTGACACGCAGGGGACCCTTCCAACAAGTGTTCGAGGTAATCAGTGGCAAGAGCAAAACAAAGTATTTCCACATGATTGGAAACCTCAGAACTGCCCCAAACCATAGGGAGCAGAGGTACTGCTGTGAAAGAACAGTCCGTGACTTCATGGAGAGACGCGTTCACTGAATTAACGTCTCCTGGTATGCTTACGTATGGTTATTGTGGCTGGAAGTAGGGGGCCATGAGACTGCTTGACTGCCATAAAATAACGCTGAGGTTTTTAACTTGACCACGTTTTAAAACAGCCCGTACTCACCTTGAGAAATACCAAAATCAGGGCTGAAGGAGACCTTCTTCCTTGTCTAAAACAAGATGCATGATGGAATTTGCAGTTGATGACACTGTACTGCGTGAATGTTCTCCAAGCAAATGAGGGCAGGATGTGCTTCCGCCAATGGGAATGAAGGAGCACATTTAAAAAGGAGACAGTAAAAGAAACCTCAGGCATTAGAGGCATTTGAAAAAGGCTCAGCGCTGTAACATGCTATGCCAAGGTGACAATAAACAGTTTCCTGGAGCCCCGCTGTGTCCCCTTGTCTACTTTCAGAGGAGGTGATTGTGTGAAATATATATACATACACACCCTGGCACAAGTAATGGAATAATATCTAAAATGTAATTGTCCTCATACATTTGTTCACCCCACTGATTTTCGAGGATTTGGTGGAAGTCCATGAGGCTCCTCTGAGCTAAAAGTATATTCAGGGGGGGCTTGGTCTTTTCTCCACCAGAGAAACTGGATTAACAGTGTTGTTCTGCAACATATCTGAAATATCATGGATAACACCCATTGTTTCCTTACATTCAAGAACAAAGAAACATATATTTCCACAGAATCCACCCACACACACCTGAAATCGATCCTGTTCAAGCTACAATAAATGCTGGATTCTCCTTCCCATCTAATAAGTGGTCCAACTCTGGATGCTAAGAAGGGAATGGTATAGTCTGGTATGCTACTGATGGTAAGGGCTAACAAGTGTGCATTCCTACCACTGACTGAGGATTGTGCTCTTGTTGGGGGTTCTACAATAGTTGATCATCTTTATTCATTAGAAGCAACTCCTTGCAGAAGCTTCATGCCAGAAATAGAGTAAATACTGGAGATGGAGACCACTTTTCATGTCTCCCACTGCTTATTTCAATAAACCTCCTGATTTCTCTCAAAATAGCATCAGTCCTAAGAATGTGAGATAAATAAAATAAGATTCTGTCTTTCCTGACTGAAGCAAATTTGGACACATCGCACAACTATGAAAGCTGGGTCTGTAGCAGATACAAATCACAATATTAGCAAAAAGCAATTATTTTTCCATCATTAACAAACAGTGTGAAAAATCCAAACCATTCTTCACTGCACTCCGTAGAATATTGAATTCTTGCAACTGTGGCTCATTCCAATAGGGAGCAGAGGATTAAGCTACAGCCCTGACTGATAAAGATTTGCTTGAAAATTGTGTTAAATATGTTTTGTGTCATATGAATCAGGTCCACTGCATCTTCATCTTCAATGTAACTGCTGATTTTGCTTCCAGACAAGAGCACAGGAAGCCTGCACTCATGAAAGATGCAGAGGAATGGTTTTGTAAACCCATGGGAAGAATAAAACCTTGTTAACAAACACCATTTTATCACCGTAATGAAACTGGCCTAGCAATACTCCTTTGAGTTGGAAATCTATCAAGGCTTATCTAAATGCATGTTAGCAAGCATATGGGCCAGGTCCTCATATGGCTCCAGAATCATGTTTGTTCTCCAAATGGTCCAGACTTCACTCAGGAGAAGCATCTACAGAAACCTTGTTGCTTTGAAAGCCTGCCATTGTAGTTTCCTTAGAGCCATCTTAGCGCAATTTGATGGAGCTGTTTCCTGTCCCATTTCGGACAATTTAGTAGTGGAGACAAAGACCTGTGCTACAAGAGGGAACAGGCTAATTCTAGATCATCTATGTTGTTGATAGGCCTGTCCTCCTAAGAGTTGTCTTCCCCCGATCCTTTTGCCTTCTTTCCTCATATTGTTGCAGAATTCGTTTTTGCTGGAATTAAGACTCTGTGTATTTTACCACTGCTAACCAGTGCTGAAGTGCATGGGCTCACTACTTAAAACATGGTAACATCGGTTTATACCTGATTGGCATATTTAATTTACTTATATGTTCCCCTTCATGAGACACAATCTGGCTTAAGGCCACAATACAGCACAGAATCAGCACTCCTTCTATCGTATGTGTCGCTATGAAGAGCGGCTGATGAAGGGAAAACTGCTGCACTTGTCATGCTAGACCTAAGTGCAGCATTTGACACAGTACGGCATGGTTTGTTATTAGAATGGCTGTGGTCACAGGGCATAAGAAGAAGAGCTTATAAATGGCTTGCTGATTTTTTACTTAGGTGCTCTTTTCAGGTGTTTCAGAAACCCTTCATCTCTAAGATTATCACCCTCCAGCAGGGAGTAATTCTGGTATCTGCTCTGAGCCCTACCTTGTTTAACCTGTATCTTCGTCCTCTGTCAGACATAATCGAACATAATCGAACGACATGGGGTGAGGTTCTTGTTGTATGCTGATCATCACTCTGGCACAAGATGATGGCAGAGCTGCAGGGAACTTCAAATCTTGTTTGTTAGATCTTGTAGTTTGGATACTAGTTGTCTGTAGTTAAATGCAGACCAGACAGAGGTTCTGGTGATTGGGAAACAGCCTTCAATATGGTCTTCCCCGTGGTGGCTGGAGGAATTGGGCCCCATTCCAAATCCTAAATCAAAAGACAAACATCGGGGATCCTAAAAGACAAACATCTGGGGATCCTTTTTGATGATCAGCTATCTTTTGAAAACCAGATCAGGGACACAACTAGCACGTTTTGGAGTGTTAAAGTTGCTAAGTAAGATCTTAGAGCTCTTGCCGGACTCGCCAAAAAAAGATCTTAATTCAAGCGCTATTAGTGTCCTGACTTGATTACAGTAATGTACTCTATCTGGAAGTGTCGGACGGCAGGCTGGATATGCTTCAGAGAGTTCAGAACGCAGCTGCCCGGATGCTTTAAAAAGGCCAAAACAGATGAACACTAGCCCAGGTATTGAGGAACTCCACTGGCTTCCCGTAAAGCATTGAGTCTCTTTTAAGGCACTATGTTTTACTCATAGGATACTGAATCAAAGGAGTCCAAGCTATTTGTTTCCTCTGATTCAAGCCTATACCCCCTCTAGACACCTTCAGTCTGGTGAAGCAGCCCTGACTGTAATCCCTATAGTGTGCAGAATGCGCCAGGGGGGCAGTTCCTTTAGATTTCTGGCAGCTAAACTCTCGAACTCATTGCCATTGACTCAGAGGCTCAATCCTTCAGAAGCAAGTTTCCGTAAAAATCTCAAGACCTGGCTGTTTTAGCAAAGGCAATAGAGCCTCTGGCTCTTTAGCATCTCCAACTTTATTTGACTGTGAACTGGTGCTTCCTCAAACGCTGGGACAGTCCTTGGAGTAACCAGGTGCTTTATAAATCCTTTCAACATAACATAACATTGGTATACCATATACCCACGGCTGGTAAATTAAATGCTACCAGTGGGCCTACTGCACTTATTGGTCCACCCACTTAAGTAGCCCCTTAAAGCATGCCTTAGGCCTTCTACTGCAGCCTGAATGCAGTTTTAAAATGCCAGTTCAATTTCGTCAAAATAAACCCTGTGCTAAGTTTAAAAATTGCTTTTTATTACAAATAATCCACGCCTAAGGCAGGCCCTTTGTTTGGGAGCAGGTACAAATGCAATGTTTATTATCTGAGGAATTGTACTTTCAAATCCTCTATAATGGTAACAGTCAGATTTTAAATCACAATTCTGAAAATGCCCCGCTTAGAAAGTTGGCATTTTTTTGTCCTAACCATTTGGTGCCTGCAGCCTGTATCTGCATCACATGACTAGTTCTTCGATATTATAGTTTCAATATTCAGGTTGCACACCCTATTTTTACTCATTTATAAGGTTGCGCTAAAGAATAAATTGTACTCCCGCAAAGAATGGTGCTTAATAATTCAAAAGAGGCACACACCATATTTAAAATGTTTGCCCTCACAGGGATTGAAGGCCTAAAAGCTTTTTTACTGTGTAGGTCACACTTTGTGTATTTGTCCCAGACAGCCACACAATAGAGAGCCTGGGTGTTGGCAGGATGGAAAATCAAAGGCAAGATGGGGCGAAGTTCTGCACAGCCCCACTTGGACTTCAGAAAACTCTGCTTCAGCTCACATGCAAAAAAAATTACGGTAGCCTTTTGTAACTGCAGACAGATGGGGACCAGGGAAGGGATGCACGAAATTCCAGGCGCTTTTGTAGGGGGAAAACTCCAGACTTTTCTTCCACTTCAAAGGAGGCACCAGGCATAAGAAAAGGACCCCAAGACCCACTATTAAATTCACTCTTGGACCTGATCCAGACGACTGCCCTGTTGCCTGTGCCATGCTGTGTACGTCAGAAGGACTACACTGCTGCACCAAGTGGACTGCCCTGCTGCCTGAAGCCTGCCCTGTGCCCTCAGAGGACTGCCCTGTTGCTGGGGATCAGATTTCCTGCATGAGTCCACGATGTTTAGAGTAACTCCAAGGGCTATTTGGCTGGCTTTCTGATCAGAGCCTCAGGGACAGGACAGGCTCCAACCATCTTGAACCTATACGTGGACCCCGCCTGAGTGAGATCTGACCCTCCCCAAGTAGTGCCCCTCCAGTCCATCCTAGACCCTTAGAAATGGTGCTAAATGTGCCCAGATAGCCAAAATGAAAAACTTCTTTTCTGCCAAAAAGTGCTCTGAGAAACGAGATAAGGTGCGTTGCTGGTCAGCCTGACTTTGCAGCAGCATCTGCTATGTTTTTCTGGCAGCAGCGAATCCTATTCAAAGGCTCTTCAAAGAAGATGTATCTGGCCACGTGGAGCTCTCATCTGCAGTCGGCAGCTTCATCTCAATGGAGATTATCAATCTCCAAAAAAGAAACTAAGTCCGAATGTAGAAATGTTCACCACAGCTCTAGTGGCAACCCAATTGCAGCACCGCCTCCTCAGACACCGCTGGCTGCCTTGGCCCGTCGAATTTCACCTTCGTAGACATTTTTCATTGAAATTTCTTCCACCTCCATAGGTAAGCAGAGAACGGGCCCAATACACTTTGTGAATCCGCTCTGCGCTCCACAGCAGTCGACTGTACCTTTTACCTTTGCACCGGTCTCCCGCGACCAGATGTCTGCAGTTGGTGCTTTCATGTTTGATTTGGAGCTAGATTTAACTTAAAACTTTAAATATTCATAATTCCGGTTCTACTGATTGGATTTGCCAAATGTCAAAATGTCAGGTGTCAAATTATTTAATGCAATTTACTGTATTTTTCTTATTTAGATTGGGATTTTTCATGAGTTGTGTTTTCACTTTACTAAAGTTTAAGTGCTGCATAAATGTTTTACACATGTCCTCTAAATTAATACTGACAGCTTTTGTGCCAACCTACCAGAGTGTTAAGCACAAGTTAATTTAGTGACTCTTTGTGGTTCACCCTGATCGGGTTGTTGGCTGCAGAATGAGAAGGGCAGACACCTTCCATCAAACAGCAACCCAATTTCTCACAGTTGCCAACTGCCTTCCTCTTGGGTTTCTGGTTTCAATTTAGATGAGGTTTGGGGAGAAATGGCATGGTGCTGCTTGTCTTTATTAATCTACTAAGGGACCACAATGTCCGACCTAGGCAGCACTATCAGTGCCTGCAGACACTAAATCGTTAAGCAGTCTTTACCTTCCTAGCGTGACAAGATGAAGGACCATATCGGGTACATACTCAATAAATGAACCAAATGTTCTCCACATCATCCTTGAAGTCTGTTCGGAAACTTTAAACATGTGGACACCAGATTAAAAGGACATCTCAGCCATCCGCCTGCACACCATTAAGCAGATCTGTAGGTAGGAGGGGGCAACAAAGTTAATAATGTTTGAAGATCATGTCTGCTAAAATACATAGAAATATTATTAGTTATGCTGATGGATGGCCTACGTCTACATTTCCTTTACGGGCAACAATCAAATTCTCAAGGAGAGGTGTGAAGGCATCTGTGGATGGGCATCAAGTAGGACATAGTAACAACAGCGGCCCGTGCAAGTAGGAGCGGTGGGGCTGGATTGGGGGGGGGGGGAGATTCGGCAGTCGACCACGAGGGAAAATTAAATAAATAATTAATTTTCCCTCTGCGTCGTCTGTTGAAATCCCCCCCCCCCCCACGGGGCCCCACCACTCTTACCTGCACGGGTCGCGGCTGGATAGCCAGTGTTAGTACTGTGGATACATGGCTTGCTGTTTGGTACCACTGGTATAAGGGGCTGTGAAAGCAGTAGAAAGAACAGAACGCATGTACAGTTATGAGAGGGAGTTTACTTTCTGTTGTCTTCAGTCCATCCTCTCCCCCTCGAGAGTGAACAGGAAGCTGCCATGGTTGGGACAATGCTTCAACACAATGATGACATGGGCGGAGCAAAAGGTTCATGACGTCACCTCTGCCACCTGAATATAGTCAGAATTGGTTCCCTCTTCGGTGGGTGGAGAGTTCCGTCTTACTAGCTCTAGAACTTTGAGAAGCCACAAATATAAACATGTAAATGTCCTACCCGTTGGTTTCAACTGTTAGCAGAATACTTTCATTTTGAATTTAGGCTTAAAGACTTTAATCCTAAATGGATTCAGTCACAAAAGCAGCTACTGCGCTGCTTCCCATAAAATCTCGTCCTTTTAAACCATTTCATGACCTGTGCTGGTTTCACTGCCACCCCTTAATTAGTTAAAGGATGTTAAATCTGTCAAAATAATCGAATGCATATATTAACGCAGTTTTTCACTGCACGGCATACAGACGGTTGCAAAGACCCTGATTTCTGAAAGGCATGCTTATGTTAATGAATCCTGCCCCTTGTTGACGTTGCTGACTAGAACTTGCGCGCTCATTTTTTAATTTCGGCATCTCTCTTCAAGATTAAAAAGAGGTGTCAAAGGTTAATTATTAGAAATTCTATCACCAGCACGGATTCTCCGCGTGATTTAGACAAGTCACTTCATCTACCAGTGTCACAGTTTATTGAACTGTAATTGGATAATAGTTAGGGCTGGAAGGAGAGGGAGCATGGCTGATTAATATTGGCACCATTCTGACCCTCTTCAGAACCCTGCCTAAAACATTTATTTCTCTGCGCTTTACAAATTAAACGGATCCCAAAAAAAATAATGAACTCTGTGGCAAGAAATTGATGAAAGTATTTCACAGTATAGTTACCATTTGTTGGTTTTGTGCCGTGTTTTGCTGAATCGTGAACATGTCCCTTAGCCATGCTGCACAGTGAGCATTTACAAGATCACCCAACACTATAATGTCTAGTGGGATCAGCAGTTGTAAATGTAAATGTAGTAGTATTTGTATAGCGCACCGAATCGACCCCCAAAGGGGTATCTCAGGTGCTTGTACGCTGTGGAACCCTTCCTGGCTTTTCCCTGTGAAGGGCCCACTCCTGGGCACCCCCAAGGCAAAGTCAGGCATCTTAGCGTTGTTGGGGTCGTTGTGGAGATTAAGCAAGCTATTGCCCAGAGTTGCAGAGTGGGACCCATGATTAGAATAGGCACCGAGGCAAGAATTATCAGGTCGGCGGAAATTGAGCCCAAGACCCGCCGAGGCGGGAATTGAACCCTGGTCCCGGGCTAGACCTCGGCATCAGGGTCTGCCGCTCTAACCATTGAGTCACACTAAGATGAATGTTTCTGAGGATTGGGGAACCTTGTGATATATTGGGACCGATTCATCACAGTGAATGCCCATGAGATAAGATGTCATCTTGCACTTTAATTCCTCTTGATAATGCAGTGCATACTTCAGAAGAGGACACAATGGTCAAAATTAGAGAAATAATGTAGTAGTCGAATCCTGGTCAAGGTTACAAAAGGGCAAAGCAGCTCTCCGTGCTTTTTGCCAACACTCCTGGCACTGCTGCGCATAAATTACACAGATGGATGGTAGATAGTCCCAGCATATTATTTTACAACCCACCCAAATGTGGACTTTTTTGCAATTCTCCTCTCCTCATGGGGGAAAAATGGGGTATATTTTTATGCAGTATCGGACGTAAATATAAACTCTCTGATTGAAGAGGAGCTATTAGATGTTCATTCAAAGTCACATTATTACACAGAAAAAGCAGAATTAAACCCTTTGGCAGATAATAGAGATTATGGCATTATGTGATATAGTAATTGTAGAATTTACACTATTTAACTAAAATATATGCAAGTGTTGGAGAAAAGAGAATAAGACAATTCATAAAATGGTGAGGTTATTGTAGTATATTATATTCATATTTGACTATAAATTTCTACTCATACAACATTGTCTGCCTTGTCTACCAGGACTCTTCTCCATTGCTTGACCTCGGCATATGTTATGTTAAAAAGAGACAACCATTCTTTAAAAACAAATGTTACCCAATTTTATCTTTCAAAAGCATATAAACACAAGGTCGATTTCTTGATCCATATGACCTATATGAAAAAAGGGTATTTAACTGTCAATGTAAACACCAAACTTTTTTATAATGATCCATTGGTAAAGTCCAATAATTTCGTAAACAAGAGAATTTTATCTCAACCTTTTACTATAAGGACTTGGGCTTCCACTTTCTTTTAACACGTATAGTTTCTAATCTCAACCACAAGAAAACTCAAGACAAGAAAACATATATAAAATAAAGACACATTTTTCCTCTAAGACGGCTAGGCACAGTATTATCCTTTCTATACTGTATGGTAGTGCTCAATACACTTTTGTAACACAAAATAAATATGCTTAGCATCTCGTCTTCTTTGTGTATAATGTATATAGTCAACATTGGTTTGAATTACTTTGTGTTAAAGAAAAATAGGCAGTTTTTAACAAAATATTCTTAATCTGAAAAAAAATTAGATTCAGGACAAATCAACAGTCGATATGTTTAGTTGCTATCTTAGGGCCACCACATGTTCCAGCTATAAGTAATATTATCAATAACATTAGCCAAATATGTACATGCAATCTGTAAAAATGAGCCAATACCGATTTCACTAAAGTATGTCCCTTTAAATCTACTGCACAATCAGAAATGTTAATCTTCTTTCCTTATACTCCTTGATTAGTACATTTAAAAAATATAATATTCAATAATGTCATTTCATGTAATTACTAAGTGCAAAAAAAAGAATCGTTTATACTCTGCCAACGTTTGGGACACAAAGTTCCAAGATCTCTAATTGACCCTGTGGTCACAGTTCACCAAGTAATGGTTGAAAAGGCCCGAGATGTGGGCTTCATTCAGCCAGAAGCAGAATGTCCAAGGCCCATGATTAATGGCGTACCCTTACGATCTTATATGCTAAATTGAGATCTTATCATTCATTCTAATTATAAATTCATTATCAAATTCGTCGAGTTTAATGAAAGGACGGGTAAGCCTTATAATTAAACGAATCATAAAATGCCTGAGCGTTTTAACAAGATGTGCGACCTTACATTGAAAGAAATGTTACACGAGTTTCCCTCATTTTCGATCAAAAGTGGGTCTTCATTTCGCATTTATAATACACGAGAGGGCTGAGCAGTGAGTCAGATGAATATCAAAATGAAATAATTCACTGGGAGAAATACGTGGGCCTTTATGGATTGCCCAAAGTTAGAAAATTAGATTTTATTCTTGAGGGAAGTCTGGAATTCTCCTGATATCTATATACATATGTTTGCAGACGATCAAACAGTAGTTGGTGCTGTAATTCATGTAAATTACGTTTGCACTTAGTACCTAGCGGATTTTGTTCATTACTGATTAAAAAAGATGCAAACATTCAAGATGCCAAAGAGAGCAATGTGCCCCCTACTGACATATGATGTGGCACGTTATGCTCATCACTGGTTTGAATGTCAACATAGGTAACTTAGCCATCCTTCCTAAATTGTGCTATATTGTGCACCATGAAAACTGGATAATGACTATATGTTCTATTTATAGTGGTTTGAAACAACAAAATAAAGGTATCAAGTGCTATGCAAAACTAAGTTATTATTCTAACTTTATTTTCCTTGAAATACATCTTAATTAGTCCACGACTATGTGTCTATTTCCCGTTCACATAGCGCTAGCCCTCCTAAAGAGTCAGGTTGCTTTACATATACTGTGGATAACATTAACATGTGTATCTACAAAGGTACATGAAATCACAGAACACTCAAGGAGTGTGTGATAACAACAAACAAGCAGGTAGAGAGAATGAGCTAAGGTCACTGGGTCAGGGATTAATGCACTGCAGAGTAAAAGGATAACTTATAAAGAACCAAAAATCCTGCATGTAAAAGTAGAGTATATCTCACCAGGTCAGCTAATACAATAAACTGAAGCATGTTGCCTGATTAGCAGGCATCTAGGAATAGTTCATTTAATCTGGATTTGAATAGTGAGAAGGGGGTGCTGTGTGGATTTTAGGCAGGAGTGAGTTTAAGATTTTATGAGCAATGCTGGAGAAAGCTTGCTACATTGTGGAGGTTTTCTGGGACCTAGGGATGTCGGCTTGTTAAGCAGATGTTCCTCCCAGGTTCTTGTTTGTTCATGAAATTGAATGTTTGCAAGCCAGATCTGCTGCTGTAGCAGAAATAAAAACCTTATATGCGATGCGTTCCACCCCAAAACCCACTACCAGTAAATATGATTCCACCTTACTCATCACTAGAAACTTTCTCATGTTTTCTGCATGACTCCATCCAATTTTCCCCATCAAGGGAAACCGAAGAAATGTCACCTCCTTATATTATCCCAGGAGTAACCTCCCCACAGTGGTGCAAGTATCACAAGGACCAACAATGGAAGAGCACAAACTCGATTTTCCATAATAAATGTGCCCCTCGTGTAGATAGGTAATGCCTAATCTCAGTCATTCAATGGTAGGAGGAGATTTATTCCACTGGTTTGTAATATTGTTAGCTGTGGCACAAGTCTAAAAACCAATTGAGGGAGTCAGTCACTTTATTTTGCTATGCAAACACAAAAAGATGATGGACAGAGTGTGAAACTTTTCAGACACTCACCCCCAGTATCAGATCTGGGTTGAATCCATCATCGTCCTCTCACTTCGCCACCTCAGTTTGGACCCAGCCATATGCAAATCAGTCTTGACCCTGTGCCTCATGGGAACAGTCCAGCCTGAAATTACTCTATTGTGCTATACCATGCATGTTGAACATGTTATCGTGTTTCTCTGAGGTAAATACAAATCTGAAATGCACTCTACTAATGTCAGGGTCACATCCCACTTCCAATACCTTCCTGGTACCTGCTGTCTGGCTACTATTCTGGCACTCATACACAATACTGCGCGGCACCTCGTGTTTGTGAAGCATTTGCTGCAATAAGAAGGTTTTCTGTAAAATGTTCAACTGGATCTCTGAGTAACCAGATTAAATATTTTCTGTAAATTGTTCAACTGGATCTCTGAGTAACCAGAATACATATTTTCTGTAAATTGTTCTACTCTTCTCTGAACTATTAGATGCTAAAATAAAAACACAAGTGGGTGCTTCTTCATGGAGGATGGTCTTAAAATGAGGTAGGGCAGATTTGCGTATCTTAATATACAATACTTAATTCCAAAAGTGAATACCCTGTCTGCAGAGTTTCTAATTGTTCAAAGGTCATCTAATTGAAAGTAACAGTGGCAGCCCATCAGTGTGAACGTGAGAGATTTGCACTTCCTTTTCCAAAGCATGAAAAGTTTTGGTTGGGTTGAGCACCAGGGTCAGGCAGACAAGTTTGTTCCATGTGCAAGTACCTAGCAGTCTGGGGCAGGTTTTGCCAGGCTGAAGATGTCAGAGCCCTGAGGGCAGTGACATTATGAGGCCAGCAAAGCCTTGTGAGGATCCTCCGCCTGATCATGAGTAGATGCATCACAGACAGTGTCAAGAGTGTGTGCCTTAGGTTTGAGCCCAGACGTGCTCAGGGCAAGTTTTTTATTAGTAATGCCTCACGCCACCCTTTCCCAACTCGTCACAGAGTAGGGTGGGATCAGCATGACTCACTGACCGCACCCCACTTTGAGACAAGTTAAGAAAGGTACTCCCTACATTGGCTGGTACTAACAAGGTTACCAATGAGAGGAGGTGACATGATATTCAGTTTACTCCTTCCCTCCCAAAGCTTCTAGCTCCTTCCTGGTCACATCAAATACATGTTCCAGCTAGGCCTGTGGTTGTCCCAGGTTTGAGCTTGTTAACGGGAAGCCCCTGATACGTATTACTACTCCCACTATCACAGCAACGCAAATGGGGTACATGCAACTTATCTAACCAAACAATCAAAGGCAAGGCTTTTACACCGAACAATGTGGCAATCAACCACAGGGAATTTACAAACTGCAATACCCAACATGTAATGTGTGGGATTTCCAGCTAACCACCTGCTGAAATACAGATTCCAGCAGCCTCCTCAGCTGGATGGATAGCTGAGACTGGTTCCTGCTGGTTCTGCCCCTGCCCCTTCCCCTTCGGCCTAATGTCCGGTTGCTGTCTCCCTCTTAGCTGGAATTCCAGCTGACCCTCCACTGAATTACAGGTCCCAGCAGCTTCCGCTGCTGGAAGGGGAGCCCAGACTGGTTCCTGCTGTTTCTGCATCTGCCCATCTGACCTCATATCCGGACGCAGTCTCTTGCATCGCGGGGTTGCAAAGCTGACCCTCCGCCAAACTACAGGTCCCAGCAGCCTCTGCTGCTGGAAGGAGAGCCCGGACTGATTTCTGCAGATTCTGCCCCTGCCCCTCTGGCCTTATATATAAATGCTGTCTCCAGCATCACAGGACTTTTAGCTGACCTCCGCCGAACTACAGCTCCCAGCAGTGGAAGTTGCTGAAAGGAGAACCCAGACTGGTTTCTTATGGTTCGGCCCCTGCCCCTCAGACCTCATATCCGGCAGCCATCTCCTACATCAAGAAATGTGTATGGGTGGAGCCCGGGCAAAGCCCAGGCCCAGGGCAGGCCTGTTCATGCTCTTCAGAGCTTGGTAGAGGCTGGTCCGCCCCTCTTTCACCTGACCCCCAGCCAAAGTAACATGCCCACCCCCACGGCCTTTGCGCTGCTGCTACCCCTGCCTAGTCACTGCACTCCCTGCTGTCCAGGTCCCTGTGCTGCCACTCTCCTTGCCTGGTTACTACGCTACCTGTTGCCAGGTTAATGGACTACTTACCGTCCCTGCCCCTTCACTGCTGCTACCCCGGCATGGTCACTGGGCTGCCTGCTGTCCAGGTCAATGAACTGGCTGTTGTCCCTGCCACTGCGTTGCTTCTACCCCTACCTAGTCACTGTGCTGCCTACTGTCCAGGTCCCTGCACTGCCTGATGTCCCTGCCCCTGTGCTGCCACTCCCCCCGTCCGGTCACGGTACTGTCGCCTGTGCAGGTCCCTGCACTGCTGCTCCCACTGCCCAGTCACTGCGTTGGTTGCTGTCCAGGTCCCTGCACTGCCTGCTGTCCCTGCGCTGCTGCTACCTCTGCCTGGTCACTGCACTGCCTGCTGTCCAGGTCCCTACGCCGCCTGCTGTTCCTGCCTCTGTGCTTCTACTACCCCTGCCCGGTCGCTGTGCTGCCAACTGTCCTTTCCCCAGCATTGCCGCTCCCCCTGCCCAATAACTGCACCGCCTGCTGTCTTGGTCCCCACATTGCCTGTTCAAGGTCCTTGCCTGGCTCCTAGGACCACAAGGACAATCTACTAGGACTTCTAATGGAGGCTGCTGCATGGCCACGCAGCAGAAGCGCACAGCGGACGTGCCGCCAATGCACCGCTGGTTAGACAATGCCCAGTACCAGGACCCCTGGATCTCCTGCCACCCGATGGTACACCTCCAAGGAACTCCTGAAACTGGACCCCGGTCACCAAAACAGCAACTGCGTCTCGTTCTCCCCATGATCCACTTAAGGCCCCTTCACCTGACACTTCTCCTCCAACACAGCCTACGAAAATTCTGCACCACTCCTGTCCACAAGACAATGGCACCCTCAAACACTCCACTTTATCTTGCTCAACACCCCCTCACTCAGTAAACACGCCATGGAAATTAGGGAATCCCTCAACACCTCTCCATGGATGTTGCCTTCTTTTCTGAAACGTGGCTCAACCCCTCCTTGAACCCTGCCATCACCACCACCACTCCCTACAGATACAAAATCATATACTGAGATTGCGCCACCAAACAAGGTGGAGGCATTGTCATAACCTTCAAGGAAACCATCAGATGCAGCATCACCAATGACGACTCTGCACTTTCATGGAACACGTCAACCTCCTGCTGCAAACTGATGTAAAGACCACAGTAAGAGGCGCCCTCACCTACAGATCCCCGGGATCCCGAACAACTTTCTGCGACACCATCCCCAACCTCATCGCCCCCCTAGCAATTGATTCCCACTTCTACGTCCTACTTGGTGACCTCACCATCCACATCAACGACCCCAATAACACCAAATCCACTGCCCTCCTGAAGAACCTGAACAACATCAACCTTACCCAACTGACCACCAAACCCACGCACAAAGCCAGACTCACACTCTACCCCATTTTCACTTCCAGCGACAAAATTAAATGCAGCCACACCACAGAGCTCACCTGGACTGACCACACCATAGTACATTTCACTGGCACATCAAGGAAGCCAAGAAAGCAGCCTTCACCTCCCACATTGACTCCACAGCCAACCACACAAAGGAACTCTTAAAAATAATCAAAGAATTATCCTACCTCACACTTACAGAGAACACCATCCACCAAACCAAGAACTGTGCGACACCCTCTCATTCTTCTTCCACAGCAAGATCACCAACATCTACAACAATTTCAACCTCCAACCTGCCACCCTCAACCCCAACAACCTCAACCAACCAGCGAACACCAGCCAAACCATTACCACCAGGTCTCCGCTCACCAACCAGACCACCTCATCTATCATGTTTTCCATCCACTCTAGGACGCCCACTGCCCCCTGCCCCCACCACCTCTAAAACCTTGCAACATATCGAATTAGCACACAACTCATGGGCATCCTCAACACCTCCATCCCCACAGCAACCTTCCTGGATAGATGGAAACACGCAGGTGTCAGACCCCTCCTAAAGACAGCCTCCTCCAACCCCAGAGACCTCAAAAATTTTCGGCCGATCGCCCTGATCCCCTACCCAGCCAAAGTACTCAAAAAAGTAATCAATTAGCCACTCACTAAATTCCTGGACCTAACCCACCTACTGGGCACCTCACAATCAGGATTCTGTGCCAACCACAGCACTGAGAGCACGCTGAGAGCCGCCAAAGATAACTCTCGACCAAGGGGAAAAAAACGGTGGCCCTGATCCTGAATTCCTGGACCTAAACCACCTACTGGGCACCTCACAATCAGGATTCTGTGCCAACCACAGCACTGAGAGCACGCTGAGAGCCGCCAAAGATTACTCCTCGACCACGGGGAAAAAAACGGTGGCCCTGATCCTCTTTGACCTCTCCGCGGTGTTCAACACCGTTTCCCATAACAACCTCATCAACAGACTCCACAACATAGTCATACAGAAAGGCGCCCATAAGTGGATCACCTCTTTTTTACTGGATACGCACAGAGCATCCGATTGCCTCCTTCAACGCCACACCCAAAAATATCACAGGCAGCGTTCCACAAGGCTCATTCCTCAGCCTCTCCCTACATGACGTCCCCTGATATATACGTCACCTGATCTCATGGACTCAATACAATCTCCTAAGCAGACAACCCTCAACTGATCCTCTCGCATACTGAAGCCCTCTTCAATGTCAAAACCAACTTCTGCAATGCCATGACCAATGTAGCCAAATGGTGAGAGACAACTGCCTCCAACTCAACTTCGAGAAGACTGTAGTACTGATCTTTTGGAAGAGCACCTACTAATGGGACCACAGCTGGTGGCCTGAAGACCTACACCCACACTGACTGACCATGCACGCAGCCTCTGTATCATCCTCGACTGCCAAATGGCCATGAAATGACAAGTCAAGGCAGTCGTCTCCCCCAGCTTTCACACACTTAAAATGCACTGCTGAGTCTTCAAATCAATTCATCAGAAAGACTGTCACTCAGGCCCTTGTCACCAGTCTCCTCGACTACTGCAACACCCTCTTCACCAGCAGCTCCACCCAGTTCCTCAGAAGACTCCAGACCATACAGAACGCTACAACAAAACTCATCCTGGACCTCCCCAAATAAGCCCACATCACCCCCACCTGAGAGACATCCACTGGCTCCCCATCCAGAAGAGAAAGAGATGCCAGTTCAAGATCCTCATGCATGCCTACAAAGCCCTCATTACATCAACCATTGACTGAACTTCCACCACCCTCCAGACATCGCCATCCTCTTCACTCATCCTCACACACACAGCCCACAACTGTCACAGCCACAGGAGTGGTCGCTTCTTCTCTACATCACAGCCAAGACCTGAAAAGACCTGCGTCTTCAGCTCCACACAGCCTTCTCGCTGGCAGATTTCAGAAAGAGGCTCAAGACCTGGCTCTTCAACTGACACACAGGATCCTGCCTGCATTCAACTCATTTTACCGGCCGCAAGTGTGATCAGGACCCAGCCGGGAATTAATCGGATGCCAACTTAGCCACCCATTTTTGGCAGCGCCTACTTCTATTAAATGTTTCTGGTTGCTGCAACCGCACCATTAAGGAACGCATTGACAAGCGGTGCATAAAGTAATTGTTACTATTCACGCTCCTTGGTTTTCTCAGTTCGCGCCGTCTACCCAGGAAGTGCACTTCTTCAGGCTCGCAAATCCTCTTGTCCTGATGATGATCCAAGTATCAAGTCATGGATCGATACGTCGTCGACTTTTGTAACAGCTTGCATGTTAAACTGATTTGTTTAAACCACTGCAACAGCTGTTTTCCCAAAAAGCTTGCCTTGATCAAATGTATTGGCTAAAAGCTTTTTCCTGTTTTGCCAGAAAAATGTATGTTTATTTGTGAATGTTTGTTTGTCTCTTTGGTTGTTTTTGAAGGATACAAAACTGTGTCCCACTCGATCACTCCTTGTTTGATTACCACTGAATTACTTTGATTCATTAAATAAGTGTCAGCCTGGACACCAGGTTTGTAATATAGTACTGATTCAGGTCAATATTTTTCGTCAACTAAATTGTAACATTTGAAGGACCAACTGTTTTTCATAACTAGTAGACACCCAGAGTCCTTCCTACCTTGTGGGTTCCCTCGTTTACACCAAACACTTCAACGACACACAGCAGCAAGATACCCCTAGTGGTGACAGTGTTGTGCTTTAAAAAATGCTGTTTGGTTTGGTTTAGTATGCTGTACTTTGCGCTTACAAATCAACCTATATTAGAAAAATAGATCAAAAAATTAAAACAAGAATTATCCAACATAAATTTCAGATAAATATGTATGAGTCCCTATGCATTGCTGGTGGAACACATTCACAGTAGGAACTGCAAACTATGACATAACTTAAAAAAATAAATGGAATTCAAGGGAAGAGATACAGAGTGGAAAGTCCAGCATGATTTTGATATGTATATAGCCTAACAGTGCTGATGAACTCTAAACTTTAACATAGTTAAATGCATCTGTTGATACTCTGCCTACTATAGGCAAATAGGCTTGCATTGAGGACCAAATGTGACCTATATTGCATCACACATCTTACGATTAGCCCAATATACCAGTACAAATCTTAAGTCTAACTCATGTTCCCAGGAACATCAATAGGCTTTGATGTCATACATGCAAAACCATGCTCTAAGTTTTGGGGATCCCAGAGAGGCGTGCCAAACACAACAACCAGCTTAGGCCAATAGAAATGGGCAATCCACACCTAGGTTACACCAAGCTTTTTAACAGTAGCACAGCATACAAAATTGTTACTCGCTACAGCAGAATTCCAAGTAAAAAATTCAGTTCTCAGGACCCTCTATTCACATCACAATGTCATAGCTTCAGCACCTAATGCTCAGATTTACACAGCACAGAAATACGCGCACCTGATTTAGCAATCCCTGAACACTTGGAATGAGCTGCAATTCACCTGCACTCAAACCGATGACAGGTACTTAAGCTCTACCGCGAAGCCTGACTAAAGAGCAAACCACAGTAGAAGATAACGATGAAACGCTCTTGAAGTGCATCCTTCTTGTTACCTGCCCTGATGTCAAGAAGTCGATACTTACATTTCAACAAGTAGGCCATTGGAATTCATTAACCTATTCTATGTTCATACTTCAAAGATAATTACAAATTGACCAAGATACTTAGGTAAGAAATGTTCACATGGGGCAAAGTACACCTCTGTAGACATACCACCCTAGATAAGAACCAAAGGCCGGATGTACAAGTATTTTAACAGCCGCACACCCTAAGAGTTAGTAAATCTGATTTTTTATGACCGCTCAAGCACTTTTTTGTAATGTATTAAACCTGATTAACTATTCAGAAAAGATTTTCCAAATCGTTAAATGGGATAGGTAAACATTAAGGAATTGCTTTTCGGACAAATGATGTTATGGGTTTCCATCCCTAATACCAGTCTCTTAAGGTATGTAATAATTTTTTGAGAGCAAAATCCAGTCTCAAAACATTAATATTTTATCACCAATTCAAAATTCATGGTTAGTCATTTGCAAATGGGAAAACTGTCCTAAGGGGAACCTTTTACCTGTGAGAATGTTGATAATCCATGGGATCACTCTCTACTCCTAAATATCATCTGTTTAAATTATCATTTTTTTTTTAATGCATCCAGTTTTCCTTTTAGGAAAATTGGCTGAATTTAGTTTATAAAAAGATTGCTTTTATTTAAATGCAGTCACAGACATGATGGTCTCCTGACCTCAGCAGGCCATCATGCCTGTGACGGTAGCAAATCGTAGTGGGTGGTAATTTGCAGCCTGTCTCATGAATATTAATTAAGTAGGTCGAATTGTGACCCACAACAATTTGGAATTTTGTGAACTGACCTATTATTACATCGGTTGGTTCACAAAATTGGCATAGGTAAGGTGGGTACTAGGGTATCCACAGGTGGGCTGGCTCTCCAACCTTCTGTTCTTAATGGAGTTACTGCTTTTGTCATGGATATTGTTTTGTTACTTGCAATTCATATGTTACAATCAGGAAACGGCCACTACAACTCGGCCGTTTCCACGAATACATTAACCACGCATGCATTACAACGCATGCGTGGTTACCACGAAAGCCTTTACCACGCACACCTTTACTACGAGGTATGTAGTAAAGACATATGTGGTAAAGGTTCAAATTAAAAAGGGGGGGCTTAGGGGGGTCTCCCCCCCCCCAAAAAAATCTCACCTGAAATCACGTCAGAAGGTGCAGGCAATCAGCGTTGTTTAAGAGGAAAGGAAAAGAAACTTCCGCTTCCTCCTAACAACGTACGACGTCACCACGGAAGAATACGAGGAAAAGGTTATGCGTTGAAATACCATTCCGTTGTAAGGCATGCGTGGTAAATGCATGCGTTGCAACGGAATGCGTTGTAAGAACATACAACCGTTACAATCCTAACATACGACAGTGACCTGTAAACTGTAATCAAAGAGCTGCATGAAATCTGCATGCTATAGGATAGAACATATTTTCCCACCAGTCTCTCATTATCCTAATGTTGCTAAAAAGAGTTTGCTTGGGCATAAATGCATTCTTATTAGTAAAGCCAATCCAAACTCATTTGGTATGTTTTAACTCGAGAGTTTGTGCTTCTCCAGACCAAACACTCTTAAAATATACTGCCCACCAGTACAGATGGCATTTGATTCCCACACATTGCAATTCGCATTGCCTTATGCAACATTTCTTGTAGTCTGATATACACACTTGCATGATTCATTGTCTCTCTTTAATGTGTGTGTGATGCAAAGTGATCTGATACATTGGAATGAGAATCTATAAAACAAATGGAACTCATGTAAGAGAGGGGCTATGGAGAGATAAGGGTTCACTATTGGAGTTTGGTAGTGAGGGAATCGGTGGAGAAGGTGGTTATTAGGGGGCACCAAAAAACATGTTTGCACCGGTTGCCACCAGCGCGATAACCGGTCTTGGCTGTAGTTAATCGAATTTTCGTGGGCTGGGGGAATGAACACAGAACACATTTTGAAACTGACAGACACTAATGTGCACGTAGTAAAGTGTGATTTTAGTGTATTCTGTCAAAAACTGTAAAATGTAGCAGACAGTAACAATCTGGAAACAATCATGTGTGTTACCAGACACCGTCAGGCGCTTTGTTCATTTACAGTGAGTTCTGCACCTTGGAACATGATAATTTGATATTAATCAATGTGCGGTTGCTTGGCGGCAGCAAGCATCAGTACTCTTCATGCGCGTACACCTGTCTCCTAATTATATTTTTGCTTTCCTGGAGGTATGCAGCCAAGAATGTAATTGGCAGGCAAAACAAGAGAAGTAGGCCTATTTCTTGCAGCCTTCTGCTGGTCAACAAAAATATGTGAAGCAGCAAAATATGTAATTAAGGCGGATGCGAAGACCTAGCTATAAAATTCTAGCACGCCACAACAGACTAATTCGGACAATTATATCTGCCAGCAAAGATATAAACATCCTTAATTTATTCCCTCGAACACAGAGGTGAGATAGTTGCACGCTTTGCTAACAGTTAAGAAGTGGAGCATGAACTGTGAATATTTCCCCACCAGAGAGATGTGTTATTATGCTGGTGTATATCACCACTTTCACAGTAGCTTCTTTCAAGAACACATTGATATGGATGTGGCGCGCGCCCTATGCCATGACAACGTATAGCCAAGTCAAGTCGCTAATCAAATGTACATAACAAATACCAATATAAAAGGACACCCCAAAGTGGAAAAAACACTGTAGCAATTCTTTGGCAGGTGCCATCTTTGAGATACATTTAAGGCAAAAGTTAATTCAGTACTTGATAAGTCTCAATTTCCTTTTGGAAATGTTTTTCTGACTAGAATGGCTGAGCCACCACACTTCCAGAAGTCCGAGCAAAGGAAATAAAGGAAAGAAGGCAAGCAATCCGTTACAGGCATTTCTCAAGGCAAGGCAAGTAGAAGTTGGCAAAGGAGCCTGAGGTGAGGAGTGGACTAGCGTTAAACAACACACCCTGGCGCCAATGCTTGTTTCCGACTCTTTCATTAGAGAAGGACTAGGTAAGCCACTGCAGCAGGATGTGAAGTAATGGGATCCTTGCAGCCGTTCTGCCTCCCCTCACCCAGGCTGTTAAAAACAAGGACCCAGCTGCAACAGCATGCATAATAACAAATATGCCTACTTATGCTCACACCAGTACTGATAATGGGGGAAGCAAGAACTGGGCGCCAGTAGACAAAGCCAAAAGTGATATTAACCGCGCTTACGGCTCTCCTGCTTATAGCACTTCCGGGATTCCTCCTGAAACCGTTCTCCCTCCCTCAGCCTCCTTTTGCAACCCTTGTCTACCCTAGGGGTCGTCAATACCACAGGGTTTCTAGCTTCCTCTCCTATCCCAGGTGTTAGTGAGAACTCCTGAGTCCTGACTATGCAGAGGCTGCCGTCAGTGACTCGCCCCCACCACAAACTACCTCCTCGACCCTCAGGTCAACTGTTGTCATGTACACCCTATTACTAATGCAAATAAGTCTGTTTGGCAGAGGCGGATAATCAGGTACATGCAACTGCAACACAGGCCCAGAATGAAGATTTTAAGAGGCTTCCTCATGTTTGTCCGATACCTCAGACTTTGAACCTAACCTGAATTTGTTAATGCGGGAGAATATGCTACTGACCCTGTATTGCATAAGAGGACCTCCGGCATAAATTGTCAGTTTGGAAGGAGGAGTTAGAAGGAGGTGACAGTGGTGGTAATGGAGATTGTGACACTAGCAATAGCAGAAAGATCTTGTGGGATCACATGGCCCATCAGTTCAACCCTTGCTCCGATATTGCTAACCCCACAGAGTCATGCATTATCAAGGGTCTGGGGCAAAAGAGCTCTAAGTCTCCCTCAACAAGTCTGTCAGCTATACATGCAGGACCTTCTCTACCAACACTTTGTGATCTGCGTTGTACCCACTGCGATAAGAACAAGACGGAAACTGAGGCTTTACGAATGTCTAATTTGAAGACTCAACTGCAGAAGTAGATATCTACTGTAGGCGCATGAATGTCTAAGGTTGAAATATGCACCTGTAAATTGGGAAATGCAACAATACAAGAACAAGTTGCAGATCAACAAAAGCAGGCCTATGCTAGATTGGACAAGCTTGAGAATATGGGAAATTGAATGCAACTCAGCAATTTGTCAGTGCTGGGCATTGAGTATGGGGTCTACTGGATGATCCAAGCAGCTTTATTGTGCACCTTTATTCATGGATTCGACGAATGGAACACTGATTGCAAAAATACAACTGGCACATCATTTCCCTTGTAAGAAACCCAAGTGAAATCAAAAGAACTGGCCTCCCAGGACTTTCTACATTTGTATACGAAACTACATCTTCTAGCAGTTACTGTATTAGGCTGGCCTAAAACCCGAGACAAGGACAGCATATTTTTGTGCACTCAAATTTTAGTCACCGCACAAGTTGTACGACGTTGGCAAATGTGACAAGTGATACCAAGATTTCAAGCACTTGGAGCAAGGGTGTTTCTTCAAGAGTCAGCTCAACTCAAAATCATTCAAGAATCCCGCACCTATATGCACAACTATGAGGAACGGGCCAGTGCTCTGCAGGAGTCTAGGGGACCCCAGGGTGAACTATCTGATCATGATAAATGTTATGTGGCATTGCTGGACTCAAATTACATCATCATAGAGGCTAGCTGCGATAGGACCAGCCCCTTGCTGGAGTCTGAAGCTAAAGGACTCTAAGGTGGATTCTTTGGCAATGATTAACAATGTATTATTTGGTTGGTATTAGATGTGATCATAATAGTGGTTAGCTGAGAAAACCCAAGGAAGCATCAATCATGATTATTTCGTTTTCTTTTTTATTAGAACATTGGAATGTTGGGAGCTCGATTGCAGACAATGGAGTGCTCCCTGCTTCTACGGGCCGGTAAAGGCCCGCAGAGCAACATTCCAATGTTCAACAAAGGCTTCTCGAAGCTCGAGGGGATTCATATCCCCTCGAGCTTCGAGAACCCTTTGTTTAATTTGTTATAACATTCTGCCCTCTAGTGGCAGAATGTTCTAATAGCCTTATAGCCCTTCGTAGCAGGGCTATACCGGCAATTAAAGTCCCGCTGTCTCGTTAAAGTCCCTCGCCTTCGGCGAGGGCCTTTAACGATTCAGCGGGCCTTTAATAGCCGGTATAGCCCGCTACGGCGGGCTATAAGGCTATAATAATCTGCTACACTATCTAAATGCTGATGACACTGAAAAGCTGAGTGGGGCTCCATACCGCATTTCATAGAATTCCCGCCTACACTTTTAAGCATTATGCTTTTCATTTTATCTCTCATTGACACTGTATTTCTTTCCCGATGGCCAACCTGACTAGTAGTCATATGTGTGGTACACAGGGATGACACTGCAAGAGACTATCTCTGAATTTTGTCAGGGAAGATGAGCAGGACAAAGTTACATAGCTAGTGTACCTGGTTGCAGAATAAAGAGAAAGATGTGTATTCAAGCTTTACAAATCAGTAAAATATTAGATAACTGCACAGATAGGATAGGTTAATTTTAAAATTCGCAGAAGAACATACAGGTCATTACAAGGGATGTCAATGGTCTTCAGTCCATGCCCAAACTTTCCACCGTAAGAGAGGAGCTTTCATTTCTCACACCTATGATGCTTTGCCAACAAGAGACACGCCTCTCAGGGAAGAATGTGTGAAGCTCAGCCAGTTGGGTTCTACAAACCAGAAAGGACTAAAAGTGAATCCTTTGTACTCTGCACAGATTTAGCTGCAGGGATTTAGCATCTGTAACTATTTGTGTTGTCTATGTACTTAGCAAACGATCTAAAAATATTCCAACAAATATTGCTAGACAGACCCAGCTGTCTGAACCCATTTATATTATGTGGTGGCATCCATCTCACTCTTGACCGTATTGGTGATTCAGTCAGATCTAGAGAAGGCTACTGTGTGCAGCATTCTAGAGCCCAAATTCTACATATGTTGAGCTCTCTAGGTATTGTTAAGAGTTGGCGAGCACATCAATTCTGACAGCCGGATTCACATTCTTTTCAGCTTCACACAAAACATGTTCTACAATAGATTTGTTTTTGATATCTAATAGCTTAAAACACTACACAGATATTGAGATATATCCACACATAGCATCTGATGATAATTCACTTACGCTTAATTTTTCAAATCTCCTAATCCTTCACAACGGACTTTTGATAGGAATCTTCTTAGTGGCTCCACCTATCAGGCCTAAATGGCCAAAGCGCTAGAAGAATATTTTGGTGATAATATTGATACTGCCCCCTCTTTATGGGGCTGCATGAATGCAGTTATCGGTCTCTATGCTCACATATACCATGAGAACGGGATGTTAGAAATAATTCATATGGATAGCACACATCCCTACAAAGTAAGCAGTCTCCCTTGCAAACCAAAGTTTATTGCTCACCTTAGAGAAATAATCAACCACCTTGTCTCTTCAAAGATGCTTCTAAAAAACTGTTTTGGGATAAGGTTGTGCTTAGAGCCCGATATAATTGAAAAAAGCCTTTAGAGAACAATTAAAATATGGATAGATTATTAGGCTTGAGAATAAAGGAACAAACCACCAATAATCGCATATTAGCTGTGAGGGATGACCAGGGAAAGAGAGTTCAGGAACAAGACAATATAACCTCCACAATCCAGGAGCATTAAATGTACTTATGCCTTATATCGAGCAGATCGGACGCCAGGACGATGACAGATTTTCGATTATATCCAAGAACTTGACCCTTGTCGAGTTACACCAAATACACTGCCTCAGTATGGTGACACCAATAACAAAGCATGAATTAGACAAAGTAATTATGGGTAAAGCCTCCGGTCCAAAATCTATTCTTATATAGTTCTCAACATTCTTAAGTAATACTTTATATACTCTTTTATAAACTCTTTTTGATTCTTCTGATAACAGCTACACAATTCCTTCCACTTGAAGAGAAACCTACATTGCAATTTTCCTAAAGAAGATATGGATGCAGTAAATTGTGGCTTTTATAATGTTATATTTTTAATTAATTCAGATTCGAAGATTTACAGCAACATTCTTGCTAATTGGACGTCTACCTTGATAGTTCAAAGGTTGGATACCTATGTAACATGAATTTGTTCCACACAGGGACACTACAATGCACACTTATTTTGCAGTTTCCAGATTTGATATCACATTAGTTCAGGGTGGTGCAGCAGGGATGATCCAATTGGATGCTGAAAAGGCACACTCCCTGCCTCTTCATCTCAGTCTTGCCGGTTCTTTGTCATCTGTGCTTTTAGACTTCGTCACTGAGTTTGCATCTGTCTTTTACTCCTTCTTTCCCCTATTTTTGTTTTTCTCTCTCATGCTGTGGATCAAAGTTTGTTGAGGAAACATAAGTGCAACCCACAAAAGTGAGTGTTATGGGACCTAGCTGTAACCACCAGCTCAATTTAAGAACTGGGTCTAGTTAGTTCAGAGCATACTTGCATTTCATAAATTGGTCCACATACTGAGAATCAGCTGCAGAGGAAATGATGTTTACAGGTGCAAACTGTTCAATAGTTGACATAGAAGGAGCTACTAATGATATCAAAGGCAGCAGAATAGCTGTGTGGAGACAGGAGAGATGGTATATGGTGAAGAGTGTTTCAAAATATGGGCCCCATTCAAAAATTCGGTTGTCAACATATTTTATGACTGAATTTAGTTTTTTGCATTGGCCAAGAATTTACAAAGGGAATTCTGTCAGGCATATGCCTATTTACGTATGGGGAGAGCGCCTCCATTAGTGTGGAGTTCTCCACACTTGTTATTCCTACTCAGCCGTTTTGAAAGTGGGTGTTCTAAAGTGTGGTTTGTAGTCTCTTGTGAGTTAGCAATGATCAGACCCTTTTGGTTCCTGATTGACTCTGTAGAACTATGAAATAAGTGTTTGTGTGTGGGGAATAGAAATCATGTGTAGAACGCTGAGTTCACAGTTACAAGCTGAGAAATGTAATACTAAGCCCCATGTGTGGCATAGTCCTTTAGTACCCAGTATGGGGAGGACACTAGAACTGGCGATGAGATCGGGGATACATAACCCAAAGATCAGTGCTCTCACAGAGAGTTTGCTGTGGTCCTGTAAACTGCTCATGCGTGCCGCCTGTGCCTCAGTCAAAGTGGAGATCAACGATTGGCAGATGTGAAGTCAAAATGCCACTCAAGCATTGTGTAGCACTTGATAACGAAAGCCTCACAGAGAACTTTACTCCTCATAGGTCAAAAATCTGCTACTAAGGCGGTAAATGAGGTACTGTGTCACTAGGCAACACTGAGGTATAAATCATATGGAAAAATAACACTAAAGGTGGAAACAACCAGGTACAGTGAAGTGCTATAAGCAGTGACAGGTAAAGGCGAGAAAGTGCTAGCAGCAAAAATAACCCATTGCAGAAATAGCAGTAAAGGCAGTGAAAACCAGGTTGAGAAATGATTGTGCTACTTACCCAGAAGCTGAGTAAAGAAACTCATCATACCACTGCTGTGAACACCATGACCCAAGTAGTTTACCCGGGGTTGTGAATAAAGAGCTGTTTATCCCTGAAGTGGACACCAACAAAGGTGCCAGGTGCATTCAACACAACTCGAAAGTCCTTCAAGAATTGAAAAACACTGATGGCCATGCGAAAAGAAGTGCTACCCATTTAAATTGGCCATAACCATCATTGATAACTTTATTTCGGTTGACAAAGACCATAAAAGTGCAGATAAAATACGTACATAGTAGCACTGAATAATTAAACAATAAATAACATATCCAGTCAAATTTTAGACCTAAACGTAAATTAAAGTAGATTGTTATCAAAAAATGACATGATAAAATAAACAGTTGTTATACAAAGCTTTTCCGTCTACGCCACATACCAAATAAAAACCGTGTACAGCAAAAACAATAGGGGGATGGGTATCATACCTTAGGACCGTACAGGCTTGAGCACATTGGCTGAAACCTAGGTTCCTACAGAGTGGAATCAACCAGCATTTTCTTATTGCCTGGTAGGCAGGGCAGAAAAACAAAACGTGGCATACATCTTCTAGCTTATAATTACATGCCGGGCACACAGTATTCTCTGAGTTAGCCCATTTACAGGTAAATACCCTGAGTGGGAGGCTACTGAGCCTAAGCTGAATGTAAAGTTTCCTCGCAAGTGGAGGATAGATTGCATCTAAAAATTCCTCCACTCTGGACTCAACTTTTACTTGAAGGAACTCTACTGTCAGTCTTCCCACGGAAGTGCATCTCTGTAGAGATAGTAGGTTCTGATACCTAAGATGACGCCGCAGCTCTGATTTAGTGATCCCTGGGCAACTTTCTTTGGGATTCTCCCACAACTCGGGTAAACCAATCCGATTACTGAGAGCCCTAATGTGCAAAAGCCATGGAATGTTATTGGTTTTTAAAGAGGCCCACACCTCTATAAATTCCTCTTTATAGGAGGCCAATTCAGACTCTGACCAAAGTCTCTTCCAATATAACATAGGCCGTGCTGCTGCTGCCTCCTCTTGGCCATAACAACCCTGAAGCAAGCACGCCATAAGGCCAGCCAATGCTATGAATGGTGCAAGTCCAAATTCGCAGCATAGACTCTTGAAGTCAGTCAGTTCCACAACCAGTTACACAGTTGACGCCTTCCCAAAACCACAACCTCCATTGGAAGCTGTTAATAAAAGCATATTGGTGACAGATGCACTGCCTGGATAGAAACATTTGATGATTTCCTTGATGCACTGGGAAAAACAAATAACAAAAGCACTGTCAAATATCTCACAAATCTTGCTGGTGAAGGAGTAAAAGAGGTACTCAGGAAATTACTGCAAACTGACAAAGTCACATACAATTGAATCAAAGGTGCATTCAATTTTAAGTTCAATCTGATGTTGAATGTTGATTACAAAGGATATATTTTCAGTCAGGAAAGACAGAAAGCAGCTATATGTCTCAGAGTTATCGATTGATGTCTGCCAGATTCTTTCAGACAATGAATGCTAAGAGAAACCCTTAATCTGGAGTGGGTTCTCACTGCTTCCAGAGCTCAAGAACGTGCTGATCGACAAGATGCTGAAATGAAGGCCAGAGGTGCCTAGAAAGAGTCAGTCATGAATGTTAAAAGTAAGCAAAAACACAAAGCTAAATGACATAAAATGATGTTGCTAAAGAAAAGGAAACAGTGCTTTAGATGTGGATTTTCATTTCCAAATGAAGGTAAATGTCCTGCCATTGGAAAAGAATGCAAGGGCTGTGGGAAGGATAACCATTTTGTAACGGTTTGTAAAGTGAAGGAAAAGGTAAATGCGTCATGACAAGAAAACAAAATGTGCACATAAATGTTCAGGAAGCGGCGATCTACACATGCCCAAAAGGCCAAGCGGCAACAAGTTGACACTAAACAAAGACGATTGTCATTTAAATCCTTGTCCAAGAGTACTTCAGTTTCATTGCCAAGCTACAGTGAGGAAGACGGATGTGCAATGTCCATGTTTACCTCAGAAAAACATGCACATGTCGGACTGGTCTCATGCAGAGAAGAATAAGAGTCAAAGAAAAGCCTACAAGTAAATCAAAAAAGTCATTGAAACATTGTCCAAAAATTGTACTGAAAGTAAATGGTTGCTCCATAACTTTTATTATTGACAGTGGTGCATCGATAAACATCATGGCTGAGGAGATATTTCAAGAACTGTCTCCATTGCCCCATCTCACACAATCAAAGACTAAAGTGTATACATGGGCTGCATCTACACAATTAAAGAGTCAGGGTTCATAGCAACCATGAAACAAAAAAAGACAAAATACAAGCACTCACTCATGTATTTAAAGGTACTCCGTCAAGTGCCTGTTTATTCAGTTTCAATACTGCTGTTGATATCTGTAAACTACAACATGAATGTTCATCACTAAAAAGTAACTCTGTTCCCATTGTTGATTCATAGATTGAGGAAACTGAAGACCATAAAAGTGCAACTGCATATCAATGAAGACTTTTGTCCGGGTGCTTAAAGACACAGACAAATTGAATTTCATCTACAAGAAGCTGTTGAGAAAGAGCTTAAGACATTACTAAAGCATATTTCAATTGAGCGATCTATTGGTATAACTCTGCAGGTGTTGTCCATAACATCTGTGTTGATATGTTTCAAGCCAACAAGGCTCTTGAAAGAGAACATTTCGGTCCGCACATTGCCGACATGATCAGACAGCTAAATGGTGCCAAGGTCTTCTCTCACTTTGATCTGAACAACGGGTATTATCAATTGGAACTTGAAGAAAAATGCAGGTACATTACCACCTTTACTATCTGTTTTGGTTTATTCAGATATAAATGCTTACGTTTCGATCAGCTGCCAAACTTTTTCAAGATGTCATTCGATGTATTACACAATCTGGGGTGGGCAGAGCTCAAGTAGTTGCACTACGTGGAATTCCGTGGAGTTGTATAAAAATCTGTGGAGTTCTGCTCCAGCCTAACGGGAACCACAGCTCCTGGTTCTCATTCTGCGGAGGATATAGCAGCCTCAACCTACCTCATACCCTGGCATCCCCTTGGAAACGGCAATCAAGGGAGCTTGGCCAGGCACCAAGCGCTGTGCTAAGGGAGGGTGGGCTGATGATCTCTCTGCAGTGCACCGCATGGAAGGACTGCAGAGGTATAGCTTGGTCAGTAAGATGGAGGGGCTTCGCTAGCACAGAGTAAGGTCAGGCTAACCATTCCTGACTTTATAAGGATCGGTAGTGCTGTGGTCGAACGGCTCGGCCTCTAGAAGAAAAGATGGGTTAGAGCCTACCAGCCTATCGAATGAGCTGTAAGACCTAGATAGACTAAGCCATACCTGCCTCCTAAAATGCCAGTGGGGTTGGGTCAGAGTCAGCCTCATGTTTTTTTTTTTACATAAGCTGCAACACTAGGATGCAGTCCACCACACCTCAAGGTCACCTGCCACTGAACCAGATTCAGCCTATCACTTTTCTGGTTGGACTGAGTCATATTCAGCAACATTTCAGGCTCAACCCGGCTCTTAAAGTGCAGGTGGGGTGGGCCAGATTCAACCACAGGTGACCTCATACCTCTGAACGGACTGGGGAGGGGGGGGGGGTGAGTAGCAGACACTGCTGGGTGGGGGTGCAGCCATTGTGAGCACCAGAGATGGGATGGCGTTGCAGAGAGCGTCTGTGTGCAGGGCTTGGGGGGGGGGGGTGAGCCAACAGGCCCCTGAAGCTGGTAGTGAAAGGAGGCGGCCTTTGTAATGGCAGTGGTGGGAGACCACAGCAGTTGACCTTCTGACCCTCCTACCTATGACCACAGAAGTCTCCTCTGAATTGGAGCCTAATCCAGACTGGCCCCAGGGCACCCCTAGACATCAGTCTTCCCGTTCAGTGGAAAAGCAAAGAGACACAGGGTAGACATCTAGCCAGTGCCTCCTGCAGTGGGAGGAGGTGGAAGCCGGGAGGCACATGTGCTGCTGTCTCTCAGTGAGCCAGCAAGCACAAGAGGAGAGGGAGGCGGCAGGCTCCAGGAGGAAGGCTGGGCACTCCTGGATGAAAAGAAGCCTGACCACCCATGAAAACAAGCCGAAATTGTAAAAGGAGACGGATAGGATAAAATGTGAATTTCTTCTCAAGCAGTGTGTGCTGATAAACTCTGTTACGTGGTTATTGGCAGAGTTTTTGCTGAATTCCACATCCCAAGCAGAGTGCGGAGTGGGAAACACTCAGTGAACTCCGCTAGCGGTGCGGAGTTTACCACCCACCCTTAAATACAACCTGTCATTGATGCCTTCAATTACAGTGATGACATATTCGTTTTTGGAGCTTCACAAAAAGAACATGACAAAGCTCTTACACAAGTGTGTCATTTAGTTGCGGATGCAGGTTTAACATTGAATGCTGAGAAATGTGAGTTTAACAAAACAAAATTACAATCTTTGGATATATCTTTTCAAATGGGGGCATGATGCGGGATTCAACTAAGGTACAAGCTTTGTCAGCCACCAATCACCCACAAGGTGTTAGCATGATACGTTCATTCCTTATCATGGTCAGTTACTGTTCCAGACACATATGTGACTTTGCCACAGAAAGTGCTCCCTTAAGAGACTTAACGCAAAGAAATGCTTCATTTTACTGGTCATATGAATGTGAACAAAGTTTTAAGAAAATCAAGAATGCAATTGAGAACTCCACTGAAATGGCCAACTATGATCCAAAGCTCCATACGGAGGTGGTTGCTGATGCAAGACCAGTCGAGGTGGGCTTGATCCTTACCCAACACAATGGACACCCACATGCTTGAAGGCATGTTGGCGCATATGTAAGCATAAGTTAGTCACAAACTGAATGCGTCTATTCACAACTGGAAAAAGAAAGCTTAGCAGTGATGTGAGCTTGTGAACATTTCCATGTATTCCTATATGGAAAACCTTTCACTCCTGTAACGAATCATCAAGCATTACTTATCATCTTTGGCAACCCAAAAGCCAAGGTGCCTCCTAGAACTGAACTTTGGGGTTTGGGATTCCAGGAATATGAGCCACTCCTGTGCACTAACCAGAGAAAGATCAAAGCCCTGCTGTCTACTTTTCACGAATGCCATTGCAATGCCCTGGTACCCCTTTTAAAGCTGCCTACATTAAGTTCATTGTAAGGTCCAATACGCCTGCTGCTATTTCATTAGAACAGATCATTGCTGCTAAGATAGTGACATGTTGATGCTACAAGACATTATTGCAGACTCAACCTCCCTCACATGACAACAAATATAGAAAATTCTAAAATGTGTGAAAGATAAACTGTTTGTTATTCAAGAAAGTATTGTCTTCTGAGGTTCAAGGATTGTCATACTGGAGAGTCTGCAACAACAAATAACTGAAGTGGCCCATGAAGGACACCGTGGAATTATTGCCACTAAACGAGCTCTCCGACATTGAGGGTGTTTTTTTTTACTTGATGAGAGTCATCATTTGTGTAATTGATTATCTTCCAGAACCACTCAATATGACTTGAATATATCTGATTTTCAAAAACATATACAGGAGTGAATTGTTGTTGATTTCTTTGGTCCGCTTGACAATGGACATCACCTGATGGTGGTTAGAGATAAATACTCCTGTTTTCCACTGGTAGAAGATCTCCCATCGGCCACTCATGAAACAGTAATTGAGAGGTTAGACAGCATTTTAGCAACATGGGGCGTTCCTTCAATTCTAAAGTCTGACAATGCCCCACCATTCAACAGTGGACAATTCAGAGACTTTTAAATCATCTCAATGTGAAGCATCAAAAAAGCACAACTCTTTGGTCAAAAGCAAATGGCGTTATCAAATGCTTTATGAGCACACTTAAAAAGACTGTCCAGAGGGCTACATTGGAGAAGCTTAATCTGAAGTCTGCTCTCCATACTGCTCTTTGATCTCACCAGTCGACTCTTTAGTCAACAACAGGTGAAAGCCCTACCACCCTGATGTTACGAAGAGCCATAACAACATAATTACCGCAATGACCAACTGAAGATCTACAACAGATGTTGAACTTCATCAAACAGACTTTTATCATTAGCAAAAGATGAAAGTATAGGCCTACAAGCATCAATGTGCCAAAAACACTACATTCACTAAAGGTGATCGAGTATTGGTGCGACAACAGAGTAAATGCAAATCTGATGCTCCCTTTGATGCAGAACCTTTCAAAGTTGTGACTAGTAAAGGACGCACGGTGACTGCTCACCTTCCTGAAAAGTCCACACGAGAATCTTCACACTTCAGGCATCTGCCTCACCATTCACGAGTACCCGATGCCTGAGATGAGATTGGTTTGATTGAGACTGAAGAGAGACCCTTGACTGCATCTGTCCCTACATCACCAGTGCCAGTCATGGATGCCTCTCTTCCCAGCCTCAGAGGACACAATCTGGGAATTTGGTGAGAGCTCCACAATGATTATCGAGGAGTTGTAATGTGTATGTATATATGTCTGTCATTTTCTATTTTCTATTTAACAAAGGGGACTTGTAGTGTTTTGTGAGTTAGTGATGACTGGAACCTTATAGTTCCTGATGAACTCTATAAAACTATGATGTAAGTGTTCGGGTGTGAGGAATGGGGTTCATGTTTAGAACATTGAGTTTGCAGTTACACACTGAGGAATAAAGATGTGCAAAACTAACCTCCATGTGTGGTGTGGTCATATTCAAGTACCCAGGCTGGGGAGGACGCTACATGGTTAATCTTTGAAGTTTGGAAAATCCACAAACATGTATATTTGGGTGTGTCCATAAACTCCCCTTATGTCTCTTTTTACCCCGAAAAGGGTTGGATTTTTACTGTAGCAAAAGGCTGGCAGAAATTTCATTCTAGAGTGGGAAGGAGAATGGTTCACCATCAGAGTTTGAGTTGGCATGTAAGAAGTGTGTTCTCCACAGAGAAAAATATCTTCACAGCAGAATAAAAAAGTCAATTTGTACTGGGAGTCCTATTTCCCATGTGAGAAGTTTTCAGCTGAGGAGAACTGTACATCAGGAGGAGAGTTCCTTTGGGAATGCCACAAAGTTTATAAAAAGATGCCTGGTGCAATTTTCCATAGGTATTGCTAGGAATGTTCGTGAAACCGAGAAAGTAGTAAATCTACACTACCATTTTGGTGTTACCTCTGAGTGCTGATTTGCTGATTTCTTTGTGAATTAGGCCCATAGACTCTGAAATTAATGTTGTGTTTATTCTGTATTTTATATTAAGGAGGAAAAAGAAGCTGTGTAAACGACAATACATTGTTTTTACCTTTAAGTCGAACATTCATCTTACAAATCTTTCAGACCAGTTTTATATAATAAATGTGAGAAAATATGTTTGTCTTTCTGGGAGGCTAAGATGTTTTTTTTACATGAGGGTGGCAGGGAATTGAAAGATGTGAAGTCCTCAGCTGTAAAATATTGAGTATGAGGTGAAAAGTATGGGACAGGAAGTCGGGAAAGGGGTGTAGGGTTGTAGTGAGGGATATAATGTTATATAAAAGAGAACTGAGAAACATCAATAAATAGAAAATGAAAATAAAGAAGCTTTTGTTCAATCACATAATCAGATCTACTAATCTATCGTGCTTCATATGACCACTTCTGCCTGCAAACTATGAAACCTCTTCTCCTAACCTTTTATGTTATTCTCGCTTTAACCACACTGTTCAATAATTCCTCCACATCTGGTACCTTTCCCCCTTGATTCAAATTCTTACTAAGCAATTCTGCTGATCCTTCTTTTCTTTCTAATTACCGTCCAGTGACTCAGCTCCTTTTTTATTCAAAAATACTAGAAAAACTGATTTTCAATGGACTTATTCCATATCCCCCTTTAACAACCTGATCAATCTTCTTTTATCAGGTAATCAATGGAAAGCACTCTCTCAGATGTAGCAAGCTACATCAACTTTGCATCACAATCACCTTTCCTCCATACTCGTGGATCTATTTTGTGAATTTTATAGAGCAAATCACTCTACTCCCTCCCCCCCCCAACACTCTGAACATCATAGACCTTGCTTCAAAGTCATTTTTCTCTCATCAATGTGGCAGGCCTTTTACAATCGACTTAAGGCTCCAATTAATCTGCATCCTCCCCTGCTCCAGTTGACATCACCCAGAGATAAAGTCCTAAATCCTCTACTTAAATCTCTTCATCCCAACCTTTTCTGTAGCCATAACTTCTCAGGTCTCTTGTTACATCACTATAAAGATAATATTGAAATACGCTTCTCTATAAAACATATTAATACCCTTCCTCCAGTCATGTTTATCTAACAAACTGCCATTTGTTATCCAATGTGTCTTTAGTCTCTCATGTTGAAATGATAATCTGCCCTTACTTTCCTGGATAAATCAATCCACTTCTTTCACAAATAATCTTGGTGTTCTATTCAGTACCTCCATGCATCTGGATTCCTTCATATGTACCACAGCAACAGAAGTATGCTATGAAATATTAAACATACAAACTTTCTGCCCGCTTATCCTGAGAAATACTGCCTAAACGCTGATTCACTCGAAATTAGCAACCGCTGCAATAACCTACTAGCAGGCCTTCTGAACTAATCCTCTTCACTGAGAGAGGTTTTACACTTTATCACTAGATGTTTATTCAATTTCCCTAGTAATAATTTCGCCTTATCCTACCTCCAGCAAGCTAGCTGCTGCTCTGCCAAAAACAGGGCCCTGCATAAGTTATTGATTTGCCTCTTTAAATCCATCTGTTGTTTTTCCTCTTATACACAGTGCATCAAAAAGTTGGTCGTGTTTTATGTGCTGGCATGAATCTTCATGTCATCTTTATTGTGTCGTATTTTATGACCCAGTAGATGTTCCTTTGAATACAACCATGCTCTTTCCCTAGCTTGTTTCAATAACCTATTTGAATAACAATATCCAGTAATCGGCTGATCCAGATATCGGACTCGTGAAAATAGTTTTTTTGTAACAATTTCATCTGACATGAAAAATGGGCGAAAGGGTCAGTTATTTCTGAAGGATACACAAATGGTGACTATTATATCTCAATAAGTGTTTCATTCTGAACTATAATGGAATAAAGATGTTTAAATGTTTCTTACCATCTATCAATATCAACAAATACAAAAATGACATTGTTTTAGAGTCATATGCGATGATCAATTTAATGTACTTGTAAAAAAGGAATAATCCATGAATGGAAAGAATCAAGCGATGCTCTGTATCCATTAAAAAAATAAATATATATCAACCAGGTTTTAATGTGGATCACAAAAAACTATTTTCTCAGGAGACATAAATGTTTTCATAATCATCCATGTATATGTTGGCCAGTCATGAGACAAAACAAACCCCCACAACCACCCCTTTTACTTGATAGTAGAAATGATTCCAAAATTGAAATTAGAGTTTCAATGAAGTCTTTTGGGACTTGGCATGGATGTTCGCATTTGTTGAGAGTATTACCTATGACTCTCAAAGCTTCGGCTTATGGAATGTTTGTGTACAAAAACATATCTGTTGTGACTAGGATCTGAATTAAGTTACAACAAAAGGGTTCACCCAATAACGGCACTGGGACCTGGGTATGTATGTTGCTGAGAAAGAGGGGTCCCAGTTATCACACAAAAAGTTATTTACAAAACATCGAGATAAGTCAAATATGAAGACAAAAAAGTCAATCTGCTGGCATTGTTTTTAATTACAATGAAGCTGAGCCAACTATTAGGGCAAACATTCTTGATGCAACACTTAAAAATTTAATATAGTGCCCTGGAAAAGGGGGAGGGGAAGTGTGCAGTGAGTGTAGGAAAGGGTAAGTGACATAAAGACAAAGCCACAAGGCCACCCAGTAATGGATTGACAAATACACTAATTCAGATATCACCGACCATAGGTTCAAATCTAATACTCCAGAGTAACATGCTTCATGAATATACTTAATAACATAATTATTGGAATGAAGCTGAAAACACAAGAAAAAGTCGACGTTTCGACCCCTTTTATAAAGGCAGGCTTGAATTGATCCCTTGCAATGGGGTCTTCATCAGGACGGGAGACAGGGACACAAACCTATTTAGTACAAAACATTTTACAATTAGGGATGACTCCTAGGTAAATTATAATTAAAAAGCTAAGCACATCAAAATAAAAGAAAACAAGACATACCGGGGATGCTTGTTTTCAAGGGCGAAGAAGGAACTATCAATCCCACAGGACAGACTAGATAGAGCCTGGACTTCTGGACCAACCTCTGGTGTCAGACATGAGCACAATGGATGAATGGGTAATTAACATAGAAGAGAGGCGTCGTTCTGGATGGGGAAAAAATAATGAAATTTGTGAGCCAATACCAGGCGATTTAGATGGTAAAAAGGCGTAGTGGAATTACAGTAAGTCAACTTACAATGAGCACCATGTCGTAATTCCCGCCATATATACGCTACCCAAAATTCACAAGAGCATGTCTGGCCCCCCCGGTAGACCCCTTGTCTCGGGGTGTGGGTCCATGCTTGAGCCTTTGAGTAGGTACGTTGATTATTTCCTTAAACCAATTGCCGAAACCACCAGCACTTATCTAAGGGATACAATGCATACCATCGGCATTGTAGAGAATCTCCCCTTTGATGCCAACAATCAAATATTGGCAACATGTGATGTGGTCTCACTCTATACTTGCATCCCGCAGGATGAAGCATTGGCCGTAATGACCAGATCTTTGAACCAGCGCCCTGCCCCTATGGCAGTTCCCACAGAGTTCATTATAGCCTTACTCAGAATTGCAATGACAAAAAAAATTTTTGTCTTTAAGAATCAATTCTTTCTCCAGACCAAGGAGGTCGCTATGGGGGCTCCATTTGCCCCTGATGTGGCTATTATATACATGGCGACCGTTGAGGAAAACGTTGTCCTGCATCATCTCAATCCGTTCAGAGACCATTTGGATCTCTGGATGAGATATATCGACGATATTCTCTTCGTTTGGAATGGCTCCTCCAGTCTATTATCATCTTTCCATAACTGGCTGAATGAACAGTCCCCTCACCTTCAATTTACCACACACTCAGACCCCCAAAAAATAGATTTTCTGGATATTACCATCTTTGAAGATGCGGGAACATTGAAAAATACCTTATATCTCAAACCCGCCGAATGCAATTCATTATTACAATACATAAGTCATCACCCCCGGTCATTCCGTGATAACCTACCCTTTGGGCAATTTCTTCGGATCCGAAGAAATTGTTCTTTCAAAGATCACTACATGGACCAATCTGAAGATTTATCCAACCGTCTTCTAGAATGGGGTTATCCCAAAAGACTTGTCCGTCAGGCTAGGAAACGCGCTTGGTTTAACCCTAGGGAAGACTTGCTTGTCCCTAACACCAAGCTTGATAGTTTGAATGATCGTATTGTATGTGTAACCACCTTTTCTACAAAGAGCAATGTCATTAAGCGCACAATTAACCAACATTGGGCACTAGTTGCTGATGATATATATCAGAAGGAACTTCCCCTTCATGCATTCAAAAAGGGTAAGAGTGTGCGTGATTCTGTTGTCCGTTCCTTCTTACGTAGTCCGGAAGACCCTTTTCTGTTGACCATGTGGAATCTACCACCAATTGTTGGTCACTACCGGTGTGGGCAATGCAAGGCCTGTGATAGCACCATACAGACCAAGGAGTTTGAGTATCTCAACATTAAAACACCTATGAGATCTCATACTAATTGTAACTCAACTAACAACATTTATGCCATTTTGCGTCCATGTGACTTGATATACATTGGACAGACCCAACAAAAAGCCAAAGTCCGTATTCTTCAGCACATGAGTAAGATTCGCTGTGAAGTCCAGGGTGCACCTCTTGTGCAACATTTCAAGTCTGCCACTCACTCTCCAGAAAGTCTGAAGAGGGTCATTTTAGAACAGGTGGCACTGGACCCCAGAGGTGGCAACATCGCAGACATCCTTAATATAATGGAGCTTAAATGGATGTTTCACTTTAAATCTATCAGCAATGTCCTTAATGAACATGACAGTTCTTTTTCTCAGCTGGCGCTGCTCAATTAGTGAGGTCTGTCCTCCCACTGTGCAAGATATAATGCAGGGTTGTGTTTCCATCATTTTTACTCCCTCCTAATGACGGCATGATTTACCTAGACTGTTTAAGTTCTTCTAATCATGATTTATGGGCATAAATTATATGTGATTATCACCATATTCTAACAATTGTTGCATTGGCCTTTACCGTCCTGTGACAGGTACGCCTTTTTTGCAACCTATACACAGGTTGATGGGTGTGATTGTATATCAAATGTATAACAACATTCTATGTGAATTGACTGTGTACCTTCAATCTAAGATTCTATAAACATGCCTGTGGTGGCCTATACTGTCTTGTGACAGGTACGCCATACTTTGTTGTTGTTTCTTTGACAATTTCGAAAAAAATTTAATCTTGACATTCCTTTATCGACATTCGTGATACAATATATGTCTTTAGGAATAATCTAATTGACTCCCTATGTTATTTATAATGACTTGCCATTTTAATGGAGCAATTTCGGAACGAAATTAGCTAGACACCAAACCCAACCCCCTCTCCCTTTCGGTTGTAATTCACCCCGATTGGAAGTGCATACTGTTGAACTTATGTCTCGTAGGATTGATCGCTCAAAGCAAAAAACATTTTTACATGCTCCCCATTGCCAGCATCGCGATGCCGCTTTGGTTTCTGCTCCCGAGTATTGTTGGCCCGGGCTGTACCATCTTATAACACACTAAGAGTCTGTAGTATTCTCCTCTTACTATATATCTCATGTTATTCTTCGCCCTAACTGCTCAGCCTGTGTGTGTGTTCTAAATGGAACGTTTAGTGTGTGAGCTATGTTCTAAATGGAACGTTTAGTGTGTGAGCTATGTGTGGAAGGCTTGAGTGACTGAGAGAGAGTGACAGTTGGATGGATGGGGCTGAGCAGCTAGCAGGCTGTTCCCGGTAGGACTGTGATGGGACCTATCTAAGACCTTGATGGAGCTTATGGATACCTATTTACCTGCATTATCTTTACTACAATAAACCTACATTGACTACATCATATTGGTGTCATCCCTGATTACTACAGAGTCATTCTATAATGGCCGCTTCAAGATGAGTACCAATGCATTACACACTGACGATCAGTACCATGTGATCGCATTTTAAGCTTGGAACCACTCGGCGTACTCCGCTACGCGAACTCCGCTACGCTGCTGTTGTTTGTACTCTGATCAACTTATCATGCATCAGGTACATCCCCTACCCCATTACCCGTAACTTATATACTTAGTTTACCGTTCCCCAATGAATTTTAACGGAGACCTTTGGTTTCTGTTGTTTACAGGTGCCGGATAGAATACTAAGAATTTGCAGAGTGCAGTATGTAAGCTCGGTGACTCCTTCAATCAACTTGCAACCGGTAGGCTGCATTGAATTGGTTGTATATCTAGCCAATCCCTGGCGCGTGTTACAATTACATTTAGTGATGGTTCCCTTTCTTCTCCTAGAGACCTTCAGTTGCCTGATTTTTCTTTTGCCGATTCACACATGATGTGACTTAGAGGGCTAATTTCGTATTACACGGATTCTGGCGTTCCCGACCTAGCGCGAACCCATTTGGGAATTACGACATGGTGCTCATTGTAAGTTGACTTACTGTAATTCCACTACGCCTTTTTACCATCTAAATTGCCTGGTATTGGCTCACAGATTTCATTATTTTTTCCCCATCCAGAACGACGCCTCTCTTCTATGTTAATTACCCATTCATCCATTGTGCTCATGTCTGACACCAGAGGTTGGTCCAGAAGTCCAGGCTCTATCTAGTCTGTCCTGTGGGATTGATAGTTCCTTCTTCGCCCTTGAAAACAAGCATCCCCGGTATGTCTTGTTTTCTTTTATTTTGATGTGCTTAGCTTTTTAATTATAATTTACCTAGGAGTCGTCCCTAATTGTAAAAATGTTTGTACTAAATAGGTTTGTGTCCCTGTCTCCCGTCCTGATGAAGACCCCATTGCAAGGGATCAATTCAAGCTTGCCTTTATAAAAGGGGTCGAAACGTCGACTTTTTCTTGTGTTTTCAGCTTCATTCCAATAATTATGTTATTAAGTATATTCATGAAGCATGTTACTCTGGAGTATTACATTTGAACCTATGGTCGGTGATATCTGAATTAGTGTATTTGTCAATCCATTACTGTGTGGCTTTGTGGCTTTGTCTTTATGTCACTTACCCTTTCCTGCACTCACTGCACACTTCCCCTCTCCCTTTTCCAGGGCACTATATTACATTTTTAAGTGTTGCATCAAGTATGTTTGCCCTAATAGTTGGCTCAGCTTCATTGTAATTAAAAACAATGCCAGCAGATTGACTTTTTTGTCTTCATATTTGACTTATCTCGATGTTTTGTAAATAACTTTTTGTGTGATAACTGTGACTAGGATCTGAGTAGAACAATCAAAGTCTAAGTTTTCTACCTCTTGATGAAGTCTATACTGTCCATAATGAAAGCATGTATTTCAGGAGCAAAGGGATTTTCATAGCTTGCGTCAATAATCTATTTGAATAACACTATCCAATAATCTTTTGATCATGATATGGAATTTTTGAAAATAGTATTTTAAGTAGTAATTTCATTTTAATTGTAAAACTGGCAAAAGGGCCAGTTATTCCTTATATCTCAATAAAGTGATTCATTCTGCGGTTTTATTGAATAAAGATGTTTAAAGTTGTATTATCTATCAATATCATTAAATCTAAAAATGATCTTGTTCAGCGTCATATACTATTATGAATTTAATGTAATTGGAATAAAATATAATCCATGAATGGAAAGATTCAAAAATTTAAATTAGAGTTACAATGAAGCCTATTGGGACTTGGCATGGATGGTCGCATTTGTTGGGATCATTATCAATGGCTCTCAAAGCCTTGACTATGGTATGTTTGTTTACAAAGACTGTATATCCATTGTAAATATAAACTGAGCAGAACAATCAAAGTCTATATTTTTTACACTTTTGATGAAGTCTAATATGTCAGTAATGAATCCATGTGTTCTATAAAGAAAGGACTTGATAAAAAAATGTCTATGTACTGACACAATGGTTCCAAAACAGAACCACGCCCAGAGACCTTTGGTCAACCTGGTGGATCCTGAAGCCTTTTGTTTACTTTGAGTAGAGTATGCATGTAGGTATATAGGTGTTTTTAATTTAGAAAGTCAAGTTAATTTTTGCTTAAAAAACAGCATCCAAGCCCTTTTTCATAGCTTCCCAGATCATATTAGTGATCTCCGTGGTGGGGTCAGTCTTCTGTTTTTTGTTATGGTCTTGTACAGAAAGTTTTCATTTTGGTAATATCTGGTGTCCTGTTCTACCTCACGGTTTATTGGCAAGATGGGACATATTTTTGAGGGTCCTAATGGTGTGATTCTTTTCTCCTGAGGTACTGTATCGTATGTATGTCCTTGCTTGATTTAAAGATTCAATGTGTTTCAGAGACATTATTTTAAAAGCAAGACTCTATTGTAACAAGTGTGAAGGTGTCTTGAAAGCTGAGGCTAGGAGCAGGCTAGTGAAATCACACTGTCCAGTATGTGTTTTTTTGAGCAAATAAATATTTAGGAATATTTTGGAAAATCATTTCTGTACTTGTATTTTGATGTTACAAATATGTGTTCTAGTGGTCAATTGAGGCAGTGTCACTACCAAGGTTTATTTCTGGCAAAAGTGCTCATCATCATTTCACCAGAGGTGATTTCCTAATAAAAGAGTGTTTTACATATTTTTGGGCCCTCTCAGCATTATTTTTTAATTCATCACAAACTAGTCACTAAGCAGGAGTGTGTTGGAAAATGGAAAAGCAATGATCATTTTGCCTGAGGCCATTGTTTTTCCTCACTGCCCAAAAATGCCATGCCTCAGAAGGTGCACCCGGTGGCAAAAATATGCATCAAGTATGCATATGCCTGTTTTTTTTAAAAGACAGAGACCGTATTGCGAATGAGTTGCTGCCCTAAATTGATTGCTGGCTCTGCTGGCGGAGGTTCACCATCGGTGCTGAATTTGTAAAATAATGAGTACCAGTCATCAAAGCTCTTCTCAGAAGCCCAAGGCTGGCGCTATTAAATGTCACCACACTGATTACCAAGGCTGTGTAGTCTTCAATCCACGTCATGCCTCTTTAGTCCTTGATGGTCACTACATTCTCCTTTTGAGATGGGGTATCAGTCTTTCTCTTCCTCTGTCTTTCACTTTTGTATGTCTTCCCTTTCTAGCTAAAAATAAATGGCCTAACCCTTACATCCATTCCTATTCTCACCAGCAGGTGTATTAAATATTTGCTATACCAGTCCAAAAACACTGCTGCATTTAGTTTACCAAGATAAGATGGTGATGGTGGCCATCCTTTGTTTCTTATATCCTATTAAGCATTTCATTGCCTAAGCAAGCCTAAAGAGTCAGTATCTGGGAAGGATGAACCCAAGAACTAATTGTGTTCGGATATTGGCTAAAAACCTAGTATGCCTCAGAGACTGTTGTGCCCATCGGACACACAATGATCGCATTATACTGCTCCAAGCTCATCCTAAATCACTAGGCGTGACAAGACAGTAGAAGAGGGGAAACAAGAGAGAAGGCCAATGAGGAAAGGGCCCTGTCAATGGAATAACCTTTCCCAAAACAGAGCTGTAGTCGGCAGCTGACCTTAGACAAGGAGGAAATGGGTGAAGACAATATGCTGCAGGTGACGGAAGAAGGCAGCTGGTGAGGGTGGTCCGTATAAATTAATGGGGTTGGTGTAAGGAACCAGAGATTGATAGGTGGCTAGGATTTATAGGGTCTAAGAGAGATGCTAGGGAAAGCGAGGAAGAGACAGGTGCATATTCCCACAAGTCAGTGCACAGAGTTTGACATGCATAGTTAACAAACATATAGGGACACATAGGGTCCCAAACAACTCAGATAAAATCAGCAAGCACACAAATAGGGACCTACAAAAGGGACATGAGGACAAACGGATAGAAAGAGAGATGGGCGGGTGTATAGAAGCCAGTTTGACCTTTTCTTGAAAGGATACAATTTGGTGTAGAGTAAATATTGTTTACAATGCCTAATCAATCATTGCTCCTCCTTGGAGAATTCGCTTCTATGTGGTATGAAATACTTCAATGCCCATTCAATTATTCCCTACCAAGCAAGATCACTGGTCAATAACAATGCAAAACTCTCTGTTCACCCATTCCATCCTTGATCTCTTTATTATAATCTTTCAAAAATAGTACTACAATTCTTTACCTTTCTTTCTTCTTTATTAGTAACATGGCATACAGGTTAACCAGATCATGGTATCTAGGGTAAGTCCTTGCAAAAGTCCCAGACGGCAGGTAAAATGAAGACATTTTACCCGTTTTTGTTTACCCATGAAGTGGAATTAGGTTTGATCCAGCTCCGTGCTCTTTAAGAAGCACCGTTTCTCGGCCAGGCAATGTATTTCCTACATTAAGTAAATGGTCCCGTCACGTGCAGATAAAAGCAACTTTCTCAGCAGGGTGGTGGTATCTGCGTCACATCAACCGTCTAGGGTCTCCTGGCAGGCGGGGCCACATGCGAGCTTCCTTGGCGGGAAAATTGCTTTAACGAGTTTGTAGGACACTGTCCGAGGCTGCTATTGTGATTAACTTAATGTATATTGCCCGCCCCAAATATCCAGTCCTGACCTTTCTCTTTGCAAATCATTGCTGTCAAAATAATTGGCTTATCGAAGTACATAAAACAATTCCTTGATTGCAATGATTTTTTAAAGGCTAGCTCATAAACATGAAGCCCAGTGTACAAAGGGCAATCTATATAAATATTCAGTCATTTTGTATTCTTGCTTTCTAACAAATGAGTTCTTGCCATCTCACACGATAAAGAAATAAAAGAAAATGTTACACGTTCTTTAGTGTCTTTCTGTTAAACATTCAATTGTTGTTATGATGTCTCAATTCTGTGTTCCTACTTTCAAATACATTAAATGTGTTTACAATTTTGCAACAAGAATAAAAACTACATACATGTTTTAAAATCAGTTTACCGTGCTCAGCCGTCTACATCCATATTTTATTATTCTAGCTCACAAATACTTCCGTACAAACATCATTGTAATGTATGGGGGCGTCCCAAACAAAGCCCTCCGTTGAAAATGGGAAATCAACAGGCATTAATATGGATACCATTCCTATCACAAGAAATCGGCATTAAAATGCACTTTGTAAAGTTTCAACCAGTTCCAGTGGATCACCAATGACAAGAGCAATAATTATATTAGTCAGTAAAAAAGGCACCTTCCACTCCAGAGCCACTATAATTGCATACATACAGTTATAATTTTTATTAGGCAGCCTCAGCCAGGCTGAGTCTGCGGTGACATAGCAATGTTGGAAATGACAAAATGTAGAACATTCTGCGGTAGTTAGTGCCATAGTGAACGTGGAAGTGCCTGATGATATGGACCTAAGATCATTCATGGGAATGGTGGAGTATTACTCCAAGTTTGTGCAGGACTTTGCACATAAGTCTGAGCCTTTGAGGCAGTTGCTAAGAAAAGATAGGAAGCTAACTTTGGGTGAACAGCAGCAGAAGGCTTTCACTCTGATAAAGAATAATATTGAACAGGATGGAGTCTTGGTACCGTTCAGAACAGATTTACACACCATACTTACTGTGGATGCTAGTGCGGTGGGTATTGGTGCTGTTCTAGCCCAAAACCATGCTAGGAAGGAGAAAACAGTGGCTTTTGCCTCGTGTTCTTTAACTGATGCTGAGAGGAACTATTCGGTGATAGAGTGTGAGGCAGCTGCGTGGGCCACTAGGCATTTTGGGTATTTTTCTGGTTTGGAGTTTTACGTTGAGAACGGCCCATAAGCCTCTTCTGAAGATTTTGGTTCCAGGTGGGACGAAATAATTGCTTAGGGAGATTGGCACAATTGGCTTTGAGGTTACAAGATTTTTCATGTCGTGTAGAAAATGCCCCTGGGTGGAAGAACAAGGTGGCTGACTGTCTGTTGAGGCTACTGGATGAAAAGGCAGTGTGTATGGAATTGCAAGTCAAGGAAGTTGTAGTAACTTTGGATAATATTACTCAGGGCCTTCGAAATTCCATCTCTAAAGCAGAGTGGGTTGTGAGCATGCAGAATCATGAAGCACTTAAGGGTGTTAAGAAGATGATGAAGAAAGGGTGAAAAGAAAGAGTACAATACCTCAATGACTCAGACCATTTAATGAAGTACAAACTGAGTTGTCCCCACAAGATGAGTGGGTCGTTTTGAGGGGTGGGAGGCTTGGGGCAGGTTGATTGAGTTGGCACATGAAGGTCACCTGGGGCAGACATTAACTGGAAGAAGAGTAAAGAAAAGGTTCTGGTGGCCAAGTACGGACAGACAAATAAAGGGATAAGTTGAAAAATGTGATTGTTGTAGAGAATCAGAGAAAAGATTACATGTTGGCATAAGCAAAGTGGATCGAGTGCAGCATGTTGTTGATGCTGATGTGGCTTGGGAGAAGGTTTGTCTGGATTTTATTGGCCCATTCAATAGTCTGAAAGAACAAAAAATATTTGCAGCAGTTCGGTGGATGCTGGATCAAGATGGGTGAATGTGATTTTTATGAAGTTCATTACTTCAGAGTCCACGATAGTCTTGAGTGAAGTTTTTAGGAGAGACAGAATTTCATTGGTGGTTCTCACTGAAAACGGAACACAACTCACATCGAAGGAGATGGTATAATATTTTTTAAAACTGGTTTTTAGGCATGTGTGTACCTTGCTATATAATCCACAAGGAAATGGGTTGTATGAGAGGATCAATAAAATGGTGAAGGGGATGATGCAGTTAGCCCTGTCTACAAGTATACTAATACAGAAAGCTATTAAAGAAATGCTGACGGCATATCATACAACAGTACATGTTGGAATGGAGATAAGCCAGTTTGAATTTAAGCATAGCAGACAACCAGTCACTAAACTGGTCTCAGCGTGGTTGCTGAAGAAATATAGTAGGGGTATGCTTAAAGATCTGGGAGGAGGTACAAGAGTTATCCATGAATGTGACTGTATGAATGAATGTAATTCCAGGTGGGTTGAGCAGAAGCTTATCCAAGTTTAGAGTTCCTTAAAACGTCAAAGTCATTGGTGTAAGTTTATTAAAATTGCACAATGGCCAAACTTGGAATCTCAGGATGGTAGCAATATACCAGAAACAAGGGGTGAGTCAGGAGTAATCATGGGAATTGGAGGTGTCCAAATCCCCATGATCGTTAATGAGTGATGATAGTTTGTGAGTGATGATGAAAACTCTTTACAATACCAAGATTTCCTCAAGGCAGGGAGAGTGTGAAACAAGGGGTTTTGTGCAAAAGGAAAGGGATGTGAGACAGAAAAGAACTCCTAGTTATTTGAGGGATTGTATGTGAGAGTACTCTTTCGCCAATAGTGTTGTTCAAGGAAATGAGTAGAGTTAAGCAGCCTTGTGTCTTGAGCATAATCCATTTAAAGGGGATCATTGTTCACAGTGTGCATTGTTGTCCTTGAACGCGCCGTACCCTCCGTGTGCCCTCCTTGCTCACTTTCCATTTGTGTGTTGTTCGGTCATGTAGTCTTATACTGAACCCAGCATGGGTTTCATTTATGTTCCTTTTATCTTACATAATATGTCAGTTTTATAGTTAACATTATTGTGTTACTAAGGAAAGAAAGGAGATGTGTTATAATATTAATAGGCAGTCTCAGTCAGGATGAGACTACTGTGACATAGTAATGTTCTAAATGACATGTTGAACATTCCGTGGTTGGAGCGGTTGGAGTAGAGATTGTAACTGCACCTGGCTGTGACAATTATGTGGTTCCTGTCTCTCATCAATACAGTTTAATTAAAGAAAGAGAAGGTTGTGACTATGATTTATTTACAACACATACCTCTCTCTAACAGCAAAGTAATTCTAAATAACAATATGGTGGTATCTAGTAAAATAAATTTATCCAGACACAAGGGAACATTTCAAAGTTCAATGTTTTGTAAGAATTCAATCCAAAATGTTTTAGAAGGTTTATTGAAGATCAGCACAGCATAGCTCCTAACAGGATAGCAGCAGGATACAACTGCCTTCCAATACAGAATGCTACATTAGGAAAGCTCTGTTTAGAATCAATAACTAATACAGAAACATAACAAGTCTCATACCTTAAAGAAATACACTAATATACATGTAAATAATGTACTTACACTAGATAAGAAATGTAACACTTGCTTAAGGCCAAAGTATTTGGTAGTTAACAAAAAAAATTTTGTGCAGAGTTCCCAGAGGGGGCCAAAGAAGTGGCTCAGAATGACATTTCTCTCACTAATTAAGAACACACAAGTGCATAGTGTGAACCCTTGTTGGAAAGTTTAGGATACCTCACACAAGTAACCGGTTGGACAACAACTGTCATCCCATCCGGTGACCGTCCAGCGTCATCATTGGCATCCTGCTCCTACGGCAGGCTGGCGGGGGATATGCCCGTCGGGTAGCCCAGGAGGGCTACACTTTAGTGGAGATCTTTTTTTCCCTGCCAACGGGTGCGTGAATGTAAGGGGCCTAAATAAAGTGCAATTGTGAGCGTGAGTGTGAATACTAAAAAAAGTCAGTCGAGTCCATTAAGCAATTTTAATAGTGTGGCTCACTGCTTTGTTAAAAGGGAATAAGGGGTATTAAGGAGTGATGGGTAATCTGATCAAACCTTATTCAACCCTTAGTGTGAAGTTGGTCAACATGTTTCTTGCCTAGATGGCAATTCATCAGGACCTATAAAGCTCATAAATTGCTAACGGTCCCTCTGAGTTCAGAGAGATCGGAGATACGACCTGTACGTTGTCGCAGAGTTAATGTATTCCTTTGGGACCTATCAGGAACTGGGAAGGAAACAAAACAAGTGGTTACTCACTTTGTTCACTCTAAGGCCTGTTGACAACATGTGGTCCCGAGAGTGGGGTGTCCTTGAGTGGTGTAGGGGTGTGGAAGGTAGACACCCCCGTTTATATATGGTGTGTCCGTAAGTGAGAGAAAGTAAGGTTAAAAGGCAGAACGTGGGTTGCTACGTCCTGTGAGTGGCATGCTTACTAAATAGGTGGCATGCTTCATGATGTCTATATATGCCATGTCCGATCTACACATCTGGTTTTGATGTGTCAGTTTACACTGTTAGAAGATCAATGTTTACTAATTTCTTTCCCCAGCATTGTAGTGAAGTGGAGGGAATGTAGTCAAAGATGACAATTTAAATAAATAGCTCGAGCACAGAAAACACCGTGACAGTTTGACACTCTGTGGAAAACGTCAAAGCTGACTAGCGACGTGGTGTATTTACATGATAGGTGCCGACTGGTCATGCTTGCCGAGTGGAAGCTGGCGCAAAAAATACACTTACCCGCTAATCCCTTGGAGAAGGCCACCTCGGCTGACCTGGTGGGGCCAGCAACCAGCGAGGAGAGCCTGTACATAAATCAAAAGGGAGCGCGGGAGAAAAGTCAATTACAAAGCAGCGCTACTAACTGCGGGCAGGAGCGCCGTGTCGGAGACCGGGCACCGAGAGCACAGCTCAGCGCTCGTCGTGGTCTAGGAACAGGGCGGGGAAGGAGGGAAGGGGGAACAAAAGGGAAACAGCGTCGGAAGAGAGTTTCTCCCGTCTTACCTCGTAAGTTGCTAGAGGAGAGCCTCTAGGCACCTACCCCTCCCACGTCGCCGCCGATTGCAGGACAGCCGGTAACAACACGGGATTCCCGGCGAGGCAGATAAGCGTGGGTTGCGCGCGCGCCCAGGGGGGCGTTTCTTTCAAGTTGCTGTGGCAACTTCAAACAAAGGTCAAAAAATAAGTAGAAAGTGAAGAAACCAGCGCTGTGCTCATGTATCGAAACTGGGCGCCATCTTAGATAGGGACCTCTGAAGGATGGAGGTACTATGTTGAATGCTTGGTGAGTGGATACCCAGTACCAATGTTAAAAAGCGAGGAGGTCTGTGTTAGGTCGGATTGGTAAACAAGGGCGCCATCTTGGAGAAGGACTCATGATCATTAAAGATAAAATGAATATAGCTGGAGAAAGGACAATGTAGTCCGAATCAGATACTATCTGGCTAAACTCGTCCATGGTACCGCATCGTTGAGGCCCAGGTCATCTGTATGTAGACGGTGTATCCATCTTTGTTCGAGTCTAAAGAGAGTTTGCTGATTGACTGATGGTAGGCTTTCAATGACAGTCCATCGGATACTTTCTATGGAATGGTTTTGTTCTTTACAATGTTCATAGAGTTTGGTGTGAGTTTTCAGGCAACGTATATTACTGTTATGCTCCATTATGCGCTGTTTAACAGGGCGCATTGTCATCCCAATATAAAGTTTCTCACATGGGCATATGAGAGCATAGATACATTTGGAACTGTTGCAGTTGGTGTGCTTGTTATGTGTCCAAGTGAAATCTCTTTGTAGTTTGATCGTTTTTCCTTGGATGGTCTGGGGGCACACCACGCAAGAGCCACACCGGTAGTGCCCGGTTACCGGAGGAAGGTCCCAGAGGGTGTTTCCTGGTTGGGTACTGGTCTTCTTGGGGCGGGTATGGATCAGAGTATCCTTTAAGTTAGCTGTCCTTTTGAATGCAAAGCGTGGGCGTGGGAGCTCAAGCCCTGCAGAGTTGTGAATGCCCCAGTGAGAATTGATAGTCTTTTTTATGAATGTCGAGTGCCTGGTAAAGGAGGTTACACACGTGATCATCTCATCTTGTTCTTTAGGGTGAACCTCAAGCAGAGCTTCTCTGTTGTTGTTTAGTGCTCTTTTAGTTGACGTTTTTAATAATCGTGTAGGATAACCCCTGTCCCTTAGCTTGTGTTGTAGGGTTTAAGCTTCTTGCTTGAAATTTTCAATGGAACTGCAGTTTCGCCGGAGGCGAAGAAATTGGCCGAAGGGTAAATTGTCCCTAAGGGCCCTCGTATGGTGGCTGGTGTAAGGAAGTAGACTGTTCCTATCAGTCTCCTTTTTAAATAGGGTAGTGCTGATAGTTGTTGGCTCAAGAGTGATGGTCAGATCCAGGAATGGTATAGATTTTTCGGAAATGGTGCCCGTGAATTTCAAGAATGGATCTTGTTGATTAATCCAGACACAAAAGGCCTCGCAGGAAGGCCGATCCCCCTTCCAAAATACCAGAATATCGTCGATGTATCGACGCCAACAGGTTAGATTGTCACGGAAAGGATTTAGTTCTGGGGGGTAGATACAGTTCTTCTCAAAAGTCGCCATGTAGATACATGCTAGGCTCGTTGCAAAAGTCGAGCCCATCGACGTTCCACGTATTTGATGGTATAGTTTCGACTCATATCTGAAAAAGTTCTCAGTGAGTGCAATGTGTGCGAGCTCCATAATGAAGGCTATCGGGCTAGGTGACTCCCATTCCTCTTCTCGCAGCAGAGAGTCGACCGCCTCCAGCGTTGCTTGTTGGGGGATGTTTGTATACAACGCTTCAACGTCAAGTGTCAGGAGGAGGTCGATGTCTTCCCTTCCATCCATGTCGGAGATTAGGCGTAACACATCTCTAGTGTCTTGTAGATAAGACGGGATGAGTTTGACCAAGGGTTGAAAGAAGGCATCGCAGAATTGGGAAAGGGGCTCCAACACTGAACCAATGCCCGACACAATTGGTCTCCCAGGGACCGGGGTGGTACCCTTATGTATTTTTGGGAGGGTGTAAAAGTATGGAGTTACCGGGTCTGCTGTTACTAGAAATTCTGCCTCTTTCCTGCTGATCCACTCATTGGTTTCAGCTTCGATGACCAGGGCCATAATGGTGGTGATCAGTCGTTTAGTGGGGTCTGTCATCAGAGGTCTGTAGTGTGTGGTGTTGGCCAATTGGCGTTTACATTCTCGGTCATAGTCGTCGTAGTTTTGTATGACCGTGGCTCCCCCTTTATCTGCCTGCTTTATGACAATCGAGGCGTCCTTGCCCAGAGTATTGGCTGCCAGTCTTTCCGCATTAGACAGATTATTGAAGGGTTTGATGAATGGTTTGTTCTGCAAGTTCCTCAGGACCGCTCTCTCAAAGGTCAGAACTTCGGGTGGTATCATCCCATCAGTGGGAGTAAAAGTAGAAGGTTTCCTGAGACCTGTATCCTCACTGGGGGGTTCCGGATGATTGGCAAAAAATGCTCGAAGTCGTATCTTCCTAAAGAACTGCTTAAGCTCAATAATTTCCTGGAAAGTGTCTGGTGTAGGGGTAGGAACGAAGCCTAGGCCTCTTTCCAGGACGTTTATCTCCAATGGGGAAAGAGATCTTTTCGATAGATTGACGATCAGGCTCGTTTCCCTCTGGATGTTGAGCTCCTGGTCTCCATTGCTGTCGGTGCCGACGTCTGGTCCTGCCACTGGACTCCCTTTTGCCCGCCTCGCTTTCGCCCTCTTCCTCTGCCCCAGCCTCTGCCCTGAAAAGGTGGCGGATTGAAGGGGTAGAATTGCGGGGGGCCTTGTGGAAAGAAAGGGTATTGCCATTGTGGCGTCATATTAGGCGGTCCATGGAACACCGGTCATTGGTGATAACCATGTTGCCAGGAACGTGTTGGTCTTGTATTCCTTGCGGGATAGCCGCCACTCGAGTCACTACTTGTGGAGCCGCGTCTGTTGTCACCGCTGGAATTTTCATCTGACTAATAGTTACTCTTCTTCCCTTTGTAGTCATCTTTAAGATAGGGGTATACTTTTTCTTTTTCGAATTTACTAATATCCTTCTCCAATTTGGTTGTTTTCTGTTTAAGTAGGAATTCGTGGTGGTCAGCCATTTCCTGGTTGATCTCGGATAGTTTAGTCGTGAAGGCTGTTTTATTGTTCTTTGAGATAGCATTCTTCATGGTAGCTTCGAGGGCAGAGATTTTCTCCTGTAGTGCTTCAGATAGGCGTTTCGCAGTCTGGCTGATCAGAAATAGGAGGTCTTTGGTGCATTTCCAGGAGACCTGGCACCAGTCTACTTTGAAACGTTTATCATCTAGAAACAGTCTGGGAATGATGTTAACAATTAAGCCTTGTGGTGCTATATTGCTTCTCAAATACTCTGTCATCATGATCCCATGGATAGTTATTCTTATAAGTTCCTTCTTCATTTCTGTTAATGTGGTCCATTCATCAGAAGATGCGCCAGAAGTCGAGGCTGGAGGAGCGTTCAGTAGTGATGGCGTGTTTCTCAGAGCTTCAGCTATGGTATCTTCGTTAAAACTTAAGCCCGGGACATCCTCCATGTTGTCAATCTAGGTGGGATGTGGTACCAAGGACTGAGCGAGCCAGAGCAGAGTGTCAAAGATATTTAATCTGTCACAGCATTTACTGGGGCCGTTTGGTCCAAAAGTTGGTGAGAAATCTTCACCACTTGGTAACCTTAAAGCAAATAATTCCCGTGCAGGCAGCACGCTTAAATTTGTATCAAAAAAGGGGAATAAAAGATGGACGATTTTGGGGGGGTCCAATGCACTCGTCCTAGAAAGTAGTTAACAAAAAAATGTGTGCAGAGTTCCCAGAGGGGGCCAAAGAAGTGGCTCAGAATGACATTTCTCTCACTAATTAAGAACACACAAGTGCATAGTGTGAACCCTTGTTGGAAAGTTTAGGATACCTCACACAAGTAACCGGTTGGACAACAACTGTCATCCCATCCGGTGACCGTCCAGCGTCATCATTGGCATCCTGCTCCTACGGCAGGCTGGCGGTGCAATGCCCGTCGGGTAACCTGTTGGCGTCGATACATCGACGATATTCTGGTATTTTGGAAGGGGGATCGGCCTTCCTGCGAGGCCTTTTGTGTCTGGATTAATCAACAAGATCCATTCTTGAAATTCACGGGCACCATTTCCGAAAAATCTATACCATTCCTGGATCTGACCATCACTCTTGAGCCAACAACTATCAGCACTACCCTATTTAAAAAGGAGACTGATAGGAACAGTCTACTTCCTTACACCAGCCACCATACGAGGGCCCTTAGGGACAATTTACCCTTCGGCCAATTTCTTCGCCTCCGGCGAAACTGCAGTTCCATTGAAAATTTCAAGCAAGAAGCTCAAACCCTACAACACAAGCTAAGGGACAGGGGTTATCCTACACGATTATTAAAAACGTCAACTAAAAGAGCACTAAACAACAACAGAGAAGCTCTGCTTGAGGTTCACCCTAAAGAACAAGATGAGATGATCACGTGTGTAACCTCCTTTACCAGGCACTCGACATTCATAAAAAAGACTATCAATTCTTACTGGGGCATTCTCAACTCTGCAGGGCTTGAGCTCCCACGCCCACGCTTTGCATTCAAAAGGACAGCTAACTTAAAGGATACTCTGATCCATACCCGCCCCAAGAAGACCAGTACCCAACCAGGAAACACCCTCTGGGACCTTCCTCCGGTAACCGGGCACTACCGGTGTGGCTCTTGCGTGGTGTGCCCCCAGACCATCCAAGGAAAAACGATCAAACTACAAAGAGATTTCACTTGGACATATAACAAGCACACCAACTGCAACAGTTCCAAATGTATCTATGCTCTCATATGCCCATGTGAGAAACTTTATATTGGGATGACAATGCGCCCTGTTAAACAGCGCATAATGGAGCATAACAGTAATATACGTTGCCTGAAAACTCACACCAAACTCTATGAACATTGTAAAGAACAAAACCATTCCATAGAAAGTATCCGATGGACTGTCATTGAAAGCCTACCATCAGTCAATCAGCAAACTCTCTTTAGACTCGAACAAAGATGGATACACCGTCTACATACAGATGACCTGGGCCTCATTGATGCGGTAACATGGACGAGTTTAGCCAGATAGTATCTGATTCGGACTACATTGTCCTTTCTCCAGCTATATTCATTTTATCTTTAATGATCATGAGTCCTTCTCCAAGATGGCGCCCTTGTTTACCAATCCGACCTAACACAGACCTCCTCGCTTTTTAACATTGGTACTGGGTATCCACTCACCAAGCATTCAACATAGTACCTCCATCCTTCAGAGGTCCCTATCTAAGATGGCGCCCAGTTTCGATACATGAGCACAGCGCTGGCTTCTTCACTTTCTACTTATTTTTTGACCTTTGTTTGAAGTTGCCACAGCAACTTGAAAGAAACGCCCCCCTGGGTGCGCGCGCAACCCACGCTTATCTGCCTCGCCGGGAATCCCGTGTTGTTACCGGCTGTCCTGCAATCGGCAGCGACGTGGGAGGGGTAGGTGCCTAGAGGCTCTCCTCTAGCAACTTACGAGGTAAGACGGGAGAAACTCTCTTCCGACGCTGTTTCCCTTTTGTTCCCCCTTCCCTCCTTCCCCGCCCTGTTCCTAGACCACGACGAGCGCTGAGCTGTGCTCTCGGCGCCCGGTCTCCGACACGGCGCTCCTGCCCGCAGTTAGTAGCGCTGCTTTGTAATTGACTTTTCTCCCGCGTTCCCTTTTGATTTATGTACAGGCTCTCCTCGCTGGTTGCTGGCCCCACCAGGTCAGCCGAGGTGGCCTTCTCCAAGGGATTAGCGGGTAAGTGTATTTTTTGTGCCAGCTTCCACTCGGCAAGCATGACCAGTCGGCACCTATCATGTAAATACACCACGTCGCTAGTCAGCATTGACGTTTTCCACAGAGTGTCAAACTGTCACGGTGTTTTCTGTGCTCGAGCTATTTATTTAAATTGTCATCTTTGACTACATTCCCTCCACTTCACTACAATGCTGGGGAAAGAAATTAGTAAACATTGATCTTCTAACAGTGTAAACTGACACATCAAAACCAGATGTGTAGATCGGACATGGCATATATAGACACCATGAAGCATGCCACCTATTTAGTAAGCATCCACTCACAGGACGTAGCAACCCACGTTCTGCCTTTTAACCTTACTTTCTCTCACTTACGGACACACCATATATAAACGGGGGTGTCTACCTTCCACACCCCTACACCACTCAAGGACACCCCACTCTCGGGACCACGTGTTGTCAACAGGCCTTAGAGTGAACAAAGTGAGTAACCACTTGTTTTGTTTCCTTCCCAGTTCCTGATAGGTCCCAAAGGAATACATTAACTCTGCGACAACGTACAGGTCGTATCTCCGATCTCTCTGAACTCAGAGGGACCGTTAGCAATTTATGAGCTTTATAGGTCCTGATGAATTGCCGTCTAGGCAAGAAACATGTTGACCAACTTCACACTAAGGGTTGAATAAGGTTTGATCAGATTACCCATCACTCCTTAATACCCCTTATTCCCTTTTAACAAAGCAGTGAGCCACACTATTAAAATTGCTTAATGGACTCGACTGACTTTTTTTAGTATTCACACTCACGCTCACAATTGCACTTTATTTAGGCCCCTTACATTCACGCACCCGTTGGCAGGGAAAAAAAGATCTCCACTCAAGTGTAGCCCTCCTGGGCTACCCGACGGGCATTGCACCGCCAGCCTGCCGTAGGAGCAGGATGCCAATGATGACGCTGGACGGTCACCGGATGGGATGACAGTTGTTGTCCAACCGGTTACTTGTGTGAGGTATCCTAAACTTTCCAACAAGGGTTCACACTATGCACTTGTGTGTTCTTAATTAGTGAGAGAAATGTCATTCTGAGCCACTTCTTTGGCCCCCTCTGGGAACTCTGCACAAATTTTTTTGTTAACTACTTTCTAGGACGAGTGCATTGGACCCCCCCAAAATCGTCCATCTTTTATTCCCCTTTTTTGATACAAAGTATTTGGTAGTCAATGGGGGATTGAAACAAATCACTACAAATTCATTAGAACTTATTTATGTCACATCTCTTCATTTAATATAAATATGTTCTCAGTTAAAAACATAGAACTCATAAAACTGATCATCTACAAAGGATAGCTCAAGTTAAAGCGGACTCAAATGGCCATAGAGTTGATGTGAGATAGCATGTTTAAGTTTTTTCAGGAGTAAAACCCAGAGATTTGGAGGAGTCAACCAGGACAGGAGTGAAGTTTAGAGCAGTGGTCAATTTGATCCATTCCTTAACATTGGCGGACCTTTTGGGTGGGGAAATCAAGAGGAATTCTGTTTTTTTGCAGATTGAGTTTAAGGGGATTGCAGGTTAGCCAATGTAAAATAAGCTTTAACCCCTTCGATGCTCATGACGAGCTCAGCTCGTCATGAGGCACGGTTGAGCCGTGCTGATGACGAGCTGAGCTCATCATGAACAATGGGATTTACTGATAGCTCAGCACAGGAGGGGAATACCATCAGCAGCGATGGTGTTAAGGCATCCTCCATTGACCTGATCTCCTCCAGAGATGAGATCCTCATGTAAATCTGGGTGTCATCCACACACATGTGGTAGGATGTGTTAGTATGCTGGAGAGTTTTAGTGAGTGGTTCGGCATGAAGGTTAAACAGTGGCAGGGATAGAGTAGAGCCTTGCAGAACACCAGTCGAGATAGAGGAGCATAAGGATAGAGCATGCTTGATCAAAATCTTTGAATTCTGTTCTGCAAGAAGGATTTAAACCAGTGCAGCACTGTACCTTGAAGTCCCTTCCTTTTTTTGAGTCTGGCTAGCAATATTTCGTGGTTAACAGTGTCAAATGCGGATGACAAGTCAAGAAGAACTAGTAGGCAAATTTTGTTTTGATCAAAAGCCAAAAGAGCATCGTCAAGTATATGAAGATATGCAGATTTGGTGTTGTGGCCAGATCTAAACCCAGATTGACAGTCATCAAGCAAATTGAATTTCTGGATGTATTGGTTCAACTGTTTTGCACGCATATTTCTAGAACTTTGGCTATAAGAGGAATGTTGGTCAAAGGCCTAAAATTGTTCCAGTCGGCAGGGTTCTCTGTATTTTATTTAAAGATGTGAAGGACTTGACCAGTCTTGAGGCAGTCTGGAAAGGAACCTTGAGATAAGGAAACATTGATTATGTTGGTCCAGCTGGGGACAATGCATTGCTGGAGTTACTGAAGGCATTGGGATGGAAGAAGATCATTGTAGTGATTATTGGGATTAATGGACAATATGGTTCTAGAATTGACATAGTGGTCATAAAGCTTGAAGTCTGACTATTATGCTTCATTTTTGGAATTTGGCAGTGGAGGGTGTAGTGGATCGAGGTGAAGAATATGCGAGTTTGAGAGTGCATCAGCAGCTGTCAGGAGTTCGATTACCAGGGTGTTGGCTGTAGATGAGAAACATTAGGAGAATTCCTTGCAGCAGATTTGGGCTATGGCTGGTTCATGTGAGGTTTTAGCAAGCCATTTCGATTGATGTTTTATCAACTCAAAGAGTTTACATGTCCTATCTTTGGCATTGTCAAGTTAAGTAATAAAGAAATCTTATTTTGATCTGAGAATGCTTTTGTTGATGAATGAAGCACCACATTGATGACATCCCACTTAAGGTGAAGTGCAAATGGTTAGACAGTGGAGCATTTCACTGTTCAGAAAATGTGTCTAGGCTGAATATCAAAAACACGTTTAAAGTGAAGAATACTGTCAAACCTCTGAATAGAGAATTGGTGAAGGTGGTGTCATTATATAAAGGCATCCTTACACACAGCACTGAAGCTGAATGCTTCTAGCTGATTATTGCCAACATTTTGCTATGCTAACACATTTGGTTTAATCATGAGAGATTGCTTTAGTTTCTGAAGTCTTACTTTTATTTGGCAAACCACACAAGTGATGAGGGCTATCCCCCCGATTTTTCAGAAAATACTTGCTGATAATGTTGTCATGCAACCTAACTTGTCTGATGCAAAATGTTGATAGAGATGTTTGGGATCTAAATGTTTTCTATGTACCATTTTGATCCAGTGTGTAAGGGATATTGCAAACTACAGCAAAATTAAATCAGAATTGTTTAGATCTCTGGTACTGCAAGAAAAGCTTAAGACACTTGTTTGCCAAACTGCAGCTGGAGGTTGATTGGCCGGGTAAAATACCAGCAGATGTCTGTAAGTGGGGGAATACTGCCAGAAGATAGGTACCTGTTAACTGAAACTGGAAAAGCAGTAAGCTGAAACTAGATATGCTAATAAGATCAGACAATTGATGTACTTCATTGTTCCCAAAGAACAACCAAAAAGGTGCAAAGAAATCATCAAAGAACTTTTGCTTGGTGAGGATTGTTGAATTACATAGTTCATTTTTGGTTACAATGCAGAATTCACCTCATTACATGCTGGTGAACCTGGAACAGGAAGAGACTGAGAAAATGTACCTGAGGTCCCCAAGTATCATAGCCCATATGAGGTGTTATGTACATAGCATGCAAAAAAGTGACTGCATTGTAGTAAATATGGAACACTAAGACCTGAGGCCATAGCAGAAATACACATGTTTATCACCAGAGAATTCCAAACTAGCTCCATTGCGGAAGAATTAAAGAATGAGGAAGGATGCAGGATGTGTGTGCACTGACTTCATCTCTTTCTTGAACACACACACAGATGCGAACACTCACACACACACACACACATAGAAACATTCACACATACATATATTTTGTAATGGCAGAACACTAATGTGGAAGTTAATGTCAAAATATCCTGGACTGTAAAATAAAGAAATGGCTACATCCACCTCAGCTAGCTTTTATGGACTCTGGGTTGTTAAACATTACGCAAAAATCAGGGAGCATGCAACTCTTTATAAAAGAGAAAGGGAGCCCTGTAATAAGTGTTTCTTTTTTCGTGGCCATCACCATTTGTTGCGGACTTATGCTTCTGGTTTAACTTTGCACACTGGGGCACTGCTATCTGGTCTCCAGGTTATGTGCTCTGACCCATAAAAATGGTAAAATAGGCAAACCCTTTTTTCATATTTAAATTGCCAGTAAATACATAGTATATGGTGCAGGAAATACACCAATGACATGGGACATTAGCTGCCATCTGTGGACAGTAGCACATGTTCTGACATTTTCTAGGCTGAAAAAGAAAACATGTCTTCAGGACTAAATGTTTTGCTTTATTCTTCAAGCTTCTAAACCTGCAGACAAACCTGGGTAAATAACCATAATGACTAGGAAGAATCCTACTTTTAAATATTAAATAAGTGACCCCTAAGTAGCCGTTGCAGTCACATGGTATATTGACTAGTATTTAAAGGTGGTAGAAGTAAGAAGTTAGTGTTGGCATGCACGTACACTGGCTATGCCGCAGAAACCATTTTCCCTTTAGAGAAGATTTAGCTGTCCTATGATAAAAATCAAAGTTCAGAATAGAAGCATAACTCTGCAACTTTTGGTTTCTGACAAGTTACAAGAATACTTCAAGCACTATTTGTAATGATTATTAAACCACAATCCAGTGGTGGGTGAAGTTGGATTTTTTATAAATATCTAGGAAAACAGGCTTTTAAAAGTTAGACTTTGTCTTCCTATACCTCCAGTAGGCTAATTGGCATTAGCCAGCCAGCAGTTGGCCCCTGTCAGTGCTTCTCGTTAATGAGGTGTGAAAACTGCTTTCAGAGCAAAAACAATGACATAGGTCATTTGACATGAAGACTTGGGTATGAGGTATTGGACTCCTATCACTCAGGAATATTCAATGGGAAGGTTAAGGAACTTCATTAACTTGAAACGGATAGGAGTGAGGTCTGCCCATTGCAAGCTAATTGAGACCGGGGGAAGAGGTATGTTAACTGGACCATCTGTAGCCCGCTCCGTATTGGCCCAATAGGAGGTGGAGCAGGTTGCAGAAGCAATTTGGTGTTGCTGATGAGGAGGGTCCCGTTCATTTCCTAACACACCCCTGGCAGACAAACCTGCCACCTCCAAGGGCATAAAGGTTCTTCTACCTTGGATTGTGCTTAGAATACTGAACTCTGAAATAGTTTACAGTAACACAAGCAGGATGTGATGCAAAATTTCGAAAGTGTGCTGTTGGAAACTTTTTCCTCATTGTTTAGGGAGTGTCCACAAGTAACCCATACCCACTGAATATCGAATTCTCTAAAAGTGGCACCTCACCCACAGTGCATCAGCACACATCTGGACCTGAGAAAGAACAGACGCGGACTGCATCTGCTGCCTGTTACTATGTAAAGACCTGAAGGACTGGACCTGTTGTGTCCAGGTTTGAGATGTGGACTCCAAGAATCAGTTGGCTGATCTTCGGTGGTGGGACAGGGAGACAAAAAGGTGCAAGAGTACTTTTTCCTAAAGTGCCCAGCTGACTAGTTGCAACAGAACATGGAATGAGCCATATTGATGGCCTCTGTTGTAGTGGGTTCTGGCTTCTGAGTGATGTTCCTGAGTTCATGGGAGCCTTAAAAGTCCCAAGGGGAGCAGTTCCAGAAATCTGAAATGTTGGGACTTACAACATTTTGGGACTTCCGAGCCCTCCAAAGCAGTAATGAGACCTTGTGACATCAGTGTTTGATTCTGATTGGACTTTGTAGGACACTGCTCTAGGTTTTCCCTGCTTGAGGATTTTGAACTCCATAAAAAGACTACAGTCCTGATTTAGATCTCGGAGGACCGGTTACTCCATCACAACGGTGACGGATATCCCGTCTGCCAAGTTATAAATCCCATTATTTCCTATGGGATTCATATTTTGGCAGACGGAATATCTGTTAGCGTTGTGACAGAGTAACCAGTCTGTTGAGATCTAAATCAGGCCCAAGTCCAAAGGCAGAACTCTTGTCCGGATAAAGGTGCAAAAGGTATCATACTAATGGGAGGACATTGGTGGAAATTGTTCCCCAAATACTAATGGTTTATTGGTATCTCATTCAACGTATATCGACTTCAAGGGGGCCCTCTAGTTAAAGCCTGCAGCCTTGCCACAATGAGGAATTTGACTTTTATTTCAGAGCCTAAGTTAGAAGGTAATATCTTTGACTGGGACATACTTGCTGGGGATATCCAAACTGCGCTCCATCACAGTTAGCTTGAAATTGTGGCTAGGTCCAATTGGAGCTTTACTTTTTCTTGGCACTTTTTGCATTAAATCTTTAAAAATCCATTTCTCTGGTTCGTTTTATTGGACTTTTTTCCCTTTTAGTGTCCTTTTGTTAAGTTAACAATGTGGTTGGGCATGAGTTTACATTTTTTAAACTATATTTTGCCTTAACAAGTTTGTGGCCTTATTCTTTGCAATAGAGTCCCAAGTACCTCAATTATTATTCCCATTTTTTATAATACCTTACTTAGTTTAAGACCCTAATACTAAATTATGATCAATATATTGCAAAACACAGTTGCAGGACACTTACTTCCGTACAAAAAATTAAACAAATTCAAAGCACTCCAGCAACCCAACCCATAAAAACTTTATCTGCTTTACATTGATTACACTTTCTCCTCCTTTTAGAGTCATTGCTGCAGGTCATTGCTGTTCATTAGGCATTTGCAAAAGCTGAATGCTAGTTATATCAATGGCACTTGATAGCACTAGAGCTTAAGGGCTCATCATGTACAGTTCTCAAAACTCTGGAAAGCAATGTTATGATAGGGGTAGATGGGTTGCACCAGGACGCCCATGTGGTTTGAAAAGCTTCTAATTCCTTGCATGAATAATTTATACGGATGGCTGTTATGTCTCAGTCACTGCTCTAGGTTGTTTTCCATTAGTGAAGCAAGTGATTGGATTCCCTATGGGTTTTCGAATAATGTTGTCCAGGTATTTACAAGTAAAGCATAATCTTGAATTGAATTCTTTTTTCCTTTTGCTGGTAGCTAAGGGGACAGATAGTTCATAGCCAATAATGAGGCTCCGATCTGCCTTCTAGGATATTTGACTGTGTGAAAGGTGAGCATTTGGCGAAGCATGCACTCATGACTTAGGTGTAAGGAAGCATGTAGTTATTTAGGAAGTCACAACTAATTGGTGAACAAGTGAAAGCAGGCAAGATATGGTTTATATTAAGATGAGATGTCACCATTGTCTTACTTTGAGCCCTGTTTGGGACCCCTTCCCTGCCTTGTTGCCAATCTTTTCCTGGTGGGGTCCCCGCCATGAAAAGGTCAGCAGAAAAGCAGGTCACGATTGGGATGACAGTGCCCATATCAGCACCGACTCCTATCCCTGCCGCGTTCTCTACGGCCGTGGCATCCAACATCACAACAGTGGCGATGGTCTTGTGACGGTTCAACCGCCATGGTCATAATCAGGCTGTTGGATAGCCAAGGAGTTGTCAGTCGGACTGCCATATTGAAAACAGACGTTGTCGACCACCTTACTCATAATAAGGCCCTTAATCTGTTCTGATTATTAACGTCAAGCACAAATCTCATTAGAGTATTGATTGGGGATGATTTTATTCAAACAGTTTCTCTTCATCATGATCAGACTCCTACTTATCCAGTCCAGTTGTTGAGATAAAATTGTGTAGTTTGTGCTTATCCAACAGTCACATTGCATCTGACTTACTGTGCTCTCATCTTGTAAGTTAGCTGCCCTAAAGAGATCTATGGCAAATGTGTTATATTGCAGCTCCAAATTCAAGTTCTTACATCCCAGTCCTAAATGTAGTGAATTCATCGCAATTACGATTTAGAGTGTGACAATTTGCTCTGTGCTAGTTGTTGCCTGGGCAACTACCATATACAGTATGCAAATTGGAGTTGCTAGCATTGCAGTTATGTATAGTATATTGCATTTTATCTTCCCCCTTAAAACAGTAACGATATAAATTGAGCTATTTTGTATTTCAATAATTACGATAAACTGCCTTCACCATAATCGCAAATCGCATATTTTAGAACTCTTTTTCATAATGCAGTAGTTTCGTTTCATAAGCAGTGGGATCTCTGAAAGGCCTTAGTGATCAGTGTGTAAATGGCTTCCGGCGATCTCCATCAATCGGCATTTAGGTACATACTGGAAACTAGAGGATTTTCATCACATTATTTCTGGTGTCTGCTTCTACAATTTCCATTTACATATAACATCTATGATTTATAGCTAAGAAGTTTACCTTACATTGGGTACTCTTCAAAGCTGCTTAATCTAAATTATGAGATATAGAGGCTTTATTTACATCATCTGATGAGAGCCCAATTGAGTTTAAAAAATGGTACAATGGTGCAAACCATACATCTTCCCATGGTCTAGCAATTTAACCTATTCAAACAAATTGTTGTCTGTGGGAGACTGTTGGAAATGGGATTCCTGGTTGGCTGAGGTATGCACCGAGGCAGGCAGGAACTGCCACTCTAGTCAGTTCAAGATACATACACATAAAAAGATAGCCTGTGCTCCCACTCTGGTAGCTTGGCGCAGAGCAGTCAGGCTAATCTAAAGTGTAAATGTGTAAATTATTTGTGCAACACACACACACATGCAGTAACCAAATGAATACAGCACAAAAAAGACTGCACAGAGGTTTAAAAAAATAGACTATTATATTTTGAATAAAACAAGACCAAAACAACAACAATCCAATTCATAGAATTTGAGCTATTGAATAAATGCATTAAAGTACTTACAAGCGTAGTAGCTCTAAATAGGTTACTTTAGGTTGCACTGGACCGGTACAAAGTCAGAATTAGGGCCAACCAAATGAAAGGGCAGGTGGCGTAGAGGATCCACGTAGGCCCCGGTGAACAAAGTACCCATCCTGGTTGCATGCAACAAAATGCATCAATCTTCTCCACGCAGTGAAGGTAATTTGTGAGTTCCAGTTCACGCAGTCGGGTCACTGCATCACAGTTGAGGCTTGTGGTTGGGACTTCAGATTGGTAACACATTGTCATTGAACCTCGCAGTTAGGACGATGCATTGAAGTCAAGCCTTGTGGTCGGGACCTCAGATCGGTGCAGCGTCGCCCTCAAACCTTGTAAAGTAGGGCTGTTTCCGTATCTGCACTGCGTTGGGTCCGATCAGCGCAGTGGTGACAATGCATCAATTTTGTAACAAAACAGCTGCAGATTAGAAAACATGAGGAGATACTCCCTTTTCAGTCCAGGGGATGGGAGAAGAAAGTGGGTTTATATGCGGACGACCTGGTAGTATATACCTCAAATCTCAGCACAGCACTACCGAATGTTTGTGATCTGGCCGCAGGGTTTGGGAGGATTTCGGGATATGAAATTAATGAAGGGAAAACAGTTGTTATGGCATGGAATATGATGACACAAGCGAGCTGTGTCAAATCAGAAATGAGATATTTTGGTATTAAAATTACCCAGAAAATCGAACAAATTCCTGAAACCAATTTTCAAATGATATATAAGGAGATAGGGAAACTATTGTTAGGATGGTCTCGCCTGCCCCTATCCATCTATGGGAGAGTTAACGTCATTAAAATGACAGTCCTCCCAAAACTCTTCTTATTTCAGAATATTCTGTTGACTTTCAAGGATGAATGGCTAAAAAAAATACAGTCTAAAATATCTAGTTTTATTTAGGCCTCCAAAGGGGTGCGAATATCGTGGAAAAAGCTTAGACGACGGTACGAGAAAGGAGGGCTTAGGCTGCCAGACCTATCTTATTAAGCCTGGGTGTTTTTGTTAAAAGGTGGGAAAGGATTATTTAAAACACCAGATGACTCTGAGATAGGGAAGATGCATATAGCAATGTTAAAATACATAATAGGGGGAGAATACGGTTTCCTTTACAAATTTGGAGACCCGAGATTTAAAAAAAAAATACGTCTAAAGATCTTACTCAGCCTCGCGACAACTTAGCATAAAGTTAGGAAAGAGTTTAAAATTAACTACTTTAGTGGGATGGCACCTATTTTTGACTCTCTAGGATCCCCAGAATAGTTGAAGGACTCTTTGGTGCGTCCACTGAAGGATGCAGGATTTACCTCCTGGAAACAGTTGATATCAGAAGGAAATTTAATATCATGGGAAGAGTGCCAAAACATGTGTGGAGGCCAACTTTCAAGATTTAAGTATTTACAATTGCTAAATTGGAGTCGGATTGATGGGCTTGGAGCGGGACTAGTAAACAAGCTGGAAGAGAGTTTGGTAGCTGGAACAACTCATAAGAAGGAGGTGGCAAATTATTATTGGTTATTATTAGAACTGGCTGATGGAGACTTCAACCTTCTGATGGAGCTGTAGGAGAGGAGCTTGCCAGGGGAACAGATACAAGATTTATGGCAAGTATCCTGCGACATTCTTTATTCCACAGTCCGACCCGCAAATTTAAGGCAGAACCACCTTTTCTGTCTCCACAGGGTGTACTGGACTCCATACAAGCTATCTAAAATGGGTAGTGGAGTAGTTCTGAAATGCCCTAAATGCAATAAGGAGAAAGGTGATGATACGCATATGTTTATGACATGTCCGGTACTTCAATCCTTCTGGCTGGATGCAAGTAACATAGGGCCATATGTAGGTGGCCAAATACCAGTCGGTAACGGCCGATTTTGGCCGTTACCGACCGGTATTTTGAGTTTCAGATGTAGGTGGCCAAAATATTACCGATTCTGTAAATTTACCTATTTGGTAAATTTACCGATTCTGTAAATTACCGAATCAGTAAATTTACAGAATCGGTAATATGGGATGTAGGTTGCACTGAAAACAGTGCCACAGGCCCTTAGGAATTCGTTATTTACCATGAAATACAATTCAATCAATCAATCAATCAAAGACATTTGTAGAGCGCACTACTTACCCAGAGGGTCTCAAGGCGCTTGGGAGGGGGGGGGGGGGTGCTGCTACTGCTCGAACAGCCAGGTCTTGAGCTTCTTCCTGAAGGAGAGGTGGTCTTGGGTCAGGCGCAGGTTGGTTGGGAGGGAGTTCCAGGTCTTGGCGGCCAGGTAGGAGAAGGACCTTCCTCCTCTTGTCGTTCTTCGGATGCGGGGGCGGCGGCGAGGGCGTGACTGGCTGATCGGAGATGGCGTTATGAAGCGTAGAAGTTGATGCGGTTGTTGAGGTAGCTCGAGCCTTGATCGTGTAGGGCTTTGTGTGCGTGGGTGAGGAGACGGAAGGTGATTCTTTTGTTGACGGGGAGCCAATGCAGGTCTCTCAGATGTCCGGAGATGAGGCTGTGTCATGGGATGTCGAGGATGAGTCTGGCTGAGGTGTTCTGGATCCGCTGGAGTCTCTTCTGGAGCTTGGCGGTGGTTCCGGCGTAGAGGGCGTTGCCCTAGTCCAGTCGGCTGGTGACGAGGGCCTGGGTGACCGTCTTCCTGGTCTCGGTGGGGATCCACCGGAAGACCTTCCCTAGCATGCGCAGGATGTTGAAGCACGACGAGGAGACGGCGTTGACTTGTCTGGTCATGGAGAGGGAGGAGTCCAGGATGACGCCCAGGTTCCGTGCGTGGTCTGTCGGTTTGAGTGCGTTGCCCAGGGCGGGGGGCCACCAGGAGTTGTCCCAGGCGGAGGGCGAGGAGCCCAGGATGAGGACTTCCGTCTTGTCTGAGTTCAGTTTCAGGCGGCTGGTCGTCATCCACTCGGCTACGTCTTTCATCCCTTCGTGAAGGTCGGCTCTGGCGGCGGCGGGGTCGTTGGTCAGGGAGAGGATCAGCTGGGTGTCGTCAGCGTAGGAGATAATGTTGAGGTTGTTCTGGCGTGCGATGGCCGCGAGGGGGCTCATGTAGACGTTGAAGAGGGTGGGGCTCAGCGAGGATCCTTGAGGGACGCCGCAGATGACTTCGGTGGCCTCTGACTTGTACGGTGGTAGTCGGACTCTCTGTGTTCTTCCGTCGAGGAAGGAGATGATCCACTCCAGTGCCCTCTCCTGGATTCCGACGTTGCTGAGGTGCTGCACTAGGGTGAGGTGGCAGACAGTGTTGAATGCCGCGGAGAGGTTTAGGAGGATGAGGGCCGCTGTTTCTCCGTTGTCCATCAGGGCTCGGATGTCATCGGTGGCAGCGATGAGGGCGGTCTCGGTGCTGTGGTTGGCTCGAAAGCCAGACTGTGAGGGGTCGAGGGATCCATTCGTCTCGAGGAAGGCGGCCAGCTGCTTGTTGACGGTCTTCTCGATGACTTTGGCTGGAAACGGGAGGAGCGAGATGGGGCGGTAATTCTTGAGTTCGGTGGGGTCCGCTGTAGGTTTCTTGAGTAGGGCGCTGAGTTAGGCATGCTTCCAGCTCTCCGGGAAGGTGGCGGTGTCGAAGGAGGTGTTGATGATGTCCCGCAGGTGGGGTGCGATGACAGCGTCAGCCTTGTTGAAGACGTGGTGAGGGCAGGGGTCGGTTGGAGATCCGGAGTGGATGGAGTTCATCATGCGGACGGTGTCTTCGGTGCTGATCGGAGTCCAGGCGCGGAGGGTGGTGGTGGGGGGCGGTGGTTCGGTCGTGGCGTGCGTCGGTCGGGTGCTGAAGCTGTTGTGTATGCCCGCGATCTTGTTGTGGAAGTAGGAGGCGAGGGAGTTGCAGAGGTCTTGCGATGGGGTGATGTCGTTGTTGCCGGCGTTGGGGTTGGAGAGCTCTTTCACGATGTTGAAGAGTTCCTTGCAGTTGTGTGCGTTGTTGTCCAGTCGGTCCTTGAATGTAGTTTTCTTGGTGGTGCGTATCAGTTGGTGGTGCTTCCGGGTGGCAAGCTTGAGGGTGGTCATGTTGTCCGGTGTTGGTTCCCTTCTCCAGGCTTTCTCGAGGGCTCGGCAGTTCTTCTTGGAGCTCTTGAGTTTGTCGGTGAACCATGGGGCCTTCTTGCTGCCGGGTCTGCTGGGCGGGGTACTCAGTGGGGCGAGTTCGTCCGCGCAGTTTCTGATCCACTTTGTGAGGTTGTCGGCGGCCTGGCTGGGGTTCGCTGAGCTGGCGGGAGGGTGCTGGCTCAGGGAAGCGGCGAGCTGGTCGGCTGTGATCTTGTTCCAGCTTCTTCGAGCAACCTGTTGCTGGTGGTGGTGGATCGTCGTTCTTTTGAAGGTGAAGTGGACGCAGCTGTGGTCCGTCCAGTGGAGTCCGGTGGCGTGGCTGAAGGCGATGTCTTTGCAGGATGAGAAGACGGAGTCGAGTGTGTGTCCGGCGAGGTGGGTGGGGGTGGACACCAGCTGCTTGAGACCGAGGTTGGCGAGGTTGTCGAGCAGGGTGATGGTGTTACGGTCGTTGTTGTTCTCCAGGTGGAAGTTGATGTCCCCCAGGAGGATGTAGTCAGCGGAGGGGAGGGCATGCGGGCTGATGAAGTCGGCGATGTCCTCGCTGAATTGTGTGCGTGGTCCCGGGGGTCGATAAATCAGGGTGCCTCTGAGGGTGGTTTTGGGGTCCGTGTGGATCTGGAAGTGCAGGTGTTCGGCGGTTGTCAGGGTGTCGTCGGTGTTGGTCTTGATGCGGATGGTGTCCCTGTAGATGATGGCGATGCCTCCTCCAGTCTGGTTGTCGCGGTTTCTTCGGGTGATCTTGTAGCCCTCTGGGATGGCGATGGCGATGTCCGTGAGGAAGGCGACGTCAGCAGCTGTGGTGTCGAGGAGGTTCCAGAGTTCGATGGCGTGTCTGTGGACGGAGCGGGTGTTGAGGAGGATGCACTTCAGGTGGTTGCTGCTGGTGTTCGGCTTGGCGGGTGTTGGTGCGGGACAGGTCCGGATGCAGGTGAACTTGCAGGCGTGGCAGCTGAAGGGTCCGTGGGTTCATCTCGGGGTGGCTCGGTGGCATCCCGGGATTCGGCCGGTGTTGAGTGCATTGAGGGAGGCGGCATCGTACGTCCGGCGGGTGGGCTGGGCTCTGCGGGGGACAGGGGTCCTGGCGCTGGGCGCGGTCCAGACGCGGACGGGCGCAGACGGGCTTACCTTTGGCGCACCTTCGGTGCTCAATCGGTGCTCCCGCTGCGCGCGTCCGCTGCGCGGTCGCTCTGGGGGCGTCATAAGAAGGGAGCCGGCATGGTAAATAACGAATTCCTGTGTACATGCACATCTGTGCATGTACACCTGTGCCATGTGACACACATGCATGCCCTTAGGGCATGTAAGTGTGCCACATGGCACACACGCCAGAATCAGGGGTGCAACAGGGTGTCAAAGTGACACCCTGTACCCCTTGACAAATCGGTAATTTTACCGAATCGGTATTTACCGATTCAGTAATTGACATTGATTCCTATGGGCCTCAAGGCCCATAGGAATCAATGGCAATTACCGAATCGGTAAATACCGATTCAGTAATTACCGAATCTTACTAATTCGGTAATTGTTACCGAATAATTACCAACATGGCATTTACCGATTTGTAAATACCGAATCGGTAAAATTTGGTATTTACGATTCGGTAAATGCCATTTACCTACATATGGCCCATAATCTTTTCCATTCTGGGCGAAGCACTCCAGTTGAGCGAACTGTTGATATTCTTTGGTCTCACTAATAATAACGAAGCTATGTCAAACAATGTAAAAAAATAGATTTTTTATTTAATATTACTTGCAAGAAGGGAAATATGTAAGAACTAGGTTAAGGTTACTCCTCTCAGTAAATTGGAATGGTTGGCTTCGATAAGGTGTATAAACACCCTAGACAGAGCACACAAATGCCGGCGAAATGCTTTCTGGCTCCCCTATGAGATGTGGGTACAGACATGTATAAATGAGTCCAATGATTAGGCCTCTATATCGGTTTGCAAATACTCTGGTGATAGCCGACGGTCTCAGGGCGGAATTGGCACCTATGGTTGAGTAAGATTGCAAGGTATAGAGTGTACCATACCTGGCTTTAAGCAAGATCACTTGAGGCGCCAAGGGGAGAAGCGATCTGAGGCCGACTTCTTTTTCTTTCTGCTTACCCGGGCTATGAGGACTAAAAAAACAACAACAAAAAAAACAGCTGCAGAACTCACTTCTGAGGCCCTAAACGTAGAGAGTGTACTTCATGCAAAGATAAGACAGAGGCCAGCAGTACCAGCAGAATCGCAGGAAGTCTTTTTTGTTCATAAGACTCCAGAAAACAGGAGGCAAGCCCTTGGAGATCACTCGGACGGAAGGCAGAATTCAGCTCTCTTTCAGCAGATCAGGGAGCAGGAAGCAGCAGGGCAACAAGCAGAAAAGCAGTCCTTCCTGAAAAGCAGTCTAGTAGAGCAGGGCCGGACTGGCTACCGGGCAGTTGTAAGTGCTGCTGAGCTGGGAGCTGTTTTCGTTGACAGGGACCTGCCTGTGAAAAACGAAATTCGTTTTGCTTTTTTTATTTCAATGCGCACGCAGGTTCCCATCAATGAAATAAGCCCCCACCACAGATAAATTAGCCCCAAGCTCGGCAGAGCACACAACTGCCTGGTAGCCAGTCCGGCCCTGTAGTAGAGTCCTTTAAGGAGCACAGCAGTCCTTCTGACCAAGGTTCAGTTCAAGATCCAGAAGTATCTGATTTTAGGGGGTCTTATACCCGGAGTGTCTTTGATGGCTTTAAATCATCTCTCTGAAGTGTACAAGGATCCATTTCAAACCTGTTTGTCTGTAAGGGTAACTGTGGGGGTAAACCAGGGCTGTGTTTGCGGATAGGACACTTACTATTGAAGTGTAAGAGTCAGCCCCTCCCATTACTCCCTACCCAGGACGATCCATCGGAATGCAGCTGAATGCAGATGAGTGCTCAGAATGCAGATGAGCCTCATCTTCCTGCGTATATGGCTGCCTAGAGGAAATGCACAAAGTGTAGCCATCACCTACCCCAGACGTGCATTGGAGACAGGCTGTTAGGCACACTGAGCAATAAGTGCAGAGAAATGTCCACTTTCTAAAAGTTGTATTTCTAAAAGAGTAATAATAAATTAAACTTCACCTGTAAGGAGGATTTATCATTACCATTCCAAAGAAATAAAGCTTGAAAAAACGACTCTTCTCTGATCAGGGATTACAGCATTAAAGTCCATTAAGGGGTTCTCAATGCTGGCTTATGAGAAGGGTAGGCCTCACAGAGGTGAAAAATGAAATAGGCTATTTGTCCCTACCATGACATGCATAATATAAAGGTACATGTCTTACCTTTTACTTAAATAGTACCCTTCCCCTAGGGTTACTTAGGGACTACCATAGGGGTGACATATATATAATAAAAGGGGAGTTTAAGGCTTAGTAAGTAGTTTTAAATTCCAAGTCAAAGGAGCAGTAAACTGTAAACACTGGCACTGCAATGGGAGGCCCGAGCCGTGTTTTAAATGATACTTTAGTGGGTGGCACAATCAGTGCTGAAGCCCACTAGTAGCATTCGAAGTGCAGGCCCTGGGCATATGGTATACCCCTTTACAAGGGGCACAAATGTAATCATGTTTAGGGGAGAAGTACATGCACTTTAGCACTGGTTAGCAGTGGTAAAGTGCTCAGAGTTGTAAGGCCAACAACAAGAATCAGCAAAACAGGAGGTAAACGGCAAAACATCTAGTGGACGACCACCCTCAAGATGCCAAGTCTAACAGAAACAAAGAAGATGTGTATAGATTTCCGATCACTAAAGGTCCAATTTCCAGGTGTAAATGGATTAATTTCTCTGTAATTCTCTGCCACAAGTTCATACAATTACAAAGAGGTAAAGCCCAGAGGTGATGAGAAGCACGAGGAAGGCATTGTTAGCCTTGTAAGTTTGAGAATGCCCACAATGTGTGCATTTGTTGTCATTCACAATCTTTTGTCTGACTTTTACCCACCAGCAAACAGCTGGGGCAACTCTCCTTCCAGGGTAGGAGTGGGAGTGGAACAACCACAACTTGGTGATGGCGGTGGAAAGGTGGTCCTCCAATGGCAAATAGTTTTCCCCAAAGAAAAATAAACAATATAAAAGGGGAAAAAACATACAATCATATAATACTGCATTCCAGCAGTGCGAAATTATATTTGTAGGGCGCAAATATACATATTATCATGTATTAGGGAAATGTTAAGTCATAAATATGCAACAAATTATTGCCAGAAGTATGCCTGGAAACCTGTGCAGTGTGCAGCTTTCTGTTGTTCTAATGACAATATTTATGAATTGCAAAAAAGTATGAAAGTGCATTCAAGTTGAGATGTAGGTCTCAGCACATCTTATTACATCTTATATGGGAAACAGGACTGTGATACATATCCTAAGTAATAATATATAGGTGTGTGTGCATTTATTAGACATATAAGCCTGTTGTTAAAGTTATATTATGTTATATAGATTTGCAGTATCCCGGCGCTGAGCATGTGTGAGTCTAGGTACACCTAGGGCCTACGGGGATTACTCAAAAAGTCAGGTCTTCAGCTTCTTGCGGAATTCGAGAAGTCTGGAGAAGGCTCTTATTTGTAACTGCATGTCATTCCACGCTTTAGGAGCGATATGGTTTTCCATATCCTTTATCGGTTCTGTTAGCTTTACCAAGGGGTCAAAACCTGTCTGAAAACTGATGGTGTTAAAGATCAGTAAAATGCTTTCAAATGTGTCATTTGGTTACCTTTTGCTTTTTAATCATTCAAAGCAATTAGAATAATGGATATCTCTGTCTGGCCAACACAAGGTCTGAAGAGTTACAACCTGCAACTTCTGACTAGGCAACTGACACCACGTATCAATAGCCACATGAATGTTTTGATTAATGAGAATGACAACCTGAGGCTTGACTATAGGATTGCCATGAAAGCTACATTCATTTCAAACATAAAAAATATAGAATAAAAATGATCCAAAATAAGGTGTCCAAAATGATCTTCAACCTCGAGCCAAAAAAAGAGTATTAAACCGACTACTGATATTGGTTGTGTTTAGTGGTAGCAGACAAAAAAAATGAACAATGCACTTTCATTTATTAAACAAATGATCTATCTTCCAAGTTATATATTCCTTGTGGCTTTGTTCTCCAATGCAAGAGAAAATTATTTCTTGATCCTCGTTGGGTAGTAAAAGATGTACTTTATGATTTAATAACAGCTTTTAACCCTGCTCTTTAGCACAAGTGTAGCTTCAGGCTTTTTTCCCTAACAATTCTTATTTTCACCCTGTTCTTCCTTTTTCTGGTTCCCACTCCCTAAGTTGGCAGCTATTGTGTGAGGCCACTTATCATGCCCTTTGGTATAATGATATGGTAAGAAAGAGCAATCACATTATAATTAATCCCCGACCAGATTGTGTACTGCAAAATACTATGCATCTGCTCCTCTGCAATGCAGGGGCACATTTGTATATTGCTAAAATGGTCTAAAGAGCTCACTCTGTGATACCAAATGTGTGGTCCCTTCTGATGTTTAGGATTGCAATGACTTTCACGCAAGCACTTCATTGTCCCAATCAAGAGTAGCATGACTCCTACAAACAAATATTGTCCGAAAGTGGATTATTAGTTGAGATGAATGATAGCCTACCACAGGCAATGTTGTTAGCATCTTGTTAGGTCCAGTAAAGGTTTCATTAATTTAAACCTGAGCTCAAACCCTGGAAGCTATTTCAGAGTAGACAGGCTTAATTTAAGAAAATGTATACAGCACTTGAAAGTACCAAAACAGTTAAAAGTAAAACATAACATGCAGGACACCAATAGAGGATAATCTAAAGAATAAAAGGACACCAACAAGAGAAAAATCTAGTAAGGGGAACTAGAGAAATGTTTGCATCCAAAAAGCATAAGTTCCATCTGTGGTCACCTGGTTGCACTTGATCAGTACCTAGAGAATGTTAAGGCTTACTACAATAGAGCATGGGTAGGATATAGGGACCAGGTTTGTTCTGGTGGAAAAGTTACCTCCTTGTGTCAACAGCTTTCAGTGAAACAAGCGGAGGGACTGATGTCAACGGATTCTGGCGATGGTATGAAACCTTGTCAAAACCATTGGTTTCAGAGGGAAAAGCTGCGGCAGGAGAAGTTCAAGTTTTCATGCCCTGGAGGTTCTCATTTGACGGTGGTGCAGATGAAGCTGCAATTTTAAACAGAAAAGTGCTCAGTGTCAATGGATTCCAGCATGGAGGGGGATATGGGAAAGGGAGCAACAGTTAAGTCAGGCCCAGCAGTCCCAGTGTACCAGTGCTTCTCTAGGTAAAAAATGTGCAGAAAGTTTTTTAGTCCTAGGCTCTTCTAGGATGTAAGGAAGAGTAAACTTTGGCACAGACAATGGTCCCAGTGTCTCAGGAACAGCAATTCAGGTTCAAGGCTTACTCCAGCAGAAACCACTAACAGAGTTAGGGATGTCTAACTGGAACTGGTCAGCTAGGCTCTTTCGGAATAAGGGCTGCTTGCAGCTTCTCTGAATGTTAACATGAGGATAGTCAACTGACTCTTGGAGTCCACTTCTATGTTCTGAGTACAGGTAGCAGTGGAGCAAGCCGTTCAGGTCTTCTCACAGGTCTCAACAGCAGCTGCAGTCCATCTGTCTTCCACAGGTCCAGTGGAGTTCTGAGGAGTGTGCCCAAGGGTGCCCCATTAATGAGAGCCACTAGCTTGTGGGTAGTGGGGACTTCTTGTCACTCCCTAATCAATAGGGATAAAGTTCCCAGGGGTAACCCCGCCATATCTTCCATCAATTCCTGGGCATCCTACTGCATACAATCTCCCAGTGTCCCACTACCTAACTGCAACATGGCAGAACCTTTCTTCCCCTGTGCAGTGCCCCTGTTCCCACCTTAAAAGTGTGGCCAGGGAAAAGAGCAACCCTTCTATGTGGTCACCCAAACCTGTATCTGGGGGCAACTTGTTGCCCACTGGAATTGGTGCCTGTCTGACTAGAAGAACAAAGGAGGGGCAGTCCCAAGTATCAAATATGTTTGACTGTGACAGGGTAGGCCTCTTTGAAGTTATTTAACTTTCTGGGCACAACACAGATGGCTATCCTGTTAGAGGAACAGAACACCTATCTTCATGCAAGGCCTTTCTCTAAGCTCTGGAAGCAAGTTCAAACCTCATCAAAGGGGCTATTCAGCTCCTGTGTAACAGTTGGAAGGCTCTAGGTAGATAATAGGTGACTTTTTAAAAAGTAACCTTTGTAAAATGTTAATTACAAATCGGAATTTAAACATGAGTGGACTTTTAATATGTATTTTGAAAACATTGCTACAGTGAAAATAGCTTTTGGGGCCAATGTCACTTGAAGGGCATGTTTTACATCAAACAATAACATTTCCTACTTTTAAATACCATGCACTCTGCCTTATTAGGCATTAAGGCCTATTTAGAGGTGACTTATCAATACTTTAAAGAAGGATTTTAGGTCTTTCAAAAGGGATCATTTTGATAGGTCAAAATTGACATTTTAAAACTGCACAGGACTGAAGTCAGGCTTTGTACAGCATTTTAGTGCTGGCACAATGTGTGCAGCAGTCCACTAGTGACATTTAACTTGAAGGCCTTGTGTATATTTTGTACCACATACTTGGGACTTATAGATAACTTAAATATGGCAATAAGGGTTTTTTCATGTGTTAGGGATCAGAGCACATGCTTTAGGGCCTTGTTAGTAGAGTCTCAGAGCACAGAGTCAAAAAGTTACAGCATCAGTCCTAAACCAACACAGACGTACTCATGCAAATAGAGGCATTTTCCTCAAAGTCCCATTATTTGTTAGAACTTAGAAAATGTTTGGAGAGAAATTTCAAATGCTCCAGAGTTTCAGTGACTCCAACATATTTCAAGAATCCAGCATTCTGTTCTAGTTTCAGCTGCGACTGGTTTCAAAATGTGACAAAGTCTTTTCTGCATTGGGACCTACAAGAAATTCCAATGCTTTCCTTCAAAAAGTGGCAAAGTACCTTTCTGATGTGGGACTTGGAAAGTTTTTCAAACTTTTTGACTGCCAGACTTTCATAGGGACCAATCAACTAGGTGCATTCGACCCAGGCTCCATCACAGTCAGATTGAAATTGCACCTAGATCCTAGTCTACCACGACCATTGACTATCATTAGCACTATTTTCATTTAATTCATTAAAAATTCACATCAGTGGTTCCCCTTATCGTATTTTTATCATCTGGTGTCTTTTTGCTTAATATTTTTTTCTCTATTTTTGCAAATGGGGAGAACATTTTATTGTGCTGTCTTTGACTTTTTAACTGTCTCAGTACTTCCAAATGCTTTAGACATTTTCTCTAAGCTAAGCCTTTCTTCTTTGTGCCATAGCTACCAGGATTTGAGCTCAGGCTTAAATTATTTAACCCTTGACTGACCCTAACAGGAGAACATTTTAAGGTAAGGTAAGGTAAGGTAAGTCTTTATTGCTTGATTAATTAAAATCTTAGCAGTCCTTACAAATATACAAAACACACATATAATACAATTTCATATGTCCTTAAAAACAGAGTTACTGTATTCTAAATCAAGAGTTTAACTGGTTAAAAATACATGTAATAAAATTATAATAAGCTACTTAATTCAGGCAAAGTCTGTGTGCGAGTCCCGGGCTTAGGTCGCCCTCTGTGTACATAGATCTAAATGGTCGATTGTTATGTCGTGGCCCGCTTGTTTTGGTGTCTATGCGGGATAAAAATCATATACAATCACCTGGCACGAGGCAAGTAGGCCTTACTTTATTTAACTGAAAAGCATGCCTGCAGTTAGAATACCTGCCTGGCAGTCGCGGCTCGCAATTCTCAGGGGTAGGGCGGTTCGCGCGAGTGTTACCGCGAGGGAGGGGAGGGGGTAAAATAAAAGAAAAAAAAGTAAAACTTACCCGATCCTGCGCCGCCTCTGATCCTGGGCCTATCCAGCACAGGAACAGGCATGCTTCCTCCCCTCCTGTAGCCAATCGGTGCAGAGTTTGGGGCAGCCCCCAGCCGGGCACCAAGTAGGGGGGCCATTTTCTCTATGTAGGCTGCATGCAGCCTACATAGAGAACATGTAGAGTGTGCATGACTGCTTTGGTCGGCCCGACCAAGCAGTCAGGGCCTCCTAGTGGTGCAAGCCACTCCTACCCGATCCCCCAACCAAGCATATCCTCCCACACACCCCCAACCAGGCATACCACAGCATTCTGCTTTCTCGCAGAGCGCGAAGCAGAAAATAAAATGGCATTTAAAATACCATATTATTTTCTGCTTCTCGCACTGCGAGGAAGCAGTGAGGCAGCGCTCCAACGCCCTAATGGAGGAGCCGCCCCTGTCGAGGAGGGAGATATGGGTATGTTACTTTAGCTTGTGTATTCTTTTGTTGTAATCATTACAGAACTAGTTCTACCAGTCAACGTTGATTACATATGTTTTTCATTCTATTAATATATACCTAAGTATACTGCATCACATTTGGAGAATGTGATCATTTTATGACTTTAAAGCAGTTGTCAGATCTTTACAAAGCTTATCAAATGTGTATGTCACTCCTTTATCTCTTATACACTACTGTACATTGTTTTTTTAAATTGTTCATATTAAACCTTATGACATCGTCCTTTTACAAAAGAATGGTGTTTTGCCTTCGAAAATCAGAAACAAACTTCAACATCTCAATCAAATTTTTACATTATCGCGTTGGTTTATAATGCAGAACACTTGCCTTGCAGAACTTCCAAGGAAAGAACACATTGCATCTTCCAATAAATGTGTGTAACATAGGCAAGTGGAATTTAAGGTGTTCGAGAAATAAGACACATATTCAAGTGACAATAAATGAAATGAGTTTGTAACGTATGATTAAAAGAGACCTCAACAAATACGTCTTAAAGTAAACTGCAGAAACCTTGATGAAATCTCATGCTACTTTGTTTTGCTCTTCTTTTTGTTTCTCTAGAATGCCTTTCAAAGTGTTAGAAACTCCAACAGTGAACTATTAACATAATACTCTGTGGATTGGAGTGATAAATTAGATTTTAAAAAGGTTGAGTAACAAAAAAGTAGAGACAGGTACTTATCTAGTTAGAAAAGTAGACTACAATTAAGTGGAAACTAGTCAAGATATGTAGTTATAAAATGCATGGATTAGGGTTGGGGATGGGGACTGGCTTAATGGGAATATTAGTGTTAGGGTCGTTATATTTAGCGGTGAGGGATGGAATAAGTTAAAGAGTAAGGTATGATGTAAGCTGATGTGTTCAGGTAGGGACTGGGTTAGATGCAAGTGTTAGGGCTATGATAGGGTAAGAGAGTTGAACCAAGGGATAGTTGTAAGTAATGTCAGTGTTTGGGTTAGGATTAGAGTTATAGAAAGTGTGATTCATGAAGGAGACAGGTGGCATGTGGACGGGGGCAAGATATATTCAACCTCTCATAAATTTCCTGATCCAAGTTAGTGTTTAGGGTAAGGGCTAATGTAGGTTTTGTACAATTCAGAAATGCATTTGTAAATCTACTTCTTTAGCTTCTGTTTTATCCAATATTTGTACTCTAAGATGCATATTTACAAAAAAGTAGAACATTTACCTTTATATCTCAGCGTAGTTTTACTACATTTGGATTGCATAAAATTTCCAGGAATTTGCACTGAAAGAAGTGGCAGACTCAAGTTTCCCTGTGGATTCCTGTAAAGTTATGTGACTTTCCGTTCCAGCTCTTTGAAGTTCTCCATGGTAGAGAACTATTCAGAGTGAGAGATGGACCACCTTTAGAAATGTACATTCATTCAATATTTTTCCTCATGATGAAACCTCTTCCCATAACCCACTCAAATCTGAGTGTGTTTTATTCCCCTTCCCACCTAAGAAAGGAAATTGACCCCATTGCTGTGTTTATTAAAAATCCAGTACTTTCCAGGCTGGAACGCAGAATGATATATGTTTATAAAGGCCCGCAAACATACAATTTTATGGCCATTCACTAATTTCCAAGGCAAACAATACCTTGGAATTACCATGAACACCCACGTCTCCACATCTTGTGGGCATATATGGGTGCAAAGAATTCCTCATTCATGGTAGAGATCTCCAAACTCTTAAATGGGGTTACTCTTGTCAGGAACATAGTTCTGAATTTCTTGCAGACATAAGCAAGGTTTATTTGGTCGTAAATCTACCCATACGACCGAATGAATGTTTGTGAATCAACTACAAATTGTTTACATGCAATTGTTAACGCTCAACGTGCAAATGGTCAATGTTCAATTTAAGTTCACGAAATTAAGTCGCCATCTATTAAAAAAACAGAGATAGGCATTTGCCATATAATAAAATGCTTGCATCCTGGGGAACTAGTTGGTGATAGTTTTTTTTTATTTTTTTTTTTATTAATACATTTTTATTTTTCTTTTATATACAAAGGCACATTTATAATACACAATAACTTTTACACAATTTGCAGTAGATTAGTTATTACCACATTTTTTCCTTAACCCTTCATATCTACTTAAACTTTAATACAACTAAATCATATATCAATCAGACTCCTAACCGTAATTACACATATCCTTCAATTTTTACTTTTGCTTCTCTTTCCATTTGCTTATAGGCTCCCATATTCTCCTCCCCAACCCTCTTCCTCTTCTTCCTTTCCGAGCATAGACATTTTCCTCAATCTTAAAGGCATACAGCGTGGCTGCCAACCAGTCTTGAAATTTAGGGGGGTTTTTATCTAGCCAAGCCCGGGCTATTGTCAACCTATACACTGCCATTACTACAAAGAGGAATTCTGCAAATTCTTCTTGATCCTGTTCAGCTACCCCTAACATAATCCAACATGGTGTGAGGCGAATTATGATCCCCAAAGATCTTTCTAAGAATCCCTCTATCTCCTTGATCAATGAGAATAGCTGTGGGCATGTTGCAAAGATGTGAATGCTATCAGCTTCCAACTCGTTGCATCGAGGACAATTTATACCTGTATTCCCACCCCATTTTGCTATTTTCTCGGGTGTCTAGTAAAGAAAATATAATGTCTTGTAATGTTGAGACTGCAAAGGGGCAGCACTTAAGATCGTGCGGCCTAAGTTTAAAGATTCGAAAAAACGATTGCAGTCAACCCCTATTTTCTCTGCCCACTTTGTACTATATTTCTCTAAATCATCCTGCTTTTCTTTCAGCAAAGCTGCGTACAGAGACCTAATTGTGCAATCCCTTGACATCCTAATTTTCTCCATTATTTCAACCTTATTAAAGCCTGCTGGCCCTCCAGATTTATTCATTAAGTAACTTCTGATCTGTAAGTACTTGAAGAAGCCCCTATTTCCTATACCGTATGCCTCTCTCAGGTCTGCAAACTGCTTAAAGCCTTCCTGATCAAATAAGTCCCCAATTTGCGTAATACCACTCGCTGCCCAATCTACCATCGTTTGATCAGCAAAAATTTCCCCCGGGAGCGATCTATTATTCAGCAGCAAAACATATCTATTATATCTACCCATTTTAACTTTCTTTAAAAAAAGCATTCCATATCGTAACTGCAGCCTTAACAGTTTTAAACCTCGTTCTCTTGAAGTAGCTGTATTCTGTACATTTTAAAAAGCAATTCTGTGCATTTGGCCCTAATACGACAGTATAGATCTTTGTAGACAGATCTTGTAATCTTACATCATCAACATTCCCCCCAATTAACCCTTGTATATATTGCAATACAGTAACCATATAGTATAGGTGAAAATCAGGTGCGCCCCATCCCCCTCTTTCCCTAGGTAACGTCATATATCTGTACGCTCTCCGAGTTTTGCCGTGGGCCCAAATAAATCTATTACATATGACTTCTATATTCTTAAACCAACTGTATTCAAATAACAGTGGTATGGCCCTAAACAAATATAAGAACTTAGGAAAAATCATCATTTTGATAATGTTTGTGCATCCCACCAATGATAGATGTAAATTGTTCATTCTTTCCAAATCTCTTTTTACGCTGGTCAACAAGGGATCAAGATTGCTTTTAACAATGTTATCAATCTCTGCTGTAATTCTCACCCCTAAATAGGTTGCTGCTTCTACCACTCTGTCGTCATTACAAATTGCCCACTGGTTTTTAACAATTTGGGTTTTAGTACTGTTCAGGCTATACCCTGAAAACTGTCCAAATCGCCCGCTTCAGCTTCGATTGCTCTGATAGCTACTATAGGTTGTGCAGTCAAAATAGCCACGTCGTCGGCATATGCTAACGTTTTAAATCTGCATCCATTAAGAACTAATGGCGGGATTTGGTGATCATTTTCCAGTTTCCGAATGTAAGGATCTAAATATAGAGCAAACAACAGGGGGGAAGATGGACACCCCTGCCTTGTCCCTCTAAAGATTTTGACTACAGTTGATTGTCCTCTGTTAACCCTTATTTTGGCAGTTGGATTAATATAGGGAGTCTGTAAGGCCTTTACAAATCCTTCCCCTATGCCATTCCACCTCAGTACCTCCCATAGGTATCTCCAGGAAACCCTGTCAAATGCTTTTTCAGCATCTAAAAACAAAGCAGCTGTAGGGACTTTTAACGTGTTTGCTGCATCGAATACCGTAATCACTTGCCTAGTGTGTTGTGTCGTTCCCTTTCCTGGAATGAACCCGTGCTGTGTGGGAACTACCAACGTTTCGATTACCCTTGCTAGCCTTTTTGCCAGGATTTTAGAGAACACCTTGACATCCGCGTTCATTAGTGTGATGGGGCGATACGAACCCGGGAGGTCTGTGGGTTTGCCCTTTTTAGGAATTACAATAATATCTGCACCTCCCCATGAATCTGGTACAGCCTCACCCTTTTGTGCTAATAACATCACGTTAAACATTTCTTCTAACAGTACTGGTTTGAAGGTTCTATAAAATTCTACTGGCAGCTGATCCGGGCCAGCTGCTTTACCAGCTGGTAGATCCCCCAAGGCTTCCACCAATTCATTCACCTGTATAGTCTCTTCCAGGCTATTTTTATCTTGCTCGCCTAGCTCCGAAGGCTCTATCTCACTAAGATAAGATCTTATATCTTCCTCATCCTCCTGGCCATCCTGTGCATAGAGTTCCTCGTAAAACTGCTTAAATACCTCTCTAACTTGCTCGACTTCCTTCACTATATCCCCCTGATTATTCTTAATTTCTTTAATATCAGCCATTCCCTCTCTTTGCCTAGCTCGCACAGCTAGTATATGTGCTACTCGTTCATTAAGTTCATAGGCCTTTTCTTTGTTTGCCATATATTTCTCCACTGTCTTTTTCGCCATCCCATCCAGGGCTTCCGCTTTAAGAGCTACTATTTTCAATAGAATTTGGTCTATGGGAGAGTGAGAAGATATGGCTGCGATGAGTGCTTCTTCTGCTTCCCTCAATAATTTAATATTTTCTTCAGTTTTTGCTTTTGATTCTCTCTGCATCTTGATGACAAAACTCAGGGTTTCCCCCCTTACCCCAGCTTTAAAAGCGTCCCACACTATCCCTGATGATGATGTACCCTTATTTATCTCCCAATATTCCTTTATCCAGATGTTCATTCTATCCTTATAGCCCTGGTCCTGTAGTAGTGTTCTATCAAATGTCCACTGACTTATTACCTTATTTCTCCTTTGTCCAATTACCACCGTTAAAACTAATGTGCTATGATCCGAGATGATCCTCGGTTCCCTGTCTACCTTTACTCTATCCATCAGGCTTCTTGAAATTAAAAAGTAGTCCAGCCTAACCAATATTTGGTGGGGGGCTGAAAAATAAGTACTCCCATCTATATTAGGATGGCATTTTAACCAAGGATCATCTAGTGAATTGTTCCTTACCAAATCTGCTAGGGCTCTGTGAGTCCTTTTTTTCCTGCCTGAATAAAGCCTACCATAATCTAAGAAGCTACTGTCTGCATCATGTAGATTCAGATCCCCGCATACTATTATGGGTTCTGGCCACTGTGCTAATTCTGTGTCCAGATATTGAAAGATCTCGTGTTCATCGCCTGTAGATTCGTAAACCGAGACAACTGTGAGAATCTCCCCTCTAAATACCAATTCAGCTATAACCCATCTACCCCCTTGATCTACCTTCTTTCTTTTAACCTGCGTATCGTATCTCTTACCTAAGACAGCCACCCCCCTTGTTTTAGTATTCTGATTAGTTTTTGCTAGTACGTTAAAACCTAACTGTTCTAGTAGGTAAGCCTTAAAATCCTCAATGTGTTTCTCTTGGAGACATACTAAGTCCGGGTTTAGTGATTTGATGCAGGCAGTAGTTTTAAGCCTTTTATTTAAATCATTTAGCCCACATATATTTATTGAAACTATCTTACAAGTCATTCTAAATCAGGTTTTTTTCCTTCCCCTCTCGCATTTCCCCTATTCAATTGCTTCTTTATTTCCTTTTCTTTAAGTTTTAATAAAAAACTAATAAACACTTTATTCATCAATTCTTTCTTTCCTTTATTACATGTGTTGTGCTTTAGCTTGTGATTGTGCCCATCACCTGAGTGCCTTACCCCCCCCCCCCCTCCCACTGTCACCCTCCCCTCTGGATCCCCCCCCTTACCACAGGCAAATAGGTCTATCAGACCTATATGTGGCCCCTGTAGTCTGCAGAGTCGCTACTCTCCCCCACCCTGAACCCACATCTATTAACTGTACTTTGCATACTTTACATATTTTGCTCTCTTGATTACCATTAGTTTGGCCTTTGTTTTGCAGAGTTTTACGGAGTTTTTGGTGGACTAGCTGTTGGGGATTTTGACGGAGTTCTAGATCTGTTCTCTTTTCTTCTCCTACCTGACTCCGAGATCTCTTCAAGATATTCCCCCACTTTTATCTCTGATGTGAACATCCTTGTGTACCCCTTCCTTATTACTTTCAGCCTTGCCGGATATAACAGATAGGCTTCCGCCCCTTGCTTTTGAAAGGGAGTTATCAACTGCCTTAATTTCCACCGTCTTTCCACCGTAACATGGCAGAAGTCAGGCCTAGCAAAGAAGGTATTCCCATCGGCCGTCTTTCTAGCATCAGGCCTAACCTTGTCAATTATTTCCTGTCTTGCTAAGAAGTTCCCTAGAAAAACCAGCATAGCCCTTGGTAATGCCTTTTCCTGCCCACCATGGTTCTTCTTTCTGAACATAGGATATCTATGAGCCCTCTGTACCTCTAGGTCCCATTGCCATTTAGAATCTGGAAAAGCCTCAGTGAGTATTTTTACCACATAACCTCTAGGGTCCTGGCCCTCTCGCCCTTCCTCCAGTCCCAAAAGTCTCACATTACTTCGCCTTTGGCGGTTTTCAAAGTCTTCCAACTTCCATTGCAAGTCCTCCACCACTTTTTCTTGTTCTGCCTTGAATGTTTTCCAGTCTGTTACCTCATCCTCCACTCTGCCAGTTCTTTCTTCCACTTGCGTCACCCTTGCTTCGACCTCTTCCTGTTTTCTGCTTACTCTTCTGATAGAGGCTTGCAGTTTTTTTGTATCCCTCTTCACTCTCCTACTCTCTGCTCTGGCCTCAGAGTGCATCTGCTTTAGTGTCCCGAATAACATTTCCAATGTCACATTTTGCGAGTTCCCTGAGTCCCCATTTTCGCCCTCCTTTTGGTCTCTTTCCTGGTATGTCTCTGATGTAGCTGAGTAGTCCCATGACAATTTTTTGTTCATGCTGCTTCTAGACCCTCTTGTACCCTTACTAATTCCAGCTCTCCTTTTCTTCTTGGATGTTTGATCCCTGGAATCATTACTTGTACCAGAGTCTGATGATTGATTTGTGCTGCTCTCCTCTTCCTCATTTTCTGGGCCGCTAATATCTGTAGTGTCAGAGCCCTCGTTAACTGAAAAAAACTCGGGTGAGCCCCCTCTGACCCCTCTCTCATCTCTTCCTCCTCTACCATTTCCTTGAACATGTAGGAGCTCTTGCCGGCCCATTAGGCTTTGTGTGCTTCCCCAGCTTGGGTCGATATGGAGCAAAGGTCTAGTATGCAGTCCTAATTCAACCTCCTTCAAGGCATCTAGCATTTGGGAATTACTGCTCTTTTCCGTGTGCTCACCTTTTGAGCCAGCGTCCTCCTTGCTCCCCTTTCCTTCCTCTGCGTTCAGCTCCGCTTGCTCCGCACGCTGCGTGAGGTTTCCTTCGGTCTGCCGTGGTTGCCCAGCAAACTAGTTGGTGATAGTAAGAAGGATCTTTTCTATTAAGATTCCTGTTTATAGACTTCCACATCTGGAGTCTCTGCTCTTTCAAAAATAGTTGTGTGCTATTGCCCTCTGTTCAAGGTATTCACAAGTTAACACCATATGGCTTTTACAATGGCTAATTACCCACCAAGTAATTATCAGCTACAAGCAAAGGTGATTGCTTACTGATACCATAATTTTATAACCTGAAACAGTGAAATATACAGGTCAGTACAGATTAGCTGAAGTATTACTGGTCTGGGCCAAAGATAAAAGCCATTACTATGGGACTTAAATCTCAAGCTTTAATGCTATTTGAATATTCCTCAGGGGCAAAATGTCCTGGCTAAAAAAAGCTCAACAGAAGTAGACAATGTGTTTTAAACAGTAATTATCCTTGTCTTCTCCCTTCTTTTTCTAATGACCTACTCTGTCAATGAGTGGGGAATGCAGCTGCATTGCACATGCTGCAGTTCATGACTTCGGCAGTCACTGCCAAGCATGGACAGCAACAAAATTAAAATAATGAAGTATGGAGGACCAAGCCCCACTGTCACCAGATCCACTTAACTCGTCAAAACTGTTTTGATGTATAGCAGAACTCAGATATAGGCTGGAGTTGCAGAGCCTTCCTTCTATTTACTTCCAGTGCTCTTACTGTCATTACATATGAGTGACCATAGAACTGGAGAGGTGTGAGAGAAAAGACACCTCTCTATTCCTTCTTCTCAACTTCTGCCATTACCTGCAAAATTCTGTACATTGAGGGGGATGGGGGAGGGAGGGAGGGAGGGTAAATGGTTAGAACATTGGAAAGGTGATGGCAGCAGGGCCATCCCAACCATTATATCACTTCAATTATCCAATGATCTAATAAGACCTTGACCTTGACCTCTCATCTCACCCAAGACAGGCACACATGTCAATTCCCCTTGCCTGTTTCATAGTCTCACTGGAATGAAATGAGTGCAAATACCAGTAGATAATACAAACAGTCTATGTATCTGATTGGTTGAGCCAATCCATGCTCTCCACATTGGGTGTTAGGAAGTGGTACACAATTCTGGTACTTTATCCTTGCTCTCCAAAAATCATACAAAACATACACTTATAATAAAATAGGCAGCCCACAGGCATGGATGTCATTTAGGGGTTACCGGGGTCGCAGCTCAACCCCTGGGATTGCCTTTGCGCCCACCGGCCTTAGAGGTGGCAAAGGCAAAGCCAAGAGCAAAGGTTAACTGTTTTTTGAGGAGCACTGATTACTTTCAGCAGCAACATCTGGGAGCTGGAAAAATGCCTTTCTTTTCTGTAAAATGTACACATTTAGTAGTGCAAAGCACACTCCTATGATTAAATAAAAGTGAAACAAGTAAAGCTGACTTTTTAGACAACTTAATGCCATGTTTCAATATTGTGAATACATGAAAGATTATAAGTGTGATCACAATCTCCTCCAATGTACTTCTCCTGTGTGATAGTGGGTTAAAAGACATCATACATTAAAATCTGTTTAACAATAAAGAATAATTTAAACCAATAGCATAGTCAATATTCACTTTATAAGGGACTATTCTCAGAAATAGGTGTGAAAAGGCACTCTTATTTTCAAACCTACGTAAGAGTGTAGTTTTACTACTTTTTGGAATTCCGGAATGCAGATTGGGAACAGCATGGAAAGCTGCACTTGGGCCGGAACTGTCATTTCATGACAAACCTAATGATTACCAAGCCTGGAATGTGTTTACCCTTGAGTGAGGGTCGCCATGGCAGAAAACTCGACATAGATAATAGATTCTTCATAACGAAAGCACTTTTAAGGCTTCTGTCAACACTCCAAAGGGAATTACGTCAGTACTTTCCTGGAGTTAAAATATTAACTTTCCAAGTTGGAAAGGCGACTGGTAAGAATGTGGGAATGCCTGCGAACTTTCTAGTGAATGGACGTTCACAAACGTCCAAGGTTAAACCATATCTTTAAAAGCTCTCAGTTCTACCTCTTGGGTGAGATTAATGGCTGACGAGAACTTTCCATTCATGGCGGCAATCTCTGCACCTGTGAAGAGGTTTACCTATGCCTGGAATCTGTTTGTGAATTCCTTGCAGGCATCAGGAAGGTAAATTCACTTGGAAACTTATACATTTACAAATTAATTTACATTTGTGAATAGGCCATGGCCACTATCAATTAATTTAGGGGAACATAGCTACTATTCTTTATTTTTTTTAATTTTTTATGTTGCCCCTCCCTGTGATTTATCAATACATTTCTTATTTAGGGATACTCTAGGGGGGATGTATGTCGTTACAACGCATACTTTTACAACGCATACCTTTACAACACATTTTTTTACACCGCAACATCCATTACAACGCATTCCATTACAACGCATGCCATTACAACAAATTCTTTGAAACTACCTTTACAACGCATTCCACTACAACGCATACTACATTTACAACGTATACCATTACAACGCATACCATTACATTGCATGTATGGTAAGTATTGGATAGTGTAGGGGTAAAAATTACTATTCTAACTCCAGGGGGTGCAGCAGTAGGGTAAGTGTTGGATAGTGTAGGGGTAAAAATTACTATTCTAACTCCAGGGGGTGCAGCAGTAGGGTAAGTGTTGGATAGTGTAGGGGTAAACATTACTATTCTAACTCCAGGGGGTGCAACAGTATGGTAAGTGTTGAATAGTGTAGGTATGCGTTGTAATGGTATGCGTTGTAATGGTATGCGTTGTAATGACATGCGTTGTAGTGGTATGCGTTGTAGTGACATGCATTGTAATTGTTGCATTATAATGGTATGAGTTGTAATGGATGTTGCGTTGTAAAAGTTTCGTTGTAAAGGTAGTGCATTGTAAAAGTTGCATTGTAAGTGTTGTTTCCCCTCTAGGGGAACCATTACATCACGATATTTTGTGATGTAAATAATGTAGGTTCCCAGCCTTGTTGTGTGTATTGTGGCACAGCATCCTCTTCTTCAAAAGAACACAAAAAGCTTCATGCACACGAAGAGAAATGCATAATGCTCTCTGGACATATTATGTCAGCACAGTAATTCAAATATAAGCAGCATGTACAATAACACGTTTATCTGTATTGTGTTGTTATATTAATGATACCTTTAAATGGAACGCCAACAAAGTGAATCACATTCATATCATCCGGATTATTATCATCAGTGCGTAAGTCATGTGACATCACTTCCTGGGAAGGTTCTGGGTCACAGGTCACACAGTGACACTTCCTCTGATGTCACTGAGATTGGGATCAAAGGGTGTGCGATGCCATTTCCGCTCTCTCTGGCATTTTGGGGAGTCACGTTCTGGCCCTTCGGCCACTGCTTTATGCAAATTTAAATGTTCACATAGTAACTCAACAGACATAAGAAAATATTGAGCTAACTGTAATAAAAAAAAATTGAGAGCTGGTGAAAGGGTTTGTACAGTGTATTTTAGAGGGTTGAAAATGCTGAAATACCAATCTGAACCACAGTGACCTCAGATCGCCTTATCACAATCCTTTCTCCAATATGTGACTTGGTCTCTGCCGCAACATGCTCCGTGCTGTTTATCACCGAACAAGAAATTTTTAGTTCTGTTGAATCAGTGACTGCAAATAAGATCCTAGCCAATTTCTCACCTGTCGCTGAAAAATACACCTGCTTTTATCACATCACGTCAAGCGGTGACAGGTACTCCTGCAGCTCATTGTGTTGAGAAAACACATGCATTTCGCTGCCTAATTTATATCTCTGGCTGTCAATCTGGATATAAAAACTTATAGGTTTTTTTTCCTTTACACCGGAATGTTTATAGTCATAGCCTACAGCACTCTCACCCCAGTGAGCTTTCACAGATAGGTAATAAGACATATCTCTGCTGCTCAGTCACTGTGGCACTCCGTGCCAATACATGCCATTGGGCTGCTTCACCAACAAGTGAACCTCTGAATTGAAGGGTTATGGACAGTGTATATTCCAAAAGCATCCGTTCAACATTATCTTGTCTCAAAAACGTAACGTTGCCCTGGGTGACTCTTTTTAAGACATGCCTGGCATGTACCATCTTGTCATTAACACTGATTATCCTTTGTTTTTTTATTTGGATAAATACAACAATAACCAGAAATGAAAATGGCAATAGGCATAGGTTGTGAATGCACACATCCACCTAACATATTGCTACATATCTACACAAACGCACAAATCGAAAAACGTATGGCGTTCTAAACACTGGGCAGCACCATGTGTTTTCAACTTAGTTTTGGGGCGGGTGATGGAATTGACATCATGGATTGTTACAGTTTAGTAAAAAATCTAGCAGCTTTTGGATGTACCGGAAGTGCTAGGACACAGGATTCTCATGTCGATCATTCTTTAGGAGGAGGTTTTACTTCCTTAACTCTCTCACCCCTTCTTTAGTCGTATGTTTCGGGTGGCGGTTGCAGGGGCGTAACACAGGTCCACGCATCCCCCGCAGTGCGGGGGGGCCCTCAAGCTTAAGGGGAGCCCCTCAGCACTGCACTTCGGCCTGAGAGCTCCTAATCGAGTATGGAGAGGGCCCCTCCATGTACCTGGCAGGGGGGGCCCTCAATTAGCGTTACGCCACTGGGCGGTTGGGTGATGATGGGTAGTGGAAGTGTCAACCCCTGAAGGCAGTTGAAAAGGCAGACAGGTAATGGGTGATTTCCGCTATGGGTTAGAAGGGAATCAGGCCTGAGTGTTAAGCCTTGAGTAGGATGGGTGTGGGGTGGGAAGGTTGTGAGGGTAGTTGGGGGTGACAGGCTAAAATTGGAATCTCAGTAAATGATACTATTTGCTAACCACCCATGGTGCAGAGAGTTCATGAAGCGAGGCAAAGTCACGTTTTGGATTATGACATGCAGTGTGAAAGGAATTAATTTATTCTTAAAAGGCGTCAAGTTTGAGAAAAATTGACCATATTGAAGGCAAGACATATCTTATTCATAAACTGCAATTTTACAACACCTGTTACCAGGTAGTTGTTGCTACCACGAAAAATGTCCCTAATATAAGAGGTGCATTCCTGACTAGGAGGAAAAACATGGCTATACCAACACCCCAAGCTGGTTGACAAAGGTCATTGTGTAATCACAGATTAAGGACAAGCTGGGACTTAAATAACTATTTGCTCAGTTTATGGTTTAAACCTGGATATTCCTACCATCTTTCCAGACACTTACTAATGCTGTTCATCATCTAAGAAGATATTGATGTTCAATTCAATCTGTTAGTTGGCATCTCTTGCAAGCAGGTGGGAATAGCATGGGCAGTGTGCATGCTGCTGTCAAACGTACTATGGAGTCATTCACCTTAAGGTATAACTACTGGCCAACAGTTAAGGGCAATGCCCTAGCCTACGCCGGCATGGTGCTTTAGGCGTGTATAGATGTTATTCCATATAAATCCCGATAGCTGCAAAGGCCCAAGCACAAATCCCTGGCAAGATTTCATCAGACTGTCATTTGGTTTCAATAGACCAGGCTGGACTTTTTTTGCTGGCAGCTGTTAAATATAAAAACTGACCTTTGCTTTCTCATTCCTGTTGGACCTAGAAAACAAGGCACATGCGTCTTTGGTAAATCGGCAGTCAATCGTGGGCAGCAAAGCTGAGGTATACACACAGTTGGCTGTTGTTCCTAATTTTCGCGTCAAACAAGTTAGAAATAAAACCTCTGGAGGATACTATAACCATCGAATTAACATTTTTGAGCTTAGGGAATACATAGACAGAATATCTCAATTTAAGTTGAAAGAACATTAATATAGGCACATGATTCTAGGAATTCTTGATGTAGATGGAGCCGATATTCTGTCAAGTACAGCGGTAGCACTTTGGAATGAATCACACTAACTATTATTCCGCTGGTTGCGTAATATTGAACTCTGTCCCTAGGTATAATGTTATCACTTGATTCTGCTACTGCAGACTTGCTATCCTAGATTAGGTTTTTGCGTATGGCTTATATGCGCCTTTTTACTTAGGGCAGTGGACTGAGACAAGAGTTTTAAAAAATTTAGTGAATTTGCTGGAGGTCTCGCGTGAACAGTTGCAAGATCTTGCAAGATCCAGCAAGTCTCAGCTGCTATCTTGGACGAGGCTCCTATGAATCTGAGCTATAACTCAACTTGTTCTTTGCCTTAGAGTGTTTCAAAGATGAAACCCTAACTGTAGCTTGTGGTACTTACCGGCGGATGAGTCCCAAGATCCTGGGATCTGTTTCTGGATCTTCCTGATGTCCTGAACAGTCCTCACCCAAGGAGAGACCTGAAAAACACAAAAGGATTTAAGAAGGTTAGTGCCAAAGAGGAGAAGAAGCCAACGTGGTGGTGCAACACTACGAAGAACTTTAAATCCAGGCTTTGAACAGAAAGCAGATTTGGTAGACAGTCATAGTGCTACCACGCAAAGTATATTGAAGGAGCTACCCTGAACGTAAGAATTAGTACATCATAAAGACAGCAACACAACTGACTTGCCAATTTTTCTTTAAAAGAGAACTTCAATGGTTTGTGGCAGTTCAGGCATCATCCATGGCTAAGTCGTCCACAAGAGTGTAACTATGCCTAGTGAAGTAACTCAGCTAATTGAGTTCTCAAACGATTGTACCAACGTAGAACTCATTTGATTAACAGTGAATACGACCTTGCGAAACAAAAGCTGTATTTGGGTTTACATTTTAGATTAAAAAGAAAATATTGAGGATACAGGCTGACAGAGCAAAAGCAAAGAAATTGAGAAGTGTACGGATTAAAAGATACCAGTTAGGGAAAAGAACTTGGGGGCATATTATCAAGGGATTTATCTCCGTTTTTTTGGCTTTAAAAGCCAAGAAAGCAGAGATAAAATTATCTCCCTATCAGCAACAGGGTGCTAACACGCAAATTCGCATGTTAGCAACCTTTTTCTCTACGCTTCCCCATGCATCTCTAATGAGATGCAAAGGGGGCGTTCCAGAGAAAAATAAAAGGAGAAATGTTGTTAAGCGACATTTCTCCTATTATCAAGGATTTCGCTAACCCTGTTAGTGATAAAAAAAAGCAGCACTAACCGCGGTTAGCACTGCTTTTTTTACACCTGGTATTTTCCTGACTTAGCCATGATATCCTATGGAAGGTGGATAGCCTGGCTAAGTTTGTGAGCCCCTATCATCAAGCTAACACCAAACTTTGAGAGATTATTGTTGGTTTTCCAGCGATAATCTCTCAATTGGCAGTTAGCAAGAGGATTTTTATCATTTCTGAGATAAACCTTGCTAATAGCAAGTTATCTCTGCAATAATTTCAGGCGATGCTTAGCGTTAAAAAATTCGTTGCTAAGCATCGTTAGCGATAAATATCGCTAAACGTTGGTAATATGGCCCTTAGAGATTAATAGCACACAGTAGTTAACTAGACGCCTGGGGCCGTTATTACAGAAGGTTCCCCGGGGGCGCAACCAGCATTTACGCCCACTCTGTGCGCCCAGGAGCACCTTGGTATTATAGAAGAGGGCGCAGATGCTTGTGCGTCCCCTTCTATACTACTGATAGCGCTGGAGCAATTAATGCGGCAGTGGTACGTTCAGAGGGTGTTCCCTCATTTGCATAAGGGTGTGCCCTATGAAAATGAGGGAATTCCTTTGACTCTGTGCCTGCACCATATTACAGACGCTGGCGCAGAGTCGAAGAAGCCCTTAGGAGGTGCACTGACAGGGCACCTTTTAAAAGGTGGGTCACTGACAGTGCGCCTCTTGACAGCAGCCATCTGCAGGAGTGAAAGGGGGTCTCGTTGACCCACCAGACATCCCCTTGCAGGCGGGTGCAGTCACTGACTGCACCGGCCTGCAAGGGGATCTTTAATCCCCTTTGAAAGTGAAGGTGGGTGCCGCCTGCATTGGGAAAATATTCACATGAACGAACTGCCCTGGGGGCAGTGCGAGTTCGCGGCTGCCCTGGGGGAGTGCATAGATGATAATAGGGCACATTGACGTTGTTTGCACCCGGCGCACCTTTTGAAAGGTGCGCCGCGTGCAAACAATGCCGATGCATAATACGGCCCCAGGAATAATAAGGCTGGAATACAAACTTCTCAACTACTTGTTCCCCTTATGTCTCTTAGGACAACTCGTCTTGAAACAATCAGCATTGAAAATTATCTAACAAACTTTCCCCCAGGTCAGGGGTACACAGTCTCCCCGCAAGGATATCAATGAAAGATTTGCAGGAGAGGGCTTGGGCTATTGTGACTCCAACAGATTGAGAACCCACCACTCATTATGGAGGTATTTCACAGCTGATACTCCAAACTCTATTTGGAAAATATTAGAACTTTCACATTGTAAAATGTCAATATATAATATGAAATTCGTAGATTTCATAAACGTTGATGGCAAAAATACATTTTGCCTGGTCCAAGATGCTAATTTGAAATAAAAATCTACGGTGGCAGGCTCACTATGCTGTAGCAGAATAATGAAACTGGCATCTTGCATGTGAGTACTGTAAAGGCTTATTTAGCCCTAATATACTGGCCTGACGGAATCATTATATTCCTTTTCTTTACCCTAAAAGGAGCAACTGAACATAGAAAATAGTACATGTTGGAAACTGGGTTGTGGGTTGACTGGGGTATGAGCCCTAGTCAAGCAATAAACCACAATTCTAGTCAAGGTAAGAAGCAGGCAAACCCTGTGCTCAACCCTCTGGTTGCTTGGCACAGATCAGTCAGGCTTAACTTAGAGGCAGTGGGTAAAGTATTTGTACAACACTTCAAACAGTAAAACAGTGAAAATACCACACAAAAGGATTCCACACCAGGTTAGAAAAATAGCTCTTGATTTAATAAATAAAACAAGACCACAATGACAAAAATTCAATAAGCAGAAGCAGTAGTTAACAAACTTTATTTGATTTAAAATAAATTATAAAAGCACGTGATACATGATATCATAAAACATAATTAAAACACCTTTGAAGAGAAAGTGACAGAATTCTTCACATTAAATAATAAAAATGTATTCTGTACAGTAAAAGCAGTCATTGTTTATGTTGGTGTATTCAATACAGTGCCGATGGGGTGCTACAAATGTATGATAAAGTGCTGGTACAGTGCAAAATGTGAAGCATTGTAATGTGCTTGGAGCTCGCACCTTGGTCATGTGAGCTAGAGGACCACTCGAACCCGGGATAAAGTACAATCTTAAAGCCGGTGCATCCAGTGGGTTACCAGTAATAGGGAGGAGAACCTGTTACGCAAGTAGGCCCTAGTGGACCAATATGTAATGGCAGCTGGCGATTATTTTCCCACCAGCTTCCTTACTCTGACGGACGATGAAATATACTTATAAACAGTGAAGCAGACAATGTCTGTTTGTAATAACTGTAGGTATAACAGAGCAGGTCTGCATTGCTTTATTGTCAGAGACCTCATCACAGGGATTAGCAATGACTTCGTAATCCTTTAGTATAGCCCACAAGAAAAGAATAAGTGCGGCTGCATTGAGCAGAGACCGAGTGACAAGGGCAGGCTATGAGGTCCTGTTCACATCCAGCTGTAGCAGGATAGACTACTAAGTGATGCGCCAAGCCAAGGCGGAATCTAACCATGTAGTAATGGTGAGAACTCCGAATGATAAGCAGATATAGTTCTGTATGTCTGGTTGTTACTAACATATTATATTCTCCGACTGACCGTTTCCTGAAGTCCTCCTCCTCTCTTTTCTTCGTCATGTGGTCAAAACATTGTCTCTTGGCCAGAAGTTTCATCTGCCTAGAGATACACGAAGGGCTGTTAAAAATTCTGTGCCTCCCGATAATAGTCAGATGAGTCTTGACATATTCCAGGCAGTCAGTGCTGCTTACCTTGTCTAATTTCATGCTATCATTGATTAAGTTCTTGGTCAAGACAGCTTCCGGGCTATTCCAGACTGAGATCCACAACATTAATGGAGCAAGCAAAACTAGGTCTCTTGCATGCACAAGGCCCATCTCTTCGTGACAGATAGATGCAGGCACAGACCTAGGTAAGCATAAGAGTTTACGGACACATTTATTTTCAACAACCTATAATGAAGAGGGCTCGTATATTCCCCATATCCCAGCTCCGTAGGTGGGTGCGGTAATGCATCTAGTCCCAAATATGTTTACTAGCAAACCCACTGGGGAGGATCCTATTTTCTTGGCAAACTTGTGTACAGCACCCAAATTTTGTTCTATGTGAAGGCATCTGATCTGCGCCAGATGTCTCCAGTTGCAGCTCTCGTCAAAAGGTACCCCCAAGTATGTGAATGTACTCACCGTCTGCAGCCTTGTGCCCTGGATGTGGAATGACATCGTCTTCCTTTTGGGGCTACAGTAGACCATAGTAAATGACTTACTTTTCTTGGTTTGCACCCCTAGAGGTTCCAAATATGCAACAAATCCATTCAACGACCTCTGTAATCTCATTGCTGTCCTAGACATGAGGACACAGTCGTCCGCATAAATTAATACAGGAATTGCTCTAGTCCCTGCCCTAGGGAGATCAGACACAATATACCCCAGATATTTTCCCATATAATTGATGTATATGCTGAAGAGAAATGGGGCAAGGATAGATCCTTGGTGTACCCACTTGCTGACTTTAAAATGAGGTGTGCATTCCCCATTAATTCCATACTGACCGCAGCCTTCGACATCCTCATGTAACTTACTTAGGATATGCACCAACCCCGCCTCCACTCCCAAGTTCAGCAATTTGATCCAGAGTTTACGTCTGTCAATGTTGTCAAATGCTGAGCTTAGGTCCATGAAGGTGAGGTGTAGCAATCCTTTCTTGGCCTGAACATACTTGCCATGAATGAGGGCGAGGTTAAGGTATTGATCAATTGATCCTAGTCCCCTCCTAAACCCAAATTGAGCTGATGTTAGGATCTCATTATCAGCTGCCCAATTCTCCAAATTCTCCAAGCAAATGCTTCCCTGCACTTTCACTGTGCTGTCTATGAGAGAAATTGGGCAATAATATTTGGGGTCCCCTCTGTCACCTTGTTTAACCCCTTCCATGCTGGGCCGTTTCCGCCGCTGTGCGGTAAACAAAAGAACAGGGCGGGGCCGTGACGAACCCCAGCCGTCATCAGCACACGAGCGCCGCAGAGCGTGACGGCTGGGGTTCGTCACCAGCATGGAAGGGGTTAAAGAGTTGCACTATAATGGCATTGGACCAGGATTTTGGGGGCTCGTACCGGATGGCACTGTATAAGATGTTAACCAGAACGGGTTCCCATAGCTCAGTATTTCTTTTGAACAAATCAATAGGCACTCCAGCAGGCCCAGTCGCTTTGTTACTTGGGCATCTGGTGATGGCTAGGGTAACTTTGTCTAATTCAATAAGTGACTGCGAGTTCCGCAGCCCATTGTCCTTATTGTAATTGGGCAATGGTTGTCCATAGTCTGGGCAATGGGAATCATTAAAAACATGGCTAAAATTTTATACCCAAGTTTAAGCTAATATGGGCAAGTCGGTGTTGCTGTTGTGATCTTGGCAAAATACGTGGAATTGACAATTTCCAAAAGGTTGTTAAGTCTTTCTCTACACATGCCTTCGCCAACTGTTCCCAGGCCTCTGTCTTTATGCTTGCTTTTCTAGCGGCAAGTGTCGCCTTGTATGCGTGTCTACAGGCGCAAATGTTCTCAGTGTCTCTGGGTAGGGCTTTCAATGCTTCTTTGAGTTGAACTGTACCCTTATGCAGTCACCCTCAAACTACTTTGTTGCCTTATTCGAGCAATTGGGTGCTGTTAACGGTTAGCAACTCAGATGTATGCCTACAGATTTCTGGGTATGCCTCTACAACTGTAAATGAGGGGACTTTGCTGCCTAGACTTGTATCAATTTCGCTCGTACATCTCCGCACCAACTGTCTTAGTGACGCCCTGAGTCTACCTCCCCCCAACTATGCCTAAAACCCTGGTTTTTTGCATACTCTGCTGATGGTGCAAATTGTGTAATTGTGCAGGATGTTAATCCCAATTTTAAACGAAGTACTTGGGAATTAGGGTCGCTCAGCTTGGTGGGTAAGATAACGTAATCAATGAAGCTACCTCTTGTCTCTGTTGAGACCGCAATGAAGTCTATTAGGCTTCCAGAATCTTTCCCATGTAGGTGACCTGGCTGTCTCATGAACTACTTGATAAGTCAATGGAAAGAGATAAGTTGTGTTTTATCAGAAGTATATTTAAGGCAGTACCACATAAACTATGATTAAATTGTGCAAAATCCGGAAAAAACGGCCTCCCATAATCCACACACAGGATTACTAGTGGAACAACACAGTCTCAGATTAAAATCTCCACCTCAAAATATGCAAAAATTCCCTCTGGACCTTACAGTGACTTCGTCAAGCATGGCTCCCAAGGAATCTATAACTGTAGAATCAGAAGCATCGAAATTATTATGATAAAAATGAATCAAAACAACCGTAGGCAAAGACCTCATCTTAATACAAATAATTTAAAAGAACGGCAAATCAATAACCATAACAATTATTTTACAGGGAAGAGTATTGCTTATCATAGTTAACACCTTGGCTGCGGAGCATATTCCCCTCCTGTGCTGAAAATGCTTGAATTCCATTGTTAATGACAAGGTCAGCTCGTCATGAGCACACGAGCACCAAGCCTCATGACGAGCTGAGCTCGTCATGAACATGGAAAGGGTTAATAAGCCTCAACTATTGAGACCATATGGGGTTGGAGCAGCAAGAGTAGAAATTGCACAAAAACCATTCAGAAACAAGCGTTCGCAGGCCCAAGTCTCTTGCAAACAGATGATCTGGTTATCAGTGATCATGTCTAGCCATTTAGGATCTCCAAGTGTATGTGCGATCCCAGCTATTTTCCAAAATGGAATCTTTGAATCCCACACAATGCTTAAGGGTTTGAGTTTTGAGCTGGCAGTGGACACAGGCCCATTGGCACTAGGGATTTGCCTGTCGGATATAGTGAGTAGAGATTTGTGGGTGGTAAAGTTGTAATTGAACGAGGCATTGTCGGTAGGCAAGGCTACGATATTAGACATGTTATCATGGTTTTAATCAGGTACAGCAGGTTCTAGACAATCAACTCCGTCCAATGCTGAGAAGTGATTGTGAGTTGAAAACATGTAGTTGATCAATTGGTGACTAGAAGACAAACGTATCTCCAAATCCGGGTGTTTTGTTGTGCTGTGTCTATAAAAGTAGCTAAGTGGAACCACTTTCACACATTGAAAGAGAGCATTGCACATAAGTCTTTGAAGGATAAAACCAGCTGTCCTTGCACTCCTAAAATTACTATGATGCAATTGCCCTGCTCTCATTTTGTTCTTGTGGCTATCCGTTGGACTCTACAGACGGTAATTATGTTATTTGAAGCAAAGTACCCGCTCATGTCACCCAGGGATGTACATAGCCGGTGAATTACCTTATTTTTTAGTTGAACTTCCTTCTCCAGCTGGCCGTGTGTTACAATGGGCAACGTTTTTAATACGATGACCAGCCGGAAGGCCTTCGGTGGTAAATGAATATTAGGAAGCGCAGGGCTATAAGTGGTATGAAAGGCAGGCATACTGCAATATGGACGGCTTGCACGTGGGGCTATACTTGGATTTGAATCTATCGAAGGGGGAAGCGTCTGTTTAGAGAAAACATCCGGCGGATAGTACTTCACAATGGACTCAGTTATTGCCTTCTTGGCGTTGACTGTTTGAAAACTACATTGATCCTCTTGAGGTCCGCAGGATGTTATTTGCTCACAAGCAGGACTGTTTATGCTATTAAGACATATCACCCCCTGTTTTAATTTGCCGTTCGCTCTGGCATTCAGGTCAGTTAGTTGTGCACTTATGTCCTTTAGTGTTAGCTTGATCCCTTTTAGGGCAGTGAGTACTGGGTTTAAAAATTTAGCACAGATGGACTCTGTGACAGTCATCAGCCCCTCCTGATCGGCAGTCAATGATGGTATATCTGCCTTATTTTTGACTGCCCGATTGCAACTTCCTGCCTGTGTTTCAGTGGCAACTGGGGTATTGAATACGCATGGGTTGTTTGCCCCCCTACTGCCTCTAAGTGCCCCAGGGAAAGTTGTGTCTGGTTCTTTACTTGTGGTCAACCTGCTTGGTGGTACGAATATGTCAGTACTACCAGTACTGATGTCTCTAGGTGTGCCTGGAAAAGAAGAGTAGCCTATGGTAGCTTTATAAAGAGTTTTGTTTGTGTCCACCAAACACTCTTCTACAATCCCGATGTTGCTGTTAATCACCCCCATGGCATCAGTCAAAAAGCATGCGAGAGAATTGGCCGCAAGGCTTTTCTTACTTCCTGTGCCTTGCATTGAGGGTGCATCGGACTTCCTTTTCCCCTTTAGAGCAGCACAGGTATCAGCTGCTCTGCCAAACCTCCTGGCCTTCCACCCAGGGAGAGAAGATCAGAGCCAAGGGAGGTAGCCCAGCCCAGTCTCTTGGAGTCGCTGGCTGGCACTGACAGGCCCTCCCTTGGCCCAGGCTTTGCCTGGGCAGGCCAGCGCATCCAGCACTGCAGAAGTGGAGTAGCATCTGGAGGGATGCTTCCACATCCCGCACTCGGATGGAATGCTGGGAGACCGAGTCCCACCCCAGCTTTTTGCCCCAGAGTCCGGTAATTATAGGGGCCTCTGGCGGCTCTTCAAACAGGTAGAATTTGTTAAAGAATAAACTGTAAAACAGAGCTTAAAGGTAATGGACCAGCACAACCTTAAAAGTTCAGACTGACAGCGATGGAGTGGAAGCTGGATTCAAGGACCCAGAGAGGCATGTTGAACAAAAGTATCTTGATCCTGGATGCATTAAAAGCGATGCAACTGTGTCGACCAATGCAGTGAAGGCGATGGGCCGGTCCTGACCAGCGCACCAGCATCAATGCATCGGCTCGAATGAGCAAAGAGCTGCGATGTGGAGATTCATCATCGTTGCCAAGAATACTATCCATGAAAATGCAGTGACCTTGCGCATTAGTGGTTCCAGGGACCATGTGCAGTGGTGGTTCTGAAGGCGATGCATTGGGGTCGATCCACACAGCAGAGGTGATACCACGGTTCTGGTTGTGCAACAAGAGAGATACACTGCTTACAATCCACCCAGTAGGAATGATGCGCTTGTTACAATTCATGCAACAGGGGTGATGCGCAGGTTCTGATCCATCTAAAGGGGCTGATGCACCAGTAAGACAGAGACTTTTTTGCTGAAGCAAGGACTTTAGGCCTCACTCCCTGGGGTGGGTCCACTTGGCATGGCAGACTCACAGATGGCAGGTGCCGCAGCAGGAAGGCAGGAAGTCTTTTATGTCCCTGAGACTTCAGACCAGGAGGCCAGCCAGCTCGTCCTTGGAGTCACTCTGGTTTCAAGTGGTGCAGGTCCAGCCCTTCTCACCCAGACAGGGGAACAGCAAGCAGCAGGGCAGCAAAGCAAGGCGGGAGCCCAGCAAAATGACTGTACTGAAGAGTGGCATCCCTTCAGCAGCATAGTAGTCCTTCTTCCTTGTAGAGTCTTCACAGGTCCAAAAGTGTACTGAAGTCATGGTATCAGAATTCAAGTACTTATACCCAGTTGGGCCTTTGAAGCAGGGGGGTACTTCAGAAATGGGTCTTTGAGGTGTATAAAGGTCTTCCCTTCCTATCCTCGTGCCAGACTCACTACTGAGGGGTATGCAGCCTTTTGCGTGGTGACAGGACACTGCGCATTCAGGTGTAAATGAAGTTGGGTCCCGCTCCTCCCATCAATCCTGCCAGGGTGGCGCATCAATTCACACCTAAACTCTGACTATGTGTGGCTGTCTAGCGGAAATACACAAAACCCAGCTGTTACCCATCCCAGATGTGTATCAGAGTCAGGCAGCAGGTACCAAATGGCAAAAGTTAGAAAATGCCAACTTTCTAAAAGTGCCATTTGCCGAATTGTAATTTAAAATACAACGTAAATAAGTATATACTATTTGACACCGGATCGCTATGATTGTTTGTCTCTAATGTGCAGCCCTGAGAAAGCCCCAGGGCAAAAGGCCTATGTGAGGGGCGAAACAGGTGTTGGCTGTTATATGTTCTTATCGTCTCTCGGATCTATGATTTGCCTGTGTTCTGCATGAGTCTGAATCTTCTAAGGAGTCAAGCATCGTAACATAATTAAGGAAGCAATAAATTGGAATTATTTCCACAAAAAGAATGATTTCTTCCACTTGTTCTGGCACATTTTGAAGTTCTGTACCAGTACTGGGGAAGGGGTCTCCCACTGCCAAGGACAAGTGATCTACTCTAAATATGCTCTATTGATGCATGATTGCTTAAGATCTGGACTCATTACCCCTTTTCTGTGAACTTATATAATGCCCCCAAGATCCATGAATTAATGATATTATTGAAAACCTCTGGATTTGCATTTGCAGTGAGCTTTCCTGAGGACAGAATGGAATTCAGAGCAGAAGGAGTTGTCATAAAATAATTTAATGTGGTCATGTCAGAAGCCCTTGTTCAAAGCAATTAAATGTTGTGTGTTATGCATTATAACTAATTGAATGCAATAAAATGGTTATCTGTCCAACATAAAGGGGTATTATTTATCTGTTTTAAAAAGTCAGTATTTTCGAAAATAAGATCAACACTATGCCCTACCTGATGGGAAGAGTTATTACATCTGTTGATTTAGATTCTGAGCTGCACATGCATACATAGGATCTGTGTTAGCAGAAGAAGTGCAGTCATCTGCTATAGTTTCAATGGCTCCTAATATAAGGAGGCTAGAGGATGATAGAGCAAGAGGTGAAAGAAGAAAAGCGAACTTTGTTGGAATGCCTGGAGAGTGATACATTAGGACATCGGAGTAGATGAAGTTAGAGTATTGGCAAAAGTAAAAGCAAGCACTTCTGTTTTTTGAATTCCAATTAATTAAATCTAAAATAACTTAATACGCTGTTTATAAATAATAGTTACTACTCTACCCATCTTATTGTCCCAGTCCACATGTAGGATGTTATATAAATCCAGGAACTTTATGGCAACATCTGTGGCAATAGCTGGTCTGGAAGTGTCCCTAGTCTCAGTAACAAACATTAAGTTAATATCATTATTCAAAATCACGTCAAGAATTTCTGTACAATGTTTGGGTGGAGATCTTATATTCAGAGGGAAATAAAAACTGAGAGGTTTCTTGTATTGCCCCAGAGCGTTTAATCACTTTAGGCTAGAGGGAAGTGGGTTAATTTCTCCTGAATCCAATAGTGGATGAGTGAAAATTATCTAGTTCTATGCTCATAATGATCTTACTCCATAAGTTACTCCTTGGAGTACATTTAACTAGAAGATTCACGCCTCTCCGAGATACAATATATTTTTTATGGCTGCTTACCAGTGCAGATGGGCTTGCCTTTGGTGGGCCTTTGGTGCACCTGTTGCACTGATGTTACTGATAATACAAGTCTTGCCTTCCTATGAGGAAATCTCTATAGGTTAGTGCCTTATGCAAAAATAAGTTGCACCATCTTGAGGCAGGGCCTGTTGAGTTCAAGCTCTGAATTACTGACTCTCTCATAATACCTGTAAGTGCTCATAGTACGTTCATCGGGGCCAAGGTTGTATTTTTCAGTCCAAATGGATTATTGATTACAGGCAGGTGATAATATACTCTCCAGATGGTCAGCATGTGATCGGAGGAGGAGTAAAACGTGAGCAGCCCAAAATAGTGATCCCAAACAACTAACACACCGAATGTAATGAAGTGGAGGGCAGTGGCACACCCACCACTTGTTATACTCATCAGAACAGTTTAAAGCTCCACACAATAAGTAGATCTCATAAAAATCAGGATAACATTTGGCAGTGTATTGCTACAGGACTACACATGACACCACACAGAAGAAGGGATATAGTAAGACGTAGGTCCTGATGCATTTCTACACACACACACTTCACTAATAAATCTAATAGTCAGGCACCCTGATGAACAATTCCTTTAAACAGGCCTTCTTTTTTTTTTACAGTAATCCCAACGTGAAAAATAAATGCAAATTCGCTGATCCATTCTTGGAGGCAGATTTTGCCAAAAAAAAGGCAAATACAGGCTGATTGAGTACACTGTTCTGAACCCTACCCTGTGGACTGAAAACTAATATCCCTTGACCTGAGTGGCATAGCCTGTGACGGCAGATAAAATCACAGGCTCTGTAGACCATAGTACCACCACTGTACCATACCCCAGCTTGCAATGTCTCGCAGGTCACTATTGTGTCATATGACACTTTACAAAGCCATTACAAGGCTATCAGTGCTTGTACTTTTAATGTAAACAGGTACATGACACATTCGGGGGTGTCTCACATGTAAAGTTCTTACTCACTCTCAATGAGAGAGAACATAGGGGCATATTATCAAGGGGGTTTATCTCCGCTTTTTTGGCTTTAAAAGCCAAGAAGCGGAGATAAAATTATCTCCCTATTACCTAGCTGTCGCTAACACCAGTTAGCGACAGCTATTAGGAGATAGCGACCATCTTGGGCCCCACTTTGCATGTCAGTGATATTTATCACTAATGACATGCAAAGTGGGCGTGCCAAGATGTTAGCAACTGGAAACAGTCGCTAACATCGCTATCTCCTATTACCAACTTTTGGAGATATTCGCGCAAAGCGAATATCTCCAAAAGCTAACACCTGCCCTGAGCAGTTCTTAGCCATGTTATCCAATGGGAGTTGGATAACATGGCTAAGAGCATTAGCTCACTAATGCATGAATATCGCTGACTTTTCAGCGATATTCATGCATTGCGGCCCATTTTTATCGCATTTGCGATAAACCTTGGTAATACCAAGGTTTATCTGCGATAAAAATCGCCGCAACTCGGCTTTTGCTTGGTAATATGCCCCATAATTTGTCCTTGTAAAGGAAGTAGTGTCACGAGAGAAGATTGGGTGAAAGTCTGAGCCTGCTAAAATGTTGTATTGATGTACTCTTGTTACCATACATTCACATGCATTCTGGTGATAATAGCACTATATTAAATTTGATCAGGTGTCAGTATATCAGCACATACATCCACAAACTCGGACTGTCCAGGAAAATCCATGAATTCGTTTTCACCTTATTCATGGAAAATGTTCAGTTCTAAATAATACGCCATTACTATACAGTTAGTAGAAAAGGTCCTATTTGAGCTGCCAGTTAACCCTACTTCCCTGTAGGACAAACATGCACATTTTAACAGGCAAAAATAAAGGTATTTTATGTGTTATTTAAAAATAAATCTTTCGACAACTTTAAGAGAATACTATTTTGTTGTGGCATCAAAACCTGCAAGCCAAGTGCATGAGCATTTGAACACAAACCCTCAAGCTTTACTTTTGTTTGACATGGCAATATATCTAGGCCCAGATAGGCTAATCTTTCAAGCAGCACAGCCAGGGAACTTGCTGTGCTGCGTTGCATGAAGGAAGAGAGCACATTTTTGCGCAGCCTTCTATTGGCTTTTTGTGGGAAATGTTATACACTTTGTAAAACCTGAAAATATTTCGCGACCATGAAACAAAACGTTAGCAAATATGAGCCCCGATATATAAAATTGGTGTTTTAATGTTTATTGCTAGTTGCGTGTATAACTGTTAACAGAGTATACAGTAAACCAATAGAACTATCTATCATTAATTAACATTTAAAATTGTAATTTTTCTGAACGACTCAGTCCCTAAAATTATGGAATTTTTAAGTTGTGATTTTTTTTTATATAGCAAAGCATGGGTCCCAAAAAACAGCATTGAAATTGAGGTGTGATTTGTGACCCCAATAATAAATGTCACAATTTGGGGCAGATTTACTAAGCTTTGCTCTAGTGCAAAGTTACACAAAACGGCACAACGTCTGGGAAGTGTATTGTTTACTTTACAGCGAAAACGTATTTTGTGCGAAAAAGGTGCTCTTTTCATGGCACAAGTTGAACTTTGCACAGCTTTGCATCACATTGTATAAAGGTGGGCTCTCCATCCACTTGAACCGCAAACATACAAGGTTTTTGATGCAAGCGCAATCTACAAAGCTAGTCACCACAAGCGTTTCATGTGAAGCCATGTTTGAAGCAAGAGCTAACTTAGAAGAATGGGCAATACTTTAAAAAATCATGTAATACAACACAGCAAGCCACCTTGTTGCACTGCGTAAAACGGAAAGGGCAATATTGCACCATATTTACCATTATACACTGCATTCCTGTCCTTTCCTAATGCTAGTGCACTTGGATACCTAGCACCAACACAGGCATCCTTGATCATGTTGCAAGGTTGCCTGCATCACAGTCAGGTTTGTTTTTGTGCAGGAAGGGACATCATCCTGCACAGAAACAATCCTCGCAGGCATTTTCATCTTTCTATGTGTGCTGCAGAATGCGGATATTTCTCCTTGTTGCATCTCTGGTGGGGTGGAGTACAATTTGGATACATTGCCAGAATCTATGGGTGGGTGCGTGGGAACACCCACGTTCCTCCTAAGACACACTTCCCTGCCACAGAGTAACGCAAGGCAGAGAGTTGTGCTGCCTTGAGTTACTCTAGAGTAATTAAGCCACTTAGGGCTCCTCAAAGTGGCCTTGTGTGACTTGATAAATTTCATTTAGGTTTTGTGTCATCCTTGCGTCCCTTGTATGGCGCAAGAGTGACTCAAAACCTTGAAAAATATGCCCCAGTATTTGTGTTTCTCCATACATTTGACAGATTGCATGTGTGCACAATGCACAGCTCACATCCAATGAATTGACTGCATTAGAATTTGTCTTAGCATAGGATTATGTACTGAAAGGGTAGTCATCCATTACAAGACCTGTGGTAGACCTTACATGCACAAATTTGCACTCTGGTGAAAATGTTCTGATTGGAGCTAGGTAACGGGGTTATTTCTAAGCTAATTTTAATAAATATGGCTCTACGCAGCTTATGTCCCCTTAGGCTACGCACTGCAGCAACCAAAAGCTGATGCCCTGCATTGTGCTAAAAAAGTAGAAATCTGACCGTTTGTTTCATACTTTTGAGCCTCATATAGTGATAAAGATTCAACATCAGTCTGAGTTTCTAAAGCGGATTCATTCAACATCAGTCTGAGTTTCTTATGCGTTTTTAGAGGAAGTCTGTAAACTGTTTTACATAGCCACAAAAACAACATCCTAGTTAAAGTACATTCATTACTTATGCATGACATTCTTGACCTTCTACCCAAGGCTGTAAATTCATATCTACCTTTTTAGCCTCGCCAAAATCTCTTGTGCATACTTTGAATTTTATTGGTGGAAGGATTGTACATAAAGCTCTTTGGCTAGCTGTCCTCAGAAGATCTCTTGGCTTGCAGCTTAATAAAAGAATCTCAATTCCTTAACATGTCCTCCCAAGTGGCTCATTTTCTTTGTTTTCCAAACAGGATCTGGCGTACTCAGGCCCATATTTATCAAGGTTTTGTGGCGCCCTTGCACTACGCAAGGGGGCCCAAGGGAGACGCAAAACCTAATTGAGATTAACGCAGCCAGGCAAAGCCAACTTGTGTGGCCCTGCATGGCTTGAAATAGCTAGAGTAACACAGGGCAGCGCAAATCACTGCCTTGCGTTACTCTGCGGCAGGGAGGTGTGCCGTGGGTGGAACATGGGTTTTCCCACGTATCCACCCATGAATTTTGGCGCATTCCCAGATTAACCATAATTGGTAGACCTAGGAATGAGTCAAAATGCTACATCTCCCCAGGTGAGTCGTACCAAGAAGAAATATCTTTATTTCTCCTAGTTTTTCCTCTTTCTACACGTACGGCATTCTGCAGCACACATAGAAAGATGGAAAATACCTCTCAAGATTGTTTTTTTGCAGGAAGACATCCCTTCCTGCACAAAAACAAACCTATCTATAACGCAGGCACCCTCGGAACATGACACAAGCAGGGCTGGACTGGGAACCAAAACCGGCCCGGCAAAGTGCTCGACCAGCCCCCCTTCCCACCTCAGAGGATTGGGGTGCCGCTGAGCACTTTGCGGGGGCCGTTTTTCAGCCGATTTTGTTGCAGGGCTGATTTTGCAGCTATGCTGCATAAACGGCCCTGTAACAAAAACGAAACCGCACCCCACCCTTGTGGCGCACCAGGGGATTGCCCGGTGCCCTGGACACAAGTGTGCCTGCATTGGTGCTAGGCAGTCAAAACTTCACCAGCGCTAGGGAAGAACAGGAATGTGCTGTATAATGGTAAGCTATAATATTTTACTAAGTTCTTCTAATGTTACCTATGATATTTTTATTTGTCTTGATGCTACCTATATTTGCCCTGTAAAGTGCTCTGATACTCGCAAGGGTCTTGTTCGCGCTATACAAAACCGTTAAAATTAAAAAAAAAAATGTTTTTAAATGTAATTAAATAAACATGGCGCATTCCTGTCCTTTTAAACAGTGCAGCACACCAAGGTGGCTCGATGAATTGTGCTGCATAAAAGAATGATAAATCTGCACCTCACTTTTTAATGCAAGCATAACTTTGACATAGGCATTTGCAGCATCTTAGCAGCACTTAATATCTCTGTCTGATCACCATCAGTTAAATGTTTCTGATCTGGCATTGGCTTTTCACAAATATGGCAAAATATATGAAAATGAGTGACTAGAATTAAATGGTATTTTTCTCTTCTTAACCCCTTGTGTGCTCATGACGGAGCCGCTCCGTCATGAGCCGCGATTGAGCTGTGCTCATGACGGAGCGGTTCCGTCATGGCCCGCGTGGCGCGTTCTATTGAGCGGGCGCGTTTGTGACGGAACCGCTCCGTCACGAGCACAGCTCAATCGCGGCTCGTGACGGAGCGGCTCCCAAGCATGCGAGCGCTGCTCGACCCCCCGCCCCCTTAGCACTGCGGCGGAATTCCCGCCGCAGCGAAGGGGTTAATGAGGAGGTATGCAGGACCCTTCTGTACAGTGTAGTTTTCCACCTAAACGGCAACAGTGATTCTTCTTTTGAAAGAGCTGTGCAGAACCATACAATACATTCATATTTATTATGGATGTCTATCATTTGGAGGCACCTGGGATTCACTATATTGGTCCTTAAAAAGAGGTGCCCGGCAGGTATCAGTAATTCCTGATTTCAGACTTCCCTTCACCTGAATTGGAGACTAATCGCAGAAGTCGGTGTTTCCTCTCAGATTCCTGCAGATTATCCATATACAGGGGCCACTTTTCACTGGTCATAGTTCACTAGTTTTTCACTAGTGAAATATGAATGAGGAATGCGTGGATCTGTGAGTTTTCTGTGGAACCGTATCCTCAAGTCGGTTGATAACACCCATTAACAGATGAATCAGGATTTCTACAAAAATTATTGAAGTTAGAATAGTAGGAATTCTTATCATCTCCTCATTTGCTCTACAATTTGATGAATATTCGTTCTGTTTGGGCTACAAACACATTTTTATTAAGACTTGTGAATTGTGCATTTGACACGGGATTAAGTGACAAATTTAGCAAATACGTATTTATATGAAGAAGGTTGGAGCCGCGTGATGCAGAGGCCCTTGAAGTGATTCAACACTTCTACACAGAGTTTCAAACTGCATCTTCATAAACAAAGCAGTACACTCTTGTTTTGGCCATGTTGACTTATGGGAACCTGTCTAATTCTGCAATTCTCTACTTCTGTTGGGTAAATGTATAAATCGATGCCTAAACAACTGAGTCAAAAATCTTGGATGAATTAACAATCTGAAAACTATAAGATTTAATTTTCGTGGTAATCACCAAAGGTCATGTTATACCCACAATAGCCCACAAGTCCATTCGATGCTGATATTTTTTAACCACTTTAAATTAATAGCCATGTTCGAAATTATGTTTGAATATACAGGGGGATATTCCCAAAGGCATTTTGGAGTGTGCAAGTACTTCTCCTGTATTACATTTTCATATGCTTTTACATGCTGTAGTGAAATGGGTCAAAAAATTCTAGCATGGGAATAAAATATGAATATTTATGAAATATCATCTAAAAGGTGTACTCGCTGTGGCCTCTTTGCACTTTTCCTGAGAGGGAGTTGGAAGTTTTGCGGTTGATTTACAAAGGCATATTATGTTATCAATCTGGCCTTTTCTGAGTCCACTGTATTTCCATTGGTCCTCAGATGGACCTTTAATTGCCTGCCTGAGAGGTGATGGGAGTTAACGTTTACATCAGTTTCCAATTAAAAGTGTAACCCATTTGGCTGCAAACTAAGGACCTGCAATTAGTAAATATAGTAAAGAGGGTTTCTTACAAACTAAGAATCAAGTTAAGGTACACAACTCTTAACACAATGCTATAAAGTAACAGAATAACAATGGGAAAACCTAACCCCCCGAAGAAATTGAGGTGGACCAATATTAGGCAAACAAAAGGTTCAGTCACAGCAAAACAAAAGATTAACAATAAAATTTGATCCTCAGAAAATTGTCTCAGGTTTTCTCGCCCATAGATTTGTAAATCTAAATTACCCACAGTAAATTCTAAGCTAAGAGGATGGATCTGAAGTCTAAAGGATCTAAAAAATTAGAAATTCCATAAAGGAAAATAAAATGGTACGAAAAGGTAAGCAGGAAGCTGTCAGCATTGCAGAAGCTCAGTCAACATTCTTCTTGGGTCAGGATTTAAGCCATGACCAGTAAAGTATCAAAGGAAACACAGAGGTCTCAACCTCTCAAAGTCCAAAAGAGGGAGTGCTCTATGGGTCTGGAAAGATTCTGAAGAGAATCTGGAGGGATCTGCCCCCCAACTGTGTGAACACGAACTTATAACACACAAGAGTCTCCTGGGCAACACCCCTTTGCATGCATAATCAGGAGTCTATTGTCTTTCTTGACTTCTTAAGTTGTAAACTGCAACATTCGTAAAGTATCCAACACTTGACATGGGAATGACATCGTCTTCACACACACAGGCCAGGTTGTAACATTGCTGAAAAGGCCTTTCATTTAACACTCATGTTCTTAAGTCACACATTATGAAAGTCAAATTAATTTCTACAGTGAGTATATGTCGACTACGTAACAACGGTTTATTCCTCAAGACTTAAGAGCATATATCAATTGGTATGGTAATGGTACACAATATGAGTAAGTTCACTAATCCTACAGCGACTGCACATTTAAAAATAAAGGCAAGTGCTACTCTTATTTTAATATTGTTAGACCATGGAAGAACCATGAACTAAATGCACATTCATATCATGTGTTTGTAATAAACTGTGATGTATTTGTGAAATGTAAAGTGCGGGCAAAATTGAACTGCACCAGTATCTCAATGAATACTGAATTAGTACTACTCCCTGTACTCATAAATGCTTCTGTGAACCGTCTTGATACTCACATACACCTCACATTCTATTGCTTTTCTATCCTTTGCTGGTGAATCATGGCATGAACGCCCTCATTAGGAAGACAAAAGAGAACTTCTAGCAAATTGATAGACTATTTTTACAGCCGCTTTGTTGTCAAGTATTTGTTCAGTAAATATAAAAAAATCCCTGAAATGCCCAGTCAGTGTAGTATTGTTCACTAAAAACTTGCTTCTTTATGCACAAGGATGAGTAATTGGAAAAGCCAACATGTTCACCGAGCATTAAAAGGTTGTTGTACTACAGGCAGGCTGCACCTCTGAATTTACTGTGTGCTGCTCACATAATGATGTGGATCGCAGGTCAGATGTATCAGAAGCGGGGCAAAATTACTCAACATTAAATTGCATTTGACACTTCTTCCCTGTGCTCCTTTGAGACATTAAGAGGATTTATCCTTCCTAGGGGCTGTACATTGACTCTTTTTCAATCTGCTACAAACCCCAAAGCAGTCGTTGCTAATATACATAATGGACGCGGAAGTGAGACGGGTGGCACTGCATCAGCAATAGCACTTTTAACCCATTTCAGATGCTAAATGGTCTAAAATGGAGCAGACAGTCCATAAATCAAACTTGCTGCTTAAATTCAGGGTTAATGGAACATTTCTGTCATCTGCCACATTCCTTATTGCACGCCTTGAGTATCAGAGCTGATTTCATCCCTTCAGATCTCCAATATAACTCCAGTGCCGGATCCTGCATTGGACCTCATGCTATAAAAAACAATACTTTAATTTTTCATACTACATGATGCCTTTGTGGCTTGGAAAATGCTCTGACATTGAAACAATATATTTGCCAAACACTCCAATACTTTCAGTTCCATACCTAGCAACATCACATTATTCCAGGGCTGTACAATTAAACTTGGATTGTGAAAGGAAAAGCAGGATGCTCTTCAGTCTGCGCTTTATTATTTATTAACGGAACACGATCTCACTGTATGTCTAAATCCTGTGCATCAAACAGTGGCCTGAGGACCTTTAACATTGCCCCTTTCATTCATATGGACAATGCTTAAGTGACCCAGCCTACATTTTCCATATTAAAAAATGTTTACCTTAAGAATATTTGCAAAAATGACCTTCAAACCACATATAATGAGCACCAGGGAAAATTTAGGATAAGAAAAACGAAAAGGATGGTCATGGATGATAATATGAAAATCTATTGCATTGTTACATGAAAAAACTCCACACTAATCCACACGTCCACATTTTGTAGATTACTGTTCCAGTTACTTCCTGATACGCCATTACTCGGTGACATTTTGGTGACATTTTGGCCTCCTGTTCAGTGAATCTGAACAGGAGGCCATCAAACTAGCCCCAGGAGTCACTCTGGTAGTAATGGGTTCAGGTGAAGATGTAAGGCTCAACAGCAGGACTGGCCTCTGAGGGTTAAAGGCATGCTCCAGGCAGCAATGTAGTACTTCCAGGTACAGTAAAGCAGTTCTTGCAGAGAGCACAGCAAGTCACAGCAACAGGCAGTCCTCTAAGAGCCTTTCCGCTGGTCCAGGAGTGAACTGAAAAGTGGGTCTGAAGGTCCTATTTTTATACCCTGGTGCCTTTCTTCTGGAAGGTGGGAAAAGCTTCTAGAAATGTTCTTTGAAGTGAGCTTCCTGCCCTGGCTCCAAGTTGGCGACAATGTGGCAGTGATACGTCCTTTTTGTGAAGGCAGGGCACACCCTATTCAGTTGCAAGTGGTGCTATTCTAAGCTCCAACCCAATCCTGTCAGAAGATGGCCTATCCAGGCACCCCTAATCACCTTACTGTGTGATTGTCTGGGAGGAATTCACAAAGTTTGCCAGTTACACCCAGTCATGTGACCCAAGACAGGCTGCAGGCACAAAGGGACAGGAAAATGTCAGCTTGCTAAGAGCACACAATGCCAAGACGGCGGCAGACGCCAGCTTCATTCATTAAACCAGCTGAAGGTATGTCTATCCATAATTCACTTTAATTCCGTTTACACTACGGCTTTATGAGGGCATTTTTCCATATCGCTTTATTCATTTTTAGGTGGCCCCCCGCCCCTCCCACCCATCACATTGGTAGCACATCGAGAAGTTTACATATAACCAAGAAGGCTTCAGCACGATCATACCCTGCGTACCAAAACTCTGTACCACGAAGTCGCTTCTTCTCAAACTATTGGTAGGTTTAGTAATTTTCCTGAGTGTCACACAGAAGCGAGGCGAGTCTAGAGTTCGATAGATTGAAAATCCTTTCCTCCTTTTCATTGTCCCCCCACAGACAGATTGACAGCGCCCTGATCAGACTCCGGGAAATCAATGCTTGGATTCGAAACGCGTCTGCTTGTTAAAAAGGAATAACTGCGGCAATAACAGCCATAAATTGTCTTGATTCCTTCTCCTTTTTCTTACTTTTCTCATTCCTTATGATGCTTCATTCATTTATTTTATTTATATAGAATCACTGGCTTTTTTTGCACATGCATAAATTGTTTTCTGTTTGTATTAGATTTTTTCTTGATTTGTTTTCATGACTGTTTATGTGTCAAGTTCAGAACACATTTTGTGTAGATACAATTGTAACAATCTTGGTGTAAATATGTGATGTAGATATTTGTTTTTGTATGCCTTGAATCATTGTCTTTGACAAACTTTGATCAATTACGAAATATTTGGTATAAATAAAAGTACCTTGTCGAACTTGACAGTTAGCGTTTTCGACATTCCTCAAGTGTGGATGTAAATGTAGATGGCTAGGCACTTTTTGTGTGTTTGCTCAGCTTGCTAAGAGTGGCATTTAAAAAGGTGTAGTTAAAAATAAGACTTTGCCAATAAAGAGGATTGTTCATGACAATTTAATTGATACCAAACAGGAACTGGATACCTGGTTCCAATCAGAGGTTAGCACTTATTAAATGTAAAAAGACTCCCCAGTGTTAACCTATGGAACAGGTGAGCTTCACAGTAGTCAACATCAAATTTAGGATTTTTTTACTTCTGAGACATGTAAACCTTAAAACCATATGTTCAACAGTTTAATTACAATCCAACCTGCACTATAGGGTACCTAGGGCCTACCCTAGGGGTGACTTATGTGCAATTAAAGGGGAGTTTAAGGCTTGGCAAGGGGGTTATATTGGCAAGTTGAATTGGCAGTTTAAAACTCCATTCAGTCTGTAATGGCAGGCCTGGGACATGTTTTAAAGTGCTACTTAAGCAGGTGGCACAGTAAGTGCTGCAGGTTGATTGGTAGCATTTAATTCACAGGCCCTGGGTAGATGGTATACCATTCTACAAGGGTCTTAAGGTAAACTAAATATGCCAATCAGGTATTATCCAACTAAACCATGTTTAGGGGATTAAGCACAAGCACTTTAGCACTGGTTAGCAGTGGTAAGGTGCACAGAGTCCTAAGGCCAACAAAAACGAATTCATCAAAAAGTGTTCAATTTAAAGCCTTTTTGAGCCACGGCTTCATCCAAATCGTGCTGGTAGTCAGGCTGGCGATGTTGGGGCAGAGTCAGACATAAGGGTGCCTGATACTTGACTTATTGTACGTCAGGCCTGTTGGTCTCACCTATATGACAACAAAGAAGATGCCTGATGAAATATTGTATTTGCCTAGGATCACACAATTTGATGAAACAGGGTGGCAGGATTGATCCCAGATATGATGACTTGAAAATGAAAAACAATGTATTTCTTTAACATGCAGATGTGTATCGCCTTAATACATCGGATTAATCTGTGAACTAGTCTTTATTCAAAGTGTGAGTTTTTAAACCTGACCTGAGAAATACTCCTGTCTCGCCATGATGACAATTGTATTAGCAAGCTAAAAGGTATATGCCAGCTTCATCCCACATTAAGGAAGCCGCAACCTGCAAGAATAGTTACCAGGTAGTTAAGCATCTAAGGCAGGGAGGTCAGATTTAGGGGAAAGGATGTGCTGTTATGACCAGAGCAGCCAGAATTAGTACTGGAAAACCAAGTTCTGAATATCGACATAGTCTCGACAGTCTGTGATCTTGGGCAAAATCCCCATACCTACAAAATGAATGTGACCTGAACTTTTATAACTGGTGCTTATGTAGCACACTCCAATACCTTCCGGTTGAGTTTGCGCTGCATGAACATGGGGAAAGAAAGAAATCCAAGAGGGTGCCAAGTGCTCCCACCCTTTCACCCCTCCTTTCTCTGTTCGGGCTCTCTTGCTATGCTTGATCATTTTATGGTTGGGTTGAAAATGTACAGCCCTCCACCTTAAAAATCCACCAGCCAATCCTAGCTGAATATATTCATCTACTGACAAAGATTTTGTTCTTCCGAGACCTAACATAGATGTTTTTTGGGGTTTTTTGCTGCCATTGCAGTCAGGATTTTTTTTTCAAAAAAGTAGTTTTATTTTGAAATGATTGGAAGAAAAATTAGTGACAGGCCCACATTCATTTAGAGCAACTAATGTCAATAACTCAGGGTTCTGCTGAAACAGAAGCAGCTGCCCATCCGAGGTCACTACACGGTATTCGTTTTAAGATGGAGCCTGCTTTCACTTTAAGCATTACAATCCCAACTCCAGTACCACAGATGATTTTATCAGTGGCGACACAAATGCTTTAACAAACTAAGACTAGATTGCACGTCACACCTTTTGGCACATTTTCACAATGCTGCCTGACTTAGTGGCCTGGGAAGCACACCGGGACCTTGTGCTGGAGTATTAAGTTGGTTGCTAGAATTGCTTAATTTGTAAAAGAATAAGTGCCTGGGCCCAATGTTTTGCTCAGAAGTACATGGCCAGTGCTATCAAATGTTGGGGGTGTCGAATATCAAGTCTACACAATCTTGATACCACCCCTTTCTTTCTTTGTCACTGTTTTTCCCATCTTTCTTTTCTTCCTTCTGGTCTCCTTTTGTGCTTTTAACTCTCTGGCTAAGGTTCAAAGTCTGATTAGGAAAAATAAGGGTCGGACCCCAATAATGAGTGCTGGTCAGCGACATCTGTTGCCCCTGCTCAAATTAAGCACCAGTGCTTGTCCTTCACACGTACAGTAGTTGAACACATAACATCCCACATCCAGCCCTTTCTTAAGATGATTTATTTTATCACGGTTTCACTATAGTAGTGAGATGCATTCTCATGTGGTAACATTTCAAGGGATGTTTTACAGTGTCATAGTTTCTGGGGTAACTATTACATATGTGATACAGTATGGGGTGAAATATTTTCATTAGACAATACTTAGGGATTCTGTTAAGAAATATTTCCAAACTTGTTTGCATAATTACCTCCTCTTCAAATTGAACGTTTAGATCTGTATTGATTTTTAGAAATATTCTCTAAGTCAAATATCTTTCAAATGCATCACAAAAGGTTCACCCACGTGCCTCACGTGTTCAGGATTTGGCACTTAAGATTTTTTTGAAAGATGTCACCGTTTTTCAGACTCTTTCTCCTTTTCAGCGTGTCTGGTTGACAGGCACCTTAGAGAAATCAGAGAGAAAAAATCCCGTGTGTTGAATGCCTGTCTCTTTTATTGCAATGCACATTTTAGGTGTATTGCTTCTATATCTGAATAGCTGGATGAACATTAATTATTGTATGCATCTTCTTCAAAATGACAGTTTGACAGCTCTATTGCAAGCCCTATTTGAATAACTTAAATCAGTGAAGATATTTTCTAAATCAAGGAAAAGCTGAAAGTGAGGGGAAAACAAGTGGACGGTGAAAAGTCTTGGAAAAACATGTTTTGTGGAGGGCAGAGCAGCAGTATTGAAGGGAAGCAACTAGCAAATGCAAGAAGGAAACAAGGTCATTCCAGACCTCTCTATACTTTTTTGAATGGGCATTTTCTGGGGGCATTAAAAAACTTTAAAATGTGTCAAACGAATTGATGACTAACGGCGTCAGTCCTTCCTGAGCCTGTGAGTGAGTGCAATTGTGTATTTGTGTGTTTGTTTTCTCTAAGAGAGTATGGTTTATGGTTGAGATTGTGTCATTTAGATTGATTTCTTGTTTACGTAGTTTTTACATTCAGGGGCGCTCTAGGCTCATGGAGACCCTGGGCAGGGAGCGTAGGTAGGGGGCCCCTGAAGAGGGGATCTGGGCGGGGCGGAGCACGGAGGCCAGTGAAGAGGGGGGGGTCAGGGTGTTTGGAAGTGGAACAGAGGCGGAGGCCGCCAAATACCTGCCAGGGGCCGCCACGCAAATATGTATCCATCCTCAAAGGATTATTATATTAAGGATATATATTGGTGTGGTGGCCCCTGGGGTTTGGTGGCCCTGTGCAGATGCACAGCTTGCACATGCCTAAAGCCGGCCCTCTTAAATTGCTCTATCATAGGCAGGAATTAGCTGCCAGAATGTAGATTTACAACAAGGCACACATGCACCACAGATTGGAGAGTGGGTAATGTAATGAGTCCGTTGGATAGTGGCGTGTATAGTTGTGATTGAAAAACGAATGGTTGGAATGAAGGTCTGTGTGACCCTCTTAGCTCTTTAATGAATGAAGACAATAAGAGTGCCTGAGGTGACTCGATGTGTGAATGGCCAAGTGAATGCCAGTCCCTGGTCTGTGTAGTCTGTTTGTGTGGGAAATAACGGTAGCCATGGAGGGAGTTGTTTTTTTTCGTTCAGTTCTAATGTTTCAGTTGTGGGAGACAATCTGTGCATTGAATTCTTTTTAAAGAAGCCTCTCATTCTTCATGCTGCACCCTAGCTCATTTATCCTGTGCTGCTTTGTCTCCATTTCCTATATTTTGGGCCTGCCCAGGACTCTGCATCTTGGATAGTTCCCATTACTCCAAGAGCCACTGTGGCCTGCAGATGCTCCTGAGACAAGCCAGACATAGGAGGTCTTAGGTGGTTGATCTTTTTGAATATAGAGGTTTGTTTTTACGCGGAATGGTACAGGTGAGTCAGGCATCAGGCGTTGGGAGAACTCTGGTAAAAGTATTAATACTGCACATACTTTGAGCCAGGAAACATTTTCTAATTGCATTTTTCTCAGTGCTAGGTCCCAAAGCGAGTTCAATCAATTTACAGTTATGTTTACTTGTGTGTGTGCATGTGTGTGTGTGTGTGTGTGCGCGTGCATGTGTGTTGTGTGAAGCACTGTATAGGGTGTAAGGCAAGCATAAAGTCAATTATAGGAAAGGGAGTTAGGTTGTGGATGGTTAGTGCAATGTGATGTAGTGTCCTTTAAAGAAGTAAGCCTTACAACTCACTACTAAATTGTACCAGTGTTGGGGCCATCCCACTTACAATATTTATTTATTATATTGAAGGTCATTGTGGTATGTGGAATTACATTTATGGATTTCAATAGATGTTTAACGTGGCTCCCTTACTGGCTGGCCTCATAGAAGTTCATAGCAAAACAGAGGCACGGATAGGTTTATTTTGGGTTTATGTTTATGTTTATGTTTCTCGTACAGGTGGAAAGCCACTGCCTCCCGTACTTGGGGGAGCCGATCCTATACCACTTCGAGAGAGCTCAGGATGGCTCTCACCAGTGAGGAAATAAGTACTGATGATTTTACTGATCCAAGGAGCAAACACACACTGTCCACTCGATAAAGAAATGGATGGAGCAACTCGAGCAATGTCAATATGTAGAGCGTAAAAATGAAAGAGATGCTCAAGAAAAGCAAGGGTAACACACACTCACGCAAACACAAAACAAAGAGGCTGAATTAAAGTAAGCTCACTATACAGGCCCCTGTTGAACTAGGGTTTTGAGAGCTCTTCTCAGTGGGTGAATGGGGGCAGCATATGGAACTGGGAACTAGAAGCTAGAAGTCAAGTATATGGAGTGGGTCCTTGTTAGAAACGGGACACTGCCTGTCCAAGGCTCACGCCAAGGTCAGTCAGGGATCACCACTTCTAAGTCAGGGCAAGGGAGTTACACGCCAAGATAACCCCTGCTCACCCTCTAGGTAACGTGGCGCGAGCAGCAAGGCTAAACTTGGAGGCGGTATGAGTTAAGTATTTGCGCACGCACCCCAGCAACAACACCCAAGGCCCACCACAAAGGAAACACCACACAAGGTTATGTAAAAAATAGCCTTTGTATTATAATAAAAACACATTAGATAACACACGCAAACTTTACAATGTGCCAGAGGCACGGGCAGAATTTACAAGGGAATTATGTACAGGACAGGGCCACATGGACCACTGTCAGGGGTAGGCCCTTGTTAGAAAATAATACTTGTAGGTATACACTTAGCACATAAACATATAATGATTAGCACCAAAATAGTACATGTAGCACACAACCAGTAATCACTGGAAAAGAGTAAATACCTCCTACGCAACCCTAAAACACTGTAGGAAAATTACGCAGGGAACTAGGACCTTATCATCAGGACCTAAGGAAGGAATACCAACACCTAAGCAGTTCACTCTTAGCAAAGGGAAGGAAACCTAAACATAAAATGGGACATCAATAATCCTATATGCAGGTCAGCAAAAGGGGATAAACATAAAGTGGGACATCAACAATTGCACATGAGGCATTAAACACATTCAGAGGTGCAGGTTAGAACTTTTGCGCAAGAATCACATACATCAGTAACTTACAATGCGCAGGGTGCACATAGCACAACACTCGAACTTGTCCCTCAGGCCAACTGGCCTCGAAAGGGGCGGAATGCCCTGAGTCTCAATGTCAGGGGGTCTGCGCAGGCAGCACAGAACACAAAGCCTAAACGTAGCAACTGTCCACTAAGTGCTGGACAGTTGTGAATCAGAACTGGGCAACCGTTGGAGCCAGGTGGGCTCAAGAACAAAGTGGACAAGGAGCCTCCCTGGGCTCTAGAACAACGAACTGGCACCCTGGGCCTCTCGGGGCTCGCAAAGCAAATGTGCAATTTAGAGCTTCAGTGCTCTCAAAATAATGAAATGCCCCAGAGCCTCTCTCAGGGCTCTCAATCAATGTGGCCGGGAGCCTCGTGGGCTCAAACAATAAATGTGGCCAAGGAGCTTCTCAGGGCCCGTAACACAATTGCCCCCTCGAGCCTCGCAGGCTCGTCAACAAATGCGGCCGTCGTTGGAGCCTCGCCGGGCTCAGAACATCTCTTGCCCCCAGAGCCTCTCAAGGCTCGTGAACAGAAATGCTGCAACGTTGGAGCGGCCCTCTGCCAACTGGGGCCGCTCAAAGAATCCCAAAGGACCCGCCCCCGCACTCACCGGGTCCTCGCTGGAGCTGTGAGGGCAGGGACACTGCTGGCTCACCTTCGCTGGGCAGCACGGGGCTCCTCTTCACTCGGGGACCCTCGTGGACGCGGCAGCCGGCTTCCTTGGTCTCCCGCCTGGCCTCGTCACGGCGCACTCTGCCTGACTTCCGCCGGGGCCGCTAATGGCAGCGCGGCCCTGGGGGTCAGGAGGCGGGACTTCCGGGTCGCGGTAGGCAGCGGCCCGGCAACGGTTCTCGGTGCTCCTGGGCTGCGGCGGTGATCACGGGGCAATGCGGGGTGGGCTCCGGCTTTCAATTAATAAAGTAACACGGGCAGATGCGGCGTGGGCAGCCGTAAAAAATAATTAAAATAAAACTGGCAAGTGCGGCGTGGAAGCCGCTTGGCAATGAAAATAAAGCGCTCTCAAGCGCTAAGTCAATTTCGGCGCTCCGAGGCGCCAGAAGACAGAGCTGACAAAAATAAAGCGCTCCTAGCGCTATAACGAAAATAAAGCGCTCTCAGGCAGGGAAAGCGCACACAGCGCTAAGAGGCAGACACAAAGCGCTCCCAGCGCTGGGGACAAGAAAGAGCGCTCCCCAAGCACAAAGTCAAGCTCCAGCAGGGTCTGGAGGCAGGCAGGGGGGCAAGACAGGGCCAGAGCCAGCACACTGGGTCTCCAGGCAGGGAGACAGTCCAAGTGGCTGTCCTCCTGGCCCCAGCAGCATCAACAGCCCCCTCTGGCAGGATCCTGGAAGAGAACAACTTGTATGGGGACACAGACCCTTCTTATACAGTAAAATCCCTTTGTCTCATGGGTGCAGGGTGGGGGAAAAACCAGTTGCAGCTGGTTTTGAAGTACTCTGTTTACCTCAACCACCCTCTCTATTCACTGGCAGGGCTAGGGACATCACTCGCACTACAGGGGGTGGAGCCAGCATTGTGTGGGGAAAGTCCAGGCCCATCAGGGACCAGGTGCACTCCTCCCAAGCCATCAACATGCTAATCTCACACTCACCACCGGGTAGACCCATCCAGCCTTCCTGGAGCCAGGCTCACCAGCCAACTCCAGCCAATCACACGGCAGGCATATTTTACATTAATATGCCATGTCCTAGAAATGGCATTTCTACACATGACACACACATGCCACATACACCATTGCGAAGCATTCATTCCCACGAACTCGCATATACCAAATTCGAGCATGCACTCCCCACGCATTAGGAACTACTAGGGACACAGACATTCCCCATGCATCCCTATGGGAGAGCAGGCCAGCCTTACTACATGCACGCACTTTACTCTGGGACACAGGGAAAAAGTGCGCACAGACCAGAAAATCATCCACACAGATCACAGATCTAAAGCAAAAAGATTAGGGGTGAACCTGCCTTAAGGGCCAAGTCCAACAGTCCTGCTAATTGTCATCAACAGGGCCGGACTGGGAACCACAACCGGCTCTGGCAAAGTACTTGTCTGGCCCCCCTCCCCACTCAGGGGGGGTTGGAGGTGCCACCGAGCTCTTTGCCGGGGCCGGTTTTCAGCCGATTTTGTTATGCTGCAAAAACAGCCCTGTATCAAAAACAGTCCCCAGGGGTCCAAAACCGGCCCCCACCCATGCAGCGCACAGGGGGATTGCCTGTGCCCGCTATGGCCAGTCCGGGCCTGGTCATCAAGACCCTGAGAAAAGTCTCTTTATAGACTTTCTCCCTTGGTGGAACAATCCTTTTTTAATACCGCTATAAGGTCAGTGCTGAGTGCAAGGGTGTACATCAAGCTTTGAATGACCATACCAGGAAAGGAAACACAGTAGTCTAGAAAGAGCAGAGTTCCGATTCTGGATCGCTGGTCCTCTGCTTCTTTTTTTGCCTTGTTTTTTTGGAAGTTAAGCACTGGCTTTCTTCGACTCATCGATGACACTGCGTCAATACGCTTGGGTGTACTGTGTGGTTGAAATTTGGAGCAAAAATCACTCACCTTAGCACTGTTTCAGGGCATCTAAAATCAGCACTAGGTAGAGGGAGGTAAGAGCGTATCTCTAAATATGACGACCTCCTGCTCCCTCAATGTCACACAAAGCAGCGCAGCCTTTTTGGCTATTGCACTGCGTTTCGCGATTCTATTGTAAATCTGGCCCAGAGTTTTGATGGGGTTTTGATGTAGTGTCGTTCTCTCTTTGGACAAAAACGCTTATTACAGCCCGCCTGAGACAACGCACTTACGAAGGCCTATTTGCACTAACATAATGAGGAAAATCGAGTGACTGTCAGCTTTAAGACAAGCCGTGTATCTGCAGGCCGCTTCCCTCAAAGGACCGAGCATTTGCAAACTGACGCAATCCTTCATACTCAACCATGACAGCCACGTGCGAGCCGCGAGGATTAAAAAATCAATCTGAGTGTGAATTTAAGATCTTGATCTGTTCAACACTAGATTCTAATTTGTCAGTCTGACATATGGGTCTAATTACACATGGCTCCAAAAATGTTTCGAAAAATGCTGTGCAAAAGATGCAAAAGGGAAAGACGGTGTTTTCTCGCACTGCTCCCCTCTCACTTTCGTGTAGAAAAAGGTACTACATTTACAACATGAATCACTACATGAAGTACACTGAATTTAAAATTGGCAATGTGCGCCATAATTTTTTCACGCGCTCTGATTTTTTGCAGAAATGTGGAAAATGTTGAATAAGCAATTGAATATCATTACCTGTCAAAAAGAATACATGCACATTTAGAAACTCGGGCTAGAGTTTCTATTTACACAGAAAACAAGCTCCAGGTTAAATCACGAAAAGCATTTTTCTATCAAATTAGCATTATTACAATGTCTAGAGGCTGCGTGTGATATAGTGCACTTGGAATAAGCGATGAATGACTTACCATTTTAAATGTGAACAAAACGCCATATTTTAATACTCTTGGAGGAAAGCAGTTAATTGTATTGCAAAATTGAATATTTGATCATCGGATGAAAGTCCAATTTATTCACGAAGCACTGGTTTAGGTTTTGGCGCGCCTCCGCTCACCGTCCACAGACGTCATGACCTCCGCTTTTAAGTCAGACATCCCCCCACCTATTTATAGATCTTCACCTGCCTGGGAGAGCTCTCAAGTCCTTCACGAGAGCCACTGCATGGTGGTGGCTTTTCTGAAAGCATGTCAAGTTGGCTGAGTGGCCTCTATGGTTCAAGCAGCGGCTCAAAAAACTATTTTGTTTTAAAAAAACAGACTCCCAAAGCTGGAGATTGGTTTTCTAAAACAAAAAATAATGACCATGACACCCTAAGAGTTATCTACCATAGTGTGTGGATCTTTTTTTTCTCACTTCGAGACAGCCAGACTCTAATAAAACAGACGGGTATATTTACTAGAAACTGGCATCAACATTCGTAATACCGCACTCGGTTAGTTTCAAAACATAGGGATGCACCGTATTTACCAGAATGCAGCCCACCCTTGCATTTCCCCTAGCGCTGTCGCTAAAGAAGCTGCCTAGCGTCAGTGCAGGCATCCTTACGCCATGTTGCAAGGGTGTCTGCGCTGCAGGGGTAATTGTTTATGTGCAGGAAGGGAGACCTTCCTGCACATAAATAATCTGTGCAGGCGATTTGCTGTTTTTACGTGAGCTGCACAATGCAGCCCACATGCAAAGAGCAAAATATGAGGAGAAATGGAACATTTCTGCCTTGTTTTGCCTGCTTAAGACCTGGTATTCCCATGCGATATTTTTTGCGCTGCCCCATACCTTGTAAATATGGGGCAGCTTCAAAACGTAAAAGATGTTGCTGTGGACCGCCGACTGCAAACCCAACTGCACGCCCCTTTCATGCTAAGGGGCATTAATTACAAGGCAGCATTAAGCCACGGTAAGTCCTTGATCGGCTAAAAGGAATTTGTTGGACTGGCCCTTTTTGCTAGGTTATCCCCAAATTTTTTGCTTCTGCCTCCTATTTTTTCCTGACCTGTTTTTTGGGCTATAGGACTATGGGCAGTTTACCATTGCTGATCCGAGCTAAAATGCATTTGCTCTCTGGGTAAATTGTGTTTATGGATTGGTGTTTCCATGATTGGCTATTTGATTTACTGATAAGTCCCTAGTACAATGCACTGTGTGTGCCCAGGGCTTGTAAATCAAATGCTACTAGTGGGCCTGCAGCACTGATTGTGCCAACCACATGAGTAGCCTGCAAATGTATCTCAGACCTGCCATTGCCATGGCTGTGCACATTTTTAAACTGCCATGTCGAACTGCCAAGTCAACCACTTGCCACGCCCTAACTTTCCCTTTTATTACATGCAAATCACCCCTCAGGTAGGTCCAAGGTACGACCAAGGGCAGGGTGCAGTGTATGTGGAAGGTAGGACATGTACTGTTGTGTGTGGCATGTCCTGATAGTGAAACACTGGCAATTTAGTTTTTCACTATTGAAAGGCTATCAGCCCCATAAGCTAACATAGGAGATACTTTGTTACATCTTACAATTATACCTTTCCATTGGCACGAGATGGAAGAAAAATGTTTAGGCTCTCTGAACTCATAATTTAGTAAAACATATTTTAGTAAAGATGGTTTTTAAATTGTGTGTTTGAAAATGCCACTTTCAGAAAATAGGCTTTTTCTTGTTTAACCATTCTGCGTGCCTCTGCCGGTTTGTGGATTGACTGTCTGGTTTTGGATTGACAGGGGCTGGGGATGGGCATTCTCTGTAGACAGCCACTGGGGGATTTGAGGTGTGCATGGCCCTTCCTGGATGACTAAGAGATGAGCTAAATAGGGCTTGGCTACATTTAGAGTAGTGGGAGGAGTATTCCTTGCACCTGAATAGGGCCTGCTTCCATTGCACAATGCAGTCTCCACCCTGTGTGGTCATACTTCACCAGTGAGGAGAGAACTGGTTTGGACTGGGCTCAGAGACCCTTGCACAAATAGAACAAAGACAAAATGTGGAATAAGTAGTAGTCCTTAAACCCCCAAACTATACATCACGTCTGGACTCAAGTGGAACCTATTCAAGGGAGAAGACCTGAAGAGCTGTGAGGAGGAGTACTGCCCCTTTGCTGTGTGCTGTATGGGGCTGGTCTGCAGTTGCTGTGTCTGCCAAGGAAGGGAAAAAGACTGGAACTTTGCTGTGAACCTACTTGAAGAAGAATCTCCTAGAGCCTGAGTGTGCTGTCCTCCTGTTCTGAGGGCACCAGGGACACAAAGACTTTACCCCCCAGACCCCATGAACTCTATTGCTGAGAGTTCTGACCTGCCAGGAGGTGTCTATTCCAGTGTTGGGGGTTGTTCCTACTGTTAGGACCTGGAAGAAACCTAAGAGAAGTAAGAAAACCTCTCTGATGCTGTCAGAGGTGCAGCTGTGACGCCGCAACCTGCACCCAGGCCAGAGGCTACATCCTGTTATCGCAGTGCCGATTACCACCGAGGGTGAATCCACGAACACGCCAAGTTTGCACCGTCACTGGAACCGATGCCTCACCGCCGATGCAACTGTCTTCCCCTGTCCTGGACTCGACACGTCTGCTCCTTGTGGACACAGCATCTTGCCTCCCCAAGGCAGCCAGGGAGGCTGCCTCGACCTTGGGACCAATGCCTCACCTCCAAGACGCTGTGCAACATCAGAGACTTTGTTTCCAGGGTACTGTTTGTTTGGGCACCCTTGTGACTCCATGCCCGATGCGGCACTCCTTGGCATCTGCGCCGTACTTTGAATTCATTGCTGTCACAACCTTGTGTTGAGTTTAGATAAATATACTCTATTTTTCCTAAACTATTTTGCTGTCCACTTGTGGTGTTACCAGTGTATGACTGTGTGTTTTGAGTACCAATGCTTCACACATTGCATTTGAGATAAGCCTGTCTGCTCATGCCAAGGTGCCCAGGGGTTGAGCAGAGGTTACCTAAAGTGTGTATCTCCCTTATCCTGACTAGAAGCAAGGGTCCCTTTTTGGACCAATGTATCTACCTCTGCCAAATTGAGACCCCCATTTCTAATTGAATTGAAAACATATGATGCATGATTTAGAAACTATGGTTTGGTTTAACTTCTAAAGTTCTGACATCCAATTTTAAAAGCTGTACTATGAGTGAACAGAAATCAAGTGAAGCTGTACAGAATGAGAGCTGAAGTGATCGCCAGGCATCAGAGGAATATTTGAGTTATTGAATTCTATAAACTCAAATGAAGTTTGTATCAGGACGGGGACTGGTGTTGTGGTGAGCAAGAGTAATGCTTTAATAAATAGGGAGATGTGTTGCAAGATGTAATGAGCATTTGTGGTACCGCTGTATGCATCACTATAAAGGCTTAATTTGGAAAATGAAGTCACGTTCTGGCATCAATATCATCATAAGATTAAAGAGAGATTACAATTCAGAGGCGGTTTGCTGAAATAATGCTAGTATTACAAGAAATTCAGTGAGGAAGAGCTCACAGATTTCTGCATGCATGAAAGGAAAGGCGGAGATCATGAATAGACATTTACATTCTTGAGGGCAATCCACACAGCATAATATGAAGACATTTTGAACAATCTTCTTTAACTAGAGCCACTAATATAAGGGGAACATCACTTACAACGCATTTTTTACAACGCACTACCATTATATCGCAACCATTACAACGCAAACCATTACAACGCATTGCGCTGGGGGGCGCTCTAGGATAGGGAATATATTTAATTTATTATCCAACACCTTCCCTGCTATCCACGGGGACTGGAGTTGGAATAGTAAATTAAATAATTCACTATCCAGCGCCTAAAAGCATTATGCGTTGTAATGAACTGCGTGGTAAAAACCGCGTTGTAAAGGCATGTGATGTAAAAGCATGCGTTGTAGTGACACCAATCCCTAATATAAACCTATGTGAGGTAATGAAGGGTGACATTTAATAGTGCCAATAGAATTTTTTTTATGAACAAAGTCATTGTACAGTCTCCCAGTAGATTTTAGCAGACACAAACAGTGCACTAATTACAGTACAAACCACAAAGTAAAATAACAATAAATCCAACAAAACACAGATTTAAACCAGAGTCTTGGCAACACATATTATATGTCCCTTTTGATCACTAAAAGATCATGAATAGTGCACAATATGGAAAGAAAAACACAAAACAGCAGCAATGTTATAACAAGAACATTGGAATGTTTCAAAAAGATTTGTAAATATAAACCAATAATTATAACTCAGCAGCTGCTGTCACCTTCCTGTCACCATTATGGCAAATTGGAAGTTGCTGCTCTCCCACCAAAACTGATATACATTGTTACATAGCTATAAACCTTTGCTGTTTAAGATTCAAGTGATTTGGAACATCTGAAAGCAAGCTAAAACAAAGATAGTCAGTAATACAGTGTAGACCACCAGAGAGAACAATGAGGCAGTTTCTCAGAGTCCTGGAAATGAGTAACTGTGTCCAAGAAGGTAGTTCTAGCATCTGGCTTTAGAGTTCCTAAACATCCTTATGTAATTTATGGTGGCCCAAGAAGATCCCGGTAAGCAGTTTAGCAATCGGAAGGACCAACATCGAGGATGGAGTGCAGAACACAGTCTGACTCACAGAAAGGGATGCAATTCAACAGGCACAAACATTGCAGATCTCTTTCTATCCAGCTAGCTGGTAAGCAATTTGGGTGCGGGAACAAAGGCAAAAGAGCCAGGTCAATGAAGAAGCAAAAATATCAAGCAGAGCACTCATCAGGGCAGAAAAGGAGTGATCTTCAGACAGAGTCACCACTCAGCTTAGTTGCACAGTTTTGTGGGGCAGCGCCCTTACTCTCTCTAGTAAAGGAGCAAAGGGTAGAGTGCTTAGAATGAATCACTTGACTCCTTGGAATGGCCGGGGGTTCCACACATACATGGTCATAAATTATTGTAGGGCAGGCCAACCGAACATCAGCAAAGACTTTAAGGTTTCATCCTAGCCACGAGGTTACATTGTGAACATAACAACAGTAGCAGGATCTGTGCACTTCAGGTCAAGAGGTATTCAACAAGCCACAGGGAAGTTTCAGCTTGTATGTCTAAGAACATATGGCTGGCCATGATTCTCCACCAGCTGGGACCTGGGCATCCTCCAGGTTTAAATAATCAAACCAAAGAGGCTCAGGAAGAGATTCCTCAGTGAGGTTTCTAAGACGGCATTCAACGAGAATTCCAGCAGTACTCATTGTATAAGGGCGGATGGCGTCCAGAGAAATGCACTGGCAGGAATCATTATGTATTCTTTGCAGACAGACATGTAAATGAAGATGATAAGAAGAAGATGTGGGTGGGGGGCTTCTTTTACGTCTTAAAGTAATAAATGATTTTGAATAGCTATGGATAACCCAAACAGGAACCATATTGTACAAAGTGCCTCAGGAGTTCATTTGGCATCTGTGCCCCTGGGACGCTTTGGTGTTACAGATGGGGCAGCAGACACGTTTGGCCTCTTCTGTAATACAGATCATGCTGTTGCATACATAGTGCTGACGTGATCTCAAGGGGTGTTTCCCATATGTATTGGGGCACGGATCCCAAAATTTGGGAAACCCTTTTCAACGGCCCGTGTTTGAGACACACGCGTAGAGCCTGAGGTGGCATCTGGAGGTGCACTAATTGTGCACCACTAGGAGGTGGCTCACACTCATTGCACTTAACAAGGGTGCCTCCTGGAAAGGTTCGAAAGAGGTCATAGGGTCTGCACAGACATCCCACCTTAAGGTGCCAGCCACATACCGCCTGCACACTGAAAGGCCAACTGGCTCCTTCAAACAGGCCGTCTTCCTTTCACTAATGGGCTGCCCACAAGGCAGATATGAGTTTGTGGCTGTGCTGGGGCATTAACTGTAATAGGTTACAATTATCCAGTCTGCATCGAGATCACCTAGTTAACCCCTTCACTGCGGGGTGTTTTCCCCCCGCTGTGCGGGTGGGAGGGAGGCCGCGCGCAGCTGTGCTTGTGACGAGCTCAGCTCATCATGAGGCACAGTGGAGCTGCACTCATGACGAGCTGAGCTCGTCACGACCACCCCCGTTTTGGAACGTTCAGCACAGCGGGGAAATTATCCCCGAATGCAAACGTTCCAACGGCAGTGACGTACTCAGCCCGTCATGAGTGCAGCTCAACCGTGCCTCATGACGAGCTGAGCTCGTCATGAGCACTCAACGGGTTAAAGGTGCTCCTGGGTCAGACGGGTGCACTGCAGCCCGCACATAGCACAAACACAGTTGCAACGCTAGTATTTGCAAAATGTACATTTTGCGGTCACATTTCGATGATCATGAAACAATCTTCAAAAGTTATGTTCAAACACACAAAAAGGTGCTAATACTGCACTCCAAAGTCAGGCACCACCATGCAGAGAATGTGAAACGGGGTCAGGAGGTCCTTCCACCTTAAGGCCAATACATGCTCTCCCCACTGTGGAAAAAACAAGGAGTAAGAGTTTTTAATTCATTTGTTTTCTCAGAGAGCCTACCATTGTTGCAAAAAAGCAAAATGTCACATACACTTTAGGTGACAATGTAAAAATGGTTGCTGTGGCAGAGTTAAACGGATTATTAGTAACCTTAATTCTTACTTCCTACCTCGAGGTATTTAAATTACCTCTGTCAAATAAAGATCAACCAATCCAATCGATTCATATCTGCATAAAACTAGCTAGCTAACTGGACGAAAATAAGTATGCCCTTTCTACCACTTGAGACCAAGGTTAACTTTAAAATGAATGAGAAATCAAAAGGTTTACATGTTATTTTAAAGGCTTATAAATAGATATTACTTTAACCAAATAAAAACAAAAGTAGGGCTGGATTTTCCATTTGGTCACTCTGGCATTTCCACGTTAGGCTTCAGGCTAGGGGATCCTTTTCGGAAATTATTATTCCATCACTGAAGCAGAACACCTTTATAAGCATCATATTATTCTGGCCTTAAAAATGAACCTACAACAGCTCATGTGCTCGTAGAGTCATGTGCCGTAGGCGAGAGCAACAGAAGGATGGGGCACAAGACTTGCTCCAATTAAGCAAGAGCAAAAACTAAAGAACCATACAAGAAGAAGGAAATGTAAGGCTCTCTGTACTTCTGTAGCAGCACACTAAGTAGTTAACTATTCATCCAATTATGGATGTATAGCCCCAGAAGTTACAAATGTATCTCCAATGAACCTGTTATATTTTGAGGCCCAGGCAGGCCATTACACTTTGTTCCTGCATGAAACAATTTTAGGTCGAGCATTCGGACCTCTTATATATACTTTTTGATATACATATATGTGTATGTACTTTGTGGGCTATGGAAATCAGCCATAGGACTTGTCTGCTTGCCCTTAGGGACTTTTTTTCTGTTCAACTGCCTCTATTTAACTGTCTTGATAGAAACGACCAGTAGAGGTCAGTAAAATACCAGAATTGCTTTCTGCTTGTTCAACTGCATCTATTTAACTGTCTTGATAGAAAACGACCAGTAAAGGTCAGTAAAATATCAGACTTACTTTCTGCTGAGGGACTTTATTTTTTTATTTTTCTGGCAACTTCCTTTATTTAACTTTCTTGATAGAAAACGACCAGCAGAGGTCAGTAAAACACCAGAAAAACTTCAGAATTCTCTAGATTCCAGTCCATGGAAATTGTCTTCCATGAGCACCCATAGACAATAAAAAACAATCAAACCTTTGGTTTTCAGTTATATGACCACCGAAGGCCCTGATTTTATATTAAAGACAGAGCTTTGGACTATACAATTTCCTGCAGTAATGCAATATTTCTGTCCATGTGTTCCCATACCTGGCGTGTCACGTTGTTTGGGGCTTACTTTCCCTCTATGTTAAAGAACAGTAGATGTTTCAGCACCAAGGCTAATATGCTGCATAGCTAAATAAATCTAAGGTCCCAAAGGCGAGACCAATAGCATTGCAAATGCTTGTTTTCTTTCCAGTGTCAGCAATGATTTTCTGCTTTAATAAATAATTTTACAGAACGCAAAGTTATGTAATATTACATTAATACACCTTGAGAACTGTAAGCAGAATGTATGGTTTGTAGACACTACATTTGAAAAAATGAAGTGCAAAATGTGATACTTTTTACATTTACTATTTTTACATTTTTTTTGGCAAACCATGCTCCCAAACCTCTGTCATGATGCTTGTGTTCACCAGTTATTGCACAGCTAGTGGATGTTGGTCTGCCATCTTGCACTAACAGAAGTAGCGCTGATTTCCAGAGTGTCTAGGTCGTAATGCCACAATTAGCTTTAAAATCTACATTACCTACGGAATAAAGGTCAGATGTACAAAGAAATAGTGCCTACTCTTAAAAAAATGAAAGTTACCTTTTTCTTTTTTTAGCAAATCCCATTTTCCTTTAAGAAAAACAGGTTGCTTTAAAAAAAAAATGAAATTATAGCTTTATTTAAAAACCAATCACAAGTATGGTGGTCTGCTAACCTCAGCAGACCACCATCCATGTGAAGGTTGCATTCCTAAAGAATCACAAATTGCGACCTACCTCATTAATATCTAATGAGGTACGTTGATTGGTGACCCACTAGGAATCGCTAAGTAAGAAATAAAATGTTCACACATTCTGAAAAACAATAACCCAATAGCGATTTGAAGAAAAGACCTATTTGGAAACTACTTTCCTAAATGTATGTACATCTGGCCCTTACCTTATGCAGAATCCCAAAAAATGCATCTGGTATCATATTTGTTTTTCGTTTAAAAAAAATAGATATTTTTCTTTTTACTTTGAAATTAAAATTTTTGCATACATACGTTTGGCATCATTGATCACATTGGCAATACATATATCTTTAATATATTCAACTCGCTCATTGTTATTAATGTCCTTTACTGTCGCCATAGACAGTTATTCCTCCAAGCTCACAATGACTGTCTGATGTAGAACATGTGATAGAAATTATCATTCAGTTTTAGTCCATGTTACCATGTGTTTGCCATCCGATCTACACCACCATATATATACATCCGCATCCCTCCGAAAATCGTCAGAAAGCTCTATTGCGCATTCTATTTATTCCCTGTCTACCCTCCTCTGCCACTCTCAACTCTTCCTGATGCAGGTTTACCTATTTTGTTTTCCAATATGCCCTGAGTGGACTCCATATCTCTTTTCTGGTTTGGGTAGCACCGATATGATTGCTTCATGCAAAGTTGGTGGCAATGAGTCGTCTTTCACTGCCTCAGCATATACCTCTAGCAAATGTGAGGATAATACATCTTTACAAGCTTAATGAAACTTTACAGTCACACAATCTTATCCCAGAGTTGTAACCCTTGTCAGGGAATCTTTAGAAGCTGCTATCTCTTCCTATGATGTCAGATGACTCCGGGGGTGGCAATGGTCCTCAGGGAGGGGTTAGAATGGCGCATGCACAGGGTTAAGTGTGACGTGCAGGGTCGGCTTGTGCTTGTAGCAGGTGACCTCATGGGACATCCCATTAGAATAATAGAGATTTATGGCGTGAACATAGACTTTTCCCCAGCTGAGCTGTTAGGGCTAGGTGTAAGCATGGGCGAATTTTGCGAATCTCGCGTTCGCGAATTTTGCGGATTTGCGAACTCGCAATCCGCAAAATCCGCGAATTCTCGCGAATTTGCGGATTTTTTTTTTTGCGTTCGCGCGGGTTTCTGCCAGTACGCGAGGGTTTTGTACAATTTCGCAAACGCGAACTTACCTGTCGGGTCGCAAGTTTTGCGAACTTGTTGTTTCTACGTGTCCAGCCTGTTTGGGACACTCTTCTTCATCACTGCAACCCTCTGTCACCACTGCCACTCTCTGACTACTCATGCCACCCTCTGGCCCACCCATGCCACCCTCTGTTTCATCACAGCACCCTCTGGTTGTCCAGTGTACATTATTGTGGCAAAGCAAAGCACACCTTCCCTGCCTCAAGTGACCTGAATTAATTTGGGGCTGATTAATGTGTCACAGAATATTTTTTTAGCTGGCACCTGCTTCCTTAGTGCTTCCTGATTAGTGATCTTTTGCACTTGCTAAGTGCTTTCATTGTTGCAAAATTAGTTACAACACCTGCCCTGCCCCAACTGACAATAATGAATTAGGGGCTGATTAATGTGTCACTGGATTTGAACTTCCAGCCTGGCTCCTGCTTGTCTCCCTTAGCTGTAATTCAGGACCTTTGTGGCATATGTGTAACTATTCTGAGGGTCAGAGCAGGGTCACATAATAGTTGCAAGTAGGCAACTGAACTCTGGAGGGGCCCCTCATGAAGCACTACAGGAAATGGCTACTAATGATGAGCTTGAACTTTTGAACCTGGTAAGTAGTTTCAGTTTTGCTAAGATCGTATTTCTGCAATTTAGCGCTTATTCGCGGGGCGCGAAGTTGAACTGGGAAGCCGCGAACTCACGCGAACAGTGCGAGCAAGCCATAAAATCCGCTGCTCGCGGATTTGCGGATTTTGCGGGAAATTCGCGAATCTCGCGGATTGCGAATTTACCGAAAATCCGCAAAATCCGCGAGCGGAACGGATTTTCCGCCCATACTTAGCTAGGTGCAACCCTATGGAAGGGTAACTTCCATGCAATCATTGTCCCCACGAGGGATAGAGACAGCGCATCCAGACACTGTCATCCGCGGGCGGCTGCACAACTATGCCTACACAGGAGACAAAAGGAAATGATGGACAGAGTGCTGAAACTTTTCAGACACTCAACCCCAGTCACAGATCTGGGTTGAATCCATCATCGTTCTTCAGCTCACTTCGCCACTCCAGTTCAGACTCAGCTATATGCAAATCAGTCTTGACCCTGTGCCTCATGGGAACAGTCCAGCTCGAACTGGCAAGCCAGGTCTTCCAATGCTCTTCATGCCACTGGAGTTAAGCTGTCCTTGCAGATGAAGGGTGAAATCTCAAAACAGGTCCTAGGATGCTTGTTTCCTGTCCAGGGAGGACCTGGCCTGGCAGTTCGGGCTGAACTGTTCCGATTGGGTGCAGGGTCAAGACTGATTTGCATATGGCTGGATTCAAAATGGAATGGCATGGGGAACAAAACAATTATGGCTTTAGGTCCAGATCTCTGTACTGGGTGAATGAATGATATTGTTCTACATTCTGTCCACCAATTGTTCTTTTTGCACTCAGGAGAACCAGCAATGTGACACTTAAGGAAGGTACATGCATATACGCTGCACATTTGACCTGGTCGCAATTTGACTACTGGCTAGTGTCGCGAGATGTGGTTTCATGGTCAGCAAGATCCTCACACTTTCTGCATACTCTCTCAGATCACGTGCCAGCACTCCTGAACCTTCAGCTGCCGGGTACCCTGTCACGAGCTTTTAGGTGGCGGCTGCCATCTGGGGCATTGAGGGACCAGGTATCCCGGGAAGAATTAGGCAGTCTACTTTGACGTACTTTGACAATAATGATACGGATGACGTCACAAGTGCCACCCTGTGGGAGGCCTTCAAGGTGGTTATCAATGGGAAAAGCTTGGCAAAACAGGCGGGAGTGCTTTGCACTTTTCGGGAAGATCTTGCTCGACTGAAGCGGGATATTTGCGACCTGAAGGTTAGCTTCGTTACTACCAGAGATCCGAGCATTCTGGCTACCATATGGGGGAAGCCAACGAAGTTTGAAATGGCAGCTCAGCAGGATGTACACTACAGTGGGAAGGAGGCAGAGGCGTGAAGCTTTTGGGATGGTGAACAACCCGGCAGGTCCTTAGCCGCTGAACTGCAAGACGAAGATGCTTGCATACACGCAGACACTGAGAATGTTCAGTCACTGATGCTAAATTTCTTTGCCTTGCTCTACTGATAGCGGCAGGAGGGCCCTAAGCTGTACCTCCCTGATTATTTTGATGCAATTCAGCTCTTGTGGCTGGCAGAAGGTTTCAGGCGCTATATAGATGAGCCCTTTACGGTAGAGAAATCATTGGAGTAATTTGCTCACTACTGGCGGATAAGGCGCCAGGTACTGATGGTCTGCTGGTGGCATTTTATAAGGAGCATGCCCTGCTATGTGCTCGCCGCTTGCTGGATGTCTTTGCAGAGGCTATGAAGAGTGGGGTGCTGCCAACCTCCTTGAGAGAGGCTCTCATTATCATGATTTTCAAGCCGGGAAAGGACCCCTCCTGCTGTGAATCTTAAAGGCCCCTCTCATTAATAAATACAGACACTTAGATACTAGCCTAACTTCTCGCTTCACGATTACTTCCACTGCTTCCATCGCTTGTTCACCCGGATCAAGCGTGGTGTATTCCCGGGAGATCCATGTTGCACAACCTGTGCACCTTCTTCACTATGTTACATTACATTGACACCTCACTGCACGCAGCAGTGTTTTTTTAGATGCCACTAAGGTGTTTGATTGGGTGGCTGTATCTGTTTGCCCTCCTTCAGCCCCTGGGGCTGAGTTCATCTTACATCAAGGCAGTGGGATTGTTGTATTCACTCCCGCGGCACGGTAGCACATGAACAGTAGGGGATGAGAGCCCTCCGCTATTATGCAGGGCACCTGACAAGGATGTCCACTATCACTGATCCTGTTTGTGTTAGTCCTGGAGCCCCTGGTGGCTCGACTATGTCAACATAACGCACAGAGGGGATTGGCCTTGTTTGACTCCCAGGTGCGTGTGTCCCTGTACACAAATGATGTCACTCTGTACGTCAGGGAGCCACTTGCCAACTCAGACCAACTCATCAGGAATTTACTAGGTTTGGGGGATATCGGGGATTATTATGAACTGGAGAAAGTCTATTGTCTTTCTCTTGACCAATTGCACCCCTGAGTAGGGCTCTGAGTTTCCTCTGACGTGGGCAAAGTGCGAAGTGAAATATTTAGGTATCTGGCTTAGCAGGAATTCAGATGAACTGTGAAAGAACAACTATGGTAAACTGCTTAACAGGCTTGATGAGAGGTTAGCTGGTTGGTTAGGGCTCCCCTTGCCGCTTACCGGATGACTGGCCATTGTGAAAATGTTCATATTACCAAAGTTCTTATATCTGTTGCTAAACCTGCCGCTCCTATTGTCTCGTGGCTTTCACAGGATGCTCCAATCGCGCCTTATTACTCTTGCATGGGCAGGTCCGCAGCCGCATGTTGCCTGGTAGACATTGACCCCCCCTTTGAACAAGGCGGGCCAGGAGCCCCAGATCAGGATCTCTACTACCGTTGTACCCAGGCCTAATTTGCACATCACTGGCTCTTTCCGACCCCGGTCATAGCACATACAGCCACTGAGCATGATTGGACAGCCCGTGCCCAGTGCAAATGGCCATATTCCGGAAGCTGGTGCGCGTGGACACGTGGCATGTACAGTGTGTGTGTGGTATGCGCTGCATCACAGAGCTGGATTGGATTATCTCTATGCCCTCTCAGTACCTGTCGTTGCACACCCCTAACTGCTCCGACCCTGGGACTGAGGCCAGATTGCGGAAGCAAGGCTCACATACAAGCGGGCACTATTCCCTAATGATACATTCATCTTGACGCAGAAAGCCCTCCGGGCTATCTGGACACCTACACCTATTTCCAAGTACACCCTATGATGCGGGCATTATATGCAGAGTTCCCGAGTCCCCCGACATTTCAGGTCTTTGAAAGCTTTCTCAGCACCCCCTAACATATCTAACAGTAAAGCAGCATGTGATGTGGATCTCACCTCTCCGTTAACAGATGTTCAATGGCATTACTGCTGCACACCATGACAGGCACTAACCCCAAAGTACCTACTCAAACTCATACATGTTACAATTTTACATTGTATTCACAGCACCCCTGAAGGGCTACACAAGATGGGGCTGGGAAGTAATGTTTGATGTGGCAGATGCTCTGTCCCAGCGGCAGATTTTTTTAACCTGGCCTGGTCGTGCCCAGACGTTGCCTCATATTGGAAGGAGATTTTTGTTAGATTGCACAAAATGTTGGAGCTTTCGCTTGCTTGTTCACCCCTGGATGCACTAATTTGCTTTGTAATAAGGAAATGGATAGGGGGATTAAGGCAAGCTTGCCTGGGATCCAAATAGTTCTGCCATATTGAAGCAGGGGCTCTAGGAGAATTTTACAGCACAGCAAAGTGAAAGTGCTGCAAAACTATTTGGGTGAACTCAAGAAAATAGTTAGGACTCGGTGCCAGAATTTCTTCAACCACTGGCTAGGGTAAGGGATAACTTTAGCACCTGAATCACCATCTGAGTATTCCTAGATCAGGGAAAACTCCATCGGCATAAGAAGACCATACTGGAAGAGGATTCATTCAAAGTCCCAAACACTCCTGATTCCTATTGGCATGCAAGGACTGGCACTGCTCTCCAAAGGTCAAGTAGGGTGCCTCTTGTTAGCCTGTCAGGGGTACAAGATGCAGAAGGGCTCATGACTTCAAAAGGCTCAGCTTATAACAGAGGACTGGACCCCATGAGAGACATGGCTCAAGAGAGACCTGGTGCCTAAAAGCCTAACACAAGGAGCTATGGGTTGCAGGACTAAGTGGTAGGGACCTTCCGATCAGTTGGAGAAATGTGGGAATAAATCATACTATACACCTTTAGAGAATCAGGACAAGGTGCTGAGGCTTACCTAGGAATGTTGCACCGTAGATGGGGAAGACTGAGTTTGTCCATCTTATAGCTTTTTGCTGCTCTATAAATAGTTTTAGTGTGACCTTCTGGTAAAGGAATACGGCCTCATCCTGGTGTAAATGGTTGGCTTCCAAAGAAGGAACTAAGACAGAAGGTAAAATTTGGACAAAGACAAGGTGGCAAATCTACCAAACTATTGAAGCACCCCTAGGACTACAAAATCCAGCTTTGTCCACCTCAAAGCTCTTGATGTCTGTTATAAATGGTATTCCTAGTTTGCTGAGGTGTGCACCCAGGCCAGGCAGGAACCACCACTCTAGTCAGGGAAAGATAGATACACGCTAAAAGGTAACCTGTGCTCACCTTCTGGTAGCTTGACACAGATCAGTCTAGCTTATCTAAAGAGGCAAAGTGGAAAGTATTTATGCAACACACACACACAAAGTACACAATGAATGCATACTTAAAATGTATCCACATAGGTTCAGACAAATAGAGAATAACTATCTGAGTAAAACAAGAAAAAAATCCAATCAATAGAAGTCAAGATATGAATTTTCAAAGATTAAATACAAAAACTTTGCTTAGAGGTCACTAGCGGTCAAAGGTTCAGGCCAACGATGGAGGGCAAGTCAGCTACGTCAGCCATGCAGGATCCCCTCCGAAATTACCTTGGATGGAGCAAAGTGTCAACACTGAGGACTCAATATGTTGATCATTTCCAAGCAGTCAGGTGGTGGTGTTGCCTTCGAGCTTGGCAGAGGTGAAGGCAATGCATTGTCGTTGAGCCACGTGGAGCGGTGTTGCTGGGTCATGAGGTTGTAGAACCACTGTCGTCAAACAGCCTCTGCGTCTGTGTCAAAGAGCAATGCACTGGTTCTAACTGACACAATGGTACCGATGCTTAGGTTTTGTAGCATACCAGCTGCAGAACCCAATTCTTGCACCCAGAACTGGAGATGACACCTCAGGCAAGGGTAGCAGAATTTAGCAGCACCAGCAGAATTGCAGGAAGTCTTTTGTGACAAGCCAGCAAGCCATCGGAGATCACTTGGAGGCGGGTAGAGTCCAGCTCTCCTTCAGCAAAGTTAGGGAGCAGCAGGCAGTAGGGTAATAAGCAGAAACGAAGTCCTTTAAACAGCACTTTCAGAAAAGCAATCCAGTTGAGTCATTTAAGCAGCACTGAAGTCCTTCTGACAGAAGTTCATTCCAGGATCCAGATGTGTCTGATTCTTGGCGGTCAGAGACCCAGTACTTATGCCCCAAAGTGTCTTTGATGTAGTGGGTGACTTCAAAGCAGCTCTCTGACGTACACAAGGATCCCTTTCAACTCAGTTTTGTCTGCCAGGCTATCTGTGGGGTTAAATCAGTGATTTCTGTGTAGACAGGACACTACCTATTGAAGTGTTTTAGCCCCCCCATTCCTCCCTGCTCAGGAAGACGCATCCGAATGCAAATGAATGCAGATGAGTACTCGGATGTAGATGAGCTTCACATTCCTGTGTTGATGGCTGTCGATAGGGAATGCACAAAGTGTAGCTGTCACCCACCTCAGTAATGCTAAATCCAATTTCAACAATAAGGAGGATTTATCATAACCATTACAAAGATATGAAACATGAAAAAGCTACTCCACTCTGATCAGATATCACAGCTTAAAAGTACATTAAGGAATTCCTATTGCTGGCCTTGTAGAGGGGTGGGCCTCACAGTAGTGAAAAGCAAAATAAGCTGTTTGTCAGTACCAAGACATGCAAAACATAAAAGTACATGTCCTACCTTTTACTTACTTGGTAGCCGGCCCTTAGGGTTACTTAGGTCCTACCTTAGATGTGACTTATATGTAATAAAAGTGAAATGTACGGCCAGGCAAGTCATTTAATGCCAAGTTGAAGTGGCAGTAAATTGCACACACAGGCACTGCAGTGGCAGGCCTGAGACAGGTTTAAAAGGCTACTTCTAGTTTGGCACAATCAGGGCTGCATCCCGCTAGTAGCATTTGAAGTACATGCTCTGGCTATGTGACATGCCACTTTACAAGGGACTTACCAGTACAAAAAATATGCCAATCAGTTATACACCAAGTCCATGCATATTAGCAGTGGTTAGCAGTGGTAAAGTACTCATAGTCTTAAGGCCAACAAAAAGATTTAAGCAAAAAGAGGATGAGGAAGGCAAATAGTTTGGAGGGACCATTTAGAGAGGGCCATTTTCCAACAGTGTCAAGACCAACAGCTTCATCTGGAGATTGACAACAATGTTTTGAACATTGGGGAATTCTTGCCAGACATAGTATTTTACCTTGCCCAGCAGATAGATTTTGGCTTCTGTTTCAGAGATTATGTACGAAGGTGAAAACGTTGACTGGTAAGAACTGCTTGCTGTATGCTACCTGCGCTCCATCACATTCAGCCTGAAACCTCACTGACATCCCTGTGAACTGTTGTTCTTCTATGGCTCTTTACTTTTTCTAGGCATGTTTGCCTTAAAACTTTAAAACTTTATTGTTGATACTGCTGGAAAGAAAAACACATTTCTTTGGGGATTACCTGCAGCATGTGACATACTTAGTCAAGATTTAGCAGAGATTCTGTCAGAACTGTGTTTTAGCCTGTCCACATTGTATTTATTAAGTTAGTGGTTGTCACCTCTTCCAAATTAATAACCCAATGTTTGAGAGCTGCTCTGTGCTGTTTTGCTGTTATCGTGATGTTCTTTTGTACTATGTTGTTGTTGTTTTGCTCTCTGTCTCTCTCTCAACTGCAGTCTATCTGCTTAATTATAGACATAAATTCTTGTCACTCATCACCACCCCCACAAAACTGATTTAATATTGTGATAGTGACAGATAACTAAGATTATCCATAGCAGGGGTGGGTAGAAAATCATGATTTTATTAAAGACACAGAGGCAGCTGTGCAGCTCTTTATTGCCACTAAGACAGCAGCAACTATAACATTACACTTATTAGAATCTTAACAACATTCAAATCCAATATATATTCCCGAACAAGGCAGCCAGCTTCCCTATTTTTTGCTTTGAATAAACAAAAACTGTTTCATTTAACTTTTTCTAAATTCTTCAGTGGTAGAATGTGACCCAAGCTTCTCCAATCCTCTTAATTACTTCCTGTAATCATTGTTTCCAAAAACACAAAATATATATTAAAGGTTGGGCACCATCAGTAGGGAGGGATAATATTAGTCTCTTTGTTTTTAGTAAAATCTTGGTTTTCTAAACCAGCCCTGCTGTGGAAAATAAACCTCAGTCAAATAATCAACCACACTTACCACAGGTGCAAAATTGGTATCCAAATCCTATGAAGAACACCAACATACCCACCTTTTCCATGCCAACTTGTATGCCTTTGACGTTCCTGGAGTCTTTAATAAGCTTTGTAGCTTCTGATGATAGGCTTAACACCTGTCAAACTCTCGAAAAATCAACCTACCCATCAACTGCAATTGACCTTGCAGCCCCCGATAGTGACTCCCCCCCACAGGATTCACTAACAAACTTGCAGAGACAAGAAGAAACACTGGATCATCTATAAACAGTTCCATGACATCGAGAAACCATGCTTGGGATGGCCAAAAAGGAGCTACCAACAAAAGCTCTGCCCTCTCTCTCATTACTTTCAACATTAACCTCTGACTCAAAGCAAATGGAGGGACAGCATACCTGCAATATACTCCCCATAATTGTAGGGACACATCCACTGGCTCTGCCTCCATATCTGGTCTCCAGCTGTAAAACCTGTGAATCTGTCCATCCCACCTACTTGCAAACAAGTCTACCTTCAATGGGCCCCATCTGTTCTTCAAAGCCTTGAACACCTCACTGTTCAACATCCAATTGCTGGACTCCCTCATCCTCCTACAATTCATGCCTGCCACTGTATTTCACTGATCCAGAATATCTATGGCCTGCACCATAATATTCTGGCTTAGACAAAAGTGCTAAAAAGAATTCATCGAATCCGCCAAAGCCTCGGTACTAGGAAATCCCAACATGTTCACATACCTTACTCCAGGCACATTGTCCATCCTCAGCAACCCACAACACTTTGCCCTGTACCTTACAAAACACTTCAGAGCAAACGACTCTGCCAGCAACTCCAGATAATTTATATGCATTTCCTTCTCTTGTAACATCCACTTTCTTCCTGCTGTAAGTGAACCATATCTCACTCCCCAACACAGAAGGCTGGTATCTGACTTTATTACCAAAAATTGCTCTTCCATTCCACGCCTCTAACTTTCCTAATCATCATTCTAGCTCTTCCTTCATCTCCATATCTATTTGAACCTTCTCAGAATGCCCTACTCCCTTGTGGTGATACCTTGCTTTCAGCCTCTGTAATGCTTGACAGTGTAAAGAGGTCGGAACTATTGCCTAAATTAATGTTGACAATAACCCCAACATCTTCGCTATCTGCCATAAGACACTTAATCACATTGTAACATCATGTTTATTTCTCTGGGATTTTTCTTCACATTTTGCACTTGTAACTTCAGGATCTGAATCTGAAAGGCCAAAAACACCATCTCCTGAAATTGCTCTCTACATGACTTCTTCCTGTTCACTACAAATCCATGATCTTCCAGACACAGAACTGTTAGATCCATTTGTTCCTGAGCTGCTTCCTTGCTCTCTGCCGTAATCAGAATATTGTTTAGGCAGACTGACAAGCAACCCCCCTGTACCTTAGCCATATTCGGTCTCATCACCTTTGTGAAGCATCATGGCGCTGATGTCAGACCAAACAGGAGAATCTTCAACCTCCACATTGGACCTTTCCTTAGAAAATTCAGAAAATCTCTCTACCCCCGCCAAACCGGGGCTGTTAAATACCCATCTTTCAAATCCAGGCACATCATCCAATCTCCTGTCCTCAACAGATCCCTCAACAAATGAATCCCTTCCATTTTCAAGTTATTGAATGGGACGGAGTCTTTCAACTCTTAAATTTGTCACTGGTCACATACCCTTGTCTTTTTTCTCCAATAAAAACTATTTGCTCACAAAACCTACTGAATCACTGCACGCTTTTTCTAACACTCCTGTTGTGTTTTATTGTGTATGCCTTTAAGGCTCGAGCTATATTGTAAGAATGCTATGATGCCAGGTAGAATGTAATGGTTGCATCTTTGAAATGAAGGGGCAGTTGTAGAGCAACGGAGTTGGATAGCGGCTGCTCCCTGGCGCTCACCTGTATTGTATGTTTGTATCCTTACTGACAATGGGGTGCAATTTTTGTCACACATGGCTGCTAGTTATTTTCACAACTGTTTTATACAATCCAAGTGGTAATGGCACAGTTGAGAGATTCAATGGGGTGATCAAAGGAGTAATTCAGGCAGCGGTTAATAAAAAGATGGATTGGAAGGTTCAAGTACAAAAGGCAGTGTGGTCTTACAGAACTACATCACAAACTAGCACAGGATTGTCTCCTTTTGTTATGATGAGGGGAAGGTTACTGTGGAGCAAAATCAATCCTGGTTGGTTAATGGAGGGTAAAATTACACAGTGGTCTCCTACGGCCGTGAAGAATGATTTGGAGTTATTCCATTCTAAAAGTAAAGAGTTTTATGATAACCACCATGGCACGAAAAATGTGGAAATTAAAGTAGGAGAATGGGTGTGGGTAAGGAAACCTTATAAAGTACCAAAGGGTGAAAGTCAATTTGAGCCAAAAACACAGGTAATTGAGGTTTTGAGAAATGCTGTTAGACTAAGTGACGGAAAAGTATGGAATATGAAAAGTATTGCTATTTTTCGAAATCATTGTGATGGTGTGGAGGAAGAGATAATAAATACCCAAAATAAGTTTGTTTGGATTGAAGACCATTTTGATGATAGTTGTTTACAAGCACAATTGGCAGATATAGATGGGAACACGAATGAAGCTGTAAGTGACTTCCCTTTGGTGGGTCAGTCCTTCTGTGAAGGGGGGGAAGGGTTGCTAGTGATTGTAACAATGGTGTTTCTAACAATGACAAAGGTGAATCCAATAGTGAATCCAATTTTGTTGAGCGGGGTTATGGTAAGAGAACAAGTGCCTTACCCTCTTGGCTCAAGGACTATGTTATGAAATGATTTATTATTGATGTTTAGTTATATATGTACTTATTGTTTTTGTTCTGTTTTTATTTTGTTTTTTTGTTATTACTTATTTATGGTGTTGTATTCTTTCTTTCTTTGGTTGAAGAGAGGGGGATGTGTTGTGTTGCCTTTTTATTGTGTATGCCTTTAAGGCTCGAGCTGTATTGTAAGAATGCTATGATGCCAGGTAGAATGTAATGGTTGCATCTTTGGAATGAAGGGGCAGTTGTAGAGCAGCGGAGCGGGATAGCGGCTGCTCCCTGGCGCTCACCTGTATTTATTGTACTTCTTTAAATAAAGCTAGAATCGAATATATGGCCTGAGAGCATCATTACAACTCCTTTCCTGAATAGCTGCTCCACATTCATATTCACCAACTTTGTTTGTTCTTTTGTAAACCTGAATGCCCTTAGCTACTTGACCTGCACTGGTACCTCTACAAAACCTATACCGTAAACCTGTACTGTTAACAAAACCCAAGCATCTGCTGCTATCTCCTGCTATCTTTCCAGAAAGTGGGCGAGTGTTCTACCCAGCTGTGTTGGGGTTCACATGGGTTATTTTCCAAACACACCTGGTTGCCCGCCTGCCCTTCTGTCTCCCAGTAATCTTCCTCTTCCTCTCAGGTATTCTGAAGGTCTATATTCTTATGAGAATGATATTCGTGTGAGTACCCATCCTCAGCCGGGAAATAGATCCCACATTTTCCCAGCTCCTCCAAAAACCTTGTGAATATCCTACTGAACCTTTTGGATAGAATTGAAAGCTCCTACTTGTTTAGTCATTTCTTTAACAAACTCTTCTCCGAAGAGTAATCCATTGTCTTCTGCCCTGACTCCTCACTCGCAGGTTCTACCAATTTACGATCTATCTTTATTAATATACTTTTCCTTCGCTCTACTCATAAAGCTGCATTAGAATTTCCAAACAAACATATAGGCCATTGCACCCACTGGTGCATTTCCTGTACATCAATAGATATTTCCTGTAAACATTCCTCCTCACCCATGTCAAACATTTTGGTTATGGCCCAAAATCATCAAGTAATCTGTCCTGGCAGTCATTCAAACCTTTGTCTATATCTCTCCTTTGGTCACATCTTGACTTGTTCAGGAAAGCCAGCATTTGTGGGTCATATTCCAGAGTGTATGCCACCTTCTTAGCTAATATTGATCTAGGACACTCTGAGCATAACCTTGTCCTCACTTCCATAGGCATCTCCAGCCTAATCCAAAACTCCACATATTCCGCCACATGATCTGTGGGAACCCACGGTGGGGGCAAAGGGTGCTGAATTTGTGAGGATCAAACGTACTCTCCAAGATGATCTTTTCCATTTTTATCTGTTCCTCATCCTCCACCCCATAGCTGATGAACAAGTAATCACTATATCACCACTTCTCGATGACTCATCACATACAATTGCCGTGTGACTCCTTTTTGTGGCCTTTCTAGCCTTCCCTGCTGCCCATTTCTTGTTATCATGAGGACTGTGGTGTCCTTTCTAAATGTCTTTTTCTCTATGTCCCTTCATTTGATAAACATTCCTTGACGGCAGCCTCATCCACAGACAACAACTGTTCATCCTTATTTGTGTTCGTTTTCCTTACTACTTTTTCCATACAGTCATCCCATTTTTTCCCCAACTGGCTTGCCAAAGAAATAAACACCATATTTACATTATCTTGTAACTTGTCCTGCAAAGACTGTTCTACTGGAATATTACCTTCCATAATGCTTTATTCTGCCACAAATGTAGACCTAAACTTGTCTTAAAATTCAACAAGGTTCTCTATAATTATCCACAACCACAAGAACCAGCATACACCACCTGTCTCCTTCACTCATCTAAGCAATGAAATTGACAGTAAACAAATAGCATACTATACTCCCAAAATATGGCTGTTGCCTTCACTATATTATTGCCCAAGCATTTCAAATCAAAATAGCACCAGAGACAAGATATGGCTATAGCTATGGAAATCTCGAGGAGACAAACTACGGGCAACATCAGTACCACCGAGTGTTGTAGGTCCCAGGATATTGCACAAGCCTTGCTCTGCTGCTTACCACTATGCAGCACACGTCTACACACGTCTCATTGACAATGAGCAGGGCAACTTCACATGCCTCGCATTCAATGAGCAGCGACTTTAAACAATAACTACTTGTATGCACACTTTGCCCATCATCACAATGCATCCCTCGCCCGCATATTTTCCTCATGATGACTCAAATAAATTTCCATTAAAAATAAATAAAAATTAACTCCACTCCGGCTATGCAGACTACATACCAAAGCGGCCTATCCTATCCGATTCCACCAATGGCACTCTTTTCAAAGCATGTCCCAAAGAACACACAGTTAAATGCACTGCTTTAGCTCTCACAACAAGCTAAACAATCGATCCCAACAATCAATCCTTTTGATTCTCTAACCATAGAGACAGACATAATTTAAAAAAATTTATTAACATGTATTTAAATTATTTAATAGTGACACTGTAATTTAATTAATCTTAACCTTAGTTATAGAGATACTTGAAACATACTTCTGCGATGCTCAAAGCCAACTGATAAACTTAAAATTCTCAGTCTGAACACTTATCTTGTGCGTAAGCAACAAGAAAGAAAGAAAGATGGTTGCCTGGTTCAGGAATATATTCTGGATTGGAATGTTGTTAAGATTCCTATTCTAAGTGTAACGTAGTAGTTGCTGCTATCTGAGTGGCAATAAAGAGGTATGCATAATATTGGCCTCTGTGCCTTACAATAAAATTGCACCAAGCATTTCCTTACTCACCACTAAGGACATGAAACAAACGTTCGCGATCAAGCGCCTTATGCTCCACCATACAGCCTTTTAAGTTGGAGGCAGACAACCATAACCCTTTACATGATTTCATTAACAAAAATATGTCTTTGTCATCTCAATGAAAGATTGGCCAATGCAATAAAATATCCATGCAAAAGTACCATAACCCTGCATTGTATAAATGCATTAATAACCACACCACGTTTGCCTATCATATATCTGTTAACATGTGACATGGGCATGCACAACTGAAGGTCTGCAACTGTAGATGTTCACGTGTTGCACAGCAAAAAACCATTTATTGAAGTGCAATTTTTTATTTTTTTATTTTGTCATTTGAAAAAAAAAGAATCACTGTGACATGATTTATTTTCTGACAAGAATCTCCTATTACTTTTTGTTGATATGAATACATCTCCCACCATCTCCTTCATTGTCGGCACAGACGAATGTTCTTTACATTGATTGTGTCCATGGAAGAATGATTTGTGGTCTCGCGTTACTTTTCCCTACATTCTGTGCGTGACGTGGGTGAGAGCACTAACAAATCACCCTTAAAGCAGTAAAATAACCAATGTTCCTGAAGCAAAACCAAATGTTTCCTCGAGCAGTGAACAGTCCCTTGCCTCGAACTATTCACAATATCGTCCCACAATATGCTTTGTAGGGCCTAGCATATAAATAAAAAAACGGAATTGCCTGGATTTACCGGTAATATTCATTATTCCATTGAAAAATGGCAAAGGTGATAAAGTGAAGTCCACTGGCAAATTCACGGGCGTCCACAAATATTTCTCAGTGACAGTAATGGCAAACGTCTGACTTTTTAGAAGTCTGCATTTTTGTAGAACTGGACAATTTATCACCCAAGAGTGAAAATAATGGAATGGCACAGAGTAGCACACGCTGACCATGGATCTCTGGAGCTAATTTACATAAAAGGGTCTTGGGGCGAAGGAGAAGCAGGTTTCTTGTAAATAGGCGTTTGCACCATATTTTAAAAAAGCCAGATATATTTGAAAACTGCAACACGTACATGACCAGAACGAGAACTCGAAATTGTTCTGTACTGAAAAGTCAATTCACAACCGTTTCACCTACCTCAGACAACATTGTGTAAAAATAAGTCTGCGCATTAAAAGGAAAATGTAATTTCTTATTACCCTTGGCAAGGTTCCAATTTCTAAACTAAGGCAATTCCAGTTCAATGAATAAGTTACATATGTCTAAATAGTGTTTTTCAAATGTTACACTCTTATGCAAATCCCACGTGATACCTGACATAAGGGTTTTATAAATCCTGGTGCTATGCAACAATATACTTTCCTCGTACCCTATAACAACAAAACCTTAAAAGAAAGAGAGAAATTGTGGACATTTAAAATGTTCCTGATGTCCATCAAGAAGACATCTTAACATGATGTTTTTTTTAAACATTTTACATATCAGTGGTGTGTGTAAACCTTGTCCACTTTCTTTTTCTTTGCTGTTTGTTTCTAGATTCATCAAACGTTACTAGATAACATATATTTATGTATGTGGAATTTCCAGATTTATTAAAAGAAACTTTTCAGAGTCATTTGTGCATATTTTTTCTGCTTGGGGCACAGTAATAAGAGGAATTAGTCCGAAATTGCCCTTTTGCTCTAAACAGATAGGGCCTGTTCATTAATAAGGATGCAACTTCTGCTTCCTGTGTACATTTATTTTTGTGTAGGGATCGAAGTTATGAGTTGTGCAATAATTATTGCATCCTCATTGATTTAAAATGTATATTCCTTAAACAGCTTTTTTTTTAAACTGGTTGTTATACTTCTGGCTCTATTTAGCGTTTTGCAGATGAGATACACCGCAAAAACAAGGAGATGATGGAGAGAGCGCGGAAATCTTTCAGATACTCACCCCCAGTCACAGATCTGGGTTGAAACCATCATTGTTCTTTAGCTCACTTCGCCACCTCAGTTCAGACCTAGCTATATGCAAATCAGTCTTGACCCCGTGCCTCATAGGAACAGTCCAGCCTGAACTGCCGAGATGGGATAAACCGTCAAATCATGATAGCTATATCGCTTGCCATAAGGCCCAAAGGCTATAACAGGAGACAAGATATCTTTCTCGTTTGTGATAGAAAAACCCTTCCCCAAAACCTAAATCAGGCCCATAGTCTATTATTGTGATTACTACCAGGGTGTAAGGAAATAACAGGTACATGCATCAAAGGATTTAGGAATCGCACACAGTGCGAATCACAAAATTCGTCCGTTTGCGATTCCTAAATCACTATTTGGGATGCATCAAAAAAAAATTACAAGAAATCGCAATTTTTTGCGATTTCGGAAAATGCGATTGCAATTAAGGAATCGCAATTTGCGATTTCTTAAGTGCAATGCATGACACTTAAAAAAATTGCGAATTCGCAATTAGGAGGAAAAAATTACCATGAGGTTGGACCTCATGGTAATTTGCGAAAAATCTGAAAAATTTAATTTTGTGCATTTTTCCAACTGTCATGTTGTGCACACACATGCCCTTAGGGCACGTATGTGCACAACATATGTGCATAGATTGATTTCAGTTGTGCAACAAGGTGTCCTTTGGACACCCCTGCACCCTTGAAATCGCAATCTCAATTTGCGATTAGCTAATTGCGAATCGCAAATTGAGATTGTCTTCCCATTCATTCCTATGGGCCTTTTGGCCCATAGGAATCAATGGGAAGGGATTCCTTAATTGCGATTCGCAAATTGTGAATCTCAATTAAGGAAAAATAAGGAATCGCTAAAGAAATAGCGATTTTTTGATGAATTGCCGTTTGCGATTCCTTAATTGCGATACCTTAATTTTCGCAATTAAGGAATCGCAAACGGCAACAATGATGCATGTACAAGTAAGTCCTCATTTAGAGTTTGCCAGAGAGGGGGCCATTGATATGATATGTGTAAAGATGTCGACGTTTTTTGATAGTCATTAATATGGTGAGTGATATTGCAGTTGGAGTGGTCATAAATATCACTGTTACATCCGCATATAGTAAATCCTTTTATTCATTGGTACCCAATGATTTGAGATTTTGCCCTATAGCCTTTACTTGTCGTTCATGGACGGCTTTTACAAGGAGGTAATTTGAGGTGATTTTGGTGGTATACAACGTTTACAACGCGCGTGTTACAACAAAGTACCATTACCACGCGGTTATAACAACGAAAGTTGTTACAACGAATTGCGTTGGGTGGCGCTCAAGGATAATAAATCATTTAATTTACTATCCCAACACCTTCCCTACTATCCACGGGGACTGGTGTTGGAATAGTAAATTATATTTTTTAAATTTGCGCCCCCCCCAACGCAAGTCGTTGTGACGACTTGCGTTGTTACAACCGCGTTGTAATGGTACGCTTTGTAACAGTGCACGTGGTAGTGACATACATCCGATTTTGGTGGGATGATTTGCTGTGTTAAGTTTTCAATTTCTTCGAGCAATTTTTGTTATGATTTTTTGTGAGTTGGTGTGGTCTTTATGGCAAAGCCCATTTTACTCACAAATGGTTCCTCTGTGACCATATCCAGTTTTCTAATTTTACTGCATCTGGAATGAAAGCTGCTCTCAATAATGCTCTTAAATAAATGAAATAGTTCAACGTAAACACTGCACAACTGTAGATCATGAGTAGGACAGCGACCCGGTGTCCCACAGCTAACCAGCACTCAGAAACAAGAGAGAGCTACATAACACATGTGCAAATGCATATATTTAATAAAAAACTGAAGGGGTGGGTGCATCTGCAGGCTTTGCCATAGTCTGTAAAATAATTCCCTAACCTTTTAGGTGGTGTTCCATACACTTCTAGGTTTAATCTTCCGTCATCAGATTTCCTTTTCACTGGCTTAGATTGTTTCTCCTTTTGAAGGCAGCTGTAAATAAAACAGTAGAATGGAAAGATCAATGGAAGCTTTCATACACATTTTAAATAGTCATATATTTGTAAAGCTGCACTTTGTGCCAAGGAGACAAAAAAAAGACCAAAATAGTTATAAGATGAAAAATACATTTTTTATTTTAGGAACAATTTTGACAAAATCTTCAAGTATCTGTGTTTGCTACGGCAAATACACTTGCCAGAGGTAGATAAGTAGACGAGATAGACATCTATTTGTTCTGTACTTGATTCTTGCAGTAGAGTCTAAAAGGTATTCTGGTAGGATTAGACAAACATATTGTAGAACAGCGAACATGATCAAGGAATCTTTTGATTTGCAGAGAGGAAGATTAATTGTGTGGCAGAAGAGCGATGTATGGTTCAATTACACGAACACAAATGTAATGAGAGAGAGTAGAGCCCGCTCTCAGAGGGACATATTTCGTGCAACTGATTCCCAACCTCTCATCCGGCAGCACTGTTATTTCCTCCTTGGAGTACAGGATTGCAGAGTAGTTGAGTGAGGTAGAAACCCATACAACATTACACCACCCTTTTGCTGGTATGATGCTTAGCAGTTTTGCAGTGCCCAAAGTGGCCTTTCCCACACCTCCAAGGCTGTGAGAATGTGATGGAGATGCGCAAATATCTGCAGAGAGGGCCTTCAAAGAGAGGCTTGGACAGAAAATAGGCCAAGGCACGAAAATAATGGTAGCCTCCATTAGCAAATTAAGTAGCTAAAAAAAGGTCCATGTTTGCAAATTGGGACAATTTTAGACTTGAAAAGACACACTGCATGCATGTTTTGCAAGATATGGAAGATTGGATGAATTGTTATATTCTCAGGGATGCCAACAGCCAAATAACCCCACATACAATAAAACAGGCCCCAAAACAGCCAAAACAACGACCCAAACAGTGACCTGTTAGATCAGCCCTTTGGATACAGCTTGCCACATGGACAGGCTCACTCTCCCAGTCCCCTCTTTTTCAAGTGAATCCTGGGATTGTTGTTTTATAACAGCACAAGTTACTCTCCTTACTATTATAAATGGCTGAACAGACTGTTTTATCACACCATCAGATAATATATATTCCTAAAAATCATGAAGAAGATATTTCCCTTTATACCAATAGGATTGCAGAAAACAGTAGTGCCAGCCCCTGTGTTGTCCAAGCTTGACTATTGCAATGGAATACTAGTTGGAGCAAACAAATCAATATTAACAAAATTACAGGTTATCCAGAATTCCACTGCTAGACTGCTCTTTGGCCTGTCCAAATACTCATCATCCAAACAGGCCCTTAACACACTGCACTGGCTGCCGATCGAGAAGCGAATCAGGTTTAAAGCACTGTGTGTCGCTTTTAAGGCCCCACAGAACTCAGGTTCCGAGTACATAATTAAACAATTTCAATGATATTTACCAGCCCACGCTCTCCGCTCGGCTTCCCTAAAGTTAGTGAGGGTACCGCCCCCCGCCTTCAAAGGTTGGGTGGCAAAAGCTTCTCCAATGTCACCTCTAGCTGGTGGAACAAACTACATTTTCACTTAAGAAACTCCACTGATCTTTTATCCTTCAGGAAAGGACTGAAAACGTGTCTTTACACAATGTAACTGGGTTCACAGTGGTTCCTACATGCAGTGCTCAGCAGACCACCTTAATAAGCGCCTAGACACCTCCGGGTAACAGAGCTCTATATAAATAAACAATTCCACTCTGCCCATGTTTACCACTTGGGCAGAAATTTAAGCAACCCAGTCAATTGCACTTTAACCAGTATGCAATGATAAATTTAAGATCAAATGTATAAAGCCCTTATGTGGTTGCAAAACTTGCAATTCTCGAAATCACAAGGGTTTGCAAGTGCAACAAGGTTTTTGTACAATGTTAATATCTTGTTTGTACAAATACATCTGCCAAGCTTTCCATATTGCAAATAAGAGGGGCATCGCCCTCTTCTTTACAAGTCTCACGGATATATACATTGTTTGTGATTGCAATTGTGGTTGTAAACCATTGATCAGTTATGGACTCAAGACATTAGGTAATGGACATGACATTTGAAGGATGAAAACATATATGGTTGAAAAATCTAGAAGCAATCCGCAATGATGGACCAACTTGTCAAATAACACTGGGTGTTTTATTTTTAATTAATATGAGCATATGAGACTGAAGAAAGAGATGAACAACATAAGCAATATATGAGTTTCAAATCTGACCACCGGTACAGACAATGCACATTGGCTTAATCAGGAGGTGTGTTCTATGAAAATGTCCTCTTTAAATCATCACCACTTTTCCCCAAACTCTACTCACATTGTCACCCCTCGGTGGGTGTGCTTGCTCACAAGTCTATGCATAATACATATAAGCAGTGGCCCTCCCACATGAAAGATTATGCAGCAGTTACACATATCTGTTAGGAAGCAACTTAATTGCAACTAAAGAAGGAAACAAAGATCACACAAATGTACTGCACTAAAAGACATTATTGATTCAAAAACTGTGGTATAGTGAGGAATGGTGTAATGATAAAGTGCTCAGTGGGAAGGAAAGAGAATTTTCTTTTCAAACATCACACTCGACCTGAAAAAGGAGTATATGGCCCATATAAGGAGGGGGCCCCAATCAATAACTGTTAATCATTTTTTGGAGACCACATAGAAACTCATGGCAGGCACTAGCATAATTGTAATGTGTTAACTCTGTCGAAATAACCATAGGGTCATCACCAGGACAGAATATCATTTATTGCATCTGAAGATCAAGTTAAAAGATCCTCAAAAATGGACTTAGTATTCTATATTGAAAAAATGCTCTCTGCCGATAGTTGGTGAGAAAACATTCAGGGAAGTTCAAGTCAATCCTGCTATAAGATTGTTTTGAGCTGTCTTGGAAAGAATAAGGTGGGAATGTGTTACTTGTTTTGAATTTTGATTTGTTACATTGACCTTTATAAGACAATGTGTGCCACATACAAAGTCATATGTAAGGGACAGTGCACATTTTATTGAGGAAAATGAAGATTAACCCTTTGAGCTTGACAACGGAAATCTAGTCACATTGGACTACAAACATCTTTACACTTACATTCCTCAGGAAGAAGTTTTGGAGCTCATCACACCTCACCCCAAAGTTTACATTCCTCTTCCATTTTTCTGACCTCGTTGATGGCTTTCGGACTCTGTGCACTTTACAATTGCCAACCAGTGCTCAAGTGTTCTCTTCCTTAAACATGTTAATATTGGCTCATCCCCAATTGGCATTGGTTACTTATAAGTCCCTATCAAATTGTGATACATGTGCCTAAGGTCTGTAAATTAAATGCTACTAGTGGGTCTGCTGCACTTATTGTGCCACCCACTTGGGTAGCACTATAACCCTGGTTCAGTCCTGCCAGTGCAGAAGGGTGGGAGCAAGATCTCAGGAAGCTACCCCATGAGGCTGTGAGCTACATGGTGGCTTTCAGACACCAGGTGGCTACGTTATGAAAGCAACCTTCCAGTAACCTTGAAGCCAGCTAGGAAGTCATGAAGGAGTGGCATGGCAAATATTTTACTACTCTGCAGTTTCGACCTAGTCAGAGAGTGTGGTTGATGGAGCCAGTAGAACCCAAGGCCCTCCATGGACACTGGAATGGCATCATGGCTTGATTGATAGAAAGGGCAAGGCCAACTACCTGGTGGACTTCAAGGCCCCTAGGCATTCCCACAGGGTACTGCATATAAATCACCTCAAACCCCACTTTGAGAGGTCTGAGCTCCCCATGCTGTTGGGGACAGATGGAGAAGAGGGGAGTGAACCTCTCCCTGACCTCTTTTCAAGGAAAAGGAGGGTCTGTTTAAGGAATAATTATTTCCGCCAATCTAACTACTGTACAACAGATAGACTGCCACAAAGTGTTGGGACAGTACTTTTCTATGTTTTCCCTTATACCTAGGACTGCCCATCTGTATACCCATGATTTGGACACAAGGGGAAACCTTCCTGTTTAAAATAATTCTTACAGGTTGTAAGATAATTTGCCCCCAAAATCCAGACTGAGATCTTAACATTCTTGGGCCTCACTGGGCACTATAGGACTTTTGTCAAGGGATATGGCACCATTGTCGTCACTTGACTGAGCTGTCTTTGAAGAAGCAGTCCAGGAATGGGATTTGGACAGAGGCATGTTAAACTGCATTTTACTCTTTTAAGCAGACCATGTGCACAGTTATATCATGGACAGCCTAAACTTTGATTGTGCCCCAAGAGTGACTTAAAGTAACCTTTTAAGCACTACTTGCTTCTAAGTGCTTTACTGCATTTTTTCTTTTAAAAATTAATATCTCAACTTTAAAACATTGGAATTTTGTTGTTTTGGCCTTGTTTTGTTTATAATATAATAATCTATTTTCATAAACCTATCCGGAATCTTTTTGTGTCTATTCATTATGTTACTGTGCATGTGTGTTGCACAAATACTTTACACATTGCCTCTTTAAATAAGCTTGGCTGCTCTGTGCCAAGCTACCAGAGGGTGAGCACAGGTTATCTTTTTTGTGTGCATCTAGCTTACCCTGACTAGAGTGGTGATTCCAGCCTGGCCGCATACCTCAGCCAACCAAGAATTCCATTTCTAACACTAGAAATATACTTTAACCTTCAATTCTTTATGAATAACAATAGATGAGCCTTAGTAATGTGCTTTTTAAAATGTCAGTCTAAAGCAATGCATTGCATGTAACATAATACGTTTTTACGGTTTCATGATTTAACAAAGAGTTTTTTCTTAAACAGTCTTTTCGGGGGAGTGGCCAAGATGGCGGCGTGAGCAGATATGTTGCTCTACCGCGCCCGCTGATGGCCCACTAACAGCACCGGCTTTAGCTGTTTACAGGTCCGCTGACCCTAGCACGGGAGCAGTCCTGATCGAGGGAGTGGACTGTCCGGTCCGGGCGGACAAATAGCAGTCCCCGCGAGCAGGGTACGGGCGAGGCAGAGCAAGTGGCAGAGAGCGCACCCCTCCCCCGGAGTCGTGAGAAAAGGCCTGGCCTTCCCTGGCGTGAGAAGGTTCCTCTGAGCGGCAAGACAACACCCCTGGGATAGCTGCTCGGAGCAGAGGTGACCGCCCGGCGGCATTCCTGGTGTCGAGGCGGTCGGCTGCACTCCGGGGAGGCGCAGATAAGGAGCTAGTGGCTGAGGTAAAGGAGCACCGAACCGCCATTTTGAGAGGCTCCGGCACGGCCCACAGCTTCGCGCGCACATTCGAAGGCCTGGTAGTGGCGTATGGGCTCTCCCGTGCGAGTGCGGTTGCAGAGTCGGTGGCCCCCGGGCGCGGGGACGCCGCAGCCTTGCTGCAGAGTAAGAGGCCTGGTCGGAGCCAGTGCCGCCTGCGACCCTGAGTGGCTACCCAAGAGTTCCAGCAGCAACCCAACGGTGGTGAGTACCACCAAGGGCTGAGGGGTGCATTGCGTGGGCCCCGCAGAGAGCCGCGGGGGGTGCTGGACATGGTGTTTGACTGTCAGGAGTGGTGACCTGGGCCCAGCAGTGTGCAAGTGGTGAGCGCCATTCCCTGCGCACTGGGTCCTAGTCGGGGAGGCAGAGCCTGGCTTGGAGCAGGAGAGAGACCCTGGGGATCGGGAGGAGGCCCGCTGCGGGAGGCACGACTGGCGGGGCCCGGTGGCGGAGGACTTGGCCCTGAGGAGCTTTATATTGTTGGGCAAGACTCGCAGCCATTTCCTAGCCCGTGATGCCAGCAGCACGTATTCTGGGGGATTGCAGAGACTGCGACAGGGGTCGCCCCAGCAGGCGGCCAGTCATCATCGGACCCAGATGTGGATTGGCGCAAGAGTGGAGGTGGTGGGTTGCCTGGTGTCCTAGGTGGAGCAGTGGCAGTTGGTGAGCCTGAGGTGCATGGCCCACCCCCTGTCAGGAGGCAAAAAACCTGGGGGTGTGGTTTGATGCAGGTCTCACCTTTGGGCCCCAAATCAACCGTGTGGTGGGTATGTGCTTTGGAGTCTTAAAAAGGCTGAGGAAAATTCTGGAACTGCTGCCCACAGAGGCCCGTAAAACCCTGGTACATGCACTGGTGACCGCAAGATTAGATTATGCGAACCTGCTGTACCTGGGGGCACCTGGGAAAAGTCTTGCTCGCCTTCAAGTGCTGCAGAACGCGGCAGCACGCCTGATCCTCAGGCTGCCTAAAAGGGTTCCCTCGAGGGAGGCCTTGCAGAGGCTACACTGGCTCCCTGTGAGGAGCCGAGTAGAGTACAAGGCCCTTTGCACCTGCCATCGTATTTTGAATGGCAGGGCACCTCGGCCACTGCAGAGCCTGATTGAGCCCTATGAACCTGCTCGAGTACTAAGATCTGCGGGTGGGGGACTGTTAAAAATCCCCAAGGTTAAGAAAGCCTGCATGGGAGGGAGATCGTTCAGGTACTTAGCGGCAAATCATTGGATCAAACTTCCGGTGGAACTACTACTAGAACCGGCAGAAACTAGGTTCCGTGCTAAATTAAAAACTTTCCTATATGTCAGGTAGACTGCCCGCCCCTCAGTTAAAATCCCAGCTTCCGCCTCTCTCACCATAGCGCGGGGACACGCCGTTGCGCGTAACTCAGCGCTTTACAAATGCCCCTATTATTATTATTATTATTATGGTGGATCGCTTCGTGGTGTGGCCTAGTGGGTTTATTAGAGGCACTAGTAGGGACAGAACGGCAGGAGGTGCACGGAGAGCTGGCTGTGGACACAGCATTCAGAAGAGCAATTCAAGGAGTACTGGAGGGCACATAGCCTGGCGTCGCGAGCTGATCTGGCATAACCCGTGTTTCGGCTCACATCGTTGATCTGCTCAGTCAGGTCTGGCCTTTGGGAGGGGTGGGCGGTCAGACAGGCCTCCAGAACTTCTTGAGTGGTGCAAGGCTGTGGGTACACCAGGTGGGTGACTCCTGTGGTGCCCGGAGCGCCCTATGTCCACCTCTATAGTCGCCAAAGATAAGACGTTGAAGGACTTGATTACCAAGACCCAGGCGAGTCAACAACTCACTGACATGGCTTTGAATTCTACCCAACCCGCCTCTGACCTGGGAGATGGTTCGGAACCTACCACCAAGGCCTTCTTAGAATCACTGTTTACTACTCTGAGGGAAGATATCCACACATTGACAAAGGAGTTCACGGAGGAGATCAAGTAGGTTCGCAGGGACCTGGACGGCATAGGTGAGCGAGTGGCTGAGCTGGAAAACAAGGGTGACGGGGGAGACACCAAAATTGCGGCACTACAACAGGAAATTTGGTAGATCCACGACCAACAGGTTGATCTCCAGACACACCTTGAGGACCTTGAGGACCTTGAGGACCTTGAGAACTGTTCTCGACGACATAATGTATGGATCTGTAGAGTGACACTGACCGAGGATACTAGGGACCTGTTCAGATTCACGAGGGAACTCTTCAATCACATTCTGGGGCGCCCCTTGGAGTCAGACCTCCGATTAGACAGGGCGCATAGGGTGGGACCCTTACGTCCCGCTTCAACTCCATTGCTGGACATTCTAGTATGTGTGCAGGACTACCGCACCAAGAAGAAATCCTCCAAAAAGCCCGGCAGTTACAACCCCTGTCCTTCCGGGACCAGTCACCGGTTCTGATTCAGGACTTGTCCGCCCTCACCCTGCAGAAGCGCAGAACCTTCAAACCTGTTATGTCCCACCTCCAACAACGCAAGATTTCCTACAGTTGGGGCCACCCATTTCACCTGGTGTTCAAACTGGACAATAAGCTCTATCAGCTCCGATCTTTGTCGGAAGCATGCCGCCTACTGGGTATAGATCCACCTGCCGAGGAGGGTGATTTTAGGGGCCAAGCTGTAGAAACAGACGACTTCAAGCCCCAGTGGCTCCAACAAGGCAGACGGCGTCACTTAAAGAAGGCTCCCATAGCCGAGATTATAGAAGGCCAGCGCGCAGCGGTGGAAGCGGTCTCATCCGATCTGACCTCGCCCCACCCTAGCTCACCCTTAAGATTTGCTACTGCTGTTTGTTTGCTTGTTTCTCTTTCTGGGCCGTTGGCGGGAGGGGGGTCTGTTGAGAATTGGTTGAACTATCCCGTTGTACTACATTCCCAGTCTCCTACTGATAGTGGACAATGTGTTTCTGATTACTTGGTTTCGTGTTGGGGGTTTCTTTTTGGGAGGGGGGTTTGGTGGAGAATTCAGTGTTCCTTGTACACCATGCAACTGGGGTTGAGATAGATACACAACACTTTGTCTTTTTAGAAAGGCCGACGCCCTTGGCTTCAGGTTGTGCTGTGATAGTGCGATACTTATGCCTTCCATCACCCTCGTAGAGTAGATGCCGACCACAGGACTTAAGGTACTCCCTTTAAATGTGAGGGGGTTGAACAATTTCAGTGAAGCGCAAAGCGGTCCTTTCCTGTTCAGAGCACTCACATGCAGACATCTGTCTCCTGCAGGTGACACACCTTTTGCAGAGGGACTGCCACCGCCTTCGGTCCCGAAAGTTCCCACACCAGTTTTTCTCTTCAAGCAATTCTGAAACAGCAGGAGTAGCTATTCTGGTGGCTCAGAGGTTTAAAGGGAGGATCCTACAGAAGTAGGCTGAGATAAAAGGCAGGCTGTTGATGTACAGGTTTGCTTTGGGGGACTCCACATTCACTGTTGGCTCAATCTACGTCCCTAATGAAGGCCAGGAAAGGTTCTTTCACTCCGCCCTCACAGACGCTACCGTCACTCCAGATCACCACATTCTGTTGGGAGGGGACGTAAATTTGCTGTTTGATAATACCCTAGATAGGTCATGTCAGCGCTCCTCACAAACTTGTGCTCTCTCTGCGGAGGGGCTATCCCGTCTCCACGACTTAGGTTTTAAAGATTTATGGTGCAGTTTTCATCCCCAGGGATGTGCATATTCATACTACTCTAATGCCCACAAAACATACGCCTGCCTAGATTACCTGCTGGGCGTCGGCTTCGATACATGCGCTTGCTACTGAGGTGGAAATCGGGGTTGCCTCTCTCTCTGATCACTCCCCAGTGACAGTTGTGTTTGCCTTCCCACCAATCCAGCATGTGCAGCGGACATGGCGACTTAGGGAGACTCTACTAAACCGCAAAGAGGTAGTTACACGAGTACAGCGTGTCATCATGGATTACCTCTCTCACAACAGCAACACGGACACCACACTTGCTATGCAGTGGGCAGTGCCGAAGGCAGTCTTACAGGGGGTGTTTATAGCAATTTCCTCGGCGGATAACGCCGAGCGCAGACGCAAGCGGGAAGAACTCATTCAACGAACGAGGAAGTTGGAGCAAATGCACCAACGAACAGGGGCCCCACGAATATGGAGGCAGCCATTAATCAGGATAGGGCAAAATTTGCGGCGCTGAGGTTTTGACATGCCTATTATACTGGTGGGGATAGGTGTGGAAGACTGCTAGCTCACAAGTTGTGCGAAACATGACAACAACAAAAAGTTCAGGAAATTCTTCGATCGGACGGTAGGCGCATCTCAGACGATCTTGGTATTGCGAGTCCTTTTAGAGAATTTTACGCTGACCTCTACACCAGCTCCCCTTTGAAGGACTTGGTTGGGGAGGCCTTCCTTGACTCCGTCCCGCTACCTACCCTTACGAAAGAGCAAGCCTAGCATCTCGAACGCGACGTTCGTCCGGAAGAAGTTATCTCTGCCATCTCGTGTCTTAAGGTGGCAAAAACCCCTGGCCCAAATGGTTTTCCGGCGGTCTTTTATAAGACTTTCTGTGCACAGGTCGTCCCCCTCATCACGCGCCTTTTTAACACATTCTCAGAGCCCGGGGCAATACCAGGAGACCTCCTACAGGCTTCCATAGCCTTCATCCCTAAGCTCGGGAAAAATAGGTCACAATGTGGAGCATACCGCCACATCTTGCTCCTTAATTTGGATCTTAAATTATACACAGAGATCTTGGAGGCCCAGCTCATGCCCCATATGGGAGGCCTAGTCGACCCGGACCGTGCAGGATTCATCCCGGAGTGCCAAACCTCTGATAACACTAAGTGGGCCTTGCATCTTATCGAAAAAGCAATGTGTAACGAGAGGAGAATTTCTGATGTTGGCTATTGACGCTGAAAAAGCGTTCAATAGGGTCCATTGGCCTTATCTAGAGAAAGCCCTGGAGAAAGTGGGAATGGATGCAAAGTTCTGCACATATGTATTGAACTGTTATAAGTTCCCGACGGCTACGGTCTGCGTTAACGGGCACACGTCCCCCCGGTTCCCCATTGAGAGAGGCACCAGGCAGGGGTGCCCTTTGTCACTCCTCCTCTTTGCCCTCTACATGGAGCCCTTGCGACAGAGGCTGCGGCTTAACCCACAGGTGGTGGGGATCAAATTTGGGGGCTATGTCCATACAACCAGTCTCTACGCTGACGATGTCCTGATCTCGCTGTCTAACCCGCGAGAATGCAAGTCGGTGGCTCTTGACCTGTCTCTGGAAAAGTCCACACGAGATCACCTGCGGAGCTTGTTCCCCATTCAATGGGCTGCAGGGCCATCCCGTACCTGGGGATTCAATTGGCTCCCTTGCTTTTTGACACGGTTAACATTAACTATGCCCTGCTGCGATGGAAAATTAGGCAGGAACTGGGGCGGTGGAAACACTACCCTCTGTCATGGTTGGGCAAGATAGCTGCTGTCAAAATGACTATTCTCCCTCAGATTTTATACTTGTTCCGCATCATCCCTCTCCGGCCACCGACGGGCTGGATACAGCAAACTAAATCGGAATTGGCCCAGTTCATATGGAATGGGTGGAAGCCACGTCTAAAGCTGAGGCTGGCGACGCTCCCGCCTGAGGGAGGGGAACTTTGAGTGCCGGACCTCTTGCTTTACTTCCAAGCTGCTCAATTACATCTCCTGGTGGAGTGGAGTATATGGGAGTCCGAGAAGCATTGGTTGTTTCAAGATCAAGCGGTGGCCGGCCCACCCTTACAGGAAATTCCAGTTCTCCGAAAGCAGCATCGGCCCCCTAATCTTTATGCATCATACATTACAAGGGTCCCCATGGAGGTTTGGGACCAAACCTAGGTCAAACACAAGCTCACCACTTTCCCGTCCCCGCTTATCCCTTTGATGGATAACCCAGACTTCATGCCGGGTACAGATTTGGTGGCCTATGCGGGATGGCGACCTTCTGGTTGCCGATACCTCTTCCATATGTATTCAGCGGAGGGAGTGATCCTTTCACTCAGTTTAGGCAGGCATATGAGATGCCGTAGTCGGAGAGGCTACTATACCTCCAAATGCGACATTGGGCACTTAGTGAGCAAGTGCGCCCGGTGGCCGATAGACACCTCCTGCCCTATGAACATTGGCTGATTACACGTAAAACAGACAAAAAACGAATCTCAGATTCATACAAAATGCTACTGGCTAGGTATGCTCAACTTATAGTTCTGGTAAGGCGTGCTGGGAGAAAGAGCTAGGCAGGAGACTTAGCCATAAAGAATGGGAGGGCATATATTATAGAGTGAGGCATTCAGCGTATCAAATGGGGCTTACTGACACTCTCACTAAGATTGCAACCTACTGGTACTATAACCCCGAGCGCCTCCATGCGATGGATCACACCAAAGATGCAACATGTTGGCAGGGTTGCGGTCAGGTGAGTACACTGGTTCACTGGTTCTGGGACTGTGTTCATCTTCAGGCTTATTGGAGGCAAATACTGGATGAGTTAGATACGCATCTCGATACAGAGATTCCGCAACTCCCCTCACATGTCCTCCTGGGTCTTCCGAATCCTCTGACATACCCACTATGCTCCCGCAGAGGCCGCATGATTGCTACAGCGCTGGGTTCTGCAATGCAGAATATACTTAGACATTGGCGAACCACACATTTCCCTACATTCAATGGCTGTCTCGATCGCTTATGGCATGTGCTTGGAATGGAGAAGCTTGCGCTGACTTTGGCGGGGGAGGAATCCAGGTATGCAGAGCTGTGGCAGCCCTTCTTGTCCCTATTGGCCTCGGAATTCCCAAGAGGTCACGTGCCCTCGATACCTCTGGCTACTACGCCTCTCGGATCCCGAACATCAGAGGGCAGACTGAGGGTTGCAAGGGCACGGACATTATTGGCGGTGGACTTGGAACACCACTGGGGGGTAGGGAAGGGTAGGGTGGGGGGATCTCAGTTCATTTTACTTTTCTTCTGTCAAGTTATGAAGTGTGCAAAGCCTATTTTGAAGCAGCCCAAGCCCACATTAGCACTGTTGGATTTAATGATCGACTTTGACCTCTTGTCTCTGCTATATGAATCTGATGTGATGGCTGTAGCGGACGGTATTGCTTTTAGTGTGCTGCACTCTTATAATAAAAAGATGTAATACTAAACCGTCTTTTCTCCAATTACATGTCAAGTCAGTGCTGGGCAACAGTTTTATTTGACTTCTTTTTACATGGGTCCCGCTGTCATGTTACAACAATGATTTAAGTGTGAAAGTTTGGAATCGAATCGAAAATAGATAGTGTTTCACCATTATGATTGTGGTTCAGTCAGCCATTCTCTCGCGGCTGGACTACGCTAGCTCCCTTCTGCTAGGGGCAAACCTAGCAGAGAAATCTAGACTCCAGCGAGTCCAGAATGCCGCCGCCAGAGCTTTGACCGACCTCCCCCGCCATAAGTCAGCGACCAATGCCCTTATGAAACTCCACTGGTTTCCCGTGGAAAAAAGGATCCACTTTAAAACTTTATGCCTAGCATCTAAAATTCTGAAAACTGCCTCCCCCCCATGCTATGTCCTCTCCTCTCATACTACATTCCCCGACGCACTTTGCGCTCTGAAGGACAGAACCTAGCTGCAGTCCCCCGCATTAAATTAGCTAGGATGACGGCCGATCATTCAGATATCTTGCGGCTAAGCTCTGGAATTAACTCCCTATTCAAATACGGGGAATGAACGATTTGCTATCCTTCAGAAAAGCTATAAAAACTCATCTCTTTTGTTAGTTAGTAATTTCTCCAACATATTTCTTCGGCATCTTTTTTCCTCTCAGTTTCATGCAGCCAGACCCGGGACGCCCCTTGGCTGGGGCAGCCGTGCGCTATACAAGTCCATATAACATAACATAACATAACATAACATAACATAACATTACATAACATTATCCAAAGCAAATGCATATCTATGATATACAAAACTATAATTAATAGCTGTGAAAATTATTGGTGTTTAAGCCAGCCTAATACAAAAATTAAAAAACTCTGATTGCACAATAGATTGGTTAAATGGTCTTTTAAAAATACATAATGCCTGGTTGAGAAACCCACCAGTATGCATTCACGACGTCTTATTCTCTCTCCACAATAAGCAGTTCAGGATGTGAACACTGTACCATAAATGTAGCTGCACAATAGACACATAGTTTTCCACTAGATGGCAGAATCCAAAAAATACATACCTTAATCTCAGATATTAATTTTAAAGGCCTCCCACTCTCCCTCACATGCTGCACACACTTCTTAAAAATTCCAGATTACAAATAAGTCTTACACTGATGGCCAATGGAACTTCATAAAATCAAACCATTTCCACCCCCTTTTTTATTAAAACTTTTAGGGTTCTTTGAATAAATGACATGAATAGCATGAATATTTTGCTAAGTGGTGTTCTAAATTCTATTCTCACCTCTGAAATCTGTCCATGATGAAGCTATTTCCTTAATTATTAGTAACATAAAATCTGACCAGATCACTCTTATCCTAAAACATCTGCTCTAGCTCCCTCTACCAGCATGCATTAAGTTCAAACTTTTACCTTCAGCTTCATCTATGAAGCTGTTGAAACCTCTAAATAGCACCATCTGCAAGCATCCTCAAAATGACAGAGATCTATCTGTAATCTTCACTCTATTAAATTAGAACTTAAGAGGTCCCACAGCGAAAGGACTCTCAAACCGGGGTTCATCTCTTCTGCACTCAAACTCTGGAATTACTTTCTTCCCAGCATAAACACTCCCCACCTTCATCTATTTCTAGAATGACATAATGATGTTCTTGTTACAATAACCAAATTTAAATGCAATGTGTAAATCCGGCATATTTCCCAATATCTATTATGCTATTAGACATAGGCCCCGAATACAAGTTGTCACGAATTTGGTTTGGGGATGCAGGTGCCTGGAATCTTCAAATATGGCTGCTGCCCTTGAACCAAATTCTAGCTATACCAAGGACCAAATTTGTAAAGAGGTAATAGAATGCAGCGCATCAGCCAAAAATGGAGTGCTGTGTTGCATGACAAGGAGGGAGCAGGTGAGTGTCATATTTACAAAGATATTGCTCTCTCCTCCACTCACCCTAGGACCTGTTTTAGTGGTTGTGCACCAGGCACACACACTAGCCCCATAGTACTGTAGTGTGTGCTACGGCAGCCGCCCCATAAAGCTGAGGATCGCTGCCACCATTTACAAATAAAACAAAAATAAAACAGGTTTTAAACCCATTTTATTATCGTTTTATTTTAATCCCCTAGACCTGCCCCCAGGACTCTGATGAGTCTTGTGTGCGGGTCCAGGGGATGATACTGCTGGTGGGGAGTGTGGGTACTTCTTTCACTGCGCATGAGGCTTGTCCAGCTGCCTCAGGCCGGCTAAACTCTCATTCGCACTGAAGCTCTCTCCCGCCCCTGCTGCGTTGCTGGGGCTGGAGAGAACAGACACAGGCTCTCAGTCTGCCTGGGAGTGCAAGTTGGCAGCACTCAGACTAATCCCAAATCTGCTTTCATGCAGCATCAGGATTGGCGGCAGTGCAGTGTGAGAGCCTGCGCCCAGAGGAAGAAAGCAATGCTGCAGGTGGAGGCATTATTCACATACATTATTTATTTGTAACCCGAAACAACCCCTCCCCACCTCCCTTCTCCCTCCTCCAGCCCAGCCCGCCACTTTGGCAGGGGGCATGCGGCTACTGAGTGTGTGCCTAAGTCAACCACGTTTTTTTCACTGGGAGGTTACCTTTCCAGTACAAATTACTGTGTGTATACAAACTTTAAAACGTTCTCTACTTTGCCTATGTCCTCCACTGTACAGCACGCATGCACACTTGGAAAAGAAAGGAGAAATAAAAACATTTCTTCTTTTAACGCCGTCTATCAAATGGTGTTAACTTTTGGCACTACACTATAGTGTAGTTCCTATATGCCCAATAGGCTCTGCGCATTGGAATAATATATCCTATAGATGTGACATAGGACAAAGGTCAATATGTCTCTATCTAATATACTAAACTTAATTGTGAGTGCCGGCTAGCTCAGAGGTCACTAGAAACTTTCTCGAACACACAAGAAGGGATTCGTTTCTGACAACCACATAAATATGACAACTTTGTTTCCCAAGAATAAAAACGTATCTTCAGAGTCGTGGAAACAATAGATAACTATTTTACTCAGTCAATTGTGCATGCTTCGTTTCTACAGAGTTGCATAGAAATAGAGAGACGGGCATTTCAATAAAAGGAGTTTATTGAACAGTCTTCTTTCCCATATAAGAGAGGTGAACTGCTACAATCGTTAGACAAAATGCAAAGTATAATGTGTACAGCGTAAACAGTAGTATAAAAAATACTGCAATAGCATTGTTTGGTGCTATTACATATAAAAATACATACATAAATAACACAGGCTAAAACATCAACTTGTGCTTCTGAAATACGCCTACCCCAATGTACCTACCCTAGTTCTAGTACAAGGGAAGAAGTAAGTGTAGCATAGGTTTAGTTTTTGCCAAGAATTGCCAAAGGTTTCTCTAGGTTCTAATCAGCTCCATACCTTAGAATTAGAGAGGTTGGTATCTCTTTCACAGACTTGATTTCCCAACACCCCACAAGGGGAGTCAGAAACAGTAGAGCTGGATTTCTCGATAGAGGAGGACAGCTTCTGATCAGTGCATCAGCTGGAGAGTTGGCTTCCTTTGACACTTGCTGTAGCGAGCTGCACCGTGCAAGTAGGTAGTCGAACTGCACCGAACCACACCGTGCTTTGCCATAGCAAGTGAAGGTATATTTATACCTTGAAGGTGTTTAGAATGCCAGCTTTGACGTAAAGTCGGGCATATGAACATCATTGATGAACCCCTAAGGTATTGTTGTTCATGCATAATATAATATGAGTTTCAGGGAGAAATCAATATTCAATCTAGGGGAAGTCCCTTCTGCTTAAGAGTCTGGTTTTCCAAGAAATCCTTGTGATGTTGATGAACGGATGGAAGTAGCTATGCCTGTATTTGGGCTGTAAGGACTATGACTAAATAAGGACTGGATTTCTATGCCTATATAGGGCAATGTGAATTGTACCTATATAAGGGCATGAATCGGGAAAATGCATACGGAATCAATATCGCCACACAACAACACAGTCTACCTTTGTTGTAGATAGGGTTTGCACCAAAAGGCATGGGCGGTTGCATGGAAACGCCCATGTACCACCCATGTACCGCCCCCTTGGTGCTAAGTAATTCAAAGCTGTGCATCACATTGCTTTTCATTACTTTGAGGTTACTTTCCAAATCAAAACAAGTGTTGCACTGGAAATTAAATTAGGAAAAAAATTATTTTGTGTTGGTTAACATCACTTTTGTGATGCTCACCCAGTACAAAATGTTAGACCTCCGAATATTTTTAAAAGAATGGGGAATAACTGCACACACTGGGAAACACCAGGTCCCTTGCCATTCATATTTCCCCATTCGTTGGAGAAAAATGCTGACATTTTCTGCTGTTCCTGGCAGGTGGAAAGGTTTAGTGGGAAGGCTGCGGGATGGGCCCTGCAGGCTTCTGTCTGTCCTGGGGTAGCATTGTCTGCTTATGCTTCCCAGATGTTGTGGCTGGGGTCAGGCACAGTCTGAGCTGCGCTGTTGCCCACAATTCACAGCCTCTGGAGCAGCAAAGTGAGGCCTGATGTCTCTTGACCCAGAATTATCAGGTCCAGATTTTTTAGAAATAATATTTCTGGGCCAGGAGACATTTGTGTCATTTGCAGGTGGTAGAATTAGAACCACACTCATATTCAGGGCCAAAGGGGACTGGAAAGGCTTCATCTATTGCCAGTGTTTAAAGGTCTACTACCAGCGTATCCATGTGGTTCTGAACAACTATTTTACCAGATTTTATGACTCTCCACCTTATAAAACCGTAGAAAAAAGCCCTGTCCCCACTACAATGAATTATCTAGTACTTTCCTTTGGTGCGTGTATACTGTACTTACATTTCTATTTCAGTCATCAATGGCATAAAAATAACTAGATAAAGCCCAACTCTTGGCCAACTATGACCATTGTCCCGACCTCTTTAAAAAGAAAACTTTCCACTTTGTAAGTGTGCTGTAGAAAACAGCAAACATGCAAAGAAGAAAAAATGAGGAGAAATTAAATGCAGTGTTGCCTGTTATGTTATGTTATTGTGTCTTATAAAGCGCGACAGCTGCCCCAGCAAAGGGGCGTCCCAGCGCTAGTGTAGAAAAGACTGACATAGTAAAAGAGCAGGCATGATCTAAGATGAAGTGAATTGAAAAGTCTTAATGGCCTTCCTAAATTCTAGGTAATTGTTAAGGCCACAAATCTGCACAGGGATGTGTTCCAAAGAGTGGCAGCTTTGTAGCGAAAGTGGCAGCCGCCGGCACGAGCTGTACATATCCGGGGGACAACCACCAAGTGCTGGCCCTGTGAGCTGAGAAATCGGGGTGGGGCACATGATGAAAGGAGATTGGCCAGTTTCAAAACCTTAAAGGAAGTCCATAAGGTTTTAAATTCGATACGCCTGACCACAGGTAACCAATGAAGATGGTGGATGGCGTTGGACACAGAGCAAGACTTGCGCAGGCCTAAAAGGGTTCTTGCTGCTGCATTCTGTGCCCTTTGCAACCTCACAACCTCCACCTTATTGGACCCTAGATAGAGGGAGCAGACATAATCAAGTTTGGACAAAACTGTCTCCTGAATGATGACCTGAAGCATAGATGCGTCAAAGAAGCCCAACAGTGGTCTGAGCCCCTGTAAAAGTCCGAAAAAAAAGTCCCTGCTGTTTTTTTGGTTTGGACTTCATAGTCCAACCAAAACCCTAGATTTTTTACAGCTTGTTTGGGGGAGGGGGCTTGCCCAGGCTGGCTGGCCACCAGAGATCACTCCACAGACCATTACAATTACGATTGGCATTGGATTGTAAATCCCACCAGTACACTTTGCTTGGAGCTTAAAAAAGTAGTGCAAACCCGAAGCAAAAACTCTGTAAATCTTGGCCCTAACATGAAAGGGTAAGCATGTAAAAAATACATTTTAAATTATTAAAACATTTCGCCTGTGAGGTACAATAGCAAAGGAAGGACCTATATGAAAGCAGTGTTTTATTTTCACATTGTGTGTCACCAGCAGTTCTCGATTCCAAGTGAAAGTAGGTACGTTTTTTTCCAGTCGCCACTAAAGCGCATAGATAGCTTTGCAAATGTGTATAGTTTGCAGAGATTTTTGCTTTAGGACATCCAGGAGAGGCATGCAAACTTGGATACAAGTATCTCATAAATATTCTTGTAGGGTTGCAGAAAAAAGGTTATGCTTTACAGAAAACAGTTGAGCCTTAATCCGAGGTTTGGGGTATGGGTGTGAGTGGAAAAAACACCCGGTGTAAATAATAAAAGATATTCAGCACCCAAATATTACTTGTACACTAAAAGTTGGGGAGTAATGTATGCAAATGTATTGCTGGGATCGATTTTGCACTCACTTCAGATATGATCTACTCTGTAGGTTTATTTTTCTCTACTAGCTGTACCCGGCCAAGCGTTGCTGTTGCTCAGTCTGGTTAAATGGAAGAGAAAGAAAAGAGTAAGCGCACGTTTCTAATATGTTTAATTTTACAATGCCTGTGGGTATACAATATGTTTTCGTGAATATTGTCTCCATGCGTCCCTTGTAGTTGTTGCCCAGCAAGCAAATCAATGGGGTCTGTTCGATACGCGCATATTCTAATCCAACGTTGTGTATATATAAACACGCGCTAATGTTGCAAAATGAACCAACTCCTCCCCCCTCCCTCCACCCACTTCCCGCTCAGCCATCCTGACACCAACTGTCCATCCTAATATATGTAGACTATTGTCTCTATGCGTCCTTTCATAATGTTGCAAAGTAAACCAACTCCACCCCCCTCCCTCCACCCACTTTCCGGTCTGCCATCCTGACACCAACTGTCCATCCTAATATATGTAGACTATTGTCTCTATGCATCCCCATGTAGTTGTTGTGCAGCAACCAAATCGATAGGCTCTGTTCGGCCTTTCGATTAAAAACACACGTGCATTGGACACGCGCCTTCTCGAATCCCACGCTGTGTATATATAAACACGCGCTAATCGAATCCAATGTTGTGTCAAAATTTCAAAGCAATCGGTGAATACATTTCGGAGATTTAAGATTTTCATCAAACAAACATTGACATTTTTATGTGTCTGTTCGGGCTTTCGATTAAAAACACGCGCGTATTCTACACGCGCGTATTGGAATCCAACGTTGTGTATATAAAAACATGCGCGTATTCGATTCCAACGTTGTGTCAAAATTTCAAAGCAATCGGTGAAGAACTTTCGGAGATTTGCGATTTTGAACTTGCAAAGTGAACCAACCCCTCCCCACTCCCTCCATCCACTTCCCGGTCTGCCATCCTAACACCAACTGTCCATCCGAATATTTGTGGACTATTGTCTCTATGCGTCCCTTGTAGTTGTTGCGCAGCAACCAAATCGATAGGCTCTGTTCAGCCTTTCAATTAAAAACACGCACGTTTTTTAATCCAATGTTGTGTATATATAAACACGCGCTTAATTGAATCCAACGTTGTGTCAAAATTTCAAAGCAATCATTGAATAAATTTAAGAGATTTAAGATTGTCAACAAAGGAAGATTGACATTTTTATGAGTCTGTTCGGGCTTTCGGCTAAAAATACCCGCGTATTCGACATGCGCGTATTGGAATCCAACGCTGTGTATATAAAAACACTCACACATTCGATTCCAACGTTGTGTCAAACTTTCAAAGCAATCGATGAAGAACTTTCGGAGAGTTGCAATTTTGAACAAATGAACATTTAAATTTGTATTTATATAGAAGATAAGATGATGCCTGTTAAAAGGTAATAGCGCAAAGATAAATTCAGCTTGCCTCATTATGAGGTTTTGCCATAGGTAAGCGCAGCAGGCCTTCCTGCTGCACTTCCCTATGGCAAAAGAAAAAGGCAGGAATGCACCCTATCTATAAGATAAGGCGCATTCCTGTCCTTTTCCCCTGCGCCGGCGGTGCCAATGGTGCAAGCGTGCCTGAATTTCAGGGATGATTATTTTTGTACAGGAAGGGAAACCTTTCTGTAAACAAATAATCAAAAGAAGCTTTTTCTCTTTCTATGTGTGCTGCAGTATGTAGAAAAAGGAACAAGCATTTACAACGCAATAGGTCTCGCATTATTAAAGTTTGAGCTATTGGCATTGTAAATGACAATGCCTTTTATTCATTTGTTTTTAAAACCTGCAATCATTGCATCAACACGCACTTTGAACGTATAGTCCTTACTTACGATGAGCAAGGCTGGCAGTAAAAGAGACTGCCAGACTTGCTTCTCATAAGCATGGACTATAAGTAAAAAGTGCTTATGTACGCATCGATGCAAAGGAATAAAAGGCATTGTCATTTACAGGGCCAATAGCTCAAAGTTTAATAATGTGAGACCTATTGCATTGTAAATGCTTGTTATATTTTGTGAATGAGCTGCAACTAGCTGAATATGGCTCAAGAAGAGAAATTACCCAAGAATGTGCACAGGATGTTTTGGCCATATAAAAGAGCAGATGACCTTCAACAGAGGCAGTGTCAGAAAGGTCTGAAAGGAATGAACAATATGTGCATAGGGACCCATGTTGATCAAACGTGTTTTTATTTTACTCCTACCTCTTTTATCATTATATTTTTACTTTTTTGCTGCAATTGTTGATTTGCTTGTTTTTCTACAAAATATTGACTCTCAATGTTTACTATTGTTTTATATTGTTCCTCGTCTATAAACAGTTTGCTTCAGGGCCTAATGAGAGAAGAAAAAGATAGGGAGAAAAAAACATAGATCTGACATAAATAGAATAAAATAATATGAATGATATAGATGAAAGATCATAATAGAAAGAAAAAAAGAAATATGATGAACGAAAAGAACGAACATGGCAAACACAAATAATCTAGAAATAACAATAAATGTTGCAAGAAAAGAATGAAAGACTGCAGTAAAAATAAAAATGAAAAATGCAGATAGAAAGAAAAGAGATACAGATATAGAGGAAACAAAATAACACAACACAGTTTCTTAGAAGAGTACGAAACAGTTGGAATGAGCAAACAACAGAATCAAAAGATTGGACAAACCACGAATTTATGAAATGGAACGCGAATTTATAAAATAGAACAGATGGAAAGAAAATGATTAAAATAAAGAAAGTAAGACCTGTTTATTTGTGTCCTACCGATAGCGATGTTAGAAGACTCGAATGAAGTACAAAAATACATACATGTATTTACTTAGTAAATAGGGTGCGTTTATAGATGTGTTTCGTGGGTTTCAACAACAGGCACATACATTAAACCAGGGTAGGTGGAGCACCTCCACCTGCAACGCTTGGGCGCCAGGGTATGTGCAGCACCCCCACCTCCAGCGCCTTAGGTTCCAGGGTAGGCACTGCAGAGCAGAGATGGACGGATTGGGCATGCTGGGGGAGGCCCGGTGTCCCTGGTTGAGGTTGTGGGGCGGTCTGAGGATGGGTCAGGGGACGGCCGCTGTCCCTGGGTAGGGAGAGGCTGCATGAGGAGGGAGTGGGAGAGAGTGACGGAAGAGGCTGAGTGGCTGAGGTTGTGGAAGGAGAGCGCATTCCTCGCCTGGACCGGGGAAGAGCCGGGGTCCTGCCGAGGCCGAGAGACACAGAACGCAGCAGGCTGGCACACACACACCACACTTTGCACACAAGCTGACTCGTGCGTACACACACACACTGACACACAACTTGCACACACGCTGACACTCTCCAACACACACACACCAAACCTTGCGCACACACTGACACACTCATGCACACACTCATACTTCCACATAAACACAACTTGCAAACACGCTGACACACACACTCCATAACTTGTGCACACACTGACTCGTGCTCATACGCACACTGACACACACAACTTACGGACACACACAACTTGCACACAAGGGGGCAGGCAAGTAAATTGACAGGTGGGTAGATCTCTGCTGCCTTAACGTCCAAGGGTAGTCCTAGTAGGAAAAGGCCAAAGAAAGAAAGAGCACAAGCGACAAGCTATCACCAAAAGGAGAGGCCAAGATTTGAATGTGCATAGAGCACAACCACCCCATGCACCAAACCATGACATGGGCACTTCTCTAGTAGCTCCAATAATAAAGCCTAAAAGTCCACACAGCACAACTGCACCCTTTTTCTTAGACCTCAAAACATTTGGCTGAAGGGCATTCATTATGCCAGATATCTAAAGGGGGAGTGACCTTTCACTGTAGCAGCTTTAGCATCCCGGTGGGGCCCGTTGCTCAGCCACACAGCAGATCGGCGTGTTTCCAGGAGAACCCTTGCAGGACGGCAGAGTCGGAGCTCCCCTCAGTGCAGCAGGTACAATGGTACTGGTGCAGAGGGGTTTGCAGGATTCGCTGCGCGGGCTTTAACTATCATATATGGGGCAAAGTGAGGGGGAATGTGGCTCTGCGCCTGCCGCCGCCATCGCGAAACCAAAAGCGATGGCTGATCGCTCTTGACAACAACAAAACCACAAGGGGTGCGCGCGCCCGCCATATGCTTTCAATTATCACACATGTGTCTGGACGCAATAATTGAAAGCATATGTCAGGAAATGCGCGTAATAGACACCAATAGGACAGGGGCGGAGCTATGTGCCCGCCTCTGGCCTATTGGTGTCTATTTTACAAAACAGCAAGCAGTGAAAGACCAATAGCAGGCCGCAAATGGAAAATTACACCACGAGCGTGTGGAATTTCCAGGTCCATTTGCAAAACCCTGCCAAAAGGACTCTCGCTGGGCGAACACTGCTGCTCAGTTTATCTCGCTAGGCGTGAGACCTAAAAACAAGGGGAAATAAAGATATTTCTCCCTGTTCCGTCTCCCTTACGCCTCCCCTGGGGAGGTGAAAGCTTTTGGCACTGCCTCAGATTTACGATTTCTGGTAAATCTGGGGCAGTGTCAAAAGACCATGGATGTTGCTGGAAACGCCGCCCAGCAACACCCATTGCACGCTCCTTTAACGCAGAACACTGCATTAAAGGGACTGATATTTATCAGGCAGCAGTAGGCCAAAAAAAGTGGTTCAGTGCTGCCTGATAAATATCACGCAGGCTTCTGCGCCACGGAACGTCACAAAAAATCACGCTGGCGCAAGGGGCCTCATAAATGAGGCCCAGCATATGGTTCCGGGCATGACGGAATGTTGCAAATATACCAAAAAAATGGACCAGGAATTAAAATTCCCTTGCGTGAGTTTATTAGAGTGAAAATTATTTCGTTATATGGTCAAAAAACTTCCCGCAGTCTGGCAACTTTAGCAACCTAAATAAAAGTTAAAAATTGGGAATTTTAAAAACACTATGCATCCCCACCTAAACATGGTGAACTGGCACATAAAGCTCCATTCCTTACTATAAAGTAGAACATTAGAGCTAATTCTAAGAATATGGAGTTATACCACGAGTATTTCTCCATTTTTGATCATAAAAGAAAAGCTCGTGGTGAAAAACTCTAGACCTTTTGTGTTCCACAGGACCTTCCAGTGCTGATGGGACTGATAACTCCTGTACTAGTCTCATTCACTTTAACAGGGCCTTCATAATGAGGCCCATAGGGCAATCAGTAACAAATAATATATATGTACCGGCTTTGAAAATAGCTCAGCCATGACGCATGCAGGTTATACGGGCCGGCTGTGCGCAAATCAACCGTGAAAAATCATAAGCCTTTTGAAAACTAAATTTGCAGACCTTCCGCCTTCCACGCATTAATTGCCACGATCTGGAAAAGAAGGATTTTTCGCCAGTGCAATTTGATGCAAACGCATCTATTACCAGCTCCCCATAACATGTAATGAATTGAAATATTATGCCTTTGAGGTTCTTCCGCTCAATATGACTCAGATGATATATGCCCATTTTTTTCTAGGGCTGACTTGAAGATGACAGAGACAAATGTACATCAGCCAGATCTTCGTTGCTTGCACATGAATGAAGATAATTCTGCCCCTGCAGTGTCTACTGATATATGATTGTATACCTTGATAAGTCATTTACATTTAAATTCAATGGCGCTGTAAATGAAACTCCAAACACGTCAATATAAAACAAGTCAATAACTTGATCCAAATTATTTGACAGATGTAAGTATCCAATAATTTGATTATGGAAATGCTTCACAAAGAGAAGAACCTGGAGATTTAACAGTGCATGGACTCAATGCACCAAAATGCCAGGGGTAGCAGAAGCAACATCACACCTCCTTTGACCTTAATGGCATCACAGGAAGTGTCATCATTCTGACTTTTGGCCCTGAATATTCCCAGGAAATGATAGGCGAAAAAGTTAATTTTCAAGTAGAATTATAACATAAATTTCCTAAAAACCCATATGGTCTGAAAAGACCATGCTTTCATAGTGTGTCAGGCCAACAGAGCCTGACACGCTCCACAACTTGATTTCACTTTTTCCAAAATTTGCTATATGTGCCCCTATATGTAAAAAATTGTCTCCATTTTGGCAACACCAGCATTTTGTAAATGATGCCCCTCACCTCATATGCCAATGGATGCCTTCCTTAGACCAAATTTTACTTAAAATATGCTTGTGTCAGAATTGTGCCATTAGTGCTGTCCTTTTACCATGGGCAATCCTTATGTCAAAAATTACCTCTAGTATGTCAAAGCAAGAATTTTGTCATAGGTGCTTCCCCCATATGCCACCATTGATTTTCCATAAGCTAGGAATTACCACTGGCCATTGCTTACATTTTGCCATGGGTCCCCCTATGTCAAGAATTCCCTCCAGTATAGCAGCTACAGAATTTTCTCCTCAGAGTCCTCATGTGCCAAGTATTACTCTAGTATGGTAGTGTCAACATTTTGACATGCTAAGATGTGCCTCTATAGTGCTAGTTTAAGAATTTTGCCATAAATTACTCTATAAAACAAGAACTACCTTCAGTACACCAGTGCTGCAAACTCCAAGCATAACACTACAAGGAAAACACCACATCCCTCTCATACATACAGTCACTGAATCACACTAATTGTTTCTCACTTGCACTCATTCATTCCCACTCACTCTCTTGCACACACTCTCACTCTCACTCAGCCACAGCCTGTGGAGGGAGTTTCGGTGGGGCGGAGAGGCGGGGTGGGGGGGTGCTAAAAACCGGAGTATGGATAGTTGAAGGTAAGTAAACAATTTAATTAATAAAACGAATTTCGTAGCGTGCCCTTTTATTTATCAAATTGTGTACTTACCTTCAATTATCCATACTCTGGTTTTTAGCACCCCCCCCCCGCCCCGCCTCTTCGCCCCACCGAAACTCCCTCCACGGGCAGTGGCTGCTCTCACTCACTCATTCACATTCACTCTCACTTGGACTCACTCATAAATTATCCCTCACATTCACATTCACTTTCACTCATTCTTTCTCACTCAGTCTCACTTGTTGTCACGCTTACTCACTTATTCTCAATTTTTTGCTCTTTGCATTCACTCTCACTTACATTCACTCTTTCACACACATACTTACACTCACTTGCACTGAGTCTTACTCTTGTTCATTCTCACTCACACATATCCTATTCAAATTCCAATCACACTATCTAACACTCTTCACTCTTCACTCATTCTTATTCATTCTCATTCTCATTCACTCAACCCAATTCAATTAATTGCCTCACTTACTTGGTCTCACTCAAACTCCTTTAATAATGCTCAGTACCATTCATTCTCACTCTATACCTATTGCTCACTCTTTTTCACTTACTTTCACACTAACACACACGCTGTACCTCATGCATATGCACCCTCACCCACACACATTGACACAATATGCATTTAAAAACATTGTATTCATTATTAGTATACTACAAAAAAGGCAGAAAACACGATGCCCATAAGTGCATTTGCCTTAGTTCTTGGCACTGATTATACTACTTCAGAGGCCATGGGGCTCAAAAGCAAGGCCAGACTTTGCAAAGGACAAGCCAGGAGTCACATCTACGACCCCTTACAACCCCTAATCCATTTCTCCAACTTCCAGCACTTCTTTCTGTCTTCTTCTCTATTGGCTTCGTTACCTCACGCACACATATATCCCTCTCATTCTCTCTTTGCCTCTCTCTGAGCTCTCTAACACCAGCCTCTATTACTTACACCTGACTCTTCTCTTCTGCACTGTCTTTGCACTTTCTGTCTCAGCTTTCTGTTACCTGTCACCCCTTTCTCTCAGATATCTCTTTATAAACACTCTATGTTTTCTCTTTCCATGCTACATATTTGTTACCCCTGTCTATCCTTCTATTGTTTCATTCTTAGCTAAGTCTTTCTAATTTTCTGCCTATCACATCTCTCACCACTATTTTCCTTACTGCCTCTGTACTCACTTTTTTGTCTCTCAATTATTTTTCACCTGGTGGTTGTACCCTCTTCATCTCTTTTAGTGTCTCTGCTGCTCCTGGTTATCTATTAACGCTTCCATTTCTCTCGCCTATCCCTTATTTCCCCCTCACCTGACAATGGCAAGGGACAATAGGAGACGTTTACAAGCCTTCCTTGGTGGATAGTCTCAACTAGCAACAATAAATGAATTATGTTGCTAATTGTTATTTTAGATTTGAGCACACCACCTTTGCAACAATTTGCAAAGTCTGCTCAGGACAGAGCCCCTAGTTCATGAATGGTGGAAACATTTTGTTCCATTGAAATGTGAGTTTCACTGCTGAGTTTCTTTATATCTGCCAAATGTCTGTTTGCTGCAGGATGAGAGAGTTTGAAAAGACTCACAAGAGCACTTTTAAATTTTGCACTTCGGGCTAGACTGTTCTGGGCAGGGGCAAGATTGACTTTGCATATGACTGGGTCCAAACCAAGGTGGGATGATGAGCGAAAAACAGTGGTTTGTGATGTGGCCCAAGCAATTGCCAGTGGCTGAGATTAATTCAAACATGCCATCAGTCACCTTGCACTTTGTTCGAAATGGGATTTCTGGTTGGCTATGGCATGCGCCTAAGCCATATTTTACAAAACAGTGGTCCCTACATATGCACAAAATGAATTACAAACAAATAATCACAACACCTAATAAGTGTAGTGTCTATTGTCCAGCCGGACAAGAAGTTGTAATTAAGCGTTTTGGTCAATAAGACAAAAATATAAGAACACTGAGATAACAAGTGGGCACAGCCGTGACCCACAACATACAAGACAAAACAACGAAAGCAATGGCCAAAAGGGCAAAGCTACAATAGGTCTGTGAACTTATATTCAGTATTTACAGACGTGAATTTTTCAAAACCACAACTTTGCATTTTTACAATATTTCAGTGTCATATTGCATAAGGGTTTTTTTTCAAGTCAAAAAGCCAGGCAGAAACCACCACTCTAGTCAGGGCAAAGGAGTTACACGCTGAAGATAACTCCTGCTCACCCCCTTGGTAGCTTGGCAGAGCAGTCAGGCGTATCTCAGAGGCAAAGTGTAAAGCATTTGTGCAACACACAGGAGTGACACCCCATAAAAGAAACTCCACAGAAGAGTATATAAAAAATCGCCTTTGTATTACTCATAAAACACATTAGAATGCATTCAATATGCACACTGTGCCACCTGGAATTTACAGGGATTATATACACTACATAGCCAATCGGGCCACTGTCATCATATCACAACTCACAGGTAGTGAAAACAACCAGTTACTACTGGTAATGGTGCACTTAGCACCAAGCATGAGGCATGAACATCATAGCATTACATAGAATCGCCCATTATGCATACATCATAATCACATCATGCCCACCTTAGGCCTGTACCTAATCAGCAGGGCACAGTAATCACTTATTAGGTTCACACATTACTACCACAATTTCAGGGCTGGGCAAAACAAGTAGGCCCCAGATTTTTGGCACCTAGGGTAACCACTCGAATTGCCTAAGGGGTTACTCCTTACCCCAACACATTGTATTATGTAATTATTGTAGCCCTCCTTAATAAGCCCTTGTAGGGGGTGCACACATTGTGGCCAGAGGCACACATCGAAAATCCCCCCCAATGGTGGGAACAACCAGCAACAAATGTGTAGGAGACCTCTCACAATGTCCTTGTTGGTGAGTGGACCTCACTTGGTCCCTCACATCTGCCAATGGTCTCCCCCGGGGCTAAGAACAACAGTGCAGCCCGCTTCCTGAGAAGAGACGCCCCTGGATCAAGGCACTGCAGTCCCAGGTACCCCAGGGCGCCAGTATTCAATGTTGGGAGTGGCCCGCCAACTCGCAGTGCTGTCCTTGCCGCTCATCTTCTTTCTGCATGGGAAGACTCTGGTCCGGTCTCGCCGGCCGAGGACCAAGTGCAGAGTGATGTTTCACCCCACGCTGGCCTGGAAATGGAAGTGATGCAGCTTCCTCCGGTCTGGAGCACACAAGGAGCAAAGCCTCCATCGACCCTGGCTCCTTTCTGTTCCCGGCGTTACGGCAGTGGCCCACCCACAACCGGGCACAGACTTGCCCGATTTCCTGCCTTTTCTCGGCTTTCCTGTTCCTCACGGACCCCCATGGCAAGGTATTGTTGCACAGACTGCCAGATTCTGGCCAAGCCTTTCTTTCGGCATAGCTCTTCACTCAACCACCCTTTGGCCCCGCTGTGTGCATGCTGAAGAGCAATTCTGTGCGCGGCGTCCTCACTGGCTTCTGGGAGCATGGCCAGGCAAGACTGCAAACCTTGGCCAGCCCTGCTCGTTGCCCAGCAATGCTTGTGACTCCTGTGGCATTCTTCCAGCTGACAGGTGGCCACCTTAGATTTGTGCAAATTGCTTCGGCCTCAGGCTCTCAAAGCCACCATGGAACAATTTTCCAACTGGTTCAGGGATACCGGCTGCAACCCAGGGTGCTTACCACGGGCTGCCATACACAAGAGCGCTCCTTCACGCTCTTTCTGTCCGCCCCTGGGAAACAAAGGGAGCAACTCTCCTGTCCCAGCACAGCGCTCCAAAAATAGCACAGGGTGGGGAGCACCGCACTCACCCTGCTCTGAATTTCAAAGTCACAAGGGGCAGAGCTGGGCCCAGGCAGGCTAGCTCACAGGGCCCTTTAGCAGAGGGGAAGTCTTTCGTGGGAGTTCCTCCTGGTACCCAGCAGTCCTCCAGCTCCAAGTAAGCACAAAGTTCAAAATGTTCATGTCGTCACAGCCCCAATATTTATATGGTTATTGTCTTTATTCTACCCCTGGCACAGGCCTAGACCCAGTCCAAACAACTCCTGGGGGGCACTTAAAAACATCTTTACAGTGCATAAGGGCCCTCATTGTTAGTGTAGCCTCTGGCCCCAGACACACCACAGGGGGGCGGAGCCAGCATTGTGTAAGGCAGGCACAGTCCTATTCAGGGTTAGGTGCTACTCCTCCCACTACTCCGAATGCAGATTGGTCTATTCAGCCTATGGCTGACTCACCTAGCCCCTGTGGAGTCCCTGCACCTACCCAGCATCTTTTATCCAGAGCCAGACATGCAATACACAACAGGCAGGCACAAAGACACATAGCACACAGAAATACCCACTTCTAAAAGTGGCATCTCTAAAATAGTAATAATAAATCTGAGAACACCATTACGCAGCATTTATTACCACTATTCCAAACATACTAAACTGGATCACGCTACTCCTCTAAAGCCAGGAATTATCACTGAAACGCATATCAGGGAATCCCCAATGCATTCCTAAGAGAGCGCAGCCTCAGAGTAGTGAGACACCAAAATGGCTGTTTGTCACTACCAAGACATGCCACACAGTTAAGGCACATGTCATACCTTTTACCTACAGCGCACCCTGCCCACTTGGCTAGATAGGGCCTACCTTAGGGGTGACTGATATGTAGTAAAAGGGGAGTCACAGACGTGGCACCCACTTTATGTGCCACGTCTCAGCGGCAGTACACTGCACATGCAGGCCCCATAATGGAAGAGGCCTAAGACAGGTTTGAAAGGCTACTTTGGTGGGTGGCGCAAGCAGCGCTGCAAGCCCACAGTAGCATTTAATTTACTGGCCCTGGGTATCTGAGATACCACTTTACAACGGTTTGATAGGTAAATTAAATATGCCAAACAGGTGTAGACCAACCTTACCACGTTTACCATTAAGAGCACATGCATTTTACACTGGACAGCAGTGATAAAGTGCCCATACTCCTAAAACCACCAACACCAGGTCAGAAAATATACAATGAGGAAGGCAAAAAAGGGCCAAGTCTAACACATTTGATGTAATTTGTCTTCCTGGAAATGCTCAAGTGACCTCTTAGGCCAGGTGTCACGATGCCTGTGCCAAGGGTCACAAGGGGGAAGCCAGGGGTCACAGTTGTGACCCCTGCAGACCCCTATATGATGTCCATGTATAACAGGTGAACTCTTGGCATGAAACTCTCGCTGCACTATTACTGTCCTATGAATTGGCTCCCATTATATAGGTAAGTATTGGTTTACAGTTTTTGACATATATACGTACCTCAACAAGATATATATATATATATATATATATATATATATATATATATATATATATATATATATATATATATATATATATATATATGTATATACACACACATACATACACCTATTGTCTGTCACCAGTAGGTAGTCATAGCTGGACCTAGTTTACATAGGAATAGGGGTTTTTGGCCTGCCTATATCTTTGGAAACCGTTGACAGATCTTCATGACATTTTCCCCAAAAAATGTCCCATGATTTTTGCTGTGCATGAAAAATTTGGGGGCGATCTGTCAAGCGGGGACCGAGAAAAGGGGGGGGTCAAAAAACATGTTAATTCCCATAGGAGCTTTAGACATGACTACAGCCTGAATCGCTGAACAGAATGACACCAACATTTGTAGAAGGGTAGATATTGGTCCAGAGAAGTGTATTTTTCTGATTTGGTGTAAATCTGTTCAGTAGTTTTGGAAATTATCAGGGAAATCCAAATTTGTATCTGATCCTCCAAAGATCCGACAGTCCCCAGGCTCAAATCTGATTGACTGATAACACTTCAAACCAGTAAGTGTTGGTAGCCATCTTGAGACTCGGCTTCAGCCAAGGCCAACAAAATTTCATTTAAAAACAGAAAAGGGGGCAGAAGAGGAATACGCATACGGTCCCAGACTCACTCAAAAACTTACAGACACACTCACAGACCCATTCTGACACTCACACAACCACTCATAGACCCACTCGGATATTCACACACCTACTCACTCACCAACTCAGAGACTCACACACCCACTAACCAACCTATACACCACTCACACACCCACTCTCAAATGCTACAGGTTACAGTAAGTAAATAAAATGTTAAAAAAAACATTGAAATTTACTCAAAAAAGCAAAGGGTATAGGAACTCTATTGTCAGACACATGAGCATCCACTCACAGATCCACACGGACACTCCTACACCCACTTACAGATCCAAGTAGGTAACCATACAGTCACTCACACACCCACGCTCAGACCCATACAGTCACTCACACACCTACTCACTTACCTATATAGCCACTCACACACCTACTCTCAAAGGTTACAGGTTACAGTTAGGAAATACAATTTAAAAACCCGTAGAAATTCACTGAAAAAAACAAAGGTTACAGAGTGGTTATAGTTAGGCTCAGATTTCACTCGTTCAAAACCATAGAAATTCAGCAGTTATAGTTACATGAGCTAACTATAACTTATGTCCCCGCAATGCACTGCTTATGACCTCACATATCACCTCACTCATGACATAGATAGTGACATCACTCATGACATAGCTAGTGACATCACTGATGACACCATCCACAGAACTACTCACACTCTCCAATGGGACCGCAGGGGAGCCTGAAGGACCATGCAGTCCATACCGCCGCCTGCAGGAGCTGGGATTGCTTTCCTAGATAGAGAGCTGCTAAACTTGCAACTCCCTCTATGTGAAAGCAATTTTGCTTAGCTTCCAGCAAGCAAAATCATTTTTAATGCTCTCTCTTGCTGGAAGCAGAGCATTTGCTGTGGCTTGGTGGGAGCGGTAAACCTCCCGTCAAGCCACAGCAAACAACAATGTCCCGGGATGGGCACCCCAGGACATAGCAGGAACCATGGCTCCAGGAGGGTGGCCTTGCCACCCCCTCCCATTTTTAAAAAAAGAAGATGGCGGGCCGTGGCTAACCGCCAACGGGAATGGCCAGTTGGTAGCTTTGCTCCGGAGTGCCACTCCCGCATTATCCTGTTATTCCTGTGTTCCGCTGGCCTGGCTTGCACCCCGATGCCCTCTCTGAAGTCCGGTGGTGTCCAGCGACATTTCGGCCGAGTTTGGGGCTGATTGGCAACTGCACCTGTGAGGAGCTCCGTGGACCACGTCCTTGCCGGCGGAAGGGGTCCACCACAGTAGGAGGGCTGTGCTACGCAGGGCCGTGGCTGCGGCCTACCACTCCGGAGACCGGGACGAGTAATGGAGAGCAATTATCGGCACTCCGCCTGAGGATCGGCGATTGAGGCAGAGATCCTCTCTTTGGTCCCAGGTGAGACGGGGTGGAGTGCTTGCGCTGACGGCCCCTGCCAGGGAAAAATGACCATGCCAAGAACTGCCCATGTGCGTCGGACTGGCAGCGGCCCCGTTGCCTCTAATATTGTGCCTGAGGGGGCTTTTCGCAGGCTGATTCACAACGGCATGGGGATCTTTTGCAACCCCGCAACCCACTATGTGCCCAGTGTAAATAATGCAAGGCCCTGAAGCTGATTGAGAGGACCCGGTATTGGCACCCTTCAATAGATTTTCCCTGCTGGACCACGGAGGCCTTGTGAGATCTGCTGGTTGGACCCTGGTGGCCTAGGAAATGTATGAACCCCAGCATGACAGGAGTGTGTTAGGCCAGGGTCCCGTGAGGTCAGAGACAGCACTTGATCATTGTGGTAATCTACGCACTTGCTGGGGCGATATAATTAATTGTTACCCAGAACTCTTAATCCCCATCACGCAGTGGTCAGTTCAACGGATGGCGCAGCGAGAGCTGTGGCGGAGAGGACGTCTTGAGTGCCGTGAGGGTGGAGGCCCAACCCTGCTCCGGTCCTCTATTGCTGCAGTGTGAGTGTGGGCTCCACTGAAATTATACTAGTGCCGTACATCCTGTTGAACACCCCTCTGGGTGGGGGGCTCTCTGCGAAATCCAACAGGCTGTGTGGAAGATTCCACTGCAGGAGGCGGGGAGTAGCGACTGCACTCCGACATCGGGTGGTGCCATGGGGACTGGGACCATGGCGTCCGGACGCGACAACAGGACAACTACCCAGACCAAGCTGGAGAAATTTGCTTGGCAAAAGCTGCAGAGCGGCGACCGTGGAGAGGGGGCGGCCCCGGACGGCACGACGGATCCCAGGAATAAGTATCTCCTCGAGGCAATTATTGCGATTAGAATGTCCCTCGAGGTGAGGATCGACATAGAGGCCACAGATGTGGGGCTAATCTGGGAGGACATGTGGAAACTTGCGGAGCGTGTGGGCACAGTAGAGAGTACTACAAAGGAACTGAGTAACGACACTAACCTTCTCAAGCGACAAGTCGCTGAATTGCGCTCCTCCCATGAAGCGATGGCTCCACAGTTAGACGAATATCAAGGTGGAATGCGGCGAAACAACGTCCACATTCTAGGTGTTCCGAAGTGCGCAGAGGGGCAAGCAGCCGACCTTTTTTTCGAGGAATGGGTCCTTAAGCATACACAGCCTCGAGGACTCTCTAAATGTTTTTCGATTGAAAGAGCCCCCGCATGCCGGGAGGCCGCCCCAATCCAGGGGTGCCTCCTAGGCTGCTACTTGCTCAAGTGTTTAACTTCCGAGACCGTGAGATCATTCTTCGAACCGCAAGAGCGGCCATGCCGCTAACCCTCGAGAACAGAAAAGTCATGTTCTTTTCCAACTTCACATTGAGAGTGCAGAAACTGAGATGCAGCTTCCTGGAGGTGAAACGGGCTCTCCGAGACTAAGAAGTTAAATATGCAATGATGTTCCCCACTAAGTTGAGAGTGGAAGCCAATGGGAAGTGGTGGTTTTTTACTCGCCCGGAAGATGCCTGGGACTGGCTGGAGGGTTGCCGCTCGGTCGAAAAGAAGGTTAAGAAAGGATTCTCGGTGGCAGAGGATTGGCGCCAGCAGAGATGTTCTCCTCCACATTCAGACTCTGACTCCCAGGGACACACAGGGGGGGTGCTATCCTTCGATGCTGGTAAGACTATGTGGTATAAATCCTGGTCCCCGAAGGCTATCTAGAGCACTTCTGGATGTGGGCTCGGAATCCCAACCTCTTAACTGTGGGAACAATGACTACGGTTTTGGTTGGGAGGGAGGGAAGAATACCCTTGCATGCTGTGTACCATAACTTGTCGCTGTTTAAGAGAATGACCCAGCGCTCAAATGCCTACTTCACATTGTAATTGGTATGCTCTTTCCTCATCTTTAGCTGCTTGATGGTGGTAATTTTCTATAAGGGGGCCGCTGCTGCACGGGTCCTAAATCTGAGACATCGTAAGGTGATAGTCGAGAACCGGATTGGGCCTGGTGTTGTATATTGTGTTGGTAGTGGGTCGGGCTGAGGGACTAGGAACCCACTGACTGTATGTGGATGTACTGGGAGTGGGGTAGCTCACGTTCCCTCGAGTTGTTCATGGGTGGGCGACAGTCAACCTGCATGTTGGAGGTGGCGGCTAGTTCTAGTCCCGTTAAGCAGGGAGGCAGGGAGGGGGGTAAGTTACTGAACATTTGGGGAAGTTTGAGCATGTTTTTTTGGGAGGGTATTTGTAATTGTTTATTTACAGAAGGACAAAATGGCATCTTGTTTATGTGCATCTTTGCTGGCACCATTAACCAGGTCACTGATTTTCAATTTCGATACATTGAATTGCGCTGTTACAAACTAGGAGCCGCATGGAAAGACGCCATTGAGGGTTTCATACGCCATGGACACTCCACGTATTTCATTGTATCGCTATTAGAAACAAATGGCTAGAGGTCGGGGACTTAAACTCTTTACATGGAGTGTCAACGGATTAGGGGACAAAATTAAGCGAGGCGTTGTGCAGCAATATGCCCACCGTCAGGGGCTTGATATAGTGTTGTTTCAAGAAACCCATCTAATAGGTAATTCCTGTATGGCCCTCAATAGGAAGTGATATCGTATGATAGCACACTCAGGCTTCACCATGGGTTCTAGGGGGTTGGGGGTCCTCCTTCGTAAAGGCTGCCCATATGTGATACAAAATACTTGGACGGATCCGCAGGGTAGATATGCTGCTTGTACGGGTATTTGGGAGGGCAGAATCCTTAATGGTATCTCGGTGTACGCCCCACCGGGTCTGCAACGCTTGACATTAACATTTTCGGACTTTGTACGTGTGCTGCCCTGTACAGCACACATACAAAGAGGGAAAAGGTTTCAAGTTAGTCTAAGCATGCTATTTTGTACTGGAAGGGTACCCTTCCAGTACAAAACATATGCTAGACTCACTGAGACACCCTTGCACTATGTCGAGAAGGCGTCTCCGTGGAGCACGGCAGCTGATTTCAGTGCCGGCGCTAGGGAAAGGGGAGGAGAGTGCCAAAATGTCTGTAAATTTGGTACTCTCCTGCTCTCTCCTTTTCATGTAGGCAGCATTTGTGGCTGCTGCACTGCTTGTGTAAGTGGTAAGTGGTAAGAGGTAAATCTGGCCCTTTGTTTATGGGTAATCCGTCATTACGAGTCCAGATTATAAACTGTGGGGGACTAAACGTCGTTGCACATTTCACTATGAAAAATCTAGTGAAAAGTGCAGAGTAAAAAAGCCATGGAACGAGAGAATATTTTATGGAAGTCAGTGTGGAAACATCAATTCCTATCATAATTCCCTATTCTACAAGGAAAAACTTGCAATGGTGCAGGATTCCCATACCGTAGAATTAGCATGGCCTGTTGTAGTGGTAATGTCAGATGAGGGATTACAGAAGCAGTTTTCAAAAGGATCTCATACTTAAGAGCTAAAAATTAGCATTCCAATGAAAAAAAATCAGCAGAACGCGTCAGCGGTCTTCATTTACTTTTGTCAACATGTTTCTAGCTCCACAGCCATCAAACATGCATTAAATCGACACTAATCAATTTACCCAGCTCCATTCTATGTTTCTAGGGCTCGAGGCTTTCTTTCCAAGCTTAATGAGAAATAAATGTGCAGCCCTAAACTTTGTTCATTTTTCGCTAATAAAACTGTGTGCAGAAATGTTTCCCGATTCTGTCAAACATATTACATCCACATTTTCGACCCGTCATATCAGCAAAAGTTTTTATGAGGCAGAATAGGACACTATGTCAATCTTGTCAACCAACAAGCTTCATTTAATAGTTTGAAGGCGAGATAAACCACAAGGTTAAGTAAACTCTCGACCTTTTAGAGGTTGCAGGAGACATCTGCGAATCCCAATTGTTTAGGGCTGACTGAGTGAGCATGTAATCCCATGTGCAGATGAAAACTACTGTATTTGGACAAAAGTGGAATGCTAGTGTACTGGAATTTTTGGCAACATATTGTACAAAAAGGGGGTGGAAGTGCGTCTGGAAAACAGGTCGGATTTCGTAAAAAAATGCAGACAGTGGTGTAAAGGTAAATATTGCTTAGTGAATGATTCATTAAAATGGGTACATTGACATAAAAGCGTACATATATAAATCAGGTGTAAAGCCATGTGCAAAGCTATGCATGGTGCTTGAATGTTCTGGCTTGGCATCAGTAGTTAGGCCAGGCATTCTATGTGAAAATTCCCAAGTAAAAGCATAGGGCCTCATTTATGAGAAATGACGCATCGCTGCGTGAAAGCAGCGCTGCGTCACTTCTCAGTGCGCACTCCTTGCGACATTCCTGATGCGTCATATTTAATGTATGACGCATCATGTCGCAAGGAGTTACAGATACGTCAGTATTTCTGACGTATCTGTAAGCGCAAAAGTGACGCATTGCTGGAGAGTGTCACAAAAGTGACGCAACTCCAGCAATGCGTCCTTTTACATGGGGCAAGCCCCATGTGAAAGGGCCTGCGTCAGTCTTATGCCTGCTGTGAGGCAGGCGCAAGATTTTGACGCAACAGTGTCCTAAAAGTGACGCAGTGAAATCTCATAGATATTACTGCGTCACTTCTACGACCCTTCCTTGCATCAATAAGCCCCCCTTGCATACATTATACCTGGCGCAGGGGTTTACAAGGTGACGCCTCTACCTAGATGCGTCACTATGTAAATATGGCGCAACAAGGCACATTTTTTATGCCACTGGTGCGTCACAAAAAGTGACGCACCGGCGGCGTAAAAGTGACGCACAGCCTCATAAATGAGGCCCAGAGTGTTCATTTTGAGAGGATAGTAAGCTATGAATTCTTCTGCTACAGTTGGAGCTTGAATAGATTCTCAGCCTGAGACACGTATTTACCAAACCGTTAGCTTAGTGGAACTTGGGAGCCTTCGAGGCAGGCATGAAGTGCTTGTTGGCAGGTTTGCATGTTCCTAGATAAAAGCGTGTTTTGAGTAAACAGCGGCTGCTAAATGTAGTTAAGGCAGGTGCAGAGAATATGCAAAAAAGATTGTACATGAAACTCGCACAATCGGCAGATTTTCTCTTTGAACTTCGGCAGCAGAACCCACGGAGGAGCGTTGGTTTCATTTAGGAAGATGCCAAAGAGGCACTTGATTGAATTAAAGCTTTTTCAAATTTAAACACTGTTTGTTTGCATTTAAACAGCACACAAACAAATACAGCAGTATCCATTATGGATGGAGGCACACCAAAGAATTAAAACAGAGCATTTCTTTCTAAAAGGAGTTTTAATGAAAAGAACTTCGTTAAGTGATGTCTCTCATTTGTGTTATAAGATGGCATTACTGTCCAAGCGTGAGATCGGATCGCGGCACACGCAGGGGGCCCCCTTAGAAGGGCGACCACCTTAGTGCCACATGAAGGCACATAGCCAGCTGGGGTTGTGTTTGGACTCTCTTGGGTCCGGCACATCACGCATCATTACCGGCAAGCCAGTGGTCGTGAAACAGGTATAACTACCTCTCCCGCCCATCTGGCGATCCTTTTTCGCCAATATCACATGCCTTTTCCCTCCATACTGCTTACTCGGCATGTCTGCTGGTAAGGTGGCTAGGGTAGATAGGCTGTTAACTTGTTAATTTGTGTTGCAGGCAGAGTTTACAGGGTGATCTATAGGCTGAATGGTACATAGGGGTACTCTCTTCAGGAGCATAAAAAGGGTGCAAATTCCAATCAACCCCAGGAAGCCCTACGGCAGCACCCTGGAGGAACGACGGCACCCCGTTAGTCCTACAGACGGTTGTAAACCTGAGCAACCTGGGGCTGCCTGGATACGCTCCACAGACTCAAGGGGCGCGAGTAAATGGGTGGACTGGTGGTCCGCTTGATGTAAGGGGTAATCTCGCAAAATGGTGAGCACCGATTGGTTGGGGGCCACGGTGCAATTTGGCTTATCAGGTGGGCAGGGCAGCTTAGGGGTGACACTGCTGCCTACCCTTGGATTGCCCGTAAATTAACCCACCATGTTGGCATATTTTATTATGCAAATAAACTTGCAGCAATGTTTTTTTTCAACAAACAATGTATCTTGTGTGTGCTTTATTATGAGATTGCTGTGTTTTCAGGAGGAGGTATGTTGCTGATATCGGCACTTAGGTGTTTGCAGTTTTTATGTGCCAGTCTCTTAAATTATGGATGGTTTAGTCTTTGTGACCTTGACTCTTTTACAATCAGATTTTTCAGATTAGTAATTTGTAAGTCCGTCGTCAATTTTTGAATTCAGACTCGTTTTTGCTAGCTTCGCAAATGCGGTGACTATGTATTTTCTTTGTTAGATCTTGTTTCATGCATCAGTTTACAGTTAGTTAGTAGACTGTTGGGTAATCTCAGTCTTATTCATTAGGAACTTGATCCTGGTTTGCGACCAAGCAAAAACAGGAGGACCCCTAAAAATGTGCTTGTTGATTTTACATGCTAGGTGGTTAATGTGTTTGGCGACTAATGAAGGCAAGGCCTTAAGCTAATGTTGGCAGGATTTGTTTTTCATCACTTACAGAAGAATTGACATGGATGGCATTAGAGTTTTGACGGTAGTGTTCTACCGACCTGAGCTTTGTGGCTTTTTGGGTTAATGAGTTCATGCGAACCCTGGAGGTTCTTCTTTCATCCAAAAGTGTGCCCAGGTATCTGTATGTGTGCACTGTTTCTATTTTCTTGTTGTGAAAATACCAGGCTCCTTTTTTAAAATTTCCTCCCTATTATCATTGCTTTCGTTTTGTCAATGTTAATTTCTACTTTGTTAATATCGTAACAGTTTAGTGAACTTTGCTGACTTTGCTGACCCACAGTGGTTTCAATGAGTAAGACTGTATCACTTGCGTACTTCAAGTTGGGAAGAGCTAGGTTAGCAAGTTTGGAAGGACCTTCCTGTCACTCGGTGATCGACTAATACAGGTTGGCAAAATAGAGTTTAAACAAGGTGGGGGATACCACACAGCCCTGCTTCAGCCCTTTACACGTCCTTATTTTTCTGGGCACTTAATCTGTATCCATGTGCTGGTATATATAGCGTCTGGATGGCATTCATTAATGGGCTGGTAGATGCCATATTTGTAGGTTTTGCCAGAGAATGCTACACTGCACCTTATCAAAATCTGCTTTAAGTCTACGGACAAGGGTGCCTATTTATCAATGAGTTGCATTGCCATTGCTTCGTGCAGTGGGGCTCAAGGGCGGATCAACTAATAAGTAAGATTTATCAAGCCACACAAGGCTACCTTGTGTGGCTCTGAATGGCTTGATAAATCTAGAGTAATGCGATGCAGCGCCAATCTCTGCATTGCATAACCCTGCCCCTAGGAGGTGTTCCATGGGTGGAGGATCAGTGTTACCACATATCCACCAATAGATTGTTGGCACATTCCCAGATTTACCATGACTGGAAGAACTGGGAATGCATCAAAATGCCGTGCCTCCCCTGAAGCGGCGAAACGAAGATAAATATCTTTCTTTTCTTTTTCTGTGACTGTTGCATGCTGCAGCTCCCCAAAAAACTTTGGAAATTCCTATTGCCCTGTTTTTGGAGGAAATTCCACCATCCACCAGTGGAATAGGAGGAATTTGTGGCATGCTTTCTACGCACAAAGTGGTATCTCCTATGGCAGAATTATTTGGTGGAGAAACCCCCTACAGCTGTAAGGGAGAATTCAAAATGCAGCAGAATTTACTTTGCCAGTGGCAGACAAAACAATAAAACATTTAAACCTTTTAAATGTTAAACAACACTTCTATTAATATTCCATGCAGCCACGCTTGGTGCTCATGAAGAATAAAGAGATATATTATGCATTGCATTTTTATTGAAAAACAGCGAATACATTAGCTTATGTTTAGGTGCATTTTGAGCGGAACCCGCGTTGACTTTTTTCTTGTTTTTGTAAGAGAACATTTTATAAGATATTTAAGAATCAGAACACTTTCTTCTCCGCTTTTACCGCACTTTGAAACCCACTCTTCCTTTTAACAGATTACTTTGGAAGCGCAAACCAGCAGAAAAAAAAACACACGAGTGGGTTTCAATAAAATGCGTTTGTTGTTCAGACTGAGACAATATATAGGAATATTATAAATCTCGAGTTGTAAAGTGAGTCCCTGGTTTTTACATAGTTTTACAAAACAGAACTGCTTGTGGTTCCCCGCCCCCAAAATAATTACTTTTCTTTCTAAAATAAGGAATCACAGGGTAATTACTTATTTCACTATTTGTCTTGTAAATCTACCTCATGCAATCACTAGTTAGATTAAAGGCGTACCTTATTAGGGTAATCACGTTATTACTGATGCTTTATAGATATCTCTTCAGGACTCAGCAGCAGACAACAAGATTTTGCCAACAAAGCCAAACATCGTAAGATTTTAAAGCATTTTCTCTAAGACTTTTTGAGCAAGGAGATTCCCATTCCTGTCTGGTACCATCCAATGTTACGCTGTTTCGAAACCAGTGCCAAGGAACAAAGGGTAGACAAAAGGTTTTAACTTTTGCAGCATAGTTAATCGAGGCAAAGTGTAACCTGCTCACAACCTGCATATGGTGCTGATTTCCATCTGCAAATGTCTTTATAAAGAACAGTATAGGGGGGAGGGGCTGAGAATGAGGCAGGGGTGTGGGTTTGGGCCCAAGCAAGGCAGCTACCGGAGCTCTGGGCTGTGTGGGGCTCCACAAAAGAAACTTGCCTTGGAGGGAAAGGGCTACAGAGATGGGGAGGCTCCAGGAAAGTGGGTGTGGATTTGGGATGTAAAAGGGAAGATCTGCTAGGAGTGGGGACTTCTTCTGGGGACATCTGATGATCAACAGTAATTTAGCACTGGCACTTACAAATTGGAGCAGCAGGTGTGGTTCCCTACCGTCACAAAGGTCTGCTGAGATTGCCATGTTTAGGTCCAGCCTAGGCAGTGCATGCGTTCTCTCTCCGAGACAAGCTGTATTCAGTGTATGTGTGTTGACAGTCCGCCCATTGGCTTTTTATTGGTTTGTTCTATTGTCTTTTAAAATCTCTTCATTTGTAGTGGTTAATCTGTGTTTTAGTCCCTCCTTTTAGTTGTTTGGTAACTCCTGCACAGCGCCGCCTAACTATCATAAACCTTTGACTGATGGGTTGAAGTATTTGGTTTGGAACTAATTTCTTTGCATTTGCTTATGTTGAACGTGCATGCATCTTTCTACTTTTGCTCTGGTCTGCAATTGAACATTTGTGCGTTGCTGATATTTTTTAGGGGGGAAGGAATGTATTTGTATGCTTCAGTCTGCAATTGAAGAAACGTGTTTGTGCATTGCCGATATTTTTTGGGGCTGTGTTTGCATTTATATTTTGATGAATTGCTGCATTGCCCGCTTTCAAATTATGCTTTTAAATATGTGTTGCAAAGATTGTTTAAGTGCGTCTCTAAATACCTTTTTACAATTGTTATCTTAACACCCGCCACTATTTAACTTGAATAGCATTTATATACCCTTACAAAATAAATAAGCAATTGCTCCACACAGGTTTGTTTAATCAAAGTTACTTCTCAATAATTCTAATTTCGATTTTACAGGTAGAAGATATCAAAAAAGTTTTCATTGGAGGACACGAAACTGAGCTCAAATCAATTGCAATAAAAGACTCCACCAACAACATCAAGATAACTTTTTGGAGAGAAGCAAACCAATTGCCAATAAAAATTGGTGATTACATTAAATTCACACATTGAACTGTCTATTAATTTAATGAAGAGAAGATATTGAATACAAAGCACAGCCTACTTGAAGTAAGTTCAACAATAAAACAAAACCTGCAATAGTAAAACCACCACCCCTACCCATATACGAACAAAAAACAATTAGTAATATCCTCGCCTTTTATAACACTTGCTACATTGTAAGCTGGGTAAAGAAACAAGGGCGAGATGTACGACCATTGGCATTTGATACTAGCAAATTGCAAAAGATTGCGAATCCCTAATGCAAATGTACAACAGTGTCACAAATTGCATGCCTCATGAATATTCATGAGGCACTCGCAATTTGTGACCCTATTGGGAATGGCTGACCATCCCAGGTATGGTGGCCTGCTGGTCTCAGCAGACCTCCATGTCTGGTACCTTTTCTAAATAAAGCAGTTTTCTTTTTTACATGCAGCCCATTTTCCTTAAAGGAAACGGAATGCATTTAAAAAAAGAAAAATGAAACGTTTTTGTTTCATCATTTAAGGGCAGGTAGTGCTCCTTGGAACCACTGCCTTTCCCTAAAAAATATTTTCCCCTGCATTCACAAAGGGGAAGGGGGCCCCCTTCCCTTTTGCGAGTGCTCTACCACCCTCTTGAAGAGGACAGTAAATTGCCTAAATGTTTTGCAACCGCAACTGCAGTCACAACAAATTCTTACATAGGGTAGCAAGTAGTTATTAGGAAGTGACGCCCTTGGGATGCCCCTTCCAAATAGCGAGTCGCAAATCTTATATAGCGAGTCACAAATATATTGCAGCTTGCTAAATAGGGTTTGGCCCATTGGTATTTGTGCATGCACAAATGGGTCGCTAACCTGTTTGCACATGCAAAAACGGGTCATACATCTGGCCCTAAGTATTTGGGGTCTAAAAGTGCCACCTTTTATACCCAGTGCTAACTTTTCACTGGCAAATGGTATCCCCTTTGCCCTGTACAAGGAGGATCCAGATATATGGGCAGAACATCTCACCAAGGTTTTTAAAGATATAGTCCGGTTAGGGGTTATACCTGAATCTTGGAGAGGGTCCCAAATATCCCCCATTTTTAAAAAGGGAGATAGGGCCCTCCCTGAGAACTACAGTTTAATAACCCTACCGGACAGTGATGCAAAATTGTTTGCAGGGATTTTGTTGACGAGCTTACCTGACTGGGCAAAATACAACAACATTCTCCCACCTAACCAACCCGGTTTTATTAAAGGCCTAGGAGCATCTACTAACATCTTAGCCCACTCTGTTTTAATCGACAAGGCAATTAAAAAAAAAACAACCATTGAACGTATGCTTTGTCGACTTTAAATCGGCTTTTGATTGTGTGGATAGAGAACTATTAAGGGAAAAGCTACAAAGTAAAGGTATTCCACCCTTACTATTGCACCTGATTCGCCTTTTGCATTTACACACCTGGGTCAGAGTGCGCATCGGGATGGGCAGTCACTCACCAATAAAATACCTACGACAGGCGGACTAAAGCAAGGGTGTGTATTGGCTCCTTTATTATTTAACATGTTCTTAGCTGACCTGACGGAGGCCTTGAATGATACAAATGCTCATCCACCAAAGATTGCAAACAAACATATATCAAATCTTCTCTATGCAGACAATGTTATTCTTCTAAGTAATACAAAGGTGGGCTTACAACGCTTAATAACGCGCACATTTGAGTACACAATAGAAAATAGGATGGTAATAAATGAAACAAAATCCAAAGTTATGGTCATTACTAAAAACTTTAGACAGAAACACAATTCCAAATGGTTTTTGGGAAAGCAGCACTTGGAACAAGTAGAAACCTACAGATATCTTGGTGTCATATTCAACGACAATGGAAATTTTATCCCTCAGAAACTTGATATCAATAGGAAAGCAAATGCTTTAACAGCTGCATTTAGGACCATCCAAAAATCAACTAGCGACCTAACATACCGACCTTTCCTTAAGGTGATATCTGCCAAATTGTTACCCTCACTAACATATGGCAGTGAGGCTCTAAATGGAAAATACGCTGTTATCATCAACAATGCTATTTCAAAAACTTTTAGATCCCTTTTTCATCTCCCTAATAATGCTTTGCAAGCTCAGATTAGGCTTGAATTTAGTTTGAACAATCAGCTCCATGTACGAAAAGGCCATGCAATCAAAGTTTGGAATAGAGTGAAAAATGACCAAAACAATTTAATGTCCCAGTTACTGTGGAAAGACAATAAAGGAAATAACAAATCATTTGCCTGGAAATATCTGGACACAGCTCTGGATGAATTTGAGCTTAGGAAGATCTGGGGCTCCACCCGAACCCAGGAATCATTTAAGAAAACTGTTAATAAAACATCTGATTACCTATCATTAATAAGCGACAAGGCCATCCTAGTCAAAAGAAAACATGCATGGTCCATAATAGGCGGCTTCTCAAAAAAGATGGTTCAGCAATATCTAGACACAGCATGGTCATTGAAAAGTAAACATAATTTTATTAAAGCAAGATTTGGAGTATGGCTGGGCCAATCCCATGCACCACCGTGGAAGAAACTCGAAGGCAACACATTGTGTAAGCTTTGTAAATTGGTGAGGAAAATATTATCCATCTCTTGTGTCTCGGTCCTGAACTAAAAAAAGAAAGACTAATTATATTAAAAAGACTATTTAACAAAAGAGGGATAAGGACCTGCAGACAGGCATTGATTTGTTGTCTCTGTACAGATGATATACTCATTAATTCTGCTTTGACAACATTTTTAACAAAAGTATGGGAAAAATTAGAACTGCATGAAATTGTAAACTAAGAATGATTACTTTTCTTTTAAAGTCTTAAACACATGAATTTTATTACAACCATTTTGTACTAAAGATGTATATAATTTTAGGGACTTATTGCTATTCAAAATGTACATAATGGAGTATTTTATGAATTCTGCTTTTTGTAATGATTTTAACTAATCAAACAATAAAGGTAATTTACAATTTACAATGGCAAATGCACCCTTTGTCTTCCCTTCCTCCTTCTTTAGCCTATCTCCAAAATATCTACGGAAACAAAAGCAAGGGCAGGGTTAATACCGGCAAATGTCAGCTATGTCCTTATAATCGTATAAAATACAGATATTTTCAGCTATTTTACTCACAGAATATAGAAAGCTACCAGAAAAAATAACCGTCCAAATATTTGGAATTGAAAATACAACACAGGAAAAAACAACACTAACGACACACGTTCAAGGCTATTCATAATGAAACATTCATGGACTGGTTCATTATAAGCCCACAAGTAGAAGACTTGGCAACTGAATTAATGAAACATTTCCCTGTAACATTTGAAATAATTTATAACAATGGATTAATCAAAGACATTATACAAGATATTTTTCTCTGAATAATACAATGTACATACTTTGGATATTTGGATATTTGGAGGGGTATTTGTAGAGCGCGGCGTTCGCTCCGGAGGGAGCATCATGGCGCTGGAAAATCCTGAAGGCCCGGTCAGGCGGAAGGCACGGGGGGGTCTATATGGCGGCTCTGGTCCAGTCGTCGGGGAGGTTGAAAATCCAGGTTTTTAGGAGCTTCCTGAAAGGCTTCTCTAAGGTCTGCTGTCTCAGGTGTTTAGGCATGCTGTTCCACGCCTTGATGGCCAGAGAACTTAAAGTTTTTCCGCCTTTGGACTTTAAGTTGTATCTGGCGGAGGATATGAGATTGTCTTGGGCAGAACGAAGGGAGCGAGTCGGGCAGTAGTGTGGGAAGCGTCTGGTGATGTATTTGGGATCAGTGTTGTTATAGGCCTGAAAGGCCACAGTGAGTATTTTGAAAAGTATTCTTTTATGAAGGGGTAGCCAGTGCAGGGTTTTTAGGGCAGTAGAGATTGAGGATTTGCGTGGTAATTTCAGGACCAGGCGGGCGGCAGTATGGAGGACGCTTTGTAGTTTGGTCAGAGTGGATTTTTTGGACCCAGCCAGGAGGGCGTTGCAGTAGTCAACGTGCGAGATAATGAGAGCTGTGGTTACAGTTTTCCTGGCCTCCAGGGGGAGAGAGTCAAAGAACTTTCTAAGGGATTTAATTATGCCAAAGCATCTGCCGGCTACGGTCCTGGCATGCTGGTCAAATGATAGATCGGAGTCAAAAAGTACACCGAGGTTTCTAGCGGTGGTGAGGGTCTGGGGCGGAGCAACAGAGTTATCCGGCCACCATAGGGCTGGACAGAAGGAGGTGTTCTTTGGTGGGGAGGATCTCAGTTTTGTTGGAGTTGCAACGAAGATGGTTAGAGTCCATCCACTGGAAGACCGCAGTTAAGCAGTTTTTAAGGTTGAGCTCAGCTTTGTTTGAGTTGTCCTCAAGTGGTACTATCAACTGAGTATCATCGGCATACGATGTGACTGGGATGCCGAATGATTCAATCAGGGCGAGCAGTGGAATAAGGTAGACATTAAAGAGCAGGGGACTTAGGATGGATCCTTGGGGGACTCCAGAAGAGAAATTTTTCTCCTTAGATAAAAAGGGGCCAAGGGCGACCGTTTGTGACCTGTCGCTGAGGAATGATCTTATCCATGATAAGGCTGTCTCTGATCAGAATAGAGTAGGATATGGTGTCGAACGCTGCCGTGAGGTCGAGGAGAATTAGAATGGCTTTTTTCCTCTGGTCTTGCAGCGTTTTGATTGTATCAGTTAGTTCTATGAGAGCAGTTTCCGTTGAGTGTTTGGGGCGGAAGCCAGATTGTTGGGTGTGAAGTATGGAATGGGTTTCGAGGTAGGTTTTGAGCTCTTTGTAAACTAGTTGTTCAGTTATTTTTCCTAGAGCGGGGAGAAGGGAGATTGGGCGCAGATTGTTCAAGTCCACTGGGGATTTGTTAATCTTCTTCATCAGCGGTTTGACAACACCCTTTTTCCATATGCGAGGGACTGATCCAGAGCTGAGGGACAAGTTGACTAGGTCATTAACGGAGGGGTTTATCACATCTATGATTTGATGGAGAATCTTGGAGGGCAGGGGTCGGAAGGGGAACCAGATTTGCACGATAGAATGGCTTCTCTGGTTTGAGCCAGGGAGACAGGGGTGAAGTTCTTAGGGCTACCAACTGGAGAGTTAGGAAGAACCGTGGAAGGGGGCACTTAATTGGCAAGTGGAGGGGGGAAATTCCTCTGGATGGAAGCGATTTTATCATCGAAATAATCTGAGATTTTGTCGCATAGGTCTTGGGAAGGGGGGATTTCGGGTTGGAGGGCCTTGGGCTGAGTAAAGGTTTTTACGATAGAGAACAAAGTTTTTTGTTTCTGCCTAGCTTCGTTGATGGCTTTTACATAGAAGATCCTTTTGGCCGATTTTATGTTAGAGAGATCATTTTTCCTCTGTTGGATGTAGGCAAGGCGATCATCATTGTCATAATTGTGGCGCCATTTGCGCTCTGCTTTCCTACATAGTAGGTGAGCGGTCGCTAATTCAGGGGTAAACCAGGGGGCGTTGTTTTTTGTTTTCTTCTGGGTTCTGCCGGGACGATTAATGGGGTTCCAGCTCTTAATTTCTTGTGTAATCCAATTGTGGAAAATATCCGCATCCCTTTCTATGTTGCCAGATAGGACGGGGGATTGGGGTTGCAGGATGGGGTTGAGTGTAAGGTTTTCCTGGACGGTTTTCCAATTGACCGAGTTATCACGATGAGGATTGGATTTATTGGTAGTACGAGGGCGGCTGATTGAAATGTGGAATGGGATCAGGCTGTGATCAGTCCATATCTGAGGGAGAGGGGGAAGGGTAGTGAGAAAGGGAAAATTAGTGCAGACACCATCAAGAGTGTGTCCGAGTAAATGGGTGGGCGAGTTGACACTTTGTTGAAAATGGAAAATTTCAAGTGTTTGAAGGAAGTTATTGGTATGTGAGTCAGTAGAGGACTCAAGGTGCAGGTTGAAATCTCCAAGAAGAGTAAAGTGTGGATAGCGAAGTAGGAAGTGTCCAAGAGCGTCGCTGAGGGAATCAAGAAATTTGGAGGCATTACCGGGAGGGCGGTAGATCAGACCGCCTGAGAACGAGAGGGATTGACTGAGTTTGATGGAAAAACCGATGCCTTCTGTGTCCGTAAGGGGGTCTAAACTGAACGTATGACAGTTGAAGGAGTTTTTAAGAATAATAGCAACTCCTCCGCCTCTGCCCTTCGGTCTGTCTTGTCTATGAATGGAATAGCCCTGAGGTAGGGCAACGGCTATATCTGGGTTGCTGTCTTCTGTGAGCCAGGTTTCTGTGATCAGGAGACAGTCTAGATCGGAGTCTAGGATGAGGTCGTGAATATCTTGGCTATGTTTGCCCATAGACCGAGCGTTAATCAGACCACCTTTGAAGGGTGGTTGGGTGTCCTTGGGGATGGGTGGGGAGGGGGATTTGCGAGCTGGAGCGATGGTTAGTGACCAGCGGCATAGAATGCAACAAGCCGACCCTAATACCTTAGATAGGTCAAGTTTGCAAGGGCAGTCAAGGTTACCTCGCAGAAGGTGGAGAGCGTCAGAGGAGTACCTGAGAGATGAGGCGATTGGGGCAGAGTCTCCTGCGCCTGTCGCGGTCTTGGCGCGGACGGGCGCAGACGGGCTTGCCTTAAGCGCGCCTTCGACGCGCAAACGGCGCTCCCGCTGCGCTCGTCCGCTGAGCTTCCTATGCATGCACATATCTAGAGGAGGGGGGCGTGGCCTCAGGGGGCGTGGTCGGCAAGCACGCCTGCGATGATGGCGGCCGCTGTCTGAAGGGCGTCGCAGCGTTCAAATCGGCTGTGCGCAAAGGGGAATGCTTTGTGGCAAGGAGCCTTAAAATGCACGAGTAAGTGACACAACACAAGTTAAAAATGATGCCAAAATGCAATTTTGTTCGAACCTCCAGTACCCGGCTTCCGCCTCAGGCCTGGGATTAGGAAATCTGCAAGACGCTTGAAGTTAGCGTTATTTATAGGTTGGGCGGGGGGGCGTGGCTTCAGGGGGCGTGGTCGGCAAGCACGCCTGCGATGATGGCGGCCGCTGTCTGAAGGGTGTCACAGCGTTAAAATCGGCTGTGCGCAAAGGGGAATGCTTTGTGGCAAGGAGCCTTAAAAAACACGAGTAAGTGACACAACACAAGTTAAAAATGATGCCAAAATGCAATTTTGTTCGTACCTCCAGTACCCGGCTTCCGCCTCAGGCCTGGGATTAGGAAATCTGCAAGACGCTTGAAGTCAGCGTTATTTATAGGTTGGGCGGGGGGACGTGGCCTCAGGGGGCGTGGTCGGCAAGCACGCCTGCGATGATGGCGGCCGCTGTCTGAAGGGCGTCACAGTGTTCAAATCGGCTGTGCGCAAAGGGGAATGCTTTGTGGCAAGGAGCCTTAAAATACACGAGTAAGTGACACAACACAAGTTAAAAATGATGCCAAAATGCAATTTTGTTCGTACCTCCAGTACCCGGCTTCCGCCTCAGGCCTGGGATTAGGAAATCTTTATATTTACTATATACTTTATATTTAACAACATGTTTCTTCCTGCTACTCTCTCTCTCTCTCTCTCTCTCTCTCTCGACATATATATATATACAATTTAAATGTTTGTTCAATCATATATATATTCACTGAAAAAACCATAGGTTTCACACCAGTTATAGTTAGCTGGAAATTTTACTGATATAAAACCATTGAAATTCCCACGTTATAGTTAGTCGGACTCACTATAACTTGCGCGTACAATGCACTGCTGATGACATCACATATTACATCACTCATGACATGGTCAGTGACATCACTCATGACATCACTGATGACACCATCCTTGTGACACAGTGACAGACCTCCTCTCAGTGTAAAGTAACCCTTGAGACACATATTCAAAAATAGAAACTGAAATTTTAAAAAAATGGACATACCTATATCAGTTACAACAAGCAATTCTGTACTTCCACTATCTATATACACATCCACTCATTCACCAACAGTTCTATATAGTCACTCATACATATACTCACTCATCATATGAAGAGATACACCTATACATCCTGTTACACACCGACATTCATCCAAAAGTTACTCACACACATATTCACTCGTGCAAATAAACTATTGAACAACCATTTATTTGAATATAGAGTTATACACACACTTCCACCTTACTTCTATTGAAAATTACACATATTTATTCTCTTAAACAATCACTTATACAAACACATACTTATTTAAACAGGAAATCTTACAATCTCTTACTCTCACATATACTCACTTATATACATCAATATTCATATATACTAGATTAAAACATATGTAGTTACTGATAAAGACACTAGTGAGACAGTCATTCACTCACTAACAAACACATATAGACACTCATCCACCCATACAGTCCTGTACATATGCTGTCTTCAAAACACATACAAACAAAGAGTCAGTCACTCATGCATCTATGTGCTAAGTAATACCCCCACCAAACCATATAGACACTCATACTGATACTAATAAAAATATCAAATAACCCATATACATACGCATGTAGCTACTTATCAACACATGTAGCCACTTATACACAAAGTGAAACACTAATATATGTATTTAAATATTTAAACATAACTCACTAATATTTATTTTTCAGAAAGACACATATTCACTGGATGTTGTCATCAGTGATGTCATGAGTGATGTCACTGACCATGTCATGAGTGATGTAATATGTGATGCCATCAGCAGTGCATTGCACGCGCAAGTTATAGTGAGTCCGACTAACTATAACGTGGGAATTTCAATGGTTTTATATCAGTAAAATTTCCAGCTAACTATAACTGGTGTGAAACCTATGGTTTTTTCAGTGAATTTAATAGGTTTTTTAAATGCTAATTCCTAACTATAACCGGTGTGAAACCTATGGTTTTTTCAGTGAATTTCATAGGTTTTTTAAATGCTAATTCCTAACTATAACTGGTGTGAAACCTATGGTTTTTTCAGTGAATTTCATAGGTTTTGTTAATGCTAATTCCTAACTATAAGTTTCACTTTATAAATAAGACTGTTAGCACTCTAGTTGTTCTTTTTAACACTCTGGTACATTCTGTCATTGGGCTACAGTTGGGCTACATCTAGTTGAAATTTGGGCTACATTTACAATTTTTGGTCTCTGGTGGCCATCTTTGGGCTACATTGGGCTACTTTGGGCTACATTTGGGCTACATTTTGGCTCTAACATATATTAAGCCCAATGTAGCACAATACATATTTTTCTAAAGTTAATTTTTTTACAAACCACTTCAGAATAGGGCTACCTGTCCCTACAATTATCCCATTTTTTATTTTTTATTTTTGGGGGGAGCGCTCCCGGAGCGCGCCCCGGGGAGCGCCCCGAAAAGCGTATTTCTGAAAAGCGCCCCGGGGCGCACTCCGGGGAGCGTCCCGTGAGCGCCAATATCGCAAACGAAAACATGATCGTGACGTATCGCGTAGCCGCGACCGCGTGATACGCACGGCGTAAGCGCACCCGGAAGTACTCGAGCGAATACGATCGCACAACGTAAACTTCCGACGCGCTTACGCTGCGCGACCCGGGGCGCGCCCCCGGGCGCGTAGCGTAAGCGCGTCGGGTCATGTGAGCAGAAAATAACACTTTTCATTGGTTCATAACAGTTTTAGTTTCATAATGATGAAGCCCCTGGTCTTGTGACCTGAAAATAACACTTCTCATTGGTTCAGGACAGTTTTTTTTTCTAAATGATGAAAGACCCCACCTTTTTTCCTTATTCTGACTTTGTCCTTTGACTGAGGAAGACCTGTTTGTTGCTCTCTCTACTTTTTTGCTCCAAATAATGGCTTCAGTAGTAGCATCAGCTGGTGCATCTGCCCCACCACCACCACCACAACCACCAAGAGGACCAGCTCCAAATTATATTGGTGGTCAAGAACAGGAGGAGGAGGAAGAGGAAGAGGAGGAGGGGAGAAGAAGATGGCTGCCAGAAGAAAATACACCTTACAAACCCAAACCACACATTGTATGGCAGTTTTTTTCAATCCCAGAGAAGAAAAAAAAGGTGAATGCGCCCAAGGTGACTTGCCTCATCTGCAATGATGAACTTTCACGGGGCAACCCAAACAAAAAATATTCTTTTGGTAACTATACCATGATTCGGCACATGACCAGAAAGCACCCAAACAACTACTCTCGTGCAGAGTTCAGGGAACTGGCCAGTAACCTCCCCCAGTCATCAAGGACCCCCTCCCAAAGAAACCAACCCACTTCATCAGAACCAGAAACATCCGAGGTGATGCCTTGCATTCAGCCGAGATTTGCTGATTTTAAAATCACTTGTTCTGCATGTGGCAAGCTTATCGCCTATGGCGAAAAAAGCGTTAAGCTCATCGTCCTTGCAGGTGATAATCACAAGTGCCCCAAAAAGAAGTAATTTTTGGGGTTTTTTGTTTTTTTGCTCCAGTTGAGCCAGTTTCAATTCCCTTTTTTTGTTTCTCCCCCTAAAAAAATACAAAAAAAATATAAAACTGTTTTGAAAAGCCAAAAAAAGTTCAAAAAGTTCAAAAAACAAAAAAAAAATATAAAACAACAAAAAGAAGAAAAAAAAAAGTTCTTTTTAGAACTACCTCCAATTTCTAAATCAAAACTTCATTTTTTAAAAACTCTGTCACCTTTTTTCCTCATAGTACGCTCCCAGGGCCGCTCCCCGGTGCGCGCACCGGGCGCTTCCCCCGCGCAAAACGAAAAAAAAAAATATTTTAAATGCCCCGCGGGGCCCTTTTATAGCCCCCACATCAAACCTAGGGGGTCAAAGGGGTCTATCCCTGACGCCTTATGGTCATTTCCCCCTTTGTTTTAGCCACCTCTTATGTCTCGATTTTACCGAGACACAAGATGGCGGCCGCTCTGGACTGCTTCGAATGTTTACAGACACCCGAGAGCCAATCAGCTTTCCATGCGCACCTCGCGTCACGCGCCCGGAGCGCTCCCCGGTGCGCGCACCGGTGCGCTGCTATAGATATATATATTTTTTGGAACCTAAATTACTCAAAATCCACTGCAGCACATATCTTGAGACATAGCAAAGGCACATCAGGCTACCAATCCCTACAATTTTGCCAAATTTGGTGGAAATCCATTCAGCCGTTCGGGTTAAAAGTGAAATCGACCGCCCTATGGAAATTAACATGGGGAAAACACGTTTTGGGACCCCCCTTTTATCTCGGCCCCCGCTTGACGTATCCCCCCCAAACTTTCAAAGAAGGACCGGAGCTCGACGAGGCCATTTTCAGGAAATTTTCAGGCAGATTCGTCAACCGGTGCCAAAGTTATTCCAAATAGAATTTTGAGATTTAACATTGAAAAAAATCCTAACTATAACTACCTACTGGCGACCGCCAGTAGGTAATATATATATATATATATATATTTATATATATATATATATATATATATACATATGATCACTGCCACAGACAGCCAGCCGAAATGAATCATTTGGACCTTGATATGTTGAAATAAACACTTTATTCATCTAATCGGAGTCTGTGCCTGTGTGTTCCTCCAGCGTGGCTGAACCTTGGGATTTTTATTTGGATATATATTTATACCCGTAGGTTTCACACTTTATAGTTAGCTGGAAATTTCACTTATACAAAACCCTTGAAATTCCCCTGTTATAGTTAGTCAGTGATGTAATTTGAGTTGTCATGAGTGATGTCATGAGTGATGTCACTGACCATGTCATGAGTGATGTAATATGTGACGTCATCAGCAGTGCATTGCGGGTGCGTGAGTTATAGTTTGCTGAACTAACTATAACGGGGGAATTTCAATGGTTTTGTATGAGTGAAATGTCCAGCTAACTATAACATGTGTGAAACGTACGTTTTTTTCAGTGAATTTCTAAGGTTTTTTAAATGCTAATTCCTAACTATAACGTGGCTGAATCCTATAGTTTTTTCTGTGAATTTCCAAGGTTTTTTAAATGCAAATTCCTAACTATAAAGTGGCTGAAACCTATGGTTTTTTCAGTGAATTTCAAAGGTTTTGTAAATGATAATTTTTAAATGTATTAATTGTTATATTTTTTATACTGATTTACTACATTGTTTTAAAGTATTTATTTTTAGATATTTAATTTTTGAAATTATGTTACATATTTTTAATATAAATTGAAAAAAAATGTTTAAAAAAAATTGAAATTGTAATATTTTTTTTATTTTATATATTTTTTAATGTATATACATTTTATATAGCAAGCAATGATGCCCTATGGAAGGAAATTCAAGTTACTGGTAAGTACGGTGAGAATTACTTTTCAGGATCAGTACTGTGCTGAAAGATGTAGCACTGAGGTATCTCCTGATAACAGGTGAGTAAATTGGAATTCATAGTAGGGCTGATTTTAGACGAATTTTTTAAAGTTCCAAAACTCCACACTTAGAAGAATTTCCAAGTGAAACCAGTCAATGTTAGCCTATTGAAGGAAATTCAAGTTACTGTAAGTATGGTTAGAATTACTTCTCAGGATCAGCACTGGGCTCAAAGATGCAGCACTGACGTCTCTCATGATAACAGGTGAGTAAATCAGAATTCCTTTTTTCGGCTGATTTTAGAGGAATATTTTGCTCAATAGTGAAGGAAGGGGGAGGGGCCTGAGGTGACATGTGTGCAAATATGACCTGTGGCGCGTTTTAAGTTGGGGAATTAATTCCTCTTCAATTCTGAGGTCCCCTGTGGGCCAACTAGCCCACCAGGTACCTCCAGTATGCGCCAAGGAGCTGCGTTGTAGAGAGGTGTTCAGAGGCCACGCCCCCTTTTTACAACACTCTACAACGCAGCTCCGTGGCACTTACTAGAGGTACCTGTTGGGCTAGTTGGCCCCTAGGGGACCTCTGGATTGAAGAGGAATTAATTCCCCAACTTAAAACGCGCCACAGGGCGTGTTTGCACACATATCACCTCAAGCCCTGACCCCTACCTGCACCACTGTGCAAACGCGCACCGTAGCGCGTTCTAAGTTGGGGGATTAAGTCCCCTTGCATACTGGGTGTCCCTGGGGGCCAACTAGCCCACCAGGAACCTCCAGTATGTGCCAGGGGGCTGCGTTGCAGGGAGGTGTAAAAAGGGGCGTGGTCTCATTACACCTCTCTGCAATGCAGCCCACTGACACGTTTCCAGAGGGGGTACTAAATCCCCTTGAATACTGGGGGTCTCTGGGGGCCAACTAGCACACCAGGAACCTCCAGTATGCGCCAGGGGGCTGCGTTGCAGAGAGACATAATGAGGCCATGCCCCATTTTACACCTTTCCGCAACGCAGCCCCCTGGCGCATACTGGAGGTTCCTGGTGGGCTACTTGGCCCCAGGGACCCCCAGTATTCAAGGGGAATTACTTCCCCCTCTGCAAATGTGCCAGGGGGTGCGTTTGCAGAGTGGTGCAGGGATGGGGCGTGGCCTCCTCCCCAATCCCGTTTTTTTTGTTTGTTTATAAGAAGGGGGGCTGTGTAGCCCCCTTCTTTTCCTTTTTTGGGACCTGGGGACCCCATCCCCCAGGGCCTCACCCCCTAAAAGTATTTTTAATTTTTTTTTTACGGGAAGGGGGCTGCGTGGCCCCCTCCCATGACTAATCAAGGTCCAGGGACCCCATTCACCAGGGCATGCCACATTTTAATTTTATTTTTAAGGAGGGGGGCTGTATAGCCCCCTCCTCAGGCCACTTAAGGCCCCGGGATCCCATCCCCTGGGCCGGCCTACATCTTTGTTTTATTTCTTTTTATTATTTGGGGAGGGGGGCCGTGTGGCCCCCCTCCAGGGCCACTTCTGGCACCAGGGACATCATCCCCTAGGGCCTTGGCCTCCTCATTGGGGGCCGTGGGGGGGGTCCCCAATCACCCCACGGTCCCTGCGGGTGCCGGCATTGCTTTTCTGCTTGGGGAGGAGCTAACATGCTGCTCCCAATGCAGAAAATCAATCCGCTTTGACTTTTGAAAGAGAGAGCAGGTTTCTTTCAAAAACCAAAGCACTTTGCTATGGTAGGGTGGGAGCCGCGAGGCTCCCGCCCTACCATAGCAAACAGCAGTGTCCCGGGGCAGGCACCCCAGGACACTGCAGGAGCTGGCCCTGTGGGGTGGCGGTCCCCAGGGCCATCAAGGGCTCCAGGAGGGGGGCCACGGCCCCCCACCCAACAGTTAAAAACATCGGGGTGTTGGTCCCCGGGGATGGGGGGGTTCGTCACGGGCCCCCCTATTTGGAAAATTAGTGCCCCGGGGAGGTGGTGGTCCCTGGGGTGTGTGGGTGGCATGAGCCCCCAACACAGGTTTTTTTTTTTTAAAAGAAGCCCAGGGGTTGGCGGTCCTTAGGGCTAGGGGGCCCCTCTGGGCCCAACATTATTACAAATAAAAAAAGCCCCGGGGTGGCGGTCCCCGGGGTTTGTGGGCCTCAGAGCCCCCCACCCTATTAAAATAAGCCCCAGGGGGGTGGCGGTCCCCGGGGGCCCCTCTGGGCTCCCCTTTACAAAGAGTCCATTGCCTCCGGGGCTTTACTAAATTATGGGTGGGGGCTCTGAGTCCCCCCAGCCCCTGGGACCACCACCCCATAGGGCTTATTTTAATAGGGTGGAGTGGCTCTGAGGCCTCCCAGCCCTGGGGACCGCCACCCCCTGGGCTTCTTTTATTTTTAATAATGATGTTTCTACCCTGCCCCCTGTTCGCATTTTTCGCGTTTCTTTTTCTGTTTTCTTGTGCCTCGGTTCTACCGAGGCACAAGATGGCTGCCAACACTTCCTTGTTTGGAGAGTTGACAGCCAATTAGCATAAAGCTCGTGCTCTGGAAGTTACACGTACTGTACGTGTACCGTACTTCGTCTATAGATATATCTATGATTTTGCTTTTGATTTTATCAGGAACTACTGATCGGATTAACACCATTTGACAAAAAGCGTAATCTGCAAACCAAACTCTACCGTTTTGCCAAATTTGGTGTAATTCGATCAGCAGTTCGGGCTGTAGCCGTATCTAAAGGTCCATATGGAAAATTGCATGGGGAAAACACGCTTTGGGACCCCCCTTTTTTTCTCGGCCCCCGCTTGACGAATCGCCCCCAAACTTTCAGGGAAGGAGCGGAATGGAGCGCCCCATCTTTGAGAATTTCGGAATATTCGTCTTCCGGCGCCAAAGTTATTCCAAATAGAATCTTGCGGATTTCCTATGGAAACTAGGTCCTAACTATAACTACCTACTGGCGACCGCCAGTAGATAATATATATATATATATATATATATATATATATATATATATATATATATATATATATATATATATATATATATATATATATATATATATATATATATATACACATGTATATATGCACCATAAAAATAAATAAAATATGTTTCAAAACGTTCTCATAAGTCTACTTCATAATCTCCAACTTACTTATTGCAGCAAATATAATAACTTACTACTCTACACAAAACAACACTACACATGTCAAACACACAACACATTACTCCACACCCAACAACATGTCACTAAAACACACCATATTCATACAACATTCCACATACTTGTAATATACAAACCATACTTCCACATCACACAACTAATCCTAAATCCACACACCATGAAGCCATTATCAATTCAATGTGAGGTAAATAATTCTGATCCTACATTGGGTCATTATTTATTTTCAATTCTGTAGGCTTCGCTGTTGTGTATCCTGTATGGAATCATTATTTGTAATGCTGCCTGAGTTCATTACACAACTGAAGTGGACACTCTGCCCCAGCTCTGCGGGCATGTCACTAGAGCATCTAGCTTGTGTAACTCAATCAAAACCAACTAATCTTTCACAGGTGCACCCCACATCAAACCGACTGTACAGTAGCCATCTTGGAGTGCCGGAGATATATCTGACTCTGCCAGCCCTAGGATCTGTAAGATATTTTCCGAACAAGTTGCTGACTCTGTTCCTGCCAGTGGTGCACCTGTTTAGTGTGTTTCTTTGAACGGTGTAAAGTGCTTTTGCTATTCTCTGCTTCCAAATATTGATAGAAATGCATGCAGTAGATGGTGCATGAGTTGGCTGCCATGCTTCTTTCATACAGACGATTTCCATTCATGTATCTATTGCTTGTTTAATGTCTGCTCCTAAGTAACATAAAACAACTATAAAAAAAACAACTATGAGTTGTGGCCAAAATGTGATGATTTATCTACCTGGCTATCAAAAGGGCATCTGACATAAGATTGACTTTTCTCAGACAATATCAGTCTTTCAGAGATGAGATCGACATGTACCAGACTCAGCTCCAAAACTATTTGGACATAATTAGACCAAAGATTGGTAGCTTTAGAAGTGAGGAAGTAGGCAGAGCACCTTTTACTTTTGCTCTGATGGAAGCTAACTAGCCAAAGATCAAGATGGTCACTCCGTAATCTTTTCAGCTATGGGGAGAATAACTGAGGCCATGGATCGAATCCCTGAGGGTGGTGGTGCTGGAAAACTGATTGGAGGAAAAGTTAAATAAATTAGATTGATGAGACAAAAGACATGGTGTAAACCAAGCCAGAGGGCAAATATTTGAACTTATAAAGACCCCTCCTTTGCGGCTTTCTTCTTAATATCAAGCTAAAAATATGACTGGTGAATACATAAAGAGGACATTTGGTAATAGTTGCTAATTCTCTGAACTCACCGGAAGCAAACGGCATACAGACCAACCTGGGATGAGACACTGGGGGTAAATGGAGGACCAGTTGCAGACAATACTGGTGATGTTGTGCCTGATCAGAGAGACATAGATGAGTGCAGAATGGGGGAGCGAATGCGAGGGCGGATTCACGTCGCTGTGAAATAGACATTATTGAGCAGATGTGTGGCCAGATGATGGTACAAGAGGTCAAGGTGAATGGTGGAAAACATGTGCTTAGGACCAGACTGGCACTAGTATTGTTGGTATAGTAGTGCCGCAGATGTAAAACAAAGTAGCTCTAGATTGCACTGCTCCAGTTGGAAAAGTATAAGCTGATTGAGGGTCCTGCATACCGAGAGCAGACATTGGCTGAGCATATTGTGATAATCTACCCTCTTCACCACGGCACAATCAAGATTCACCAGTAGTCAATTAATTCAATTCAATTCAATTCAAAAATCTTTATTCGATTGTAAGTATTACAATCATAAAAGTACAATTCATGAGTACACATTTAAAAAACAATCCAAACAGTTCATTTCATATAACATGTAAGAGACACAGTATACAGTACAAAGGAAAAGAGAGTACAGCGGGCACTATAAGCAAGAGCAGTGTTTAGTTAAAAACATAAATTACTATATTGTTTAAAAAGTACCTAAAACATACGCAGCATGATTATCCATCCATACTTTTCCTAAAACAGATGGCTTTTTTAAAAAAGTTACAGACAGATAAAGTACAGTCGCAATTCAGTAGTTGGAGGTAGTAGAGTGCGGGTTTGATTTGTACAAAATTCAATTTTTTAAGACACGGTATGAGATATAGTTTCCGTGGGGTGGAATAATACGGGCAGATAAAAAGAAAGTGTGCCAGATCTTGAGGAGACTTTCCGTCGCAGCCACAAGCTGGCAACACTTCACCGCGTTTAGCCCCACTTGGTACCGCCAGTAGGAGATGATATAGATCAAAACGGAACCTTGTTAACAAAAAACGTTCATAGCTGGTCATAGGCCATGTCAAATAAGTTTCCATTTGTGGACAGGTTTTGAGTAGTAAGTGTTTCCTAACACTGTCCTTCTGTATCTCGACCTCTTCTCTGTCGGAACATCTTAACAATAATATAGCATTTTTTACCGAGATGACATCGGATTTTGTAATCAAATTGGGAGTATAAAACAAATCAGAACGGCCAATTGCCGTCAGGCATTCCTTTATATACTTCATCCACGGGACTTTGAACCTCCCGTCTAACAGTAAGGCTTCTTTCAATAAGGCATGTGTGAGCGGAATATCTGTGTTAAGCCAACAATTCAGCCAACACAGAACCGGGTTTACTGCTATTCTATCACTTAAATAGGGGACCCCCAGCTCCTCATGTACAGAATAGTTCCCAATACCCCTTGGCAACCTCAGTATCTTTTTCAAGACGTTATTTTCTGTGACCTCTAGGTCTTTTATCTTACAATAGCCCCAGAGCTCGCTTCCATAGCAGGCGACAGCAACACTTTTTGCTTGGTATAATTTGAGCAATGCGGCCGTAGGGCAGTTGCCGATTTTTTTTGCAAAGCCAAGTATGGCCGCATTTACCCGTGTTGTTTCGCCCTTCTTTTTGGACACTGCGGGGCCCCACGATAATTTATGATCTAGGAGGACCCCAAGGTATGAAAAGGTATTAGTAGACGGGATTTTCTCCCCATTTACACTAAAGGTATCAGTTTTCCGGGTGCCCTTTCCTGTTTTCATGACATAGGACTTGGAGTTGTTAATGCTTAGTCCACGGGACTCCATAAATTTAAAGAAGGAATTTAATAATTTCTGTAGACCGATTGCTGTTCTAGATATAAGAACAGCATCGTCTGCATAAAGTAACACAGGCACCCCTTTGCGCTCAACAAAGGGGTAGTCTGCTTCAGTATTTAGAAGAAATACCTCCAATTCGTTAATATACAGGTTAAAGAGGAATGGGGCCAAAATGCATCCTTGTCGAACTCCCCGGTTTATTCTGAATTCGTCCGTTACTTTAAGGTCTTGGGTGTAACGGACGTTTGCTCTTGTATCCGAATGCATATCGGCTAGGAAATTGACAAGATTCCTCTCTACACCCATTCTCAGCAAGGTAGCCCATAGTAAGCTTCTGTCCACACAGTCGAAAGCGGACGACAAGTCCATAAATGCCATGTAGACGGTTCCTTGTCTAGCCAGGGTATATTTACTTAAGATCAAATATAGGTTTAGGCACTGTGTGATAGTCGAATGGCCGGGTCTGAACCCATATTGTATAGACGATAGAATATTATTATCTTTAGCCCATGTGGATAGCCTGTTAAGAATTACCCCCCCCTACCACTTTAGCTACTGAATTTATTAAAGAAATCGGCCTGTAACATAATGGGCTGCTGCGATCACCCTTTTTAAAAACAGGGACTATAGTCGATAGACCCCACGTGTTTGGGCACCCCGTTATCACTGCTGCATTCACTACCGCCGTGAGAACAGGAGCCCAAAAGGAAATATTAGATTTGAACAGGTCCGGTGGTAAACCATCCGGGCCCGGGGCCTTGTTGCTGGTTAGACCCTGGATCCCCCTTACAACCTTATTAACTGGGAAGCATAATGGGTTTACAGATGTTATTAAAAAAGCATTTTCTGCCCGGTGCTCATTACTCTTAAAAATTGTACTAAAGAGAGTCACCCACTCCCCCTCTGAGATATTTGTACCAGGTACTGTGTCATTAGGGTTATCAAACAGGGGTTTGTTGATAATATGCCAGAACTTGCTGCTTTTCCCCAGGACTGAAGGATCAAGGAGGGATTCTATGGTGTTGACCGTGATTTCCTTTTTTCTATCGGCTAATGCCTTCTTATAGGTCAGACAAAGACATTTTATCAGGTCAGAGTCTCTAGGTTTAATTTTTAGGGCATTCTTCAGATCTCTACTTGCCTTTGAGCAGTTGTGGTCAAACCATTTAGAGTTTTTCCCACTTTGCCCTTTTGTTGGAGCTGTTAGCATGGAACCGATTTTTGAAACCAACCCCGCAAACCCGGTCAAAATGTTCGTGGGGGATGAGTCAAAAGATGAACATGCAGATAGCTCTTCCTCACAAGCACTGTTTATTTTGGAATATAAAGTGTCTTGGTTTATCATTGTCCATTTAATGCGGCGTCTGCCATTTATGCAACTCAGCGTGCCTCGTTCGTTACGAGACATTCGTTTTGTGAGTAGGGACCCGCCCAAACTAATAACTAGGGGGTTATGATCGCTATAAACACTACAAAGGATAGTAAATTGCGAGACCCAATGTACAAGATCTGGTGATACTAATATATGATCTATGAAGGATCCCTGCCCGTGTCCTTTGAAGGTTGGGGCGTCAAAAATTTTTGTGTCAGGAACCATAGACATTGCTACAATTAGGTAGTCATATTATAAGGTGCCCCAGTGAACAGGACTCAGGGTATATAAACACAATGCACCTTTACTTGCAGTATAGAGAAGGCAGACTCTCCTGAAATGGTTATTGAGGTCACACAGTCCTTATGATACTTCTCTCTCAATAACTTACAACATGAAAGGAAAGTGAGGACCTGATAGGGTAAGATTGATCAAACCTGTTAAATGAACACTGACAGGTTTCCTCTTAATATGCATGCTTTTCAGAAATGTGCATATCATTTGTAAACAAGAGTGTCCATCCTTAGAAAACTGACTGGTTTCTTAACTTCGACTACACCACACAACCAGGCCTCTGTCTCTGTGTTACAGCCTCATCTGCATCAAACTGTTTTTTTCACAATACAGTTCTCATAGCCTCTGTGCGTAAAAGGGTTTCATTGTTAATCTCAGTATGACAGAAATAGGACTTGTTGGAAGGGTTCTGTTCTCACAGTTGACCACAGTGAAAATTACTCATTCACTCTGTTTCTATGGGATAAGAATGCTCATTATAAGACATTATCTTACATACTCTTAAGGAGTCGTCATATTATAATACCGTCTATGGATCATTTCTGCTCAAGTGTTCTGGCCACAACTTAAACAATTAAAAATTCTGGGATTAATAACCTAACATGATGCACAATCATATCTTTACAACTGACCTCTATATGTTGTCTTTAAAGCTGGAAAGAGGGTTCCCTTTTTAAGAGGCCCTTTTGTGGAACACAAGCTCCCAAACAAGCCAACACGCCTTCAGTAAAATCATCAGTGACCATGAAGAAATATCAGTAGATGGAGGACAGATGTGCACATTAGACACATGGCTCAAGAAATAAAATCAGTTAGATCAAGGGTAGAGTCCATACATTAAGAATAGTCTCTACAGAGTGATGCTAGTTGTAGGTGGAAACAAACAGGAAACTAGGGTGGGGTGCTGAGTTATGGAACAGCAAGTGCAAAATGATGTGCTTAGAACCCTGTCCAAAATGAAATATCTGAATGACATGAAAAAGAAGATATAGTTGTCTTTCTGAGAGACTTTATTCCCGAACTGAGAAACAAGTACTTTATGAAACCTCTCGAATTTCAAAGACCCCACTGACTTCAAACACATAAGCCTCGTAAACCAGATAATACAAGGTCAATAACTGTTGGCCTGCTCCTTCACCAACACACCTGAACAATCCTACAAGCAGCCAGAGGAAAAAAGAGTAATTTGATCTTCGAAGGTGACCAAACCATATCACAGCAGACTACTCCTTCAAAACATGTTTCTTGTGCTAAGACCCAGAATGAACTGATTTATTTGACTCAGCTGTAATCATCACCACTGCGGAAAGGAAACCAGGGAATCTCATTAAACTGACACCCTAGACAACTTTCTCGAACGCAGTATGTCCACAACAATGGAAACTTCTGTTTGAGACTTATCAAAACCCTACAAGGGAAAAACAATTGGAAACAAACTTTACACATCTAGGTACAAACAGACTATGACCTTGATTGTGCATCACAGAAGATCTGACAATTTCATCAAAACTATGACTCTAAGGTATGCTAGGACAATAACAATATTTGCACCAAGCTGTGCTTTACTTCTCAATTACCCCATTTAAGGAGTCCAAATAAGTATACAGATAGTACACCTTGGATAGTTCACATGCCCTCTTACAATTCAGAGACATAACAGTTATTTTCATGGCTAAACATACACACACATCTTGGTTGGCAAATTTCACAGCCAGATAAGCTCCATAAAATGCCGGACTGTCCATCTGTCCTCCCCTTCTGAGCACCTTCAGGCAATGCATTTTACCCTCATTACCTCCCCCACTATCTCCTTTACCGGGATACTGGTCTACAGACCCCCTGGTCCTAGGTCGGCGTTCTGCCTTGAACTCCTTAAGATCCTAGAGCCCTATATCGATGGGCCCAGTTCAACCATATTAGGAGATTTTAACTTCCATTTGGAAAAGTATACTTCCTCTGACACCTCCCATTTGCTGGACGCCCTTTCCTCCTATGGCATGCCGCTGTTAGGGACTGGGCCTACCCATTCAGCTGGCCACACTCTGGATAGAATTTTTAGTAACGATTCCCGCCTCTCCATTGGTACCCCTTTCCCTCTGTCGTGGTCAGATCATTTTGTTGTCCTTTTGGTTTCTCCCCTTCTTCTCCCAGTGGCCCTCAGCCCCATCACATCAAGTGGGTCTTGAGAAGGAACTTTGAGGAGATCACAAATGACTCTCTCACTCCCTATCTGGTCACACTCAAGCCCTCATCTACTGGTGATGTTCACACAGCGGCTCTTGACCTCTCCAATTCCTTGACGGAGGCTGTCAACTCACTTGCCCCTGCCAGGCCCACTATTCTGCCAGGAAACGGCCCTCAGCCCCCTGGTATTCCGAATCCCTTAGGACTCTTAGACAAGGATGCAGAAGGCAGGAAAGGCTTTGGAGGACACATCTTGATCCTATAGAGAGGGATAAGCATAGAACCCTCCTCAAGGACTATAAAGTGGCCATACTTAGAGACAAACAGGCTCACTATTCCAAACTCACGTCCTCTCTTAAATCATCTAGTGATCTATTTAAGATAGTGGATAACCTCTCCCTTATTCAGATGCCTGACCCCATAACAGCTTCACAGGCTCTGTGTGACCAGATCTCCACTTTCTTCCATGAGAAGATCTTGGACATCTACACAGACCTGGAAACCCTCAACTCCAGCTCCCTTTCTGCCTCCTCTCTGACTCTTTCGGATGCCCTAGCCCCTACCCCTTCCCATTCCCTTTCTCAGTTCCCTGCCATCACCTCTACTCATCTGAATTCTCTGCTTGACAAGCTTAAGTCTGGGTCACCTTTGGACCCATGTCAATTAAAGGTCCTCAAAGCATGTAGACAGACTATCCTGCCCCCTTTGATAGATGTTATGAACCTTGCCATTTCAGAGGGGATTTATCCCCTCTCCTGGAAATTGGCCACTGTCAAACCCCTATTGAAAAAATATACCCTGGATCCAGGAATATTATAGAACTTTCGTCCCATTTCTCTTCTCCCTGCCCCCGCCAAACTTTTGGAGACTCATCCTAATCTCCATTTGAGTGCTTTCCTCGACAGTACCAACGCCCTTGACCCCTCACAGCACGGCTTCCAGAGGACCCACAGCACTGAGTCGGCACTTACAGTGGTGGTCGATAGCATCCGTTCTAAGGTTGACACCGTACAGACCACCTTACTGGTGTTACTTGACCTTACGGCGGCTTTCAACACCCTGTCCCCTACTATTCTTGTTAGCCGACTCAGTGAGCTGGGAGTCAAGGGCCCTGCACTCAATCTCCTTGCTTCCTTCCTTGACCAACGGAAGTAAAGGGTTAAGCTAGGCGAGTACATGTCACCCATTAAGGCCGTGAAGTGTGGGGTCCCCCAGGGCTCCTAACTGAGCCCGGTGCTTTTTAACGTCTATGTCGCCCCTCTCGCCAGGCTTATAAGATCCTTTTGGTTGGAAGTTCTCTCCGACAACACGCAGATTATGGCCTCCATCTCTCAATCTGCGAGCATAACTGCGCATAACTTCAAAAACTGTATGGAGGCGGTCGCCGGATGGATGGTCAAGAACTTCCTTAAGTTGAATGGGGAGAAAACGGAGGTCCTCATTTTTGGGGGCAAAAGTGAGACCTGGTCCATGGACTGGTGGCCGTCGGTCCTTGGGGCCTGCCCTCTGCCGACCTCTTCTGCCCGCAACCTTGGGGTCATATTGGACACCTCCCTCTCCCTAGACAAGCAGGTCAGTAGGACTGTGTCCACCTGTTGCAATGCCCTGAGTATTTTAAGAAAAATCACTCACTATCTTTCACCCGAGGCACGCAAACAGGTAGCAATAGCGGTCATTGCCTCCAGACTCGACTATTGCAATGCCCTATACCTTGGCATTAGCAGTGGTCTGATCCAGCGCCTCCAGACCGTGCAGAATGCGGCTGCCCGGTCTGTTGTCGGCGCCCCTAAACGTTCCTCCGGCACCCCCATCAGAAAAGACATGCACTGGCTTCCCATGCAGGCAAGGATTAATTTTAAGGCTTTATGCCTTACTCACCGCGCCCTCAATGAATCTGGACCAGAGGCTATTCGTGCCCTGGTGGACCATTATATCCCTGGGAGAACACTCCGCTCTTCCAGTAAAAACTTGCTTGCTGTCCCCCGTATAGCCAAGGTCAGGTGGGGCGGAAGGTCTTTACGCTTCCTCGCACCCAAACTTTGGAATACGCTCCCCAATGATCTCAAAGTGATTTCCTCACACACTCTGTTCCGTAAGGCACTCAAGACCTGGGTATTCCAAGAAGCCTATCTCTAATTCCCCCGCTGGTGATATTTGAGCTCTCTGGTTCCATCCTCAGCGCCTTGATGCCTACGGGTTTAGTTGCGCTCTTTGTATACAAATTTCCTTTATTAATAATAATAATAATAACAAGACACCTTGACCTCATTGAGAATATAAAGCCATTTCCTAACATGCTTCGACAAGCTCTCATTAATCATGCAGCCCTACCCCACTATATCATCTTGAAACTGCCCAGTGACTTTCTCACAAGCTGGCTGAACCACCACAGACTTTGGCCCAAGACCTAAGGTTGATTTGTGTTCCACAGATCTAAACATTGTCAGGTAGTAGGATTTTTATACACATTAATATGTAGAGCCAACTTCTTCAGAACAAACACAGCAGACCAAACATCGAATCTCTTTTAGAAGATTAGATTCGACCAGCCACACTGGTCAAATCTTTTTTAATCCCGTTACAACCTGCCATACCCAAAATATCATAGTAAAGTATCCCCACAACCTTTTCCGCATATGACCACACCTACCAGGTGAGCCATTAATAAACCTCTGTGCATTTTAATATTGAATACAAATAGCTTATCTCATTACATTAAGTGCAGTAAGATGTTAAAATATATGAACAAAAGATGGCAGAAATAGCACTATTATAGGAAACCCATCTCTTCCCAAAAGAGACAGATAGCCAAAAATGTTACTGGCAGCAGCCACCAACTAATAGACAACAACTCTGAAGAACATCACACGTATCCACTCAGGAAATGTGGTGTAGCAATATTGATATGGAAATCACTTCCACACATTATCCTCTTGATGTGGCAAGTCCCAGAAAGAAGATACACATTTACAAAAATCAAAATCTCAGGACAGATACTTATACTGGGTGCTATATACACACTAAATACCTACAAAATCATATTTATGGAGAAGTTATCAATGTTCCTAACTAAGCTCAGAGGAAATTGCATAAAGGCGTATTTGGACTGGAATTTAGCCTTGGATACAATCCTTGATTGGATCGGGAAAATTGTTAAATAAAATCAGCATGCCATGACCATTGAAGGACCTTACAACTGAACATAATCTGGATGTAATATGGCGATCATCCAATCTCTAGATATGTAGATATTCTGTCAGATGGAATAACTTACCACTCACCCACAATAGGAGACCTTACACTCAGATGTGTCACACCTCCAATACAATAATAGAGCATGCAAGCAGTCAAAAACAAGCTGCTAGAGGAACAAACACCTCCTTAAAACACATAATCCTGTATTCAGAGAAGAATATGGCCACTTGGTCAAGTCAGCTCAAATCATCTAGGTGGCAGGAAAAGGAGCCAAGAGCAATTGCTGATGAATGATTCAGCAGTAGGCAAGAAAAAAACGGCAGTTGATATAGACCTGAAAATTGTATTGCCTCACTAATAACTGAATACACCACAGCCACATTAAGGCAACATATCGAAGTCGAGATGTTTGCTCTATATAATTTTGTTCACAATGCTCTAGTAAGACTCAAACATTGCAACTATCAGTGGTTTGAGAAAACCAGTAGAATGCTGACACTCCATTTGCAACAAAGAGAATACCAATTTTCCAAAGAAGAGACAAGGAATTCTCAAAGCAAATTATTAACAAATCCTGAGGACATCACCGAGATCATTTCATCATGTTATGAAGTCCTTTGCACTGCTGCCCAGAATGACATGACTCTCTTTGAAGAAAGGTTCCAGAGGGACCTTAAATTGCCCTCAATGAATGAAGACCGATGAGACTATTTTATTGGCAGACTATCTTTGGAAGATATCAGGGAGCCAATTTCATATCTCTCTACATGCAGATCCCTGCGTCCATATTGTTTCCCTGGAAAGTTTTTCAAAACATGCAAGACCCAAATTTCCCCAATGTTATATGAGTTCTTTAAAGATGCTGGAACAACAGGATCAGTATGTCTATATAGAACAAAGCTATCATCACTAGGCCCTGGTAAAGGGTATTTTAGGTCAGTGTAATGTTGTGTTATGCTTGCTAGGTGAAACTATGCCATTACGTTACATAGTGTGGGAGCACAGGAACAATGAGAACAACCAGAATTTGAGTGGCTGTTGTTCACAACAGTTGGGCTTCTTGTACTTTTGCTTAGCTCTCGTGTCCAAAATTGAAGCAAGGGTGCATTAGTGCTAAAATGTAGTGCTAAATACCAGTTTTGTATTTCTCATAAATTTGCTACTTTGTGTGGAATTTCACATAAGTATACAAAAGCAAATTACATGAATCAAAATACCCTGACGTGATAATTGTATGATGGTGTTGATGTTAAAACATTTTTAAAATATTGGCAGAAGTGGTAGCCACCAATCTGTGTAGTGTCATTCCAAGACTCTTACGGCATTCAAAAGTCAGCTTTGTCATGGGTATATCATCAGGAAACCTTCTCATAAGTTTCACATTTGCTTTGGGACTCCAGATACACCAGACGAATGACTAGCAGTGCCCAGTTGGCTCTTAAAAAGCATTCAATAGAGTGTCATGGGAATACCTATTCTAGAAAATCGACAAATTCAAACTGATCCAAGACTTTTTATCTAAAGTGAAATGCCCTTATAAATCTCTGACATCACAGAATATTTGTGACGGATTGCTCTCCTGCCTCATCAATGCAATGTGGGAGGAGACAGGGTTGCCCCCTACATCCTCTCCTTTTTTATTGGTCCTTGCTATTCGATCCCTAAAGTCGATTATGGAATTCCTGTATGAGCAGGCTCAATAAACGTATTAATCTGTGTTGATAATATTCTCATGTCGCTCTCCCAACCACAGTCACCCCTCCCAGCATTGACATCACTAACAAACTCATTCTCCCTGTTCTTAAGGTAAAAATTCAATTGGAGGAAATGTGAAACAATTCCATGTCCTGCAGTACTATCAGAGCCAGCATATCAGATCTCCCAATAAAGTGTGTTCACAAGGGCATATGTTATTTGGGCATACTACTAAACAAGGTCTACAGGGGATGGCGAAAGATAACGTCTTACCACATATAGAAAAAACACAAATAGTCTTTGAAAAAGGGTCTCAATTCCACCTGCGTTCATGGGACAAAATGAAAGGTGTCAAAATGATGGGTGCCCCACAATTCAGTTATGTCCCGAAATAGCTCACCTTGATTAATAAAATAACAAAATGCATCTATAAAGATGCCACAATCAAAAAATGTATATGGGGATGTGCAAGACCACACTTGAAAATTAGCAAACTGTATGCACCTATAGAAGTGGGTGGAATACAAGTACCTCAGATAGATACATGTGTGGCTAATAATCTCTTGCAATTATAATTTCCGTATGACTTCTACAGACACCTCCACACTAGGAAACTGAATAATGTGAAATCTTAGACAGGAAATAAAACATAGACCATCTATATTGTCAATAACCCCATGGTAACTATCATGTTGAAAATGTGAAAGTCAATGCACATCATAGTGTGGAATTACTCCTGGCTCTATACTTCACCACCTATATGGCACAACAATGAAATAATGATAGAAGGGAAATCTGGCCTTTATCCCAAAAGGGAAGCCATGTGTATCAATAGATCACTTAATTAATAAGAATTACATTTCAGACTTTCACAATTTACAATCTCACTTCAGTCTTAGCCAGAGGCAGCTATTGAGACATTGCCAACTTGTATATTGCATCTGAACTGATGTGGCAGAACTCCCATCCACATCCCACCCACACCTTTAAGGAACCATATAGAGAAACCGTAAGATGTCTTATCAGGTCTTTATGGTATGATCATAGATTTCAGGGACTCTAAACCAACATTGCTCACATCACAATATTTCTGGCAGGATACCTGTGCACCATGAGTATTCTCTCAAAGAATGGAAAGGATTGCTTGCCACACACAATAAGCTATGGAAATAATTCACACTGAAATGTTCTTATTATAAGACCCTGTAAAATTGTTAATGGTATCCTACAGGTCTGCATAAAGCTCTTCTCCTTTATCATTCTGAATGTTGGGATTACTATATCATCAAATTCTAGAATTACGTAACAAATACCCCCCGCCCAGCAGTCTTACATAGCATGTCAGACAGTATAATAGCCACTAAACATAGGTGCTGATAGGGAGCAATATCATTGCCCGGATAGTGTACAAATCGGTATGCTTCTTCATTGGAAAAAACCTACGGACCGGACAAATGAAGAATGGCTTGCTGAACTTGTCAGGATCACGACTTATGCAGCACTAATTGTGCCACCCACACAAGAAGTCCTTTAAACATGTCTCAGACCTGCCATTGCATAAACGGTTTACACTTCCACATCAACTTGCCATTTAAAACCCTTTGCCAAGCCTTAAACTCCCATTTTCTTACATATAAGTCGTCGCTAATGTAGACCCTAGGTAGCCCATGGAGCAGGGTGCAGTGTAAGTAAATGGTAGGACATGCAGTTTTAAATTGTACATGTCCTGGTAGTGAAAAACACCTAAATGTATGTGTTACTAATGTGCTGCCTACTCCTTTCATAGGGTAATATTGAGAATTTCTTATTACACTTTTAGGCTGTAATTCCTGATTGGGAAGGAGTAGCCCACTCATATTTACTATCATTGGGATAGTAATGATAAATACTCCTTTCTGCCAACGGTGGATTTCACATTACTATTGTAGAAATGCCACTTTTAGAAAGATGGCAGTTCTCTGATCTTAAAGCTCTGTGTTCCTGCTGCCTGTCTCCAATACATGTCTAGGGTGGGTGACAGCTGGACTCTGTACATTCCCTCTAGACTGCCACACACAAAGTAATGTTAGGTATGACTGAGCAGCCATCTGCATCCTGATGGGTCACCATGGGCAGGAAGGACGGGAAGAACTGACACGTACACCTGAATGAGCAGCGTCCTGTCCCCATACAAAGGATTGAATACCCCCCTGTAGTGAGTCTGGAGCCTGGGCTGGGAAGGGCGACCTCTGTGCACCTCGAAGCCCCTCTTTGAAGTCACATATTCTTCAAAGGCACATCTGAGTTTGAGTACTGGGTCTCTAACCCCACCAAATCAGACACTTCTAGGCCAGAAAGAAACTTTGCCAGGACGAAGGACTACTGTGCTGCTACAAGGACAGCCACTCTGCTGGACTGCTGCTCTGGAAGAACTGCTTTTCTGCTATGCTCCCCTGCTGTCTTCTACCCTCTGCTCCTGTTGTGGAAGAACTGGACTATTGCTTGAACCCAGTGTGCCCTCCAAGGGTATGCTGCCGTGCCTCCTCTTTTGAGACTCAGGGATATTAAAGTCTCACCTGCTGCTCCTGTACCTGGTACATTGGCAGTGGAACCCGGTGCTTGCACCCGTGGAACCAACGCATCCTCTGCTGCAGGAAGCAGAATCGATGCAACGCTAGTGTAGCAGAAGCAGAACTGGCATATTGCACTCGGAACCAGCGAATTGCCTTCAGAACCGACGCATTGGAATCACAGCATTGCCGTTACTGCAGTAAGAGACGATTGATGTATCTCCACGACTGCATGGAGAAACGCACAGCATCAGCTTCGGAGCCAACGCTTCTCAGCTTCGGCGCTTCAGCGCTTCATCTTCGGAAACCGATGCATCACCATTGTTGGATGTTGAAAATAGAAGCATCACCTTGACTGCAGTATCAACACTGACGCATCACTCAACTGCACCCCACATCCTGCTGTTGAGAACATGATCAAGGTACTTTGTTCAGCGAGCCTTAAGTGGCGCCTGTATCTGGTCCATGCTCCATCATCTGGCCTGAACTCTTGACTTTGCCCCGGTCGAGCACAACCAGATGACCCACATATGTGCTTATTGCTTCTACGCGCTATTTTTACATTTAATCCTTAAAAATTCATATCTCACCGTCTTCTCATTGGAGTTTTGTCATATTGGTCTTATGTTAGTCATAAAACCATAATCTATTTTTCCAAACTGGTGTGGAGTCTTATTGTTGTGCTTTCATGGTGTTATTTTTTTAAGTGTTCGGCAAATACTTTACACATTGCCTATTAAGTTAAGACTGCCTGCTCTGTGCCAAGCTACCAGATGGTGTGCACTGTGCACAGGTTAACTTATGGTGTGTATCTGACTTACACTGACTAGGATTCTGGTTCCTGCCTGGAAACGGTGCATACCTCTGCCAACCAGAAACCCAGTTTCTAACAGAGAATGACAACATTTCTATTCATAGTGCAGTTAATGCATGAAGGGAACCAGATACAGGAAGAGAAACAAAACAAGAAACTACTGCTAATAAAAAAATTTAGTGCATCTATTGGTATATATGTACTGCATCATGCTTACAGAGGGGGGAAGTGTATCAGCTCTTAGACTTCATTCTTGTTAAAGCTCTGCAACGATTTACTACGTAGACTGTGTATACAGTAAACAATCCACCTCACTGAAGGTCTTTGAAGTGGTATGAACCCGGACCCCCCAGCATATCTTCTTCTATTTTATATTCTATCTATCATATGTGTATGTGATTCTCTGACTAGACATCTAGAAAGAAATCATATGTATCTTATGTGACGTTATGAAGGGAAAAATAAAAAAAATGATTAGTCCAAAAAAGCACGAATTGATATGTTGTCCGGTAATAGAAAATCACAGCAGATGTCTTAAAATGGTTAATAAATTATTCCATACGCACACACTGGGTAATCAGCAGGGCTTTAGCCGACCAGAGAGACATGTTAGGAATATATGGGTTTATTCTGTCTCGACTCGAGCAGAACATAGTTCTTCTTGAAGGTCTTTGAAGTGGTATGAGCCCCCGAGCATATCTTTTTCTATTTTATATTCTAGCTATCATATATGCATGTGATTCTCTGAGTAGGCATATAGAAAGAAATCTTATGTATATTTTGTCATGTTACGAGGGGAAGAATAATAAAATATATTTATTGCAAAAAAGCACGTATTTGATGTCCGGTAATGGAAAATCACAGCAGATGTCTTTAAATGGTTTCTAAATTATTCCATACACACACACTGGGGAATCGGCGGAGCTTTAGCCGATCCAAGAGACATGTTAGGAATATATGGGTTTGTTCTGTCTCCAGCATAACATAGTTAATGTTGATAAATCTATAGAGACTCTTAAACAATATTCGTTTTCCTACGGGCAGCAATGAAGATCAGCCAGACATGCGAGTACGTCTGTGTAGAAGCAACGTCGTCTTCGAGCAGACAGATTTTCGAAGTAGTGGAAGCTTGCATTGAAGGCCTTTACGGGCGCGCAGGTGCAACTCACTGCAGTTGTCAGGGCGTGAAAGCAGAGTGGTCCGGCAACACGCCTTTTAACAGTGCAAAAACTGGTGAATTCCCTTATGGAGCTTAAAGAAAAATAAAAGCAGGATTTAAAAAATATCTATATATATTGGTGTTTGCTTTAAATATTTTACTATAACACCAAGGTTGCTAACCGAGGGCACAAAGTAAGGGAGAACAGTGAGCCACCTATCAGTTGACTAGTGGCCACATGCATCATTGTAAGGTTTTGCGATTCCTTATTTGCGATTTTTCAGGAATCGCAAATAAGGAATCGCAAAATGGGATGCATGATTTAAATCGCATAATATTTGCGATTCGGTAAAAATCGCAATTTTTACCGAATCGCAAATATTATGCGAATTCTAATTTGCGATTTCGCAATTCCCATTGATTCCTACGGGCCAAAAGGCCCATAGGAATCAATGGGAAGGCATTGACATTTTGCGAATTTCAATTAGCGATTCGCAAAATGTTAATGCACCCCTTAAATGTATTTTGAAGTGCATGTTTCACACACACATGTCCTAAGGACATGTGTGTCTGTAACATGACAGTGTTTTAAAATGCAATTTTAGCATTTTAATACATTTTCGCAAATTACCACGAGGTTCACCCTCGTTGTAATTTGCACCCCCTAATTGCGAATTCGCAATTTGAAACACAATCATGCATTGCTTTTAAGGAATCGCAAATTTGCGATTCCTTAAAAGCAATTGCATTTTTGGAAATCGCAAAAAATAGCGAATTTCACAAAAATGCATGATGCATCCCAAAAACGTATTTAGGAATCGCAAACGGCCGAATTTACCGATTCGCACCGTTTGCACTTCCTAAATAGGTTGATGCATGTGGCCGCTGGTCTCTTGTGAACCTCCGAAATAAAGATTTCTCTTTTGCCAATACTCAAGTTTAAGGTATTATCTGCGACCTACAAGTCGATTTATGATTAACTAATGCGGCTTATGACGTCATGAAGACCTGCGACCTTCTCTGTATCATCAGTGCATTAAATGGCCCTCTTTTACCATACTCCTTTATTTTGTACCACCACTGTAAGAGAAGATGCAATTAGCCAGCACGATATTTATGTTATCACTGTCAGAAAGATGAAATGTGGAGTTCTTTCTCAAACCTATGGCCTGCAAGTTGGACACATTTTTCTGCAGTCAGTGCATGAACCCACTCAGCTAAGTTGCAGCTGAAGAAAAAGAGTTCCCGCTGCGACATTTTACTCAAGTTATATGAATGCGTGCCGCTTGCGTGCGAAGAGATTCGTCGCCAGCACCCACGTTCCTTATCAGAAGCGACAGAATGTTTTATTCATCTCCACGAACAAGGAATTGAACTCTGCAAAGGAACGCGTTCTTTTATAATTCTTCAGCCCACCCTCAGTTTACGATTTCAGGATTGTAGATTTTACATGCAAAAATCTTAAATGTTTCAATCTTGTGTCAGAATATGGATTGGTTATATTGCAAAACAGATTGGAAAATTTGATAATGTCTTTTTTATTATGTACAACTCAGTAACTTCAAAGAAACTATGGGGCATATTAGTAAGAAGCTTGTTAAAATTATCGCCGTTTTAGCGGCAGGAAACTGCCGCTAAAATGACGATAATGGGCTTGCTAATATACGTTATAGAATTCCAATAGAAGCCCAGGTTAGATGTGCACGACATCTAACCTGGGCTTCTATTGGAATTCTATAGCGCATATTATTAAGCCCATTATCGCCGCTTTAGCAGCAGTTTCCTGCAGCTAAAACGGCGATAATTTTAACAAGCTTCTTGCTAATATGGCCCTATGTAATTACTGTAGTGGTCTATGTAATGCAATAATGATGAGCAGAAAACAAAGGGGCATATTAGTAAGGGCCATATCGCCGCTTTAGCAGCACTTTTTGCCGCTAAAGCGGCAATATTTTTATCGCCCTATCAGCAAGCTGTCGCTAACAGCAGTTAGCGATAGCTTTTAGGCGATAGCAACCGGTTTGGGGCCCGCTTTGCATGTCAGCGATATTGATCGCTAATGACATGCAAAGTGGGCGTACCCAAACTGTTAGCGAGTGAAAGCAGTCGCTAACACAGCTATCGCCTATTAGCAAGGCAGGCAAAGCAATAAAATAAATCGCACTAAGCGCGATTATTCCTATAATCTAACGCCTGCTGAAAACATGCCTTACCTGTTTATCCGATGGGAGGTGGATTTTCAGGTTAAGTCCCCATTGCCGTTAATGCGTGAATATCGTTGGATTTCCAGCGATATTCATGCATTTCGCTGCTATTGCTGGATATTTTAGCACAATGGAGAAAAACGTTGCTAATAGCATGTTTTCTCCGCTAACATATCCAGCGATAGGCAGCGATAAAAAAAAATGTGCTACGCGCATTTTGCGATAAATATTGCTATGCCTTGCTAGTATGTCCCACAATCTCTTGCATATGTTCTGTGGAGGAGAGCAAGAGACAAGCAGCTGAGAGTTGCTTAAATACCTCTGCTCGATCAATTGATCCACATTTAGACTGGAACAAAGTTAGCAGCGGTAGGCTTTTCAGCCCAATGGCAGGAGATCAAATTGATTTTAGACAACTTGCTGTTTGGCCAGCTTTTACAGTGACCTCATGGGTTCAGCAGCAGGGGAAGCACCTGCAGCTGAAGGAAGGTAATTCCATCACTGGGATCTGAGAACAGTCAGTGCCTGCAGTGATAAGGTCAGAAAATCAACGAAAGACCATGGAGATCTCTGGGGCACACAGTGGCTCCCATGCCTCAGACCCTCATGCCACCTGTCATTCTACTGACACTTAATCTGCTTTTAACCCTTTGCCGCTTCTGCTGTTGAGCAAGACATATGAAAACAATTTGCAGTGTTCATGCCAGTGAAGACTACTGAAAAACACACTACTCACAACTACGCTTTAAAATACTGAATAATGTCTCATTTTATCAACGCTGATTATTGTGATATGGATTCGCGAGAACCACAAATTTCCTTATAATGGTGCAGTGATTATATTTTAATTCATAACATGTTTTGTTATCACAATGCGTGGCTAGCAATGTCCCCTCAGACTCACATGTACAGCAGCAAAGATACACATGAAAGACCGTATGCTGCTGAGGCTGGAGGGCGCTGCCATGCTCAACTGCCCGGCAACCTGCCTCACTCAGTGACCCACCCCCCTGCAATGCATGTGGAGAAGAGTAATTAAAGGCTTCACCCCTTTACTAACCATATGTCACTCAATACGCTAATATTTTAATCTGTGTTAACGTATGGCAGCATAATAGCACTCAAAATCAATCGCACTCATAATTGATGTATAATCAATGTATTACTCATGGGATACCAGAAACCGTAATTAAGATTTCTAACACTTAGCCTGCCTGCCAGTAGGTGTTAAGTCTGACCAAACCCTTTTTAAAGTTTTACTTGTATTTTAAATGGACTGTTCTTCTCAAACTATTCTCATGTTTTCTTTAAATTTCAGGTCTGCTATCTACTTCATTATCTACTTTTGTTTTGTGTGTTAGATAAGGGAGCACTTAGTGGTAATGAGGGAGAGCCTCCTCTCCCAAGCAGACCAAAACATCAATACTTTCCAAGGCTGTGTAGCTGTGGGCTTTTTTGTGTGGTGATGGGAAAGAGTTTACCTGCTCCCAGAAGATGATGCATCCTGATATGCCCATACAGAGTGGATGGTCTGGGAAAGTTTGCAGAGCCTTCCATTTCATATCAATTGTGTGCTTTTTATTATTATAGGTTAGAAGATTCTGACCTGACTTCGCAAAGGTAAGGCCTTTACCAAACTCTACTGATTTCCCTAACCCATGGTGCTGAGCTTCATCCTTGAAGACCTGTCTCTATTTCTCATTAACCTTAACTTGGTTCAACAGATGCTGACACCTACCTCTTAAAATGTCACTTACCACGTTGGATGCCTTATTTAGCTTAGGGAAGTTGTTATACAGTACCTATTCTTTGCCTGTTTTGTACATCATTATATTTTGAATCTTCTTCATAACATACAAATTTAGATTGTATGACTGAATGAATATATAGGATTATAGCATAAACTGATTCACTGATAGATTGATTGGTAAATTTAACTCAATTGGTAAACACAGCCTTCCTGGTTTGACCATCATCCTCTCTGTCGTTTCTGTGAGCAACTTGGTTTCACTGTAATGGAAATTTTGTGCTGCTGCTGGCTCCTTTTATACACTTTCAGTCGACAATCAAGGGTCCATACAACCAGTGCAACTTGATTGATGACTACACCAGAGTTTTAAGACGCAGGAAAGTGCACCGGATCACGTCTGACAGAAGATGCCATGACCCTGTGCTATAAATGCTATTTATGTGGGTAGAACAACTAATGCTGCAGGCCCACTAGTAGCATTTGATTTACAGTCCTTGGGCACACCTGTGCCCATTACTAGGGACTTGTAAGTGAATCAAATATGCCAATCATGGATATACCAATCAGTAACACAATTTACATGGACAGCATATTTACTTTAGCATTGAATAGCAGTTGTAAAGGGCTCAGAGACCTAAAACCAACTAAACAGGCAAAAGGCAAAAAGTCGGGAGATAAACCTGCAAAAAGGGCCAGGTCCAACACTCTGCCTCACATGGTGGCTCCACTCTAACAGGAAGGGCCCCCGCCATGATCATTTCCCCATCAGCCTGCCATGCATGGCAGCCCAACACCCTTTCAGTAGCCTCTCTTACAAGAGAGAATGCAACCTATTGACCAGACCGACCCTTCAGTGATAGAGACTGTAAACAGGTCCTTGAAGGAGGCCCTCACAGATGTCAGGATAGCGGCAGATCTCTCTTGCTTACTTATTACATAGATACGTTTTAAGGCTATGGCATCTCCCATTACAGAAACACTCTGCCTGTGGCTTACTCAGCAAGTAGCATAATTATTTATAATGTGCAGAGGGGTGGGGAGTACAGGATTCCATATTCAGCCGCGGTCGGTAGTGGGAGTAACTGTTGGGCGGTGACGTGGGGAGGGGCAGGGTTGGGGGTAGTGATCTATGGATTACAGAGCTTTACAGGTAAGTAAACATATAAATAAATAAAAATAATTTCATTGGGCGCACTGCATCGCATTTGGGGATGCAGTGCAAGCAACGAAATACGTTTTATTTATTTATATGTTTACTTACCTGTAAAGCTCCGTAATCCATAGATTACTACCCCCCACCATGCCCCTCCCCCTCCCCACGTCACCGCCCAGCAGGTACTCCCACTACCGACCACCGCTGCCCATAATAATGATGATTCCTTTTTTTCAAGCTAAAAAAGTGTGGTTAACATTGATGTTATGCAACGATAATTGGTGATTGATGGTTGATTATCACATGTCTCTGTGATTCATCCTCCACAGAACCACAGTTTACATACAATGTGTATTGGACATCAAGTACAGTGCTTCACTGCGTTTTGGAAATATTTGTGCTAGTCAAATACCATAATATACATTCATTACTAGAAGGACAAACAGCATTACTGCACATAAATCATTAGGGTTCCAACAGGTTCACCATAAATCAAAGCATGGTCCATAGAACATTGAGGTCCCTCAGCTCTGATGTGAAAATTACCTTATCTTCTGTAAATGTATCACATCATATAGAACAATCAAAAGGTCAAGGACATGTACTTTTTCCAGAGTGTATTCACCTCTATTATGCCTGCATGGACTTTTACAGTGTGAGCAGTGGGTCTGCCACCAAACACTCTTTTATTACAGTTTATGATAAAGAGTGGAAACCTGTTTGTACTTTTCTGTGTTTTTACTGTATTCTATAATTTAATACACAATTGCAACTGTGTCACTTAAATGGGTTCTAAGGCTGGTCTGAAAAGGGCCGGCTCTTGAGCGGTGCGATCGGTGCCACCCACCGGGCCTCGACTTGGGGTGGGGGCGTAATTTCTGCATAATTCCTGCCCTCCAGCAATTTTCAGGCATCAATTAAAATAACATTTCTTATTATTGAAGAGAACCCTAACAATGGTGTTACGTTTTCCATTTTGAATTTGTGCTTTTCCAGAACAAGGACTCAAATTATATTGCCTACCAGTATGGATGACATGTGACTCCTACACCTTGTAGTCCTGTCTGATGTAACATTTTCAACACACATATAATTGTCTCTGTGCAATGCGTGTGCGATTTAAAGTGCTCTGTCACCTTACACTGGAATAAGAGGTGCTATAAAACTAGATGAATCAGAGAGACAGTGGTTATGGAGACTTGAATGGCACTGTTAAAGGGTGGTAGTGTGGGAATCTATGGCAGGGGTGGTCATTGGGGGGGGGCGCCAACAGACATTGTCGCACAGGGCGCCACCAGTGTTAAAGCCCGCCCTGGGTCCGAATCCAGCCATATCTTGAATGTAAACGTGTCACAGTGAGATGCCTTGCATACCAATGTACAACATGCAGATATCCCGGGAATCAGGCAAAAGAGTCAGAATGTGCATCAGGTGTTACAAGTTATACCTCACTAAGACACAGGTTCCTGAATAGGTTTTCATTTTCCTTTAGCAGTTAAAAACACATTTGTTTATTAATGCCACTAGTAATATTTTTTTTTATGCTCACCATCACTTGGTAAACTATTGCATCTGGAACGAAACCAATGAGGGCAATGGATAGATGCATCTGGATGCATTAAAGTAAACCTTCAACCGCAGTCCCACGACACAAATTTGCTAATGCCAGATGAATCAACTGCTTGAGTACTACTAAATCTAGCCTCTTCTATGTTTCTTTTCTTGAGAGATGCTCGTGATTCAGTGTTTCATGTAACACACTGACCCACCTTCATGCACTTGTGATACAACTGATTAAAGGCACACAATTTTATTGAAACCCATTTAACCGACACATTTCTCTGAGAAAAAACATCTTATTAAGTGGACAATGTAGCACTGACATAATATATATTTCACATGGGTCAATATAATGTAATTTCCAACATCAGTTTAACAAAATCATGGTCGTAGCACTTCTACTTTATGAGTGAATGAATGAAAAGCCATTTGTAAAGCGCCCAGCTGCTTCCGTTGAAAGCATCACAGGCTCAAACCAATAGGCATACAGTAATAGAAAGTTTGATTAGAATTCACTAGAAAGATGGGTTTTCAATTTCAGCCCTGATTTGCAAGCCTGCTCCGAATGAAGTACTCTCAGAGCTATCGCCAGAGAGTTCCATAGATTTGCTGACAGAAAAGATAGAATGAGTTGCTCAATGGTTAGAGCGGCAGACCCTGATGCAGAGGTCTAGCCCGGGACCAGGGTTCAATTCCTGCCTCGGCGGGTCTTGGGTTTTAAAAATTCCACGGACCTGATAATTCTCACCTCGGTGCCTATTCCAATCATGGAGTCCCACTCTGCAACTCTGGGCAATAGTTTGCTTAATCTCCACAACGGCCCCCACAACGCTATGGATGCCTGGCCTCCACCTTGGGGGTGCCCAGGAGCGAACGCCTCACAGGGAAAGCCAGGATGGGTTCCACAGCGGTATTCGAACAAGCGCCTTGAGACCCTTGCGGGTGAGTAGTGCGCTATACAAGTATCAATTTACATTTACTGACCTCCTAATCTTTTCTTGTGAATCCTCAGGATGCAAATGATACCTTGATTAGAGGAGCGAAGAGCCCATGCAGGAGTATACATCTTAAATCTTCTCTGGAATAATAGAGACCCTTTTGGTGCAGTGCTCCAAAGGAGATTTTCATGGCCTTAAATTTGATATTTTGATTTATTGGAAGTCAGTGCAACTGCTTATTATTCTTTTTGGAAGATTACCTCTTTGGACAATTAAAAAATCAGATGGGCAACAACACTTGGAACCAACTGCAGCTTGTTCAGAAGCCTTGCTGGAAGCTCTAAGTAAATCACATTTCCATAATCTAACCTAGCAGTGACCAAGGCATTCACCACCAATTTCCGAGTATGCTCAGAGAGGAAAATTAATGTCTTTTTAATGATTTGAGCATCACATAAAATGTGGCTGTAATTGCCCTTATTTGAAGTATGAAAGACAGATTGTCGTCAAATTTAATGGCCAGACTTTCTCGCCTCAAATTTGGGTGTCCGAGGTACACCAAGATATTTAGGCCGCAAAGTTCTAAAGTCAAGGGAGGTAGAATAACCAAAAATCAACATTTAATATTTATCTGAAGTTAAGTTTCAGACAGCTGAGTTGCATCCAGTTTGCAACTGTGGTCAAACAGCCATGGAAATTCTCTGGACCGAATTATCTACTTGCTGAAATGACATCAGCTGGGTGTCATCTGAGTAAGATACAAAGTTAAAGCCCCATTGTTTGACAGCCTTCTAAGGTGAAGTCATATAGATGTTTAATAACTTTGGACTCAACATGGAACCTTGAAGGACAGCATATTTCAGAAGTCATATAGATGTTTAATAACTTTGGACTCAACATGGAACCTTGAAGGACAGCATATTTCAGTTCTTTAGAACTTCAAATGAGGAGGAGGCTGCATTTAACAGATTTGATGGTAGTGATTCCTCTTCTTGGTAAGAATATTTCTTGTGGTTTCTGGCACATCTATAGAGGTTTCCCTAAAAAAACTCTATTCTGAGTTTATGAGTCCATTTTGTTAGCAATCTCTTAAATGAATGCATCAAGTGGCCGCCATTTCAACTACTACTCAAAAAACTCTTAAACAACCTTGTATCACAATGGGACAGGTGTTCTCATTTAAAAAATGTGATGCTGCATCATAAATGTAAAACAGTTCCACATGTTTCTTTAGGTATTCATCCGGCTCATCAAGCCACACAAAGATTTCAGTTTAACAGTTTGGGATGGAATTCTAAGTTTGTCATGTAAAGTATGCAATTTAGATCCCCCTTTAGAATGCTGACGTGCAAATTGGCTAAACCAAAATAAATGTTGGCATCATATTTATGAAACAAACGAGTGCAAGGTGTGCAGACTTGACCATCAGATTGCTCTGCATGTTACATCAACATAATAGGCAATTTTTCAAAAGATTACTCACTACTCATTTCATCTGAACACACTTCACATTTTGCACTTTTTTGTGTGAATGGATACATTAGAGACAACAATGTATAAATTTGGGTCTGATTTAAAAAAGCCAGCTATGGCCGTCAAACTACACTTATGACCAAATGTGACTGGCAAGTACTGTGCAACTTCCTCGCCACCTTCTTCCATCGCAAGATCTCAGACATCCACGACAGCTTTGACAACCAGACCACCCCAACTGCCAACGACACCTCAGACCCCACGGCCACCACCCACAGTGACCCCCTGCTCACCTGGACTAACATCAACGAGGATAACACCATCAAAATCATGATAACCATCCACTCCGGCTTCCCGTCAGACCCATACCCACACCACATCTACAACAGAGCCAGCGCCACCATCACACCCCATCTCCACAATGCCATCAACATCTCCTTTGAGACCGCGACCTTCCCAGAGAGCTGGAAGCACGCCGGAGTTAAACGCCTTGCTCAAGAAAGGCACACCCAATGGACCTCAAGAACTTCCAGACCATCTCCCTGCTCCCATGCCCAGCGAATGTCATCGAGAAAACTGTCAACAAACAGCTGACCCGCTACCTCGAGGAGAACAACATCCTGAACTCGGCCTAGTCCGGGTTCTGCAGCAACCACAGCACCGAAACTGCCCTCACTGATGACATCAGGTTCCTGCTGGACAAAGGCAAAACCAAGGCCCTCATCCCCCTGGACCTATCAGCCGCCTTCGACGCGGTCTGCCACCGCACCCTTTGCGCACGCCTCCACAATGCAGGGATCCGAGACAAGGCTCTGGAATGGACCACCTCCTTCCTCTCCGGCAGAACCCAGAGCGTCCGCCTCCCCCTTTTGACTCTGAAGCCTCCAAGATCATCTGGAGCGTACCCCAAGGATCATCCCTCAGCCCGACACTGTTCAACATCTACATGGCCCTGCTCGCCCACGTCACCAGACTGCACAACCTCAACATCATCTCCTACGCCGACGACACACAGCTGATCCTCTCCCTCACCAAAGACACCCTCACAGCCAAAACCAACCTCCACAAAGGAATGAAAGCCGTCACCGAATTGATGAAGAACAGCCGTCTGAAGCTGAACTCGGATAAAGCAGAGGTCCTCATCCTCTGCTCCACTCCTTCAGCCTGGGACGACTCCTGATGGTCAACTGCCCTGGGAGCAGCACCGACACCCATCGACCACGCACGCAACCTGGGGTTCATCCTCGACTCAACAATCTCCATAACCAAGCAAGTCAACGCCGCCTCATCCTCCTGCTTCAACACCCTCAGCAAGTTCCGCAAGATCTACAAGTGGATCCCCGCCGACACAAGAAGAAGGGTCACCCAGGCCCTAGTCAGCAGCAGGCTGGACTACGGAAATGCCCTCTACTCGGGAGGCCCGGCCAAATTGCTGAAACGACTGCAATGCATACAGAACACCTCTGCTCGCCTGATCCGCAACATCCCTCGACACAGCCTCATCACACCCCACCTGAGAAACCTACATTGGCTGCTTGGCAATAAGAGGATCACCTTCAAGCTCCTCACCCACACACACAAGGCAGACAAGACACCGGACCAGCATACCTCAACAGACGACTAACCTTCTACACCCCGAACCGCCTGCGCCGTCCCCCCGCATCCGAAGAGCGACCTCCGGTGGCAGGTCGTTCTCCTACCTCACTGCCAAGACCTGTAACACACTCTCCACCCTCCTATGGCAGACCCAAAACCTACTAACCTTCAGGAAGCTTCTCAAGACCTGGCTATTCGAGCTGTAGCAGCACCCTCCCCCCCCAGCACCTTGAGACCCTCACGGGTAAGTAGTGCACTATACAAATATCCTGATTGATTGATTGATTGATTGATTGACTGGCTCCATTTTCACCTGTCAGCTAACCAGATAATGTTATCTGTCAGAGCTAAATGAATTTAGTTCTGCATAGTAATACATAGCAATTTGTCTTGTGTGTTTATGAATACCCACAATATTGTTCATTTGTTGGTTTTCATAAACTTTTCTTAGACACTGGCCCATCCTGGAAACGATAAAGAGATTTATGACAGTAAAGGGCTAGGGTAGCTGCCCTTCCAGTGTGATATGGGGACAGTACATCACCCAACTTTGTGTGCTTGAGGAAGAAAGTGGTTTCTCCAAAGGTAAAACAGTATTCCCCTGCTTATAAAAAGCGGAAAACATTTGCTTTTGCACAGAGTTGTACCTTGGTGGGCCTTTCCCTGTATAGAACTGGGAATGTTTCTGAACTCTAAAAAGTCATACCTTTAAACTTGTACATAAGAGTGCATCTAGAGTTGTAAACCTGAAACTATTTTTGTGAATCATGCACATTATCTATGCATCTGAATGTAAATAATGTTCTGTTTAGGGTAATTGTAACAATTAGTCTCTTGCATTTGTTATATGAAATTTCCAGAAATTCCTTTCAGAGAAATCTGCATCAAAATAGAAATACCTTAACACTGTTGACATTACACAACTTCCACTTCCATACTACTGTAATGCAGGGACTGCGAAGAACTCAGTAGAATTAAGCGTGGCATAACATCTACATTAAAATTTCATCAACAAAAGCACAGTTATGGTAACTACCTGGTGCATTTAGTCATACTATACTTGTTGCATTAAGCATATATGGCTTATTCAGTTAGATATATGACCCTTTTATTTCACTTATGCATTAAGGCATCATATTTCATGATTTTGCCTTTCACAATATCAAGACTGCGGTAAACATAAGGGAGCACAAGTGAACTTTTGTATTCCGTTACATCTGTGAAGTGCAATCTTTGGATTCATAGATGCAATTCATCTAACTCAGATTTCTGGTTGAATTCTTCAGTTTTCAATGGAGATTGAGGAGCTGAATCTAAAATGTGTCCTCTTCGGGTTTATCACACATACTGTTAGGTACATGTTGTAAAAAAACAATTCCTTTGGGAATTCAACAAAATTAATACTCTACTCATCAGGGAGCAAAATGCTAAGACCTGGATAGCTATCTCAATTGGAAGTATGTTAAATATTTAAATACAAAACGCACTCACCCAAAGAGAAACTGCATGAAATTGTGAAAAATATTTTTGAGAGTGCAAAGGCCACAACACAAACGTCCAATTTCATAGAAATATGGCCAAAATGTGCAAACAGCAGAATGCTGTCGAAAACCACAAGATGTGTTTTCATTAGCCAAAGGTCTTGATTTCCCAGGGAGTGAAACAATTTTCCTAGGTTCTGTTACTGAAATTCTCGGTGGGAACTTAGTAGACACCAGAGAAGTATCATTGAGGGTCCACTGCTCCAGTGTACATTAGTTCCCATGAGCACCTCATATATGGTAAAAGCATTAACATATATAGGTCTTACAGGGCGTGTACATATCAATACATTGAATGAAATGCCTACCCTTAGTTTAGAGGAAGAACTGTGATTGAGGGCTCTACCATTCATGGCTCAGATGAATAGTGAGAGAGAGAGAAAACTCTATAATATTTAGACTTTAGTCTTTAAACAAAATCAAATAACATTCAGGACATTATACATATGAATAGTGGAGTGTTTAGATGTAGCAGAGCTGACTGGGGACATTTCTGTTTGCAGGTGTATATCCCACCACTTCTATGATGCAATATTGACAACAAATATAATGCAATTCAAAAATATCTCTGAAAAACAATGAGGTAAAAATATGAACATTACAAATGTACAGCATAAAACTAGACTATGGACTACATAAATATCATGGATCAAAACAATTATATTGGTACTTGTATATAAGTAAATATAGTTAACATTAACAAATATGTTTTAAAAATATGACCAATAATTTAGTAAATTCCAACATTCATACAAATATGTGTGACTTTGAAATAGCTATAAAAAATGATACAAGTACATTTTAAAATGATATTATGACTACAATTACACATAGTAAATGAATGAATATAATCTGTAATATAAAACGTAACACAAATAATTATATATATTAAAATTACGAATTATGTAGAATTATTAATTCTATAAAGATTTAAAAGGAAGCTACATAAATATTACACCAATACAACTGCAAATATAAATAATATATCTGAAAAACTATAACACCTTACAAAATCAAATTCAACTATTCATGAAACATATTAAAAAAAATACAAGCCAAAATCCCATCCAAAACCATTTTAAAAATATTCCTATAAACTACTACTAAGTAGCATCCTGCAAACATCAGGTAAAAATACTTAAATTTTTTAATGAAATCAAATTACATTTACTATTCTAAAACCAATCTAGCAGATAACACAAATTAACAATTCTATGTAAGAATAAAGCTGTTTTATGTGTTAGAAAACCAGATAATAACACTAGAATGTATAACGTTAGCACTGACATTGACAAGCGAAGTAGGCACTACCCAAGGTTATGTTATAATTAATATTTTGTAAAAGTTTATTTGAACCCCTTCGATGCTTTTGTCAGCCAACGGCCGACGCGAGCACTACCTCCATAGTGCTGCGCACGTCCGTGAGCTTTAATTTGAAAATAAGACTGTATGCTAATTCTTTGATTCTTAAATGGAAATATAAAATGGTAAAAGAGTCTGCTGATTCTGTTTAATTTATTTGGTTGTGTCTAAATGCAAAGGTGATTTGATGATCAACTAAGTGTGGGTTTTACCTGGGTGATTGCTCATATGTTTTAATATTCGCGATTATCTTTTCCAGGTCTTCATATGATAATCGCCAATCCCCTAAATATTCCAGTCCCTTACAGCAAAGAACAAGATCCATCTGAGGACGTAGGTAGTTTGATATGGTAGCTGAGGTTATTTGGTGAGTAGTGAAAACTAAATCAAATGAAATAATTTATGAGGCCCAATCACATTTAAGCTACTACAGGGGCAAAACACAATGTCGCTCTGACACATTGGGCCCTGAAGTAATGCCTTTTGTCAAGTTTCAAAATGCTTTATTCGGTTTGTACAAGTACAACCATGTAGCAACATACATAAATACAGTTTCAAATTCACATTTATGTAAGTTATAGATAATGAAACAGTTAAAATTACATCGATATCCATACACTAGTTTCGTTTTAGTTCAATTGTAATACAAGGTGTGTCTCACTTGAATACAAAGTTAAATTGGTCACTATATACGTTTTAGCAGCAGTTATTATAGAAAGAGTTAGTGCAAAAGACGCTAATGTAAAGTGCAAAATTCTAGAGACTTATCATATACATAAAGTGCTATTGACATGTGCAAATATGCAGGATTAAGAATAAAGTGCGACGGCTGTTTGATCACTTTAAACATTTTAGCAGCAATTTGTTTACGATAAAGGTATGTGCAAAACGCCAGTGCAAAGTGCAAAATACCGCCAGTGCATAGTTGCCTTTTGTCAACTTTCTCATGTGTTATATCCATGGCAGCGGCAGCATAAAACGGAATAGATAACTATTATGGGGGAGATTCTGGTGTTTTTAGGGTTTTCGCCACTGTAAATCTATTAACCTATTGCAGGTTGTTAGAAAATAACTTTTTGAATTATGATTTATGAATGCAATCTATTTAACCATTTTAACTTGTGTTTTAGTTCATAGTGTCTATGTTTTATGGTAAAAAAATGGAAGCCAATATGAACAGTGACAAATATTTTGTGGATTTGTGGAGGATACAGTGAGTGGGTCATTACTGATTGTTTTTGCTATGAAATTGTTGCCTTGCGCAGTCCATTGCCACAATGATGGGAATTGAATCACCCGAAACTATGGAAATTAAATAATTACAGAAAAGGGCTTCAGGTTGGTCTTATGGAATGGAGGTAGCATTAAGCGATGGCAGCTATTTTGGTGGCAGCAATATCTTTTTTCATTAATAAGACTTTTTCTAAGAAGAGTGTCTTAGGGGCCGATTTATTAAACTTTAATGCAGCGCAGCAAGACACTGTGTTGCGCTGCATGAAAGGAATGGGCAGGAATGCACCATATTTAACACAATACAATGCTTTTCTGTCCTTTCCTTTCACTAGCGCACTTTTAGATGCTTAGCGCCAACGCAGGAATCCTTACACCATGGTGCAAGGGTGCCAGCTTTGCAAATGGGATTGTTTTAGTGCAGGAAGGGATATCTTCCTGCACAAAATAAATCCTCTGAGGCTTTTTCCTCTTTTTATGTGTGCTGCAGCAGGCAGCACACATAGAAAGAGGAAAAAACAAGAAGAAATGAAGATATTTCTCCTCGTTATGCCTCCCCTGGGACGGCATAGCATTTCGACGCATTTGCAAGTTTACCAGTAAACTGGAAAAGCACCAAAATCCATAAGTGGAGGCGTGGGAACACCCACGCTCCACCCTTGGAACGGTTCCCTGGGGCAGAGTAACACAATGCAGCGATTTGCACTGTGTTGCGTTTCTCTGGATTTATCAAACCATGAAGGGCCACACACAGTGACTTTGCATTTCTGAATAAATCTGACTTAGGTTTTGCGTTGCCCTTAAGTCCCTTTACGTCGGGCAGGGGGAAACGAAAAAGCATCATAAATATGCCCCTCAATGTCTGAATAAAGTTTCCTTGATGAAAATGTGACACATGAGGTTTTGTGTAAGCGTTTGAAGGTCTGAAATCTATTTGTAGAGTTACGCCAAAGCATTTTTAAATTAGGTGAGGGGAAAATTATTTTTAACTGCAAAAACCCGTAATAAGTGGTTAAGCTTGCTAGTGCGGTAGCTCCCCATAGTGAAATTTGGATCAGAGCCAAGGGGAATTAAGTTAGGGAACATCTTAGTTTTTCCTGTCCTCCTCATGAACCCAGTGGGAAATAATTCAGTTATTTTTTAGACATCTGAACTGCATTGAGGTTCACATGCACTTTCTCAGGGCCGGACTGGCCCCTGTAACAAAAGTGGCAGCGGTGACACAAGAGTGGTGTTTTCCACTATCACCCCTGCCCCAGGGTGCCCAGTCCAGCCCTGCACTTCTTAATCTGTGGCCCAGTGAGGAGCACATTAAGGAGTTGATCAAATGGTCTGCATTGTGGAGAAGATGGTGTCTAGTGGTCTTGTCGGATGAGGGAAGCACTTATACTAGATTTATACTGAAATTATTCTCTTAGTGCACATTTTAGGTGGGCAGGAAGCACAGCAATGATTTAAAGGAAAAGTGAGGTGCTAGACCTGGTATCTTTGGCGTGGTTTCCCCTGACTTTTTCGCCTCTACCTCCTGTATTTTTGACGCTGTGCTGAATGTCGTTTTTGCTGGTTTAGATGCTTTGGGCACTTTGCCACTGCTGATCAGTGTCAAAGTGCAAGTGCTCCCTAGGTAAACAGTCATTGTGATTGGTTATCCATGATTGGCATATTTGCTTGACCAGTAAGTCCCTAGTACAGTGCACTAAGTGTGCCAGGGCTGGTGCTTCAAATGCTACTAGAGGGCCTGCAGCAAGGATTGTGCCACCCACATGAGTAGCCCTAAAATGGTGTCTCATGTCTGCCACCGCAGTGCCTGTCTGCAGTTGCTAACTGCCATGATGACCTGACCAGTGTCCCCACTGGCTAGGCCTAACCCTACCCTTTCTGTGCACACTGGACACCCCTATGGAAGGCCAAAGGTACTCCTCTGGGCAGGGTGCAGTGTATGTGAAAGGTAGAGCATGTACTAATGTATGTGACACGCTCTGGTAGTGAAATACTGCCAATTTAGTTTTTCACTATTGAAAGGCTATCTTGCCCATGGGCTGAGAATGGGGAATGCTGTATATAATGTTTACCTGCTTATCTTCCCATAGGAGCAAGATAGAAAACGAAAGTTTGGTATCCCTGAACTCAGAATTTAATAATCCATGTTTTAGGAAGGATGGTTTTTAAATCCTTTGTTTGAAAACGGCACTTTTAGAAATTGTCTGTTTTCTTGTCTAACCTTTCTGTGTGCCTTCGCCTGTTTGTGAATTGACTGTCTGGTTTGTGAGTGACAGGGGCTGGGGTGCCTTCAGGCGGCTGAATGAGTCAGCCCTAGGCTGAATAGCTTCATCTGCATCTTGAGTGGTGGGAGGGGTAGCACCTGGGTCTGAATAGGACTGTGTCTGCCTTCCACAATGCTGGCTCCAACTCCTGCTGGGCGGCTGACAACCCTGCCCCTCTCTCTCAAAGGAAAGAAGGAGTCATGTAAACAGAGTGCTCCAGAACTGACCAGAACTGGTTTGGCCAAGGCCTCTCTGCCATCGGAGAACTAAGAGAATATTGGTATGAAAAGGGATACCCAGACCCCAAAAAATTAGATCATCCTGGAATCAAGAAGGACCTTCTGCCAAGGAGAAAAGCTGGAAGACTGAAGAAGAAGGACTGCTCTGCTGTGTGTTTGTAGACTGACCTGCAGTTGCTATTCTGCCAAGGAGAAGGGAAGGACTTTGCAGTTCCTGTGTCCCCTCTCTTGAAGAGATCTCCAAGGGCCTGAGAAGAGCCGGCCTCCTGTTAAGAAGTCCCAGAAACAAAAGGACCTACCCCCAGCTTCCCCCCTGAACTCTGCTGAGTGAGTTCTGCCCTTCATAGAGTGTTTGATCCATTTGTGGGGCCTCTGGAGGTTGTTGCCTGCTGTTTTGGGAGCTGGACAAGAAAAAAAGAAGAACATCTACAATTTGCACGCATCGCTAGCTTGCGGAGCGCATCGTCGACAGTGCGAGAGAATTCCTGTTGCCGCGAAGATCATCGCAGCGCCTGTTGCCGCTGCAAGAACCGACGCATTGTTTGCTTGTGGAGCGCATCGCCCCAGTGCGGGAAGATTCCTGTCGCTGCGAATATCGTTGCAGAGCCTGTCGTCACAGTGAAGAACTGTTGCACCGCTTGCTTGCGGACCGCATCACGTCCCTGCAAACATCGTGGCAGAGTCTACGCATCGAGGGGCCGCGACAGAAGAAGATCAACGATGCGCCGCGCATTGCAGCCGCACCGAAGATCGACGTTGTCCCGGAGATCGTCGCATTGTGCCTGTGCGAGACGCTTCCTATCAAACCTGCAAACCGGAATCCATACAAGGTATCGCATCGCTCCCCATACAGATCGGATTCGACGCAACCCGCCGGCTGCATGCAGCGGGGATGTCGCATTGCCTCCCCAGGTTATCAGGAGTGACGCATCACTTGTTTTCCAACGTTGCAGCTTCCACTTGGAACTTTTGCCGCATCTACAGGCACTTTGGGTTAAAAGTGAGGCAACTGTGGATTATTTTGGTGCATCCCTTTGAACTCTTTTGGAACAGTGTAAGTTGGATTTCTGTTGTTTTGGTCTTGTGTAGTTTAGATAAAGATACTTTATTTTTCTAACCTGGTGTAGTGTCCATTTGTGGTGTTTTCACTGTGTTACTGTGAGTGTTGGTACAAATACTTTACACATTGCCTTTGATAAGCCTGTCTGCTCATGCCAAGCTACCAAGGGGGTGAGCAGGGGTTATCCAAAGAGTGTATCCCCCTTACCCTGACTAGAAGCAAGGGACCCTATTTGGACATTGGTACCTACATCTGCCAACTAGAGAAACCCAGATCTAACTGGAGGTATGAAAAATGTCAAACAGGTTGATTGTTATGTTTCCTGAGAGAAAAAGCGTCAGGCAGTAGTCTTTAGTTGAGCTGCGGAAGAGGAAGTTCTGAGAAGAGAAATAGAATGAGATAATGTAGGAAGTCCATTTTCATATTTGTAGTGAGTCTGACATATATTGAAATGCTGCCCTCTGCTTTTTTCTGAAGAGGTCATACATTCACACAGTCACTAGCATGAATGGCTGTTGTTATTTATCTGCTTTGAACAAGGTGCATCAATTTCACACAGCAAGAGAAGCAGGTGCCGTAGTGAAACCCACCCCTGTAAGGGTATCTGCTTCTATCCCCGAGGCAGTACCGATTCTGGATAAGGGGAGTGACTTACATGTATCCCGCACTCGGGGTTGCGGGAGGGAGCTGTCTCGAAAAGAAAATGAGGGAGGCAGTTCAATGGAGGAAAAAGGGCTAAACTAGATCTCCCCCCTAATATTAATAGTGTGGACTGTCCTACAACTTTAAGTCCCAATGCTAACTCTAATTCAAATGACCCCAGGCAAACTCGGTTGGTAGCACACCCTGCCTCTTTTGTCTTTGGTGAGGGGTCGGGTGCTGGAGGGGAACAGTCAATCCATGCCCTCACTAAAGCTCTGAAGAAACTTCTAGATCCCCTGATGGTCAGACTCGATTGTATTGAGGCTAGGCTAAAGGGAATAGAAACATTTACCGAGGGTATCGAGGGTCATCTGAGGAGTATAGGCAGCACTCAAAGCCTGCCCTCAATGAACATGGGTGGTCCACCTCCGTTAAATTCTGCTGGCGTGACAACTTCCGTGACAGCACCCGTCCCTACCCCAGCAGGCGTATCTTTATCCCTTCCCAACCCCTTAATTCCTACCCAGGCACCGCCAGTACCTTCCCTCAGCCAATCACCCTCCTTAGCAAGGAAATCTAACCTGGCAGCTAGAACAAACCCAACTAGGTTAGCGAAGTCTGGTGACCGCACTACCCAGGACCCAGGTAGCTTAAGTTGGAAACATGTAGTAAATCTTCCCCCAGAGGCAGCATCTCATGTGGTAATATTAAGTGGAGTCCCCGAGCTTACTAACGCTGCACTAGAAACCTTTGATTCCCTAAAAAACAAAGTGACTAATTGGCTGAACATCTATAGACCCCTCCCCCCTAATGTGAGTGGTAAACTGCTGATGGTCAGAAGGGTTGCCTGGGTGGGAAAGACAGCGAAGAAAATCAAGGGCGACTGTATCCTGGTGAACTTTGGAGACCCACAGATTGTTTCTTATATTTACAACTGGCAGGGCAGCTCGGGAAACACAACTATTCAGCCCCTCCCACTATCCTTTTTCTACCCCCCGAAACATTCGATTCCATTCAAGGACTGACGAAGGGTGGACATTGGTGGGACCAAGTTTTCAAGGCAGAAGGAACGGGCACACCCATTATGATGCACCCACATTAGGTGACTACGTATGTACCAATAGGTATAGCTCCCTTGAGCAGGTTGATTGACTTCACCGGGAGGATAGCACGGGGGAAGAGAAGGGGGGCTCCCCATACAGTGCAGCTGGGGTCAGTGATAGATATCCCCGAGAGCAGCCATCCTTCTTGAGGGCAACCACCCCCTGGCCCGGTGAGTAGCAGTAATGTGGAATGCTCTATACAGAAACCTGACACCCAGCACAATCCACCTTTGTTAAAAATCCTTTCCTGGAATGTAGCGGGCCTGGGCAACAAGCTGCCCTGCCCCGAGTGGGGCTCATTCGTAGATCTGAACGATATTTGTCTCTTCCAGGAAACATGGGCGAGGGAAGAGCAATTTTGTGTGGGATTTGCCTCATTTTCAGTCCCTGCCAGTTGGGGGGGAAAGGGTCGACCGTCAGGGGGTTTAACAATCTGGGTTGCAAGCCACCTGGGTTGCAGTGCCAGAACACTGGATACAGGAACAGAGGATGTCCAGTGCGTGATCCTGAAGTGGCAGACTGGTCCCAGACTTGCTGTGGTCAATGTCTATTCCAGACCCGTGTGTCCCTCTTCTGAATCAAACACCATTGAAGAGCTATCCACTGTTTTGACTAGGATCCCGGAGGGTGTTACGCTCGTGGTGGGAGGTGATTTCAATTCTCACTTTGAGCCACTTGAGGGGTTGTTGGACGCCGTAATGAAGGAGGAAGACGATCTATGGAAAATTCCACACGTAGCAGGCCCGCGGCAAGGTAATGGGCCCCTTTGGCCGTCCAAATTACATCCCTGACGTTGGCTCACTCGATCAGGTCATGTAACGGCCGTGTAAAATCTGACAACCCTCCTATGCCCACCTATAACAAGATAGGGAGCGAGGCACGACTAGACTACATTTTTGTCGAGTGTATGGCGTGGAATAGAGTATCAGACTTTAGGGTTGTAGGGAAGAGAGCGATCATAACCCCTTGATCTTGTATTTCTCTGTACCAGGCGTGTGTAAAGGTAGCGCATTAGCGCAGTCTGGTACACCTAGCAGGGCTATCCTGGCAAGTAACAGACGTAGGGTAAGATGGCTTAAGCTGGTCGATAATCCTGAGGGAATGTGTGAACTGTATGGCAGGGTCATACCAGTACTGGCTGAAGTAGTTGCTCTCATTGAGCAACAACCTGCGCTTGGTTTCCAAGAAAGACTGGGAGAACTTAATGAGTCACTAACTAATAGTCTCGCAGATATCCTAAATCCCCCAGGTCCCAGTCGGAAAGGGGTAGGTAGGAAGCCATCCTGGTATAATAGAGCATGCAGATTGGCGAAAGCAAAACTCCTTGGTGCTCTGAAGGAGAACAGCAACAGGGATCTTATTCATTACAGGAGGCAAACATACTGCCAGCTAATCCATCATGCAAAGCTCGAGTGGGGAAACAGAAACTGGGATGAGTTAACATCAGCCCTAGCGGGTAGGGATGCACGGACGTTTTGGCAGATTGTGTCCACTGGCTCGGTAGAACCAGAGATGGCAGTGATGCTGAACATTGCTGCAGAGGTATGGGAAGAACACTATAGTACTCTGGGGACAATATTGGCACCCAGGACACGATAGGCGATTTGCTGATCAGCCATGTCGATGGCTCGTCCAAGATTATATTTACTCTGGGTGAGGTCCGGGCTGCTATATCTAAGCTCCCTGCTGGCAAAGCACCAGGGCTGGATAAGGTACCGGGAGATCTTTATAAACACCAACCCGGGGTTTGGGCTTCCTACCTTCAAACAATTTTTAATGCAATCCTCGGAGGTATGGCTGTCCCTAGTACTTGGCTGGGAGCAGAGGTAGTCCCTATTTTTAAGAAGGGGTCGCCTCTGCTCCCAGCCAACTACAGGTCAATCAGCCTAATAGATGTAGCTCAGAAACTCTTCGCTAGGCTGATCTTGGACCGCCTCCTGGATTCGATGGAGGACTTTGAAATCTTAAGCCAGTACCAGGCGGGCTTTAGAAAGAGCGTATCCACCATTGACCAGATTTTCTGATTGGCTATGCTCTTCTGGAAAACGGTCAAGGTTGAGGGGGGTTCATTATACACTGTCTTCGTAGACCTGCGTGCGGCCTTCGATTTGGTTCCATGCAGGAAACTTTGGAGCGTCTTACGGGACCTAGGCATGCCAGCGCCTCTTCTGGACATCATAATACGGCTCCACACCCATAATTTCGCTAGGGTCAGGTGTGGGAGAGAAGGCAATTTGTCGTCTAGCTTCTCCGTTGGCAGAGGGGTCAGGCAGGGTTGCGTTTTGGCGCCAACCCTGTTCTGCTGCTATGTGAACCGAGTCATCCCCTATCTGAATGCAGTCCCCAATAGAGATGCCCCAAGGCTCGCTGGTACAGGGATCTCTGCGATTATGTTCGCAGATGATACCCTGTTGCTCGCTAAGATACCAATGGGTATCCAGCGAGTCTTGGTTGGCTTTGTCTCTTTTTGCCAGGACCGGGGGCTGGAAATAAACACGTCCAAAACGAAATTTATGATTTTTAATCCGGCGAAGACATCCCGCAAAAACCCTGCTATAGATGGTGTCCCCCTGGAAAGAGTGCAGACGTTTGAATATCTGAGTTTGACGCTCAATGAAAACATGACCTGGGCCCAACATCAGACCAAATCCCAGTTAAAGCTATCTCAAAAGGCGGGGGGATTCTTAAACTATGGAACAAAGCCACGACTAAACCTACTGGGCCTCCTCTTGAAATATACCAAATGCAGGCTCGCGGGGCGATCATTTATGGGGGGGAACTGTGGGGCCACAGCTGTGCCCCTGCAATTACCACCACGGAAAATAAGTTTCTTAGGCAGTTGACATCATTGCCGGCTAGTACACCCCTCCTCCCGCTCAGGCTTGATCTGGGATTGATAGCGTTAAAAGAGGAACTGGGCCTCAAGCCTTTAACTTTCTGGAGGCGCTTGTGGGTAACCCCTGAACTTGCTAGTTACAGGGAAGAACTCTCAGAATTGTTAAAACTCCCAAAAGTGTGGAAACTTCCCTGGCTAAAATATATATGGCAGGAATTTGAGAGACTAAGTTGTCCTTCACTGTGGATCAACCCGGAAGAGGCTTGCAGAAACATAACATGTAAAGACTTGGTTAATATGTATTATGACTATAACCTGTCTGATCGCCTATCGAATGCCCACCTGGTGTCATTGTCCAGCACATTTATAGTAAGGAAAGATTATTACAAAATGGAGACTGTGCTGCATGATATTAGTCCTACTGGCCTTAGGAAGCTGTTTCTCCAATGGAGACACAACTCCCTCCCAATCAGAGCCCTTACCAGCAGATGGTGCCCATCTTCTCCTAAAAACTGCCCAGCATGTACCGAGGAACTGGAGAATGACATTCATGTAATGTTCTTCTCTCCTTCCTATCGGAAGCCTAGGAGGAAGTGGATTATTCCTATATGCAGAAACTTGGGGATTAGGCAATGCTTCCACTCCTATCGAATACTAAAAACTGACCTAACCCCATTAATTGTTTTTGCTGTAAGTAAATTCTTATTTGCTATGTGAAGCATCAGAAGAAATTATGTGGTAAAATGAGTTCCAGTGTATCGCTGTTTAGTCCAAGGCCCACTAAGGTTATAATGAGGAGTGGGACCCTCAGTTGATCTTCGGTATATTTGTAGAAAATGTTTTTATGAATATTCATTTTTATGGGAATGTGCTTGGTTCTTATTATAGAATTTTTAATGATTTCTGCTGCTATTGTATTGTGATCTATTTTATGACATTTTAAGTCGAAATAAAGATTATAAAGAAAGAAAACCCACTAGTGACACAAAGGATCAATGTGCTGTGTTGGATCCATTCGGTGGGACTTCTTCGCTCTCAGTCAGTTCCTAGTAATTGACTGTGGGTCTGGTTTCAGGTGCACGTTGAGAGGGTTCTCTGGGACCCTTTGTGGAGTCAATTGCATTGTGTCTGTCAGCATGACTGCCAAGATTGCATTTTTATTTTGGACTGTGCTTATTTTGAGCATGTGGTTGCTGGTGGAGCCCACCGTCGCTCATTATTGGAAACTGACACTTATTTTTCCTCATCAAACATTTACGGAGAGCAAGAGAGGGATAAACACACCAAGGGAGAAAGCAGAAACCTGTAAGGGTGACATAAATCGGGTAGGAAGTGGGTCCCAGCGGTGCCGGATATCAGCCTTATTATTCGCCGAGTAGACATTTAATAGCACCGGCCGTGGGTTTCTGAGTGGAGCTTTGGACACCAGAGCTAATTGTTGTTTTTTTGTACAAATCAAGCACTTGTTGATGTTTATGCGGTGTGCACGTGTGGCAATACACTTTCATTAGAGTATATGGCGGCTTCACTTTTGGATCACCTCTCGCCCAAGCAGCTGCTGTGCTGCTCTGGACAGCCCAGCAGCTTAATTTCCTTGCCATTAAAAGCAGGTAACAGCATTGTCCAGCAAACGTGTGATAGCCACCAGCTTACCTTGCTGTGACATAATAAGATGTTTGTGAAGACACCTGGGGATGCCGGGGAACAGCACCATGGCTGGCAGGTTGACAGGGCTGTGGAGAAGTGTGGCTCAGGGGTTAGAGGCTGCAGACCTGGAAGCTGAGATCGGCCATGGACCAGGGTTCAATTCCCCGCCTTGGCGGGTCTTCGGCTAAAAAATTCCACGGACTCGATAATTCTCGCTCCGGTGCCTTCTCGACTCACGGGTTCACACTCTGCGACTCTGGGCAATAGCTTGCTTAATCTCCACAACGGCCCCTCGCGGCGGGATGCCTGGCTTTCACCTTGTGGATACCCTGCTGGGGTTATCTCACAGGGGAATATCAGGACGGGTTCCCTAAGCAAGCGCTTAGATACAGACCTCGGTCAGTGATTTGCGCTATATAAATACTTGTACATTTACATTTTACAGCAAGCACCAGTGCCCTTCCCCCTCTGCCATACCCTGTAGGCCATGCGTTCACTGGCACGGCGCTGGCATGCTCTACATCTGAAGGCCAGTGAAATGATCCTGTGCACAGAGACAGGTGATGCACACGTGAGCTTGTGGGGTGTTTAAGTTCTCTGATGTGTGAGGGTGCAACGATATACTGCACTTACCCGATTCTGCTTTGAATTAGCTTCTCCTACCATTGGTAATGACTTCTGGTTTCAAGCTGCACACCTATGGGCTTTTTCAGCGCACAGGATCATGTGCTAGTCCATGGCCCTTGCTGACTCGCCTCGAGCTCCTTACTGCACAAGTGTCAGCGTCAGGGCTACGGGCCAATCAATCCTCCAGGCTCTTCTGGGCTGTGATTCTTCACATTTACCATTCTAGCTAGAAAACTGCGACAAGACCACCAAGTGCCACTGTCTCAGTTTCATAAGGGCACGAGGAGCTATGCAAGATGTGCCGGAAACGTTGCATATTCTCCGCAGGAGGCGCATGAGAGGTTCTGTGTTTAGTCTGTGCAGGTTGAGCGAGGCCTCTTTGTAACCTCGGATACAGTTCAATGTATGATGGGCGTCTCGAGTGCTTCTTTCGATTGCATTCTTTAGGATTATGTCACTATTTGTGCCTTGGGTGCAGTTCAATGTACCATGTGCAGATGTAGTGCCTTTTGCAATGGCATATTGTAGGGTTATGTCACTCTTTATGCCTTGGGTGCAATGGCATACTGTGGGTTTACTTCACTCTGTATGCCTAATGGCATAATGTACGTTTATTTCACTTTTTATGCCTTGCATGCATTGGCATACTGTAGGTTTATTTAACTTTGTATGCCATGCATGCATTGGCATACTTTAGGTTTATTTCACCTTTTATGCCTTGTATGCAATGGCATACTGTAGGGTAATTTCACTTTTTATGCCTTGTATGAATTGGCATACTGTAGGTTTATTTCACTTTGTATGCCATGCATGCATTGGCATACTTTAGGTTTATTTCACCTTTTATGCCTTGTATGCAATGGCATACTGTGGGTTTACTTCACTTTGTATGCCTAATGGCATAATGTACGTTTATTTCACTTTTTATGCCTTGCATGCATCGGCATACTGTAGGTTTATTTAACTTTGTATGCCATGCATGCATTGGCATACTTTAGGTTTATTTCACCTTTTATGCCTTGTATGCAATGGCATACTGTAGGGTAATTTCACTTTTTATGCCTTGTATGAATTGGCATACTGTAGGTTTATTTCACTTTGTATTCCTTGCATGCATTGGCATACTGTGGGTTTACTTCACTTTGTATGCCTTGAATGCAATGGCATACTGTAGGGTAATTTCACTTTTTATTCCTTGTATGAATTGGCATACTGTAGGTTTATTTCACTTTGTATTCCTTGCATGCATTGGCATACTGTGGGTTTACTTCACTTTGTATGCCTTGGATGCAATGGCATATTGTACGTTTATTTAACTTTTTATGCCTTGTTTGCATTGGCATACTGTAGCTTTATTTAACTTTTTATGCCATGCATGCATTGGCATACTTTAGGTTTATTTCACCTTGTATGTCTTGTATGCAATGGCATACTGTAGGGTAATTTTCGCTTTTTATGCCTTGTTTGCATTGGCATACTGTAGGTTTATTTAACTTTTTATGCCATGCATGCATTGGCATACTGTAGGGTTATTTTACTTTTTATGCCTTGTATGCATTGGCGTTCTGTAGGTTTATTTCACCTTGTATGCCTTGTATGCAACGGCATACTGTAGGGTTATTTTACTTTTTATGCCTTGTATGCATTGGCGTTCTGTAGGTTTATTTCACCTTGTATGCCTTGTATGCAATGGCATACTGTAGGGTTATTTTACTTTTTATGCCTTGTATGCATTGGCGTTCTGTAGGTTTATTTCACCTTGTATGCCTTGTATGCAATGGCATACTGTAGGTTTATTTCACTTCGTATGCCTTGCATGCATTGGCATACAGTAGGTTTATTTAACTTGTTATGCCTTGCATGCATTGGCATTCTTTAGGTTTATTTAACGTTTCATGCCTTGCATGCATTGGCAGTATGCCAGCCACTCTTTATGCTTAGGATGCACTTCACTATGCGACGTCCATCTGCAGTTCTGTTTGTGACTGTATACCGCTTTAAGCCATTTGATACTATTCTAGACACATCTACTTTTGAAAATCGAAATGCGAACCTTCTGATTCACTTTTGCACAAGAGCATTTTTAAGGATTTTCGACACTTCTAATGTCTCGCTTTATAGAGATGGTCAGTGTTTCTTTGTACATTCGCATCGGGTTTACACCTCTTGGGAGCTGGTGGTGATCAGCAGCGGGGGCACTGCAGCCAGCGGGCATTCAGCCAACCTTTAGAGGGAATGCATACCTACTACATAAATTAACGAGTTTGTTTTTTTTCTTACTTTTTGTACCACTGCAGAATTAAAGATTTTCTTAGACGCATAGGAGTCGAGTAACGATGGAGCTGAATAATTTACTGCCCCAGCACAGATTGCACAACTCTCCGAACAGATGGACAGGCCTTCGCCTGCCAGTGATTTGCTTACTGTACAATAAGTTCACCAGCTGAACGCCGGCGTGAGTGGCAGCGTAAGTACTGTGTGTGTTTTGTTTGAGTGGATTTCTGTAAGCATCAAACCTTACACAATTGCTTCTGATATCTTTACCAGGAAGGAACGAGAGCTGGAAGTTGGAGGTCAGCGACGGCTTCTGAGAAGGGAGGTGCATACGTCACGTTAATCGCACTGTCGGCTGTTTATTCAGGTCGTTGGCTGCATTCATTGCTGTGCTTGAACATTTGCCTTTAAATCTCACATTCGGTCTAAAAATAATGTTTCTGCATTTAATCCCCGCGAGGGGGGCGTTAGTGACGTCCTTATCTAGACAAGTCGCTTGTGTTCACTGATTGCATTTTATATTAACTTCACATCCCTAATGACAGTTGGCCTCCAAAAGCAGTTTTTGCTCAATTCATTTATACTGATGTACACATTAAAACACGCGATGGAGAGTTTGCAAGCCCCTTCCCAGAGGACAGACGTTTTGCCTCGCTGTGGGATTTTTATTTTGCTTTGTGTCGCATTTAGTGAGAGCCCTCAGCAACGGTTTCCCGCGCTGACATCTTACTGGCTGGCTGGAAGGTTGATCAGGGGAAACATTTGCGTAAATCTTGACAGAGGTAGTATTTGACGCTGAAAAACTTTAATATACCCAGTAAAAGCCTGCAGTCCCACGTTAATATTCAGGTGATTACAACACGTAAAATGTCCCTTTAGAATAAAAGCAACATGCACCGCAAAATCCAATTATTTAATATGGCGAAATGTGATTGTTTTTGCCTTTGGCATAGAAACAGAGTGCATATTACATGATGCGGGCTGCGGCTAAATCTTATAGCAATTTGTTGCTGTCTGTTTTTACCATATTATTACGATACACGAGGCAAGCAACGGGCGAAAAAAAATCTTGAAAAATTAGTCAACGCTTTTTACTTGCTTAATACAGAGCTTATCTGACCTAAAGAGCTTAGCCTCAAAGCAGGAACTGTGATCGATATTTCACAATATTAAATGTATATCAGGCTACTTCGTGCATCTCCTCACATTAATATCCACCATGCTGACCTATAACTTATCATCAGGCACCTCTTCGTGAAGATACAGTAAGAATCCTTACCAATCACACATCATCTTGTGGAAACGGTGTATCAACGCTATACTAGTGATTTAGTGTGGTGATTCCACCTACATCACTCAATTCCATTGTTGGCTCAACTCTCAGAACCCTTTCCTACGCTTTACCTGTGAGCATAGTAAAGAACGCCTACCATTCCTTGATCTTTTGATCATTCAATGTGCTGGCTGCCTGGAAACTGAGTTGTATCAGAAGCCTAAAGCCCGGAACACCCTCCTACAATATGATAGTTACCATCCAAAGGCGTTGTGGGACAACTTACTTTTCGGCCAGTTCCTCAGGCTGAGACGCAATTGTACCAGCACAGAAAAATACAAAGAACATGCCAGCAATCTATGCCACAATCAAGTGAATAGACACTATCCTCTCTTCTTGGTCAAGAGATCTGCCAAACGAGCAAAGAACAATAATCTAGATGCCCTCCTAAGTGTCCTCCAAACAGAGAATCAAAGGACAGACTAGTATGTGTGAACACCTTCTGTTCTCTATCAAATCAAGTAAAAAAAAAGTGATACACAGAAATGTGCCTATCTTTAACAAAGAGAAACTGTTGGAAATGTCCTTTTTTGCAGGGTTATCCCCAAACTTTTTGCTTCTTCCTCCATTATTTCTCCTGACCTGTCGTTGTTGGCAATAGGACTCTGGGCACTTTACCACTGTTGATCAGTGCTAAAGTGCATATGCTCTCTGTGTAAATTGTTATTGTGATTGGTTATTCATGATTGGTATATTTGTTTTATCAGGAAGTCCCTTGTGAAAGTGCACTGAGTGTGCCAGGGCTGGTGATTCAAATGCTACTAGTGGGCCTGCAGCACTGATTGTGCCACCCACATGAGTAGCCCTAAAATAGTGTCTCAGGCCTGCCACCGCAGTGCCTGAGTGCAGTCTGTGAACTGCCATGTCAACATGGCCAGTGTCCCCACTGACCAGGCCTAACCCTTCCCTGTCTGTACACATTGGACACCCCTATGGAAGGCCCAAGGTACCCCTCTGGGCAGGGTGCAGTGTATGTGAAAGGTAGAGCATGTACTAGTGCAGGTGACATGCACTGATAGTGAATTACAGCCATTTTCGTTTTTCACTATTGTAAGGTTATCTTGCCCATAGGCTATCATGGGGAATGCTGCGTACAGTGGTTACCTGCATATCTTCCCATAGAAGCAAGATAGGGTATCCCTGAACTCAGAATTTAATAACATCTTTTAGGAAAGGTGGTTTTTAAATCCTGTGTTTGAGAACAGCACTTTTTAGAAAGTGGCTATTCTCTTGTCTGACCTTTCTGTGTGCTTTGGCCTGTTTGTGAATTGACTGTCTGGTTTGTGAGTGAGAGGGCTGGGGGATTGCAGGAGACAGAATGAGTTCGCCCAGTGGTAAATAGAGAGATCTGCATCTAGATGGGAGGGAGGAGTTGCACCTGGGACCTGAATAGGACTGTGCCTGCCCCCCACAGTGCTGGCTCCACCCCCTGTGGTGCGTCTGATGTCTCTGCCCTGCACTGTGAAAGGAGGGAAGGAATCATGTCAACAAAGTGCTCCAGGGCTGTGCTTGCCCTCCACAATACTGGCTCCACCTTCTGTGGGGCGTCTGATGTTTCTGCTCTGCACTGTGAAAGGAAAGAAGGAGTCATGTAAACAGAGTGCTCCAGAACTGGTTTGGACCTGGCACAGAGACCTCCTGCACAAAGGGAACACAGACTTTTTGGGGTATAAGTACAGGGCCCCAGACCACTGAACTTTAGATCATCCTGGAATCAACAAAGAACCTCTGCCAAGGAGAAAGCTGGAAGACTGAAGAAGGAAAACTGTCCTGCTGTTGCTTTGCTGGACTGGCCTGCAGTTGCTTTGCTGCCAAGGAGATGGGAAGGACTTTGCTTTGTGCTGAGTCCTCTTGCTTGAAGAAATCTCCAAGGGTCTCAAGAAGAGCTGGCTCCCTGTTAAGAAGTCGCAGGAACAAAAGGACTGCACCCCCAGCTTCCCTGAACTCTGCTGAGATAATGCTGTCCTTCCTAGAGTGCTTGGGCCAGTTGTGGTGCCTCTGGAAGTTGTACCTGTATTGGGAAGCTGGAAACCAAGATTTTAAAGACTTTCGGCAAGTTTTATCGCATCGCTCGCTTGCGGAGCGCATCCCCGTCAGTGCGAGGAAATTCCTGCTGCCGCGAAGGCCGAGATCGTCGCAGCGCCTGTTGCTGCTGCCAGAGTCGTTGCATCCTTCGTTTGCGGGACGCACCACTCCGGTGCGGGAAGATTACCATCGCTGCGAGTATCGTCGCAGAGCCTGTCGGCACTGAGTGAGATCATCGCACTGCTTGCTTGCAGACCGCATCACGTCGCTGCGACTGTCGTCGTAGAGCCATCGCATCAAGGGGCCGCAAGAGTAGAAGATCGAAGCTGAGCCATGCTTCGTCGCCGCATCGTAGATTATCGCCGCCCCGAAGATCGTCGCATCGTACCTTTTGCGAGCCGCTGCCACCGAAACCTGTGCACCGGAATCCACGCAAGGTATCGCATCCCTCCCCATACAGACCGGAGTCACCGCAAAACGCCTGCTACGTCCAGCGGGGTTGTCGCATCGCCTCCCCAGGGTCTCAGAAGTGACGCATCACTTGCTTTTCAACGCTACAACTTTCACTAGGAACTTTTGGTTATCTAAAGGTACTGTTGGCTAACATGTGACGCAACTGTGGATTATCTTAACGCAACCTTACAAACTCATTTGAAACCATATTCTTGAACTGTGTATGTTGGATTTTTGTCGTTTTGGTTTTGTGTAGTTTAGATTAAAATACCTTTATTTTTCTAAACTGTTGTGGAGTCAGTTTGTAGTGTTTTCACTGTATTACTGTGAGTGTTGGTACAAATACTTTACACATTGCCTTTGATAAGCCTGACTGTTCGTGCCAAGCTACCAAGGGGGTGAGCAGGGGTTATCTAAAGAGTGTATCCCCCCTACCCTGATAAGAAGCAAGGGTCCTTATTTGGACAGTGGTACATAAACCATGCCAACTAGAGAACCCCAGATGTAACATTGGTGGGCAGCGGTGAGGATTTGAACTTGTATTTGTACTTGACCCACAGTGATTGGTGTACATCACTAGTTTAGTGCAGACCACTACGCAACCACATACTGTTTGTTTTCTTTCCTGGTGTCCTCCTGGAAGTATTTTTTGGATACTGAGACTCTGGCTAGTGTTGCACCTGTGAAGTCTTGCCAAAATGGAAGTCAACTTTTTCCACCTGTATATCTACAGAGTAGAGGAGATAAAAGCCTTCTGCGAAGTGAGGGGGATGCCCGTGGAAAAACGGTTCACAAGGAGGGATCTTGAGGCATGTCTGTATTCCCATGATATCAGAATTTGGGAAGCAACACTAACAGACGATTCTGAGGAGGAGGACTTCTCTGACAGTGAGGGAGAGAAAGATGAGTGGCTCCTTGCTGCTGAGCAAAGGTACAGAGAATTTAACCGGGAAATCAAGGAGGCTGAGATCTGGTGGCCTTAGCACAGAAAGAAGAAAAATGTGTAGCTCAAGAGGTGAGCTTTGCTGAGTTGGAGGTGTAGTCCAGGTCAAATTGTGACAGCAAGATGGTCGTTTCCAGTGCTGAGATAAAGGTACAAACACCCAGAGATGTGGCGCCTGACTTGAGGGAGGGTGTTGACATACACCAGGGGGTTCAGGTTTATGATGTAGCTCCAGTGGTGTGTGGTGGCCCTGAAGAAGATTGGGGGACTGACACAGGGGATCATATTCCTAGTGATGGGAGGGATGCTCTACTCACTCTAGATGAGAGGTGCAGGGAGAGGGGTTCCCCCATGGTAGAAACCTTGGTGTGTGAGTGTGAACACCGTCCAGAAGAGTGTAGTTTGTGTGACAGAGACAGTAGGACACTGACTTGCCAATCTCAGGAGAGTGGTGTGGGGTACTTGTGTGAGGCACTGGAGGGTGAGGTAAAGGGTAGCTTGGTTAACAACTGTGTGGGGCTGTGTGATTCATTTGTTGGAGAGCATATTTTAAGGTCCTGTTTTCCAGAGCTATGCCAACACCCGGTGTGAGTTCTCTGATCCCAGAGAACGTGCGTTGGAGGCAGACCTCTTGGTGGATTCAAGAGAGTCTGAAGAGGTATTGGGGAGTGATCCAAAAGGAGTGGCTCAGATATCTTCCAGACCTGTGAGGTGGAAGAGGTTCAGTGTAACCAAGTTAGGTCCCAGTGTAGTGGGAGAGGTATAGGGGCTCACATCCTGTCTCAGTGGAGAGGAAGTGAGTGTGGGGCTGCTTGTCCCAAGGTGCCCGAATCCCAGTCTCAGGGCCTGGAGGGTTCCTTAAGAGAACACCAGGTTTGGGGCCTAGAGGGTGCTAGTAGGCCATTTGAGGAGGATCTCCTAGTGTCTGGTGAACGGGGAGTGCCTGTAACCAGGCCTCCCTCAGTTCTGGTGTCTGGCAGTGCCACTCCAGTTGGGAAGGTGCAGAAGTCCAGACTGAGGGATGAGAGGGGTAAGGAGTCCCCAGTGGGAGAACCAGTGGATCAGGGGCCAGCCAGAAGGGCTGAGTCACCGGTGAGTGACCATGGTGACCTCACTTCTGTCCTGGAGGATCTTCCCACGCTGTCAGATGGACAGGGGTCGGGAGATCTGCGCCAGGCAGACTGTCACATGACACCTGAGTTATGTGTCACCCTCAGGGGAGGCATATGTGCTCCCAATGAAGTTCTGGTGCGCCGGGCAAGTGCACAACCGCAGGTACTGGTCCCTGGGTTGGGAGACCAGGTTCAGGATCTGCCTGACCTGGAAGGAAGGACATCTGTAACCAGTGTCCTGACCAGTTTGGCTTCCAGGGTACCCCTCCAGTAGGGAGGGTGCAGCACTCCAGGAGGGGGTGCAGAGGGAGGGAGTCCCCGCCTCTGACCCCTGTGCAACCTGAGGGTTTAGACCCTAGGTTGGGAGACCAGATGCTCGAGAGAGGTCCTGAACTGGTGGGAGAGTTGTGTTCTGAGTGTGACTCTCCTGGGAGGAGAGGGCATGACCCCAGAAGGAGAGGTAGGGGGAGGAGAGCCTCGCCCATGACCTCTGGCCAGTCTGAGGGTACAGGCCCTGGGCTGGCGGGCCAGTGTCAGGATGCCCTACCTGACTTGGCAAGAGGGAGAGTGGAACAAAGGTGCCAGGTACCTGGGGATACTGCTCCCCACTCTCTGATGCCTGGCTCTCATCACTGACAGCTGTCAGTGGCCCCTGTGGCTGGTTGTCATGGTGGACAGGGTTGCCCCTGGAAGGGGGGCAGTAGTCACACCATAGGGGTGGACTAGGTCACACCATTGTGTTGGCCAGGTGGGTACTGTGTGAGCCCCCAGAAGTCCCGGTGTGCCAGGCAAGTGTTTAACCGGAGGGGTTGGGCCCTGGGTGGGGAAGCCAGGTTAAGGTGTTGCCTGACCTGGAGGATTTAGAGCCAAGGTTGGAGGGCCAGGTCCGGGGTGTCCCCCCTGACCTGGAATCCCAGTAGCAGGACAGAACCCCTGAACTGGTGGGTGAATGGTGCAGGACACCTGCCATGGGTGCCCTGAATATTCTAGAAAGGGGTATCGCTCCAGGTGGGAGGGTACAGAGCCCCAAGGAAGAGGAGAACCGGGTGTGGGGAAGCCCACCCCAGCTTCCTGTCCAGCCGCCAGATACAGGTCCGGGACTGGTGGGTCAGTGACAGGATGTCAGACCTGACCTGACAGGAGGGAGAGTGGACGAAGGGTGCCAACAACCTGGGGCTACTGCCCCCCACCCTCTAATGCCACAAGGGTTTGAGAGCCCTGAGAGGCATAAGGCCTGGGTCTCATCCCTGACCACTGTCATTGGCCGCTGTGGCTTACTGTCTGTCTGTTGGTACACACCTGTGAGCAAGTTAAGTTTAGGTGCTACACAGATGGTGTCCACAGATGAGAAGGGTTCCACATGGATTGGCTTGGTGGACCCTGAGAGTATGGATAGAGTGATCCAACTGTTTTCAGGACGGCGTAGAACAGGAATAGTGCCCTGCTGTTTGGGCCAGTTTCCTTGTTCTATCGCATTAAGCAGGGAATCCCATTGAGGTATTGTTTGGTCTACCCTGGCTTTAGGCTGGAAGGGGGTTGTGTTGGAAATTGCCTTTTCTTGCAGGGTTATCCCCAAACATTTTGCTTCTTCCTCCTTTATTTTTCCTGACCTGTGGTTGTTGGCAATAGGACTCTGGGCACTTTAGCACTGCTGATCAGTGCTAACGTGCATATGCTCTCTGTGTAAATTGTTATTGTGAATGGGTCAGTTGCGGTGCCTCTGGAAGTTGTACCTGTTTTGGGAAGCTGGAAACCAAGATTTTACAGACTTTCTGCAAGTTTTATTGCATCGCTCACTTAAGGAGCTCATCCCCGTCAGTGCGAGGAAATTCCTGCCGCCGCGAAGGCTGAGATCGTCGCAGCGCCTGTTGTTGCTGCCAGAGTCGTTGCATCCTTTGTTTGCGGAATGCACCAGTCCGGTGCGGGAAGATTACCATCACTGCAAGTGTCGTCGCAGAGCCTGTCGTCACTGGGTGAGATCATCGCACGCTTGCTTGCGGACCGCATCACGTTGCTGCAAGAGTAGTCGCAGAGCCATCGCATTGAGGGGCCGCAAGAGTAGAAGATCAATGCTGAACCACATCATCGCCGCACCGGAGAACGTCTCTGCCGCAAAAATCATCACATCGTACCTTTTGTGAGCCGCTTCCACCGAAACCTGTGCACCGGAATCCACGCAAGGTATTGCATCCCTCCCCATACAGACCGGAGTCACCGCAACACACCCGCTATGTCCAGCGGGTTGTCGTATCGCCTCCCCAGGGTCTCAGGAGTGACGCATTGCTTGCTTTTCAACGCTACAGCTTTCACTTGGAACTTTTGTCGCATCAAAAGGTACTGTTGGCTAAAACGTGACGAAACTGTGGATTATTTTAACACAACCTTACAAACTCATTTGAAACCATATTCCTGAACTGTGTATGTTGGATTTTTGTCATTTTGGTCTTGTGTAGTTTAGATTAAAATACCTTTATTTTTCTAAACTGTTGTGGAGTCAGTTTGTGGTGTTTTCACTGTGTCACTGTGAGTGTTGGTACAAATACTTTACACATTGCCTTTGATAAGCCTGACTGCTCGTGCCAAGCTACCAAGGGGGTGAGCAGGGGTTATCTAAAGAGTGTATCCCCCTTACCCTGACTAGAAGCAAGGGTCCCTATTTGGACAGTGGTACCTACCCCTGCCAACTAGAGACCCCCAGATTTAACAGAAACAATATCTACAGAAGCCCCTTTTTGCTTTTAAAAGGAGTCACAACCTGAGAGACAGTCTGGTCCACACCAGACCGAGCCCATCATCATCCATCAGGCAAAATAACCTATGGAGCTTCCCACCTGTATTAGGATATTTTCCATGCTGATGACTGACTACAGTCAGCATAACACATGGATGGCTAACTGCATCTAACCCACAAGCAAACTTTGAGTCAGAAAGAAGGTCTAGAGAGGAGATGCTAATTAGAGTGCTCCAGGGCTTCATCAGATGCATTAATTGATACATTAATTCCACAAACCAATATATTAGCATGACGTACAATAAAATATTGTGCAAGATGGGGCCACCTTTTTGAGTTTGATGTTAATAGGGATCATTTTTAGGTTTTGTGTAAAACATTCATCTTAGATACGTATTTTGTAGTGGATGCTGAAATCCTTCTTTTAAGCAGACCCTTTTTGCAAGATAGCCTTATTATAAGCAAGCAGTCTTTTCCTTCATAGTTCTGGTGACACAAATCTTTAAAGAAGAAGAAGCCATATGAGATATGACATGATTGATTGTCTAATCTGCTTACCACAAAAAAGATAGTGAGAGGTTTAATATTGTTGCACAAATTTCCGACTTATACAAAAGGTTAAAAAAAAAATAGTGTGCCATTTGCAGAACATTTTTATTATAACCCTCTTGTGTCATAGAAGAGATATTGGAAAATGACGCTTCACCTACATTTTTGTGGCATGCTTCATCACTGGTGTCCTTCTCCCATCCCAGTACATTAGTACCACTGGAACAGACCTAACCTTTTCAGGTAGTTCTGTATAAATGGCAACTGAATATTTGAAGAAAATCAGATATAATAAAAAAGACCTCAAAGTAAATCTTTGTTAGTGGGCATCTTGAGTATGGTTAAAAACGAAGATTGTTGGTTGTCTGTTGAAATTTCGGACATCCACTAGGTGTCTTCTAGCATGCTTCAGACACTGGTAGTGCCCAACTGATTTAGTAGCCTTTGTCACGGCTTGATATACCCCGACCTACAGAGCAATCAGTCATGCATTCATCTGGTGTAGAGGAATAACGCTCTCCTACCTATGATAATGATGAAAAACTATGACAAGGAGAATAAGTAGGTTAAAAACATTAATTAAAGTGTTCTACACTGCTAAGTGTTCAAAATATTCACAGTGAATTCTCTGGTGCAGTGGCGGCAGGCACAGGTAAAAGCAGTAGGCAGGGTGGGGCGGAAGTCGATAGTCGACAGTCGAGGTAAAATTAATTAAATAAATAAACCACTTACCTTGCGCTTGCTGCATCGCCGACTTAGAAATGCTGCGAGCGCAAGGTAAGTGGTTTTATGAATGTTTTAATTTAATTTTACCTCTCCTGCTGACTGTCGACTTCCCAGCCCCTGCCCCACCGCCCACCGCTCTTACCTGTGCCTGACACCACTGCTCTGGTTTTTGGTGTGTACACTGCGACACAGCATAGAAAACGTTATAAAAATGTGATTGCTCCTTTGCTCCTTCTCAGTCACATCACTGACCCTGACTTGAGTTTTGATTCTTTTCCTGGTCTTGAAGAAGGGGCACTTTCCCATATTCGCAATCTTGAGTGAGATGTATAATTTATTACATATATAATACTCTAGGTGTAGCACAAGTCTATTTTTCAGTATGTAGAAGGTCATTATTAAATATGAACAAATACTCGCACAGTTCCCATTATTTGAACATGCATGCGCGGGCAGTCTTCGCCAAAGTATTCACCCCCAATCATCACTCTTTGAAAATGGTAATCAATTTACTGTAGCAGGTTGAGTTACATTCAGTCACATGATTCTGATTGTAGGTAGTAGTTGTAAAAACGTCTGCTTATATACGATTGGATATTTCTTTGCCTAACAATAGAAGTACCACTGGAGGTTATGTTATTTTTTTCTGGTAAACAACAGTTATGCAGACCTTTTGTATCTCCAAATCTTAGCTCTATCCATCTATCAGGCTTTAATGCTCATTAAGGCTGGGGTGCATGTTAGTGATGAAAGTACATGCCATCATAGTAAGCATGGGCGGAAAATCCGTTCCGCTCGCGGATTTTGCGGATTTTCGGGAAATTCGCAATCCGCGAGATTCGCGAATCTCCCGCAAAATCAGCAAATCCGCGAGCAGCGGATTTTGCTCGCACTGTTCGCGTGAGTTCGCGTGAGTTCGCGCCCCGCGAATAAGTGCAAAATTGCAGAAATACGATTTTAGCAAAACTGAAAGTAACTACTTACCAGGTTCAAAAGTTCAGGCTCATCATTAGTAGCCATTTCCTGTAGTGCTTCCTGAGGGGCCCCTCCAGAGTTCAGTTGCCAGTTGAAACTATTATGTGACCCTGCTCTGAACCTCAGAATAGTTACACATATGCCACAAAGGTCCTGAATTACAGCTAAGGGAGACAAGCAGGAGCCAGGCTGGAAGTTAAAATCCATTAATCAGCCCCTAATTCATTATTGTCATTCGGGGCAGGGCAGGTGTTGTAACTAATTTTGCAACAATGAAAGCACTTACCAAGTGCAAAAGATCACTAATCAGGGCGCACTAAGGAAGCAGGTGCCAGCTAAAAAAATATTCTGTGACACATTAATCAGCCCCAAATTAATTCAGGTCACTTGAGGCAGGGAAGGTGTGCTTTGCTTTGCCGAAAATAATGTACACTGGACAACCAGAGGGTGTGGTGATGAAACAGAGGGTGGCATGGGTGGGCCAGAGGGTGGCATGAGTAGTCAGAGAGTGGCAGTGGTGACAGAGAGTGGCAGTGATGAAGAAGAGTGTCCCAAACAGGCTGGACACGTAGAAACAACAAGTTCGCAAAACTTGCGACCCGACAGGTAAGTTCGCAAATTGCGAAATTGTAAAAACCCTCGCGAACAGGCAGAAACACGGGCGAACACAACAAAAAAAAAAATCCGCAAATTCGCAGGAATTCGCGGATTTTGCGGATTGCGAATCCGCAAAACCGCAAAATTCACGAACGCGAGATCCGCAAAATTCGCCCATGCTTACATCATAGTCAGAAATGATGCCAATCGCAAACACACTTGTTCATACATATAGAAAGTGCTCACTTCCTCTAGGGGTTCATGCTGGCAAAGTAACTCCTTGCTCTCAAATGTAAGAGCGGGATTGGTTGCCAATATGACCTGTGTTAGATGGCCTACATGCCCACAGTCAGCCATACATCACACTTGTTTTGCCAAGGGAGCGAGTCAGTAGGTAAACCTAGTTGATTCCCTTTCTCGCTTATTGTTTTTCTTTTTTTTTTAATATAGCGCAAACTCGACCCGAAGGTATTGGAGAGCTTTACAGGAGCACAAGTTACAATCCACAAGGACACATTCATTTTTGGTAGGCACAGGGAGATTAAGTGAATTGCCCAGAATCACAGGAAGTTGAGCCAAAGCTGAGACTCGAACCTGGTTTGCTAGCTCCAAAGTCAGTAGCTCTGGTCCTTAAGTCGCATCCCCTCCTTGTTGCTGAGCAATGTGTCGGATACCTCTTTCTTTAAAGGTTGACAATCCTACACACTGAATGCGAGTTAGGTGGTGGGATGCATCACGTGATTGTGTGGTGACGCATCCCACAAGAGGTGTAGGGCACTGTAGTTCTATCTCTAGTCCGCACATGTCAAATACTACGCATTTTCTATTGAGCTTGAAAGTTTTATCAAGGACTTTGAGCCACACATTTTTTACTTTATTGAGAAAGGAAAACTGTGCCTCCATCACGAGGGTGGTAACATCATTGTAAAACTTTATGCAGTGCTTAAAGCTTATGTATGTTTATATATAGGGATTAACAATACATCTGTAAAAATGAACATTGATATATGTAAAACCTATGCAGTGGTGTTTTAACATCCTTATTGGGTTGCTCATCAAATGTGAATGGCTCTTAGAGTTTGGGGTCTAGTTCAGGTGGGCTAATGCAATATGTCATTGCCAGGACCCTTTGAACCCGGTTTGTAAAGTAGGGCAAACATTTTGCATGGTTGCAGCTGGGCCCAAGGCACTTTATCATTAAGACACTGATGGTATGTTATGGCAGTACATCCATGTTCATGCAACAGCAGTTTGGAGCGTCTTTCTCTACCGCGTGATGATATATTTTTGATTTTGTACCATTTGAGTTGATCTTCCATATGTTTGGAAGTGACAATGTGTCTGGTTGTTAGATATGTCAGCCTCGGGTTCCTCTTCACCCAATTGTCTTGCCTTTTGCCCTTCACTTTTGCTAAAATTTGAGTTTGTTGGCCTTAGGACTATGTACATTTCACAACACCCAACCAGCGCTAAAGTGCTTGTGCTCACTCCCATAAACCTGCTAAAAGTGGCTGTTGCAAATGGGTGTCTCTAGTTGGCAGGGGTAGCTACCTTTGTCCAAATAGGGACCCTTGCTTCTAGTCAGGGTAAGGGGGATTCACATTTAAGATAACCCCTGCTCACCCACTTGCTAGCTTAGCACAAGCAGACAGGCTTATCCCAAAGGCAATGTGTAAAGTATTTGTACTAACACTCACAGTAACATAGTGAAAACACCACACATGGACACCACACCAGTTTAGAAAAATAAAATATCTTTATTTAAACTTAACAAGACCAAAATGACAAAAATCCAACATACACAGGTAAAAATATGACTTACAAAAGGTTTCAAGAACTTGTACGTCAGAAAACCATGGATGCATGGCTTTTATATAAAGTACCTGTAGTTGCGTCAAAATTCACAAGGTCAACCAGCCGCAGAGTGAAGAAGTGTCGAAAACAAAGAGATGCGTCAGTTCCTTAGTTCTTCGGGAGGCGATGCAACAGTCTGCTGCATGCAGGAGAAGTGATGCGCAGAATCCGGTCTGTAGGGGGAAATGATGCGTTGATTCTTTATGACAGTTCTGGTCCACAGGTGATGCACTGGGAAAAGTTGTTACACTGGTGAGATGCGTGGACATCCAAGATGTGTCGGTATTCGAAGCAGCAGCGGCAAGTTTTCTTCAGCAGCGACCCCTCGATGAGTTGATTCTTGCAGTGGCGACAGGTGCAGCAGTTGTTTTCGTAGCGGCGCAGCCATGCATTGAAATTCTTCTCGCCCCATGGAGATGTATCAGAAAAACAGCTGCAAGAACTGCGATGCATCGTTTTTGTACTTCTTCAAGTTCCTTCTCTCTTCCAGCTCCCAAATAGCAGCAACAACCTCCAGAGATCGAATACAGGCAAAAGCACCTCCTGGCAGGTCAGAACTCACAGCAGCAAAGTTTAGGGGAGCTGGGAGTGAAGTATTTGTGTCCCTGACACTTCAGAACAGGATGCCAGCACACACATTTCCATGGAGATCTCCTTCAAGGAGGGTGCACAGTACACAGCAAAGTCCTTCTCCTTTCCTTGGCAGAAACAGCAACGGCAGGCCAACCCCACAAAGCAAACAGCAAAGAAGCAGTATTTCTCCTCAGTCTTTCCCCAGATCTTCTCCTTGGCAAAGGGTCCTCTTGAATTCTAGGGATAATCTAAAAGTCTGGGGTCCGGGCCCCTCTTTTTATACAGTAAATCTCTTTGTTCTCTCCTGGCCCAGGGCTCTGAGCCCAGTCCAAACCAGTTCTGGGGGGGCACTTTGCACGTGCACAACAACCTCCATTGTCAGTGTGAGCCCTGGCTCCAGACACACCACAGGGGGCTGAGCCATCATTGTGGAAGGCAGGCACAGCCTTGTTCAGGTGCAGGTGCTACTCCTCCCGTCACTCCAAATGCAGACCAGGCCTATTCAGCTTAGAGCTGACTCATCCAGACTCTCTGCAGACACTGCACATCCCCAGCCCCTATCATTCCTAAGCCAGACAGTCAATACACATCCTAGAAGAGGCACACTGGATGGCTAAGCAAGTAAACACCTACTTTCTAAAAGCTGTATTTTCAAACACAGAATGTAAAAATCACCTTTCCTAAAAGATGCATCTTTAGATTCTGAGTTCAGGCATACTAAACTTTATTTTCCTACCTTGTTAACAGGGGTAGTTATGTTTAAAAGATGTTATAAGCATACTCCCCATTCTATCCTATGGGAACAGATTGCCTTGCAAGAGTGAAAAACGAAATTGGCAGTATTTCACTATCAGGACATGCCACAAACATCAGGGCATGTCCTACCTTTCACATACACTGACCCTGCCCACAGGGATAACTTGGGCCTACCTTAGGGGTGACTAACATGTAAGAAAAAGGGAAGGTTAGAGCACCTACTTGCCAGGTTGACATGGCAGTTTACAAACTGTGCACAGGCACTGCGGTGGCAGGTCTGAGTTACCTTTTCAGAGCTACTCTGGGTGGCACAATCTGTGCTACAGGCCCTGGCACACTCAGTGCACTTTACTAGGGGCTTATCAGTAAATCAAATATGCCAATCGTGAATAACCAATCATAATACCAATTTTCACAGAGAGCATATGCACTTTAGCACTGATTAGCAGTGGTAAAGTGCCCAGAGTCCTAAAGCCAACAACAACAGGGCAGGAAAAAATAGGAGGAAGAAGCTAAAAGTTTGGGGATAACCCTGCAAAAAGGGCAATTTCCAACAATGACTTATACCTGATTGGCATATTTAATTTACTCACATGTCCCTTGTAGAGTGGTAAACTATATACCCAGCACAGTAAATTAAATGCTACTAGTGGGCCTGCATCAATTATTGTTACACTCACTTAAGTAGCTCCTTAAAACATGTCCCAGGCATGCTATTGCGACCTGAATGCAATTTTACACTGCCAAATCGACTTGGCAACATAATCCTCTTGCCAGGCCTTAAACTTCTTGTTAGAAATGGGTTTCTGGTTGGCTAGGGTATGCATTTAAGCCAGGCAGAACCCACCACTTTAGTCAGGGTAAGGGAGTTACACACACAAGATAACCCTTGCTCACCCCCTTGGTAGCTGGACAGAGCAGTCAGGCTTATCCCAGAGGCAATGTGTAAGCATTTGCGCAACACACTCACCAGTGGCAAATTAGGCACACCACAAAAAGAGACTCCACACAAGGTTATATAAAAATATCCTTTGCATTGTACATAAAACACTTTAGACTATAATCACACAAATCACTGTGCTTCTAGGCACTTGTCATGACATCACATAGATCATAACATTACAAGTTAGTGCAATCCAGTAAATACGTATAGGTTGCCCAGGTCCTCAAAATACATAATCACTGTACATAATATGAAAGTTCTGGATGGATACTTATTATCCTGTCAGTACAGGGCCTAAAACGGCACCTGTCAACACATCAGGTCATAGAGTGCAGCACTTAGTTTATGCACGACACACACATCACCAACATCCCCCAATATAAAAAGCAGGTCACACATTACCAGAAATCCTCATGATCGAGTAGGTATTCCCCAGATGTAGCACACTTGTGCTTCCCTTACAGGTTATACTTAATTGGCACCAACCATAGGTTACAGGCATGCCTGCGCCTCTACTATATGAAGTACAGTAATTCCTACTGCCACGAAGCTGGGGCCTCCTTCAAGGTTCCATCCGGTTCTTCACCACCAGATACAGTGCTCTCAGTGATGTTGTCAACAAAGGGAGAGGCACCTGCACTGTCCACGTTGGCAGGGCACCTCCACTCCAGAAAGGCTGGCTCCTTCCGTCCTTGTGGTGCAGCACACCCGGGGGATCAATTTGGTTGCCCGTGACCTCAAGGTACAGCTGAGGGCTGTAGGGTGACTCTATCCCCAACTTGGACTTGCCTGAGGCCCTCAGGGGGGCCTCTAACCTCAGTGTGGCCCCCAAATGGCTTTCTCATGGTGCCGCTGTGCCGCGCCTGGATGGCCTCTGTTGGGGTGCTCTAGTTGCCACGGCCAAGTACCAGCTTCCTTTCCTATTACAGCTTCCTGGCTAATGCCAGGAAATGTTCCCTGTTTTTCTCCTGAGAGCATCACACTTGTAGCAGGGCCGAGCTCTGTGCTCTGGACATATTGTGACTGACTCTGCCCTCATTCCACAACAATGCTTCTCCACGCATGGAGGGCAGGTATTCTTCTCTGGAGGCCCCTTCAACAGAAAGGCAGTGTGTTTCGGTCAGGCCACCTGGCCTCTCCCACAACTACACTACATCGGCAGGTTACCATCTTGGAGCTGGCGCTGCTCGTCACAAAGAAGGCACTCACAGGGCACTTACACTGTTCTCCCACCAAAGAAACGAGGTACCAGTTATCGGATAAACAACCAGGAGCAGTCAACAGTGCTCACCTTGCGCTGAGCTCCTTTGAGAGCACTGGGGGGAACACAGGCTCATAAAAGTAGGCAGCAATAAAAGTAGGCAGCAGGTCAGCACACAGGGTTCTAGGGGCTGAGATGCAGCCCTTCCAGCAGGTCAGCATAATAAGGCAAAGTTAAAGTGGTGGTTCCCTGGCAGCACAACAATGCTCTGGTGCAGCATGTAGAGCAGCGTCTAGTTACAAGTTTCACGTAGTGTCTAGAAATATGAGTTCACAGCCCCTGTACTTATACTCCGAACGTCTTTGTTCTGGGGGCACTTTAAATACTTTTCAGAAGTGCACAACACTCCCATTCAATTCCAAGCCCTAACTCCAGACACACAACAGGGGGGCGGCGACAGCTTTGGGAAAGGCAGGCAAAGCCTATTCAGGTGCAGGCGCTACTCCTACGACCACTCTAAATACAGACCAGGTCTATTCAGGTGCAAAGGAAACTCCTACTACCACTTTAAATGCAGCCAAGGTCTATTCAATCAAGCGCAGAGTCACCCAGGAAAGGCAAGACCACCTCAACCCCCCTTGTAACTGTCTAGAGTGAATACACATCCCCTCCTTCTGTCAGTCTAAACTATACGGTAAATACACAACCAGGCAGGGCACAAAGAATCATAAGGACACAGAAATGCTCACTTCTAAAAGTGGCATTCCTAAAATAGAAATGATAAATCCTCTTTCACAATAAGCAGAATGTATCACTACTATTGCAAACATACCAAACATGGCCATGCTACCCCTTTCATATCAGAAACTACCACTGAAACACATCTCAGGGAATTCCCAATGCAAACCTTTGAGAGCAGCAGCCTCCCAGCAGTCAGAAACCAAATAGGCTGTTTGTCACTACCAGGATATGCCACTAAACAAAGGCATATGCTACCTTTTACCTACACAGCACCCTGCCCATAGGGCTACCTAGGGCCTACCTTAGGGGTGGCCTATATGTAGTAAAAAGGGGAGGTTCAGATGTGGCAAATACTTTAAATGTCATGTCACTGCAGCAGTAAACTACACAGGCAGGCCCTGCAGCAGCAGAGACCTGAGACAGGTTTGAAAGGCTAGTTTGTTGGGTGGCGCAAGCAGCGCTGCAGGCCCACTAGTAGTATTTAATTTACAGGCCCAAGGTATATGCGATACCACTGTACAAGAGACTCACATGTAAATTAAATATGCTAAATAGGTGTAGACCAATCTTACCACGTTTACAGGAGAGAGCACATGCACTTTAGCACTGATCAGCAGTGTTAAAGGGCCCAGAGTCCTAAAACCAACAAAACAGGTCAGAAAAATACAGAAGGAAGGCAAAATGTTTGGGATTAACCCTGCGAAAAGGGCCAGTTCCAACACTACCCTTATGTTGCATGCAAGACACCTCTAAGGTAGGCCCTAGTTAACCTCTAGGGCAGGGTGCATTGAAATTAAAAGGTTGGACACGCACTTTCATTTTTTTTACTTGTCCTGCTAGCGAAAACCCCCCAAATTCATTTTTCACTACTGTGAGGCCTACCTTTCCCATGGAATAACAGTAGGTTGCCCTATTACATTTAATAAGTGCTAATGTTTGTTTAGGAACAGTTAAGAATTTCATATTTAGTTTTTTATCAAAGTGTAATTAAAAATCCTCTTTAATGGTAAAGTCAGATTTTAAACTACAATTTTGAAAATAATACTTTGGTATTTTCCCACCCTTGCTATTTGGTGCCTACAGACTATCCAAGGTCGCATTACTGGGTGTAGTTGGCAGTTGAGCTTTGTTAATTTCTCCCAGACAACCACACAATATTATGATTAGGTGTGCCTGAGTGGGTCATCAGGCAAGACATGGAGAGAGAGATGGGCACATTCCCACTTGCCACTGAATAGGGTATGCTCTACCTCCACACAAATGACTTGTCACCACTGCATGTCCCTGCAGCCTTCTTGGAGCCATGGCAGGGGAGTCTGGAAACACCAAGCACTTCAAAGGAACGTTTCTAGAAATGTCTCCTACTTCAAAGGAGGCCCCAGGAATGAACAAGCATTTGCAATGCAATAGGTCTCGCATTTACGCGAGTTTAAGCTATTGGCATTGTTAATGACAATGCCTTTTATTTATGTTTTAAAAACCAAAACAAAAATAAAAAGCATTGTTATTTGCAATGTCAATAGCTCAAACTTGCGTAACTGCGAGACCTATTGCATTGCAAATGCTTGTTTCGCTAGTGCCAAAGTGCTGCCCGTGCCCCACACTGCCCTGAAAGCTCTAAACAAGCACTATGCAAAGGACCCCCTGCCTGTAATAGTAGGCTTGCAGAGGACCAGTTGAAGGAAGGTAGGCCAGTGACAGCTGGGACGGGGAGGGTCCGTGCCGTAAACACAGTGGTGCACCGGCATTATTAGTACTACAGAGCACTGAGGCCACTGGCGCAATAGAGGCCAGGATTCACCGGTGCGGGTGTCTTGGTTTTGATCATTTGAATGGACCGAGCAGCGCATCTAGACGGGAAACAGACATGCTAAAAGAGACGAGTTGGGGTGGTCACTATACTCCATACCTTGACTCCTGCCAGCATGTCATGGGCTCTATGGCAAGCAAGGAAACGGTCTCCTGGCTGCTGGTTAAACTTTGAAATAGCAAGAATCAGCATTAAGGAGCTCCCTCTGGGCCCCAGTGCCACTGCACCTGATGCACCAATCAAGCTACACTCTGTCCAGCCACGGGGTTAATGAGTCGATTCCACAAGGGGGGGCTGTTTTCACTTGCTTAGATCCCACAATGGCACCTCCGTAGGACGTGGTAATAGCGCCATGCTTTGGCAGATGTCAGTGAGGAGTAATGGCCGGCACTTTGCTATTGTGTTGCCTGGGGTTGCAGCAGGGCATTTCATTTCAATCGAATTAGGCCCCTGGCCTCAGCAGGCATGTGGAATAAAAGTTGCCAGGGATCCCATAGTCACCCGAAGCTTTACCTGGCCCGTTTCCAGAGCAGCCTTCCTACGGCGGTCTGTGCACTGCACGCTACCTGGGGCAACAGTGGAGGGAGCACTTCTGTGCAGCACGGGTGCCAGGCACGTCTGCTTTTGGGCTGCAAGTGTGGTCACAGCCTGACCGGACCGAGCCTGGCTGTGTCTCCCCTTGTGCACCGAAGCAGGAAGCAGCAGCACTGTGCTGTTTTACAGTAGAGGAGCGCACACCGACCTGTACATGGAAGGCACACACTCTTGTGCTGCCTGCTATTATGTTGAACATACTCTGTGGTAGGATGTACAAGAAACCAGCGCAGTCGCGAAAGCCATAGCTCCTGTGCTGGGGAAATTAGTACAAATAACCTGATACTGGAATGCAGCCTGCCATGCAGCTGGCACACTGTACGCCGCTGATGACTGCGCCCGCTCCCTAGACACATAGGCTATAGGAGGGAATATTTAATGAAAAGGCGGGACATACCCATGCTTTTGGCTTTTTGCGCGCTTTCTTTTGTGAAAGCCTTATGCAATGTCAAATCAAATGTGTGGGCGTAAAAAAAAACACAAAGGAAAAGCTCTAGGGAGTATAGGAAGTGCCTACAAGAAGCCTCCCATAGAGCAGCGCATGCGCGCTGCGCTAGGCTTGACCTAAAAAGGGAACCTCAGACCCACTCTAGAGTTCACTTTCTGGACCTGCGGAATGACTCTCAGAGGGCTGCTTGTTGCTGTGGCCTGCTGTTCACTTCACAAGACTGCTTTGCAGCACCTGGAATGCCTGCTTTGCTGTCTGGACCTTGCCTTGCACCCTCAGATGTCTGCACTGCTCCTTGAGCTATTTTTCATCACTTGAACCTAGGACTACCAGAGGGACCTCAAGGGCTAGTTTGCTGGCATCCAGTTAGGAGCCTCATGGAAAGAAAAGGCTCCAACCATCTGGAATCTAGACCTGGATCCAGCCTACCCCCTTCCAATTGGTGACCCTCTAGTCTTGGACCCTTTCTGGTGGTGCTAAAGTTGACCAGATAGCCAAATTCGAAACTTGGAACTTAGGGATATTTGCCTAAAAAACTGCTCTGAGAAATGAGAGAAAACCAGGACCAACCTGCTCTTCTCTAGACCACGGTGCATCGCCGTCGGGCTGAATTTTCAGCAACCCCTGCAACGTCAGTATTGGAGACACGGAGATCGAGTAAGACATCCGGTTCCATTAATACCTAGTGATCGCCACAGCAGCACAGAACACCACAGATCTTCCCACGGGCTGGTGTTGAAGACCAAGTAATCATACAAATAAAAAGGAAAATACACCTTACAGGAACAGGAGTTTGTCGGCTGACATTCTCCACCCTACAGCCGAAGCCATCCTTGTTGATATTTCCACTTTTAACAAGGCTGTCCATCCTTTTTTGCAGTCCTGAGGAAGACCCGCCTTTAGATGCACAAAGTCAGCGCATCCAATTAAGGGTCGAAACGTCGACGTTCTGTCTAGGTATCGGTCCACACAGAGTTTCAACTAAACTAAAGAAACAATATATCTGTTTGAAACTATTGTAATGCAATGTGGATACTTATGATTGAAACATAGTGTTTACATGTATACTTATGATTATGTTATCTGTTTAATTTTGTGTTGAGCACCTAGTCACCAGTCACAACTCACCTTCCTAAATGTACATTGTGTTGTTGTATTGTTTGTTTGGACAGTTTCATAAAAACCTTGAGAATCAAACCACTAAAAAAGCCAAATACAAAAGATGTGCCTACAAACGTTAATTGTGGTCATTTGGTAGCTTCTATTCTCATTTTAATTCAGTTTCTTGATATATCATTTATTGGGTATATCCCATACATTATATATTCATATATATTTTCAATGTAAATGTGATTCCCAACAGAACCATTGTTTTCATTTACGTTCTTTTCTTCAGCAAATCCGGTTCTGTGGCCCCTCAGTGAAGGAATATCTGGCCTCCTGGAACTCTCTTTGGCTACAGTCTCTAGCTACAAGATTTTCGACTTCCAAAAAAAAGACTATATCCGAAAGTAGAAATTTTCAATGCAACCTCGTCCAGCAGCTCCCTGACGATGCTGCGTCCTACTCGGACATCACCTGCAGCCTTGCCTTGCTGAACTTTACCTTCTCATAACTTTTGGGGAATTTCTTCTATTCTGTTGACTGGAAATTGTGCATTTTGGTGAGGCAAACACCAAATTCCACATGTTGTTCCCTCAAAACCCATAATTGAGTGGAACTTACTGCACTCAAGGTGGTTGGATTTTATCAGTTACAATAAATATAACACCATTTATTGGATCGCTAATAATGACAAAACAGGGCAGAAGGTCTTTTCCATCTATGCACTGAGTATCTGGAAAAACTTCCCCTTATCTATTACGATTGCCCCATCCCTGTTCCAATTTAGGGTTAAAGATACATCTTATTAAAGAACACTACAATACAGTGCAGTAACAGTACACTTCTGCTCCCAGAATCAGGCTACCTCTGCGAGCACTCATTGACAGCTTTCTAGACCTGTACAGTGCTCCACTACCTTTTGGTTAGGTTGACACTATACAAATAAAACATACATACAAATGTGCAGAGTGATAAATGTCATTGAAGGGGATTGACAGTCTTATGGCCATGTTTACTTGATACTGAAGGAGGTGGTTCTCCAGAGAAGGGTATTTGCCCAAGGTTAGCTGTATATTGCATCTCGGACAGTAAACTAGCAAACTCCTAACAGATAAGCAGATAGTTTCTGAAGCCCAGATTACAATTCAGTGGCCCAAGATGACAGAAATGGAAAGTAGGGAGGTGTGACTGGGAAACATTGTTTACAACGCAGAGTTTACACCGCAGTACCTTTACAACGATGCCATTACAACGCAAGTCGTTACTACGACTTGCGCTGGATGGCGCTGTTGGATAAGGAATATTGTAATTTTATATTCCAACACCTTCCCTACTGTTACGTGGGCTGGTGTTGGAATATAAAATTATAATAATCCTCAATCCACGCACACCAACGCAAGTGGTTGTAACGACTTGCGTTGTAATGGCAGCGTTGTAAAGTACCGCGATCTAAAAGATCGCGTTGTACTGACGTACATCCGGTGTGACTTATAGTCATACAACCACATACAACCAATGTGCCAGTGGTTGATTACATTGACAGGAGAGGAACTTAAGGCTATTATTAGTGAGGCCTGTTGGTGCTGACTTGGATATCTGAGAAGCAAATGGCAGAGACCTGAACAAAATAGAACACTGAATGGGACAGATTGAGTAAGCCAACCCAGAAAGCCCATGACAACCAGGTAAGTTGTCAGACTCACGGTGCTGACCTTGAGCTAAAGTACACACTTCAAGATATGATGCAACCTCATTTAGAGGAGAGAGAACCACTAGAATTCCGATGCCAGAGCTTAGCTGACCCTGCCATCGACACCTATGAATGAGCAGACCTTATGCCACAAGGTTGATGGGCCAATCAACTTGAAGGCCTTTCCTAAGAAGGGAGGGCCTTCAATTGCTCATTTTTCCTGCACAGAAACACAATGCGATGTCTAGATGACTAATAAGGCAGTTTCTTTTACTCGCGGAGAGAATATATCTTGTATCTCAGAAAAAAGATCTATTTTGGTTTTTTTTGTTAATGAGAAATAAAACTAGAGAGAGCTGATATCATAGAAGCCTGCCTAGATTACATTTCTGATGTGTTGATGGCAGCACTGACATTCAGAATGGACCACCATAGCAACAGGGTACTTACAATATAGTGGGCAGTCTGTTGCACGGTTGGGTAAAGGCGAGGCCTCAGGTGGGCCGGTGTGAGGATGGACTGTATACCATATGTTAAATTACTCTCTTTAGTTCCTATCTGTGATGGCCACAGATCCTTTCAGCAGTGTGACATGTAGCAGTCTCCATATGTGTTGATGAAGTTAACATATATTACAAGCCTTGATATGTGTTAACAGAGTCATCAGTTATGTATTCAGTGTGTTTACATAGCACTAGGCATCCGGATAAGACCTTAAAATAAATGTGTTTGTTTTGCTTCTTTCATGTGAAGAAATTAATGAATGTTTTATTTGGTTTCTGGAAATGCCCTCAACCTTTTCTTCTCTGCTCCTTGATGTATAGGGAACTTTTATATTTTTTTCATTGCTCTGTTCTTCCAGCAGCTTCGTGCATTCATCGGCAGCAGAAAGCATAATGAAAGGCTGCAAGACAGTAGGGTGTACTACATTACTGATGGTTAAATATTTCACTCAATACCCCAATAAAATAGATGGTTAAAGTTGAAGGAGCTCCATGGTAATTGGACATTTAGAAAAGATTGTCCATCATTGTATGTCAACTCACACACTTCCTTGCAAACCTTTCCTTATACATATTTCTCGAATTCATAGAACCAACAATGCAGTTCATCACAATGATCTTGCAGAGACTCGCGTCCATTACTTATGTCCACCCTGGCCTAGAAATTCACCCATGTGCAGAAACTTTGCTAAGTCATAGACCAACACACTGAATTTCAAATTGTCTTTCAAAAACACTATAATAAATCTATTCACACAGACATTAAAGACAAACATCTTTTCTCCCTTTGCCTTTTGGGCAAAAGTTGACATCTAATTGTAAGTACTTTAAAGCCTCCAAGAGACATAGTCATATCATTATCACAACTAACTAGCCAATATGTATTTACAGTAGGATTAAACACATATTTTATTAGCTTTTAGAAATGAACAACTTGTTTTAGAAATGGCATGGCTGGACACCATTCATAATGGCCTTTCTTAATCAAATTGGCTTTCAAACAAAGTATTGCAAAGCTTTTTGTGCATGGAGTATGAAATGGTTTGTGTGAGAAGTAGACTCTGCAGAGGGAGCTCTAGATCTCCTTGGTAAACTCTGCACTCTTCCAGGAGTGGTGAAGAGGGGGCCTTCTTGGCCTTCTCTATCGATCACCTTCCTGAAGATCTGAGTTATCCAGGTGGGACCCATCTTGGTCCTACTTGCCAGGGTTTGAGTCTAGGCCATAAAAGGTGTCACCGCCTGACCTGTCCTCATTCTCTGTCCCACCCACTCGCTCCTGTTCATCTGACCCAGGGGTCTTCTTAAGGTCACCAAGAAGTAGCATCTCTATTAGACATTGAGTATTGGCCCTTCTCCCTGTCTTCAGCTTTCTAGAGGCACACAGGGCTTTCAATTCTTGGAATGTACGCTCGCTGTATCTAGAGGGCAGAGAGCCACTGGCATCTCCTTTAGAAGACATACTAAGGGCCTCATTATGATTGCGGTTTTTCCGCATCCTCCGGGCCGGCGGAAGCCACCGCCGGCCCAGAGGATGTGGAAAAACTGCAGCGGACCCACCAAAGATCCACCGCCACATTAGGATGGCTGGTGGGTCCTGGTTTCCATCCACAGCTTTTCCGCTGTGGTTGGCTTACAACCGCAGCGGAAAAGCTCTAATATGGTGGCAGTGTCTCTCAGACACCGCCAGCCATATTAGGATGGGCTTTGAAACATGCTTTTCCGCGGCGGGTTTTCCGCCGTGGAAAAGCATGTGGAACTTCACTGCGGGGGCCCGTTGAGGGCCCACTGGGTGAAGAGTGCACATGGGGGGTACCTATGGTACCCCCCTGCATTTGTATGCAAAAATCGGCAGGCACCGCACACGCCTGCCGCTTTCTGCATGCAATGTATAAATTTTTACCAATGCAGCGGGTGCAGCTTGAAGCCACACCCGCCGCAATGTTAAAAATAGAGGATGTGACCGCCAGGGTGGCAGGCACATCCTAATCTGCATTGAGGGAGCATCGCTGCCCCTGCGGATGGTCCCTCCTACTCTGGGGTGGCGGACGGACGCAGGTCCGTCCGCCATCCTAATGAGGGCCTAAGTGTGGTGAGATGTTACACCTACATAACCAAGGTGGAACTACATTCTCTGAGGTTGGGGAAAGGGTGTACTATACCCTTGACTTACCCAACACTACGTTCAGTAGAACTTACTTATTCTAAGCTAGTATTATATGTACCTAGTACTTAGTGGTTTTCAGTTAATCAATACAAAGATTTAGCTGGTAAAAGCAATACAGGCTTGAATCTCAACTTCTGCACACCAATGTGAGAAGTTGGCACGGTCATGCTGTCCACTAATTAAAGTGGGCACCTTGCACCAGTCCAAAGAACCATTATGGTGATTGAAGAGGTCAAAGATAACCTTAGAAAGCTATCCAAGAGGTAACTGTGGAGAGCAGCCTTCAGGCTTAGTCTTGAAGGAATGTTAAGAAGCTTGTTTTAAAGAATGCAACCTTATTGTATTGGTTAAATGAAAGGAGAACCACACAGTAGTTATATAAATATGTATTAATTATTATAACACACTCTAAATACCTCACTGTATCTGCTTCATGCAGATAAACATAGAGAACACAATACTGTAGCACAAAAACAATCCTAAGTAGCACTAATACAAAGTAGGCTCCAGGGGGAGACCAAACCATATACAAAAATAGTGGTATAAGGAGCACAACTCGAGTCAAGACAGTGTCTTGAGGCTGTAGAATCACTGGAACCCCAAGGAAGCACCCAAGGTGAGTAAGTAGGGACCCCATGGAGGACGGGTGCTGTGTGAGAACACAACCTCTTGCGCCGTACAATTCTATGGGAGAGTCGCGGTTGCAGTTTTAAAGTTTAAGGACCCTTCCCAGTGGATTACGATGAAGCCCTTTGGATCCTAGGAGGATGAAGAGCCACCCCATCTGCGGAGACTGTAGTATCAGCGTTACCTATCCCAGGGAAGCCGTGTGCATAGGGCAGAAGTGGTGTCGGAAACCAAAGGTCGATCTCAATAGAGGACTTCAAAGAAATGCCACTGTGGGGAAAAAAAGTGTTCTTTGGAATCCAAAGGTGGATTCTTGTTGCAGAGTACCCGAAAGCATAGGAGACAGAGTCTGGGTCACTCAGGAGTAACCAGGGGCTCAGTAGATGAATGCCCACTAATGTTGGGTGCTTCAGGTGCGTTGAGGGGGTTCACTACTCTACAGCCACCGGGACCAGAAGATGTCGAGGACAATCAGGAGCCAGATACGAGCAGTACCATGAAGGATGTCGAGTGCTGAGGGGTCGATGTCTGGCTGGAGCACCAACAAGCCTTGGCAGCGACAACCCACAGAGATGGTCAAGAAAGTTTACGGTTCGGGCCAGCAAGGTCCAGGATACCCACCAAACACAGCGGAGTCGGGGCACGCCTGGAGCAACCAGGAGCATTCAAGAAAAGCAGTGTTGACCCTCAAGAAGACCCACAGACGGAGGCACAGGAGTCGCGATGGGACCTCAATGAATTACAATGCAGCAGACCATATAGCACCCAGTGAGAGGAGGCCAAAGTTATTTGGTGGAAATGGTGTAAGAGGCCGGGGCTACTCAGAGCCCAGTGCACTTGTTTTGGGAATGCCAACAAGCATATGCACTTGCAAAAGTACGTGGTGCACAATGGCACAAGTATTGTAGCCCCCACGAGGGAGTCTGACCTCACACTGGAGCCTTTGGGGTCTGTAGGAGCTCAGAAGGAGCAAACCGGCCAATCATGATGTGGTTCCTGCGGTTACAGGGGGAGTGACTCCTTCACTCCAAGGTTATCCTGCTCCACAGTTCCTGCACGGACGATGCTTCAGACTGAGAGGGAGGTTGTCCTGCTTTACAGGTCTTGCACGGACGATGCTTCAGACTGAGAAGGAGACGAAGTTGGGCCCAAACGAAGTCAAGCAAAGTATAAGTACAGAGTGTCCAGAGAGTCAAAGTTTAGTGGTTTCTGGTTCAGAATCTTGCCCAGCCAGGTAAACTCTTTTGTACCCACGGGAGAGGATTGGACAGATTCAGGGGACCCACCCAGGGGAGGTTCAGGACAGTGGGGTTGATACTCCCATGTCTTTGCCCAGTTTCGCACCTGAGCAGGAGCCAATGGCCCCCAGGACTGGAATGAATTGGAGTATGAACAGGGACACCAAATGTGCCTCTCGTGCAGACTTTTGGTCACTGGCAAGAGCACCCACCCAGGCCTAATACACTAAATCCTGTCTGGGAGGTGGTCACACTTCCCTATGACAGGATGCCTATTGTTCTGCCTTTCCATGCTCGAGCTCGGCTCAGCAGCAGGAGGACAGAAATGTGTCTCTGGTTGGCAGCAACCATTCTGGGCTGCCCGGGACTAGAAGGCTGATACCGGGAACACCAGGGACCTCACAAAGCTAGTTTCTGAGGGATTGAATCATACCCCCCGCACAAGTTACTGGTGTGAGGGTATGATTCCACAATGTTTGACACCAAACATGATAGGGTTACTTTAAGCCGTTTTAGAGTTGGTCATCACGCAGTCGCATAATGCCACTCTATATGTCGTAAATTGCTGCTTCACTAACAACCTGGGAGAATGGACTCCAAAGGCTGCAAGGGTGTACTGCTCATGCAGTAGCACCCTCTCACTTAGAATCAAGCACCCTGCCTTCAGGATTGTCAAGGCCTGCTATAGGGGTGACTTATAGGTTTTAAGTGTAGTGACCCTTAGATATAGTAAACCTATATCTCAAGTAAGTGGTGCATGCACCAACGTATACAGGCTACAATGGCAGGCCTAGAGATCCATTTTGCAAGGCATCTTATGGGTGGCATAATACATGCTTCAGGCTATGGGAGGCATCTGTGTTACCTATGCACTGGGTACCATATAGTAGCGACTGACAAGGGTATCCCATCTGGAGTGTACCTAAGTACATGGCATTACATTTTAGGGAGAAAGCAGATAGACTGGCCCCTGATTAGCAGGATCCCAGTCAGACTAGTCAAAAACAGTGTAACATGAAGCAAAAAGTGGGAGTAACCATTAGAAGCAAATCCTACTTTCCTACAGTTTGGCTTTAGGCATCTACGATAAGGCATTACAAGAAATGTAAAAGTGATTAGTGGATTTCCTGACTCTGTCTCAGCTACAGATCCTTACTTGATGCTGCTTTCGAGTCCATGGTAATGGCATCGCGCAGCTTATGGACAGTATGTTTTTTTAATGTACTGTCACTTATGAATGCTAATGGGTATACAGAAGCTATGCCTGTTGTCTAGAAAACTTTTTAGGCTAGTGCTTTTCCTCCTAGCCCCTGGTATATGCTACTAGAGGTAAGCAATGTATTTTAAAAGTATACTCTAAAAATACAAAATCAAACTCTCTCTGAAGGGATCACTCATTGGCTCATTTTTCTGCTTCTTGCAGTGGTACAAAATTGGACAAAACAATCATAGAACAATGGCTTTCTTGTCTACTTGAACAAACATCTTCTAAATGATATCCAAATGGGGTTACAACATTGCATTAGGACAGAAATGCATTGATTTCTGTTTTAAACCATCTATGGGTAGCCCCTGACAGCAGAAATTCTGCCTGTTCTGCTTTATCTGCCTGCCACATTTCATACAGTAGATCACTTCATCCTGCCCTGATCAAGTTGATTGAGGGGGTGGGCAAAACTGAAATGCTTCTGTAATGGTACAAACTTTTTCTCAAGACTACAAGATTTACTGTCAAGCTATGTTTGCAAGTTTCAACAACGCTTCCTTCGTTGTTTGGAGTGCCACAGGCACTTTGCTATGCCATGTGTACCTTGGTTCCTCGCAAGTGACAGTACAAAAGGTAACACGCCTAGGATTTACACTGTTTGAGGAGCTTAGCCTTATGCCTCAGATCAAGTCAGAAGTTTCTGCTTGTTTCTTACAACTAAATAAATTAAGCAAAATCTCATTTCATGTCTGGGTTATGCGAGCGGTTGCATTCTGAGAATTCCAAGAATTATTTGCAAGATTCAGTGCACCTAGAATCTTTCAGTCAGGACAATTTTTCAATCTTTGAAATTCTGACACAATCTCAGATGACAGGTGGTCCCTTCACTGGTTCCTTGTAGTGAGCGACGTAACATTTAAGGCCTCTTACTCTGTAATAAAGCTTTTATTAATTTAATCCACTACTCTTGAACATACTTTTTCTCAAATTATATTTGCAATTGTCTCCTGAGATCAGATAAGTAATTGCGTTTAAGGGCACCACTTTCTTGCAAATGGGAAGGCTAGGACAGGGGTTAGAGCATTCTCTGTTTTAGTTACTGTCTTGTGGAAAACCCTACATGCTTCTTTATAAAGTTAGTTAGGACCCCTTTGTCTTACCTTACTGACATAGCAAGTATTAAACACATTGGCTGTGGCTGTATCCTGTTTACCTTGTGCGGAAAAAAACAAAATGTATAAATTGCATCATGGTTGTCATACCTCTACATTAGGTAGAGGTATGACTCCCTATCTATGCGCTTAACTTAAGCCTTTTCTTCCTCCTGCATGATTCTGCTATGAGCAGCTGAGAAAGGAGGTAAAGAAGGATCCATGTAAGTGGTATATATGTTTTTGTGGGTGCATGTGTATGTGCTTGTGTATGCTTCTTGAGTGTAACAACATATTGTAATACTTTATTCGATAGAAATTCATCATAAAAGTACAGACATACAAATATATAAAAAAGACAATCAATCCAAAGTACTACAATTACATCCAAATCAATGAATAACAACTTTAAAAAAACAGCAAGATAAAAACAATGTTAAAAACAATGTTTTGGTTATTAAAAAGTTTTATGTGTTTATGCATTACCCAGCAGTCTAGAGCGTATTATCCAAGCACCCCCCAGGTATTTTGCCACCCCACAAATAATGTACATAGAAACAGTATTAGTTGTAATAATACGTAGGGCTGGCCTATGATCTTTTACACCCAACTCCCTGCATACAGGTTTCAGCCATTTAGCCCTAACAGATTTGTATGCAGAACAGGCAAATAAAAAGTGGCCAAGGGTTTCCTCAGGACATTGGCAACCTGGGCATTTTAATTCAGTCCCCCCCTTGGACTTCCACCTTTCCCAAAAAATTTTAAGGGGCAGGGTGCCATACCTTAATTTCAGGAACAGGGTTCTGTCTCTAGCTACTTGGATGAAATCCAAAAATGGTTCCAACTTCATAGAGGGTTTGTGAATAAGAAAGTTCATAGTTAAAATCCCCAAGTTTGAGCTGTTATTAATCTTGGCCTCAACCCAGTCCCAATATAATTTCTTTACAATTTGCTTTGGGGGAGGGACTTGTGACGCCCAGGACTCCCCCAGGCCTATTGATACTACTAATTTCTTAAGGTTGTTAAGCCATTTTATTTGGTTAGAAACATTTAGGGTTATTAACTCATCCAGCACTCGGGCATACCCGTCTAGTTCCTCGGTTCTTCTCAGGCGCACCCAAAATAACAGCGGCCTTAGTTGAACTTTATCCGAGATGGATTTTTTACCCATATCAAAAAATAGGGGTAACAAAGGGGTAGAAGCTGGAAGTGAGACTAAATCTCTGATGAACTTATTTTCCGCAGTTACCAGTGCCTTAGTATTTTCTGCACCCCATAATTCGGCGCCATAAACTGCCGAGGACAAAGCCTTCCCTTCATAGACTACCAAGGCAGGGGCGACCGGTCTACTAGAAGAGAGACGCTGGTTCTTTATTATTACACCCGACACCCTTTTTAGGTTTAGTACCATTTTTGAAATGTGGGAATCCCAGCTCATGCAGTTGGACAATCTCACTCCAAGATAATCAAATTCATTCACCACCTCTAAAGGGGATCCACACAAAGTAAGATGAACCTTCCTGACCTTTCTGTTGGGAGTTAGGACCATTAGCTTTGTCTTCAAAGTGTTGACCGTTAACCCACGATCATCGCAGAATAGGGAAAAACGGTCAAGCAGCTTTTGAAGGCCCTTAGGGGTCTTGTACATCAAGAGGGTATCGTCAGCAAAGACGAGTGTCGGGGTTTTCTCCCCAGCAAGGAGGGGGGCATCTGCCGGGTCCTCCCTCAAATGGTCCACCACCCCATTTATAAAGAGGGAGAACAATGTCTGTGCCATCACACATCCTTGCCGTACCTCCCTGCTGACTAGTACTCTCTCTGTCATTTGACCCTGGCGCCCCCATCGTATCCTTGCATAGTTGTCCTCATGCAATTTGATAACCAGTTGTAGCAAGGGACTAGGGAACCCCATGGCTTGTAGAATCTCCCATAGCTTGGCACGTGGGATAACATCAAACGCCGTTTTCAGATCAATGAAAGCCAGATACAAACCGCCCTTAATAATCGATACTGACTTCCAATAAACCGCACAAAACCGGAAGACTTGATCCATAGCGCCGACATTCCACCTAAAACCAGCCTGAAAATGGGTGAGAATGTCATTATCCATTAACCACGACTCCACTCGATTAATGATGACCCTGCCAACTACCTTTTGGATGGTATCGATTAAACTAATTGGTCTGTAGTTGGCAGGGTCCTCTCTATTGCCTTTCTTAAAAATTGTAATCACCTCCGCCCCTTTCCATGATTCCGGGACGGGGTGGCCTAGCTGGATAAGAGTCATTAGACTGGCTATATACTCTGCCCAGATTAAGGGATCATGTAATAGAAGATCACCGGGCAGGCCATCTGGACCGGCCGCTTTGCCTGGAAGTATCTTTAAGATTGCGGCCTTAACTTCTTGCTGGGAGAATGTTATTTCATTACCCATCAATTCCAAGCCGGGGTTGCTGTTACTACACTCTATTGGTGGAAGGAGCGGAGTTTGATCGGCAACGTCACAGTACAATTTTAAAAAATGAGCGTGCCATTGCTGGTCAGTAATATGGTTTAAAATAGGATCAACACCCCTCCGGTCTAGCACGTTAATCAGTTTCCAAAAAATAGAAGAGTTCTTTCCACTGGCAGCAATTTTAAGCTGCTGCCAATGCTCTTCCTCCCAATTTTTCTTTGCTAGGGCAATGGAACCACAATACTCTTTTCTAGCTAGTTTTACTGCCGTCGAATCCTTTAGTTTTATCGCTAAACCAATGGCTTTTCTCTTGGCTCTACACTCAGCAGTATACCACGGATTCGCCTTCGGCGGTCTATTAGCCGCCGCGGAGTTCCTTTGGGTATTTTTATGGAAGTTTTCTCCTATTTTGTCTGTGAATGTTTTATACTGACCCAATAATTTATGCCCCATAGAGGAAACCTCTCCCCAGTCCACTGCTGCAAGGCTAGAGGTTTCAGCTTTAACTAATTCCCTGATATTGTTTATTTTGTCCTCTTCGAATTTTACCACATCCCACCTCAATTTCCGGTTACAATTGGAAGGGAGAACATCCTTCGTGACCATCTCAGGACCCCCTTTGTTGCTAAACCTGTGTCCCCAATTAATTTTCATACACAGTGGGTTATGATCACTGTCTGAGGACTGCTTGACTTCCATATCTTTTAAACTAGCCCAAGAGTGAACATCTAAAAATATATAATCAATTTGCGATGGGCAGCTTATTCTGTTGTAGGTCATTGCCCCTTCACGATCAGAGGTGGTCCAGCCATTTAGAGCCCGTAAATTATGGTCCAAAGCTAATGCATTCAACTGTATTGCTCTGGCGGTCCACTTCTTAATAGGGGGCAACATTAGGGGTGGTATGGCCTGTCTCCAGTCTTCAGAATTTAAACCCAAAACATCCTCATCATCTAGTGGTTCGAATGTGCAATTAAAATCGCCCCCCAGCAGGATTTTAGACCTAGGTGGAAGCTCAGACAATTTAGCATCTAACAACTCAATCATTTGAGAAGTTGAACCGCCCTGAGTCCCTCTTGCATAAATAGAAAACAGATGAGCATTGCCCCCATGTGGGCTTTTCAAGGAAATATGCAAAATGTCATTTGACTGTGTATTGTGTGTGGTAACAGTACAATTCAAGTTCACCTTTACCCAGATAAGCAGGCCACCAGAAGGGCGGCCTTTTCCTATAGAAACTGCTGGGACAAAATATGAAGAGTACCCATTTTTATATTGTGGGGACAAGCACCAGGTTTACTGAAACAAACAAATATGGAAGGGATCAATAAAATCATTTCAGTCCGGATTTTCAAGGTTTTTCCTTAATCCTGCTATGTTCCAAGAAATGATGCTAATAGAAGAAAGAGCTATGGTTGCTACAATAGTTGTGGGCGATGGGGTACAGTCCAATTCAATCATTCTAGTAGCCACATTATCCACAGACACCTCAGTATTTTCTCCATTCTGCCTCCTCCTTCGAAACCTTTTGTCCGGAAACATAGATCGAATGTCAATCAACTGCTTCCAGGGTACTGAAACGATTAAAGCAGGGTAAAGGAGGGGGGTAATGTTGACTGCCAAACCAATCCCCCTGAAACTGATTAAACCCAAAAGGGGGCCTACCTACTCTCCTTCGTACTGTGCTCCACCATCTATCTTCGCCCCCATCCCAATGGTTAGCATTGTAGTCCTGGAAAGGCTCTTCTCTCAACCCCCTTCTTATATTGTTTGGAGCCCTTAACCAACTCCACCTATTACTGCGGTGGTCTGCAAGCATATAGAAATAGGAGAGGGGTTTGGCTAGAATGGAGGAGGTGTTGTCACGTGGGGATCCGGCACAGATATACTCCACTGTGCAGGGATCCTCAAATGTCACAACAATACAGTCACCCTGGAGGTTTTTTGGCTTCTCACCCACCCAAGGTGCTCTCTTCAGCATAAGCAGATTACTACGAATGTTGGGCGGAAGTGGATAGTTTCTATCTAACCAGTGGCAGACTTTGTTTTTGAGAGCCCAATAAGATTCTGATGATGAGGGGGGGGAGCTCAGGAACTCCTGTTAGGACAATTACATAGGGATGGGCATCAGGGGGCAAGTTAATATTCCGACGTGTTTTAATATTTCCTGAATGGGATAGAGGCTGTTTGGGATCAACAGTGATGGGAGGATTAGGGGCAACAATGGTGGGGCCATTTACTTTCTGGGGCATACTAGGCACAGTGGAGGGCGGTTTATTACAGCTATTTGTATTAGCCTTAGCTGGAGGTATTTTGGATGAACGCGCTTTTGGGGTAAGGTTTTTCCCTACTACTTGTGTGTTGGACAATGGTGGTATATCACCAACCGGTGCTACTCCACCATTTGCCTTTTTGGCGGGAGCTTTTGGTCTGGCTTTTAATTCCAGATTTAGGGCCTGCAATTGATCTTCAATGCCTTTTAGTCTAGATTCCAATGGGGACAGTAAGGATTTAATCAGTTCGGCTATAGAACTCATAAAAATACCTTTCCTGTCTTCAGCCCAATTAAAGGATTCATCCAGGCTGCTATCTTCAAGAAAGTTTTCCAGACTTGGGGTTGAGGCTGTATCATCGGGGATACCCAGTCGTAGGGGGTATGAAATACGACGCTCCTCAGCTTTGTCTTCGCTGTTTACTAAGGTAACCACAATGTCCCTCTCCACCTCTGACCCACAAGACGTGCCACTTGGATCACTAGAGGTTCCTGCCCCGTCCACTATAATTAATGGATCAGTACTATCCTTGTTGGATGTTTAGGTGCATTTAGGGATAGCGCCCTCCCTCAAGCCTCTTTGTGCAAGTGATGTATCATGATCGTTTATGGCAATCGGGAGAGCCGCTAAGGAGGTTGAGGGGGCTACTTGAGGGGGCAACAAGGAAGTAGAATCCTTGGGTACAGATTGACTGGTAGGGATAGAATGACTTACAGGTGTAGGCTGAATAGGATCTAATTGGGGAGTGCTTGGGCTCTACTTGGTGTGCGTGCAGAGGCTATAAGGCCTAAGGATGATCTCCTCGCTGATGCGAGATCCTGCGACACTCTCCTTTCCATGAGGGCAATCCCCTCATCAAATAGAGTGTTATTGTCCAATGTGCCCGTCAATTTAGAAGCACTAGCCACAGCCTTACTTCGGGTTTCTCGAGTACACATCCCTATACCAAGGGTCAAAAACTAGCTGGTACGATGTACACTATACAACGGCAATAGCCAAAAGCAACCAACAGCAATATATAACAGTAGGCAAAATTACTCACACTAAATGAACCCAAGGCAACTAAGTTGAGAGCAAGTTTCAAAACAGTATACAAAACCAAGAGCTAAGGCCCAGACCAGACTCTACAGGCCTCAGAGGGCCACAGACGGCCCGCCCTTTGCCCGGGCTTCGCCCCGCGTGCTCCCGCACAGCGGTAGTGTGTTTTAGTCTTATTGGGTATGGACCACTCAGGGGGCGGGGCTAGCAGGGAGAGCGGGCCAGGTGTTCCAAATTGGCCAGCAGGGACTCCTGGGAGATGGAGCCCTGCACTGCCCCTGGACACCCCAGTAAAATTTAGCAGTTCCGCCAAGTCTTCCTCCTCCATGCGGGACCCGCGAAGCGGGTACCGCGAGTTGCAGAGTTCAGGGATGTAGCTCAAAGGGACACAGAGCAGCCCAGCAGGAAGGTTCGCCTGCACACAGAAGAACAAAGGGTCGTTTGTTTGGGGTGGTCTTATCTGCCGTCCAATTCTCAGGGGGCGGGGCTAGCAGGGAGAGCTGGCCAGGTGTTCCAAATTGGCCAGAAGGGACTCCTGGGAGATGGAGTCCCCGCGCTTGCTCGCAGCGCTGCCCCTGGACACCCCGGTAAAATTTAGCAGTTCCACCGAGTCTTCCTCCTCGATGCGGGAACCGCGAAGCGGGTACCGCAAGTTGCAGAGTTCAGGGATGTAGCTCCAAGGGACATGCAGCAGCCCAGCAGGAAGGTTCGCCTGCACACAGAAGAACAAAGGGTCCCGCCGGTCGTTTGTTTGGGGTGGTCTTATCTGCCGTTCAATTCTCAGGGGGCGGGGCTAGCAGGGAGAGCGGGCCAGGTGTTCCAAATTGGCCAGCAGGGACTCCTGGGAGATGGAGTCCCCGCGCTTGCTCGCAGCCCTGCACTGCCCCTGAACACCCCGGTAAAATTTAGCAGTGCCGCCGAGTCTTCCTCCTCGATGCGGGACCCGGGAAGCGGGTACCGCGAGTTGCAGAGTTCAGGGATGTAGCTCCAAGGGACACAGAGCAGCCCAGCAGGAAGGTTCGCCTGCACACAGAAGAACAAAGGGTAACAACAGGTATGTGAGTGTCTTTGGGGTGGGTGTCTTGCAAGGTCTGTGTGTTATGTTGTAAGGTTACATGCTTGAGCATGGGGTGCTGCTTGGGTACCAAATATGCCGTTATATTTTGAGGTGGTGAAGGATGGCAGGTATTTAGTTGCATATTTAGTGGATGGGTGCTTGCAAGGTTCCTGGTATGTGATGTATGTTGGAGAATGGGGTGATATTTGGGTGCCAAAAGGGTGGCGCATACGTGGAGTTCCTGGAGCATGGCAGCCACTTGGTTGTGTATTTCGTGGTGGGGTGTTGGCAGGGTGCCATGGATCAGTTTATAATTTATGTGCTAAAGTAACGTGTGTTTGTTGGTAAGAGGAGAAGGGCACCATGAATGTTGGTATTTTATGTGGGGGTGGTATTCAGGTTCAAAGGAGAGGGTGCATGGTTAAGGATTTTAGGCAGTACACTAGGTACTGGGATGTGATTTTCAGGGTAGGGGTGCTAGCCGATCAACAGGAGTGGAGTGTATTTGTGTATTATGATGCGTCATGAAACCAGAAATATACACTGTTTCAGGACTGAAGATGGCAAGGTGTCAAACAAATTTTTTTTTATAGCATTGGATGAGTATGACACCAGGTTAGTGCAATGTACTGTTTTGAGAGATGATGAACAAGAATGGCCAGTTTGGCTTTTGGGGGCCGAAATCTAGATGTGTGTGTCCATATTTTGGGTGATAGGGTGACATCCAGAATATGAATGTGTAGGGGGGTGTTGACAAAAGACAAGATGCCAGGTATAGGGTGGTGGGGGTCTTGGTGATGTTGGGCCTTTATATGCTAGGTATAGATGGATGTACCTGTTGGGGGTGAAGGAATGGCAAGCATGGCGCTTCCTTTGATAGCAGGGCGGTGTGTGCAGGTAACAGCGGTGGGCCGGGTAAAGGGGGGATTTCGAGGGACGATGCCGAGGGAAAATTAAATAAATAATTAAATCCCCCTCTGCATCGTCCCTCGAAATCCCCCCTTACCCGGCCCCACCTGCTCCACCGCTGTTACCTGCACAGATCGCGGCTGTTAGATGGGAACGGCAGCAGAACATGTCTGAATGTTTGTATGATGGCCGGGTCAGGACATCCAGTTTCTGCAGGGTTGCCATATGGAAAAGCCCCACGAATGTGCCACGTTTCAAGTCCCAGCTGCACCACCCAACGTTAATCGGGTTCTGCATTCATTCAGCTATTTCTTCTTTTTTTTTATTTCAGTAATTTTTTTATTGAAAAAGAGATTTATATGTACAAGGTACAGCAAAATCACACCCACCAGTGCTGTAGGCGACGCAGACCTAGACCCGACTAAGGCCCTCGAACACATACAAAATGTGTGTCAGCTATTTCTTCTTTGTTTTAGATTTTGGAAATGTAAAGCAGTTGCGGTCTGATGCTGTTTTGGCTGTTATTTTTTCCATCAAGTGATTGAAGATCTGTTCATTCTGCTTCATATGTCTATCTTTTATGTTCATTGATAACTGAAGCTAGCAAACAGTTTTGACATACACAGGACTGTTCAATTATGTGCATTTCCATGAAAGACTAGGGGCCAAGTTGTTCCCTGTAAGTGGTTTGGCAAGTGCGCTTTGCAGATAGGCCTTGGCGAATTTCCCACAAAACACCTGGCATCGTTTGCATGATGATTATGAGAGCTGTCCCCCGCACGATGACAAAAATAGCTGATTTGTGCTTGATTAACGCGCGCAAATCCAGCAGCATTTTCTTGATGAATGTCAAGAGATGCAATTGCTAACAAATTAGACAAAACTTTTTACAAGGTTTGTAAACATTGCAGAACAAAATACCTCTCGATTGGTATGTAGGGAGGTTTTCTGTTAAGGGATTAGACAGAAACACAAATGGTCACCACATCTGTGCCTTATCCTCTGAAATAAAACAACATAATTTAGAGCCAGGGGGCAGGGGAGACCAGCAGCTTTCTATTGCGGCTGCTTTGGCATTCACGGAATCCGCCGCAGAGAAGCATTTTATTCCCTGGCACAGGCCCACCAGCCTCGCGAGGCCCGTTGTTGAATAAAAAAATCAGAAGGCAGAATTCCTGACAGTGTGAAGAGCAGCTTGCCATTAGCAATCCTCCTGAATGAAAGCATCTGGAGCTGCAAAAATCTCACACTGATCTTTTAGTTGTTGACGTCTCTGCTCCCCCACCTCTAGTACATAGCACGTGACCCCTTATTGCCTGTTGTGTTTTTTATTTCATTACCACTTGTGTAGTGTACGTGAATTGTGTGGAACCTTCCCCCAAGGACAGAACAAGGGTTTCAATAGGACATGGAATTTTCTATATGTGGTACTACTGGATACACCCAATTGGCAGCTTTCATCTACCATATGCATTCCACATGTTTCGCAACATACACTCAGTGGCTCAGATTAATAGATTACATTTCTTAAATTTGCTGCGATTCCACAACCAGAGGGTCACATTTACAAGATAATTAGAAGTCCATAGCAGGAGGCATAAAACCTTGCATGGGTTTAGATTTATTCAGTTCGGCAATTTACAACCATGCTAGGGTCAAAAACGAACATAAGGTTAGTTTCCAAGGGGTGGTCCTGGAAAAACTTGTGTTAAGAGATAATTGTGACAATGCAAACCCACTTGAGTATGAGCAATTGTACTTAAATGAAGGACAATTGTGCAAGGGAAAATGCTATTGCACTTTTTGTACATATATGTTTTCTCCACAAAAAATAGCTTTTACCAAAAAGAAACTCCCCACTTACACTTCCAACATTTATTTAAGGACTCCTTGCTCCATCCCTTACTGGGATGGGATTCATACCTGCTCAAGAGGCGTAATTCTCTGATCATTTTCAGTGTGGGAATTAAAAAAAGGGATCTGATTTGATGAGGGAGCCTTCTCTTCCATCTTCCCTTTTGGAATTGTGGTACCAAGAGATCCGATCGACTCTGAAAGATTTCTCATGCAGTAGCCATATGTGGCTGTGGAGCATCCTGTCTTGCAGTTATCCTGAATTTTATCAAAAACAACTGCAAGGATGCAGGGTAGGGCCATTTTTGTCCCCTGGCCATAGTTTGGGGACCACCGGAAGGCCCTGAATAGTTCAACATTTTCAAAGGTTAAAAAAAACGGAAGTTACAGGATTCACAAGTCTGATACCTGACTTGCAAATCCTCAACACCTGAAATGGTGGCTGGGGACCATGGTATCAAGACAAGTACAGTGATACCCAGCTGTCATTTTAGGTACAGGAAATGTTCAAATCAGAAATTGGAACTGAGAGTTCAAGGCAAGCTTGGCCTTGAAGCTTGACTCAGATACACAAATCAATTTTTTGATTTGTGAATCCAAAAAAACTAAAAAGAATGTAAAGAATGAAAGGCCTAGCCAAAAGCCAAGTGGTATCGGCTAACCCCAGTAAGAGAGGGTGGCCAGCCAGCCAACACACTGGTGGTTTTCTGCCCAAGGCATGATGGATGCAGGGCCCGGATAGAGGCTAGAACTTGTGCACAAGCCCTGCAGTGCACACAGTAGACCTCACCCACTCATGATAAATGCATCATGGGGTGACTGCAGGGCCTGACCTGTGGCCAAGCCAGGTGACCTACACCTACCTGCACACTGAGAAAAGCTGTGCACAGCGACAACTGACCAGTTACAACAGATGGGGCACAAGTCTTGGGCAGAGAGAGAGACATATAGAATTCATAATAGGTAACCATGTAATCTGATCCAATATTGCCATTGAGGGGTTCTGGTAACATCATATCCCACAAGGCCGAAGGCCAAATAGTTTGTAAATGTCACCAGAACCCGAGGTGTAAATATAGGACTTTATTAGACGGCATAGCTGACATGTTTTTTTTAAATGCTACATGTTTACTTTGGGTTATTTAGCTTGAACAAATCTATTTTCTTCGAAGTGAAGCTAGCAATGAACTCTGATTGGAAAAATAATGTTTATATTATTTTGTTATGAATACTTTTTTGATGAAATAATGGACAATGGTGCTGACCAGTAGGTTTATACGGCTGTGAAATCATGAGTATGGATTTATCACATTCGCTGCATAATTTGCTAATTAACTTTTATAATTTGTAGATTTCATACAAAAGGTGTTTCTCGTTAGAGAGAGATATAGATAGACAGAGAGAGCGAGAGAGAGACATTCTTAAAGACAGTGCCACACTTTACCCATATGTCTTTCATTTTAATCTACATATGCATTAAATTTGACCATTTTGAAGCTACAGCAGTGTTGTACTTGAGTAAACTTATTATAACTCAACTGTTATATCTGTTCTCAATTTCTAGCTGTTTTGTGATTATTTCCAAATTTCTAATTATATGAATATGACTGTTTATAATTCAGCAGTAATAAAGTGCACGCATTACACAAAACCACTTAGAAAATGAAATTGTAATATAATTATTATTTTACAATCCTCCTTCCAATTCTTCCCAGTTTGCTTAATGAGGCATAATTTGTCACATTCGGAGAAAATGAATATGATGTTAAATTGCTTTTGTTAATTTAAGTGAGCATGTGGCTTGATGATGTGACTATCCTTTAGCACATGAGTAATGCATCTTTATGTTATCTACATTTTCAGAAATGATCCCTTTTGATATCTAGCGTAGAATACGCTGATTGATTGTGATTCTATTTCGTGGGCTGGACGTTATAGCAAAGCAGGGCTTAATTTGTAGAAAGATGAGTGCTGGTGCCTCAAAGTTCTGCTCTGAAACCTGTGGCCGGTGCTGCTAAACATCGGTGCCCCGAATACCAAGGCGGTACAAAAGGGGGTGGTGATGGACGGAGCATCTGAATCAATCAAACACTGACACCCAGTCAAAAGATCTGGGTTTATTCCATCACCGTTCTTTAGCCCACTCTGCCAGCCCAGTTCAGACAATGCTATATGCAAATCAGTCTGACCCTGTGCCTCATGGGAACAGTCCAGCCCGAACTGCCAAGCCATGTCTTCCCTGGACCGGAAACAAGCTTCAGAGGACCGGTTTCTGGCATTCCAGGAACCTCTGCAATATCTAGAGACGAGAAGCAAGCAATATTGGAGGAACGGGATGTAATCCCTATATTTAATCTGTCCTCCTATAATCTTGAATCCTCAGATTTGTCACTCCTTTCCAAGGGCCTATCTTTTGTCCCACATGCAAAAGTGAATACTTTTGAACTCTATCAAGACATTCACTCCTTCCTAAGAAAAGTCAGATTAAAGAAATTCTTCCTCCAAAATGATCCATTGGATCTAGACAGCATTAGCAACAATATAGTGGCCTTACCGTCTACATTCACTCCTTCTCTACAACAGGTAGGACCAGAAGTGGGCATATTCGAAAAGGTCGTCTTGAAACGGCTAAATCAAGCTTTGAGGTTTATACCAAAACCTAGATATAACATTTCTAAAGAAGAATATGAATCCCTTGTAAGGTTAAAAAACAATGACACCATTGTAATCAAAAATAGTGACAAAGGTGGAGGTATAGTCCTAGTGGACTGTAATACATATGAAGAAAACATGATTAGAATGCTAAGTGATCCCACTTTTTATAAGAAAATTAAAACTAACCCCACTGAGAGAATAGTGAAAACTATAAATAGACTAACCACAAAAGCTGTAAATGAAGGTATAATAAATAAATAGAATATGACTTCCTTAATAAATCAGAGAGAACGGTTTCCTGCATATATGGACTACCTAAGATCCATAAGGATCAAAGGAATCCACCGTATCGACCAATTGTTTCAACGATTGGAACTCCCTTGGAAGCCCTTTCTAAATATTTGGATCAAATCTTACGCCCTTATATTTCCCTTTCACAATCCTATGTAAAAGACACTGGAGACATAATTGCGAAAGTCGAGAATTTATCCTTCAATGAAGGCAATGATATCTTAGTGACCCTTGACGTGGAGTCACTGTATAGTAACATACCTCAGGCAGAAGCGATCGAGGCCACAATGTGGTTTATCGATCTGCATAAGATTCCTTGCTCAAAGTCATTTATCAAAGATTGCTTGACTCTGGTTCTGAAAGAGAACTTCTTTGAATTTGGTGAGGAGTTATTCTTGCAAATAAAGGGTGTAAGTATGGGGGCTTCAATAGCCCCATCAATAGCTAACATCTATATGATCCTGTTCGAAAGTAGGTTCATCTTTAATGAGGTGGCACCATTTTTTGAGTCTGTTTCCCATTGGTATCGCTATATCGACGATATCTTTTTTATGTGGACCGATGGGAAACAGACTCTGGATGAATTTCTTTCGTGGTTGAATCTAACAGATGAAAATCTACGGGTCACCGCACACACTATTGAATCTAAAGTTGAGTTTCTTGATATAAATATCAAAAACAAAGAAGGTGCTCTCGAAGTGAACCTATATACGAAGCCCACTGCTCGTAATGCTCTTATACACTTTAAAAGCTACCATCCACGTTGCCAGAAGGACAGTATCCCCTTCTCTCAATTTTTGAGAGTAAGGCGGAACTGTACCAATATAAAAGACTTTGACACCCAAGCTGAAACTATGAAATGTAAATTTATTGAAAGAGGATACCCACATCGTTTAGTTAGAGGAGCATATAAGAGAGCCCGATTTTACGATCAAGACACTCTATTACATTCACAAAAACAGAAGGCAGGTCCGAAATTAGTATTTATTACTAAACACTCAACCATGGACTCCACGATTAGGCAGATAAATAACTCGAACTGGCATTTATTAAATGTTGTGGACAACGAACAAAAACTACAGAAACCCATGTTTGCTCACAAGCGAAACAAAAATGTAAAAGATCAAGTAGTTCACTCTCGACATAAGGTCAACACTAGAAACCCCCCTTTTATCCAGAAATCAATTGATGGAGCAAATGCCATCAAGGGTACCTCCCGCTGTGGTTCTTGCCAATCTTGCGATAACATCATTACGGGTGAAACAATGGAGTTCAATAAGACAAAAATTCAAGCCAAGGAACTCTGGACCTGTAACACAAAGAATGTTGTGTATTTACTCATCTGCCCTTGTAATCTTGGATACGTGGGCGAGACGTCTCGCATGATAAAGACCAGGCTAACCGAACATAGGTCAGCTATTAAAACAGGGAAAATCACAGCCCCTTTGGTAAACCATTTTTTAGAGTATAACCATAAACCTGAAGAGCTAAAATGGCGCATTTTAGAAAGAATTCATTTGCAGAAAAACCAAGGAGGAGATAAGATTCGTAAAAAACGAGAGGTTTTTTGGATTTTCACCCTTGGGACCTTTAACCATGGGTTAAATCAGGATTTGCCATGGGAAAACGCGATAATATGACACCATTATAATATTGTCATGATAATACAGAAATCAAGTTTGGGGATTAATAGCGTAATGATAGAATGTCACTTCTGTGGTTCCGTTTATTAAATCTCAAACCGATGATCCAAGTACCTAACCTGTAACTTTGTTTACACGGATCTTACCCCAGTACTTTACTCGTAACCATGTAAATAAAGTGCCGCTTTAAATGGGGGCGGAACTTATTCTGGAAATGAAGAGGGGCGTAGCATATTTAGGAAATAAATAGCGGAGGTAGAAGGACTACAAGTAATCACCTTTTTTCAAACGAACCACTGAGGGAGGCAGAGACGTCTCGAGCACAGCGAATATCTTTACGGTAAGAACTCGGCACACCCCGCATGAACTCCGCATTAGTTTAATCTAATTCCGCATCTTGTTAAACGGAGTGTTTGTTTAAGTCCTCCGTTATTCTTTAATCCCACTTGTAACCCAGTGATCTTCGATATCCTTTCTATGTCTAGTGGGCGTACTCCAGTCAACAAACATCCAAGTTGCACTACAGCCCCAACTAATGAGAGTGAAGTTAGGACACGCAGCGGCTCCTATCCACTACTGCGTCTCCCTGAAATGACCAACGGCTTCCATTTACTGCCGCGTCTCTTTGAATAACCAACAAATATAAAAAGTAAATACTAATAAAGATAAGTTAATGGAGACTCCTAGAGTGATTTCTTAGATGCAAACTGATAAAAATGTATGTATTATTTTTTTAGCTAGACGAATTAACGGCTTCACCAACCGCTACGGTATACTGTGACGAAAATGGCGGTGAATGCCTAAGGTTACCCTCCCCCCTTTTTTAAAAAGACGACGAAGAGTAGATGTAGGTAGTAATAAGATGGAAGCAGTGAACACTGCTTAAACAGGTAAGAATGTCATCCGGAATGATCACAAGCTAAAGGAGGGAGAAGGCTGTAAACCGTGGGTAAATTGTTATAGGAACTTAAATACCGTAATTGTATTTCCTTTAATTAGTTATCACATACCGACTCTCGAACTTAAAGGAAAGGTGCCTTATTCCCTACATCAACTTCGAACCTTTTTGGTCACATCATATTTTAGGTAAGAACAGTAATGAACTAAAAACAAACTTAATGAAGCGAGGAAGGGTATGTCTGTGCTCGTCCATTTAACATATATCAATCTTTGCTTCTAAAAACTCAATGCAATGCAATTTTACAGAGACTTTGATTTATCCAACTGCACTTTATAACTCTTGCTTTTTTAACTAGAGGTCCTGATTGACTTATCGCAATGAAATCTTATTGATCAACATGAACTTGCCTCATTTATAGAATGACCCTTGAGTTAAGCTTCCCGTCCTTCTTTTCCCAAAGACAGGCCGTTTACCTTTTCTAATAAACTCAAATAAATACTAGATAGATTGCATAGGGATCAATGAGAAATTCCTTTTTTTTTTAATTAATAGTACAACTTCTCAGTGACAGTTAGAGGTACTATTTTGGAAAGTAAAGTTGTATAAATGTTGCGCCAACCTCTACCTAGCTTCAATACAGATGTCTAGAGATATGTTTGTGATTGCAACGCTAGGGATGAATCGTTGTTGTAAAAATTGTGAAATATGAAATATTTATGTTTTCCAACTATGAGTTTTCATGTAATCTGTATTATTACATAAGTCTGGCTAAAGAAATTTTATCAATTGAAGACCGTACTATTGTTGTACAAGAGCAATGCACTGTGATCTTAATGTTACTTAAATATTATTTTATTTTGTCTAGAAAAAGTGGCTGAATATCCATTTGTCCTGATGAAGACAAAAGACTTTGTCGAAACGCGTTGACACACAGCCCTATTCTCCATAACCAGAGAATATAATTGAAAGAAAAAGTCTTTTTTTATATAGATCGTGATATTTCTTTATATATTTTGAAAAAAAGCCACAAGTCCTAAGAAAAATCTTTTTATTGTGTAATTTGTCAATTATATGTATCTAGTCATCTTTTATATTTATATTAAAAATGATCTCTTTTGATATCATTCCAGTCCATTGCATTAATTATTTTTTATTCTTTTTGTGTATATAAATATGTTTTCTTAAATAGCCAGCTTTTGTACTTAGAGTCTGCCTGGGTATTTGCCTTTACATAAAAATTGTTGTCCCTGACCCAGGAGTCCTATCCATATCAGGGGGTCCTTGATACCTACAAGATATTACCCACGGTATATCCGTGTGGGACCTTTCTCTCCTACCCTATCCTGTTTGTTTGTTGGAAATTACCTTTGTCGAATGTTTTCGTTTGATGGTAAGATTTGAAAACGTTTTTTTTCCTAGAATTTGGCGTAACATTTCTCTGCATATCTTTCAGGATTACCCTCTAAAATAAAAATGTCCAACCTTCAAACCTTTGGTTTCTCAGATGAGGAATTTGCCACCCTTGTAGGAACTAATGTAGATTTTGGCACTAATCAAACAGGTAATCCACAAAACAACAGCGATCATAATAAACTGATAAATCTTCAAAAGAAATTGATTAGAGTAGAGGCCCATGGGGAGTTTATGTTGAATTATCTTAAGAATGGCATAATCCCCATGGGTCTTAGGATTCGAAATTTTCTGGGTCTTTTTGTAGATATTAAAGATTTTCTGATAAAGTGGAGTATGATCGCTAGTCGATGTTCACGAGATCTTATGATCTTGATCATCTCCACATCTAAAGGATTAGTTGCTGAAATAAAAAAAGAAATAGAAGAGCTTGAAGATAAACTAAAAAAATCTACAACCGCAGAAGAAGCAGAGAAACAATTAGAAATAATTAAAAAAGATATATCATCATTTTCTGAATATTTGAAGAAGAGGAAGGAAGACAAATTTGTGAAAGATAAAAGATTTTACTCAGTAGAGAAAACATACCCCTATATTGTAGAAGGCTTTTTTAAAACTGATTTACAACCTGGAACAAATAACCATACTTTCCAACATAGGATAAAGAACTTTTCTCATTCTTCAGCTTCAAACTCAGATTCAGAGGGAGAAGACAACATGGGATATCAGGATGACAGACCTTTTGACCCCAGAAATGGCCAAAGGAATACACGTCAACCTTTTTTAGGTCACCGGGGGGGGAGAGGAGGCCGTCAGAAAGTCCGGTTCCAAAACCACACGAGGGGCCACTATCAAACCAACCAATATGCCCAGGAACCTCAGCAATATCTAGAGACGAGAAGCAAGCAATATTGGAGGAACGGGATGTAATCCCTATATTTAATCTGTCCTCCTATAATCTTGAATCCTCAGATTTGTCTCTCCTTTCCAAGGGCCTATCTTTTGTCCCACATGCAAAAGTGAATACTTTTGAACTCTATCAAGACATTCACTCCTTCCTAAGAAAAGTCAGATTAAAGAAATTCTTCCTCCAAAATGATCCATTGGATCTAGACAGCATTAGCAACAATATAGTGGCCTTACCGTCTACATTCACTCCTTCTCTACAACAGGTAGGACCAGAAGTGGGCATATTCGAAAAGGTCGTCTTGAAACGGCTAAATCAAGCTTTGAGGTTTATACCAAAACCTAGATATAACATTTCTAAAGAAGAATATGAATCCCTTGTAAGGTTAAAAAACAATGACACCCTTGTAATCAAAAATAGTGACAAAGGTGGAGGTATAGTCCTAGTGGACTGTAATACATATGAAGAAAACATGATTAGAATGCTAAGTGATCCCACTTTTTATAAGAAAATTAAAACTAACCCCACTGAGAGAATAGTGAAAACTATAAACAGACTAACCACAAAAGCTGTAAATGAATGTATAATAAATAAAAAAGAATATGACTTCCTTAATAAATCAGAGAGAAAGGTTCCTGAATATATGGACTACCTAAGATCCATAAGGATCAAAGGAATCCACCGTATCGACCAATTGTTTCAACGATTGGAACTCCCTTGGAAGCCCTTTCTAAATATTTGGATCAAATCTTACGCCCTTATATTTCCCTTTCACAATCCTATGTAAAAGACACTGGAGACATAATTGCGAAAGTCGAGAATTTATCCTTCAATGAAGGCAATGATATCTTAGTGACCCTTGACGTGGAGTCACTGTATAGTAACATACCTCAGGCAGAAGCCATTGAGGCCACAATGTGGTTTATCGATCTGCATAAGATTCCTTGCTCAAAGTCATTTATCAAAGATTGCTTGACTCTGGTTCTGAAAGAGAACTTCTTTGAATTTGGTGAGGAGTTATTCTTGCAAATAAAGGGTGTAAGTATGGGGGCTTCAAAAGGCCCCATCAATAGCTAACAGCTATATGATCCTGTTCGAAAGTAGGTTCATCTTTAATGAGGTGGCACCATTTTTTGAGTCTGTTTCCGATTGGTATCGCTATATCGACGATATCTTTTTTATGTGGACCGATGGGAAACAGACTCTGGATGAATTTCTTTCGTGGTTGAATCTAACAGATGAAAATCTACGGTTCACCGCACACACTAGTGAATCTAAAGTGGAGTTTCTTGATATAAATATCAAAAACAAAGAAGGTGCTCTCGAAGTGGACCTATATACGAAGCCCACTGCTCGTAATACTCTTTTACACATTAAAAGCTACCATCCACGTTGCCAGAAGGACAGTATCCCCTTCTCTCAATTTTTGAGAGTAAGGCGGAACTGTACCAATATAAAAGACTTTGACACCCAAGCTGAAACTATGAAACGTAAATTTATTGAAAGAGGATACCCACATCGTTTAGTTAGAGGAGCATATAAGAGAGCCCGATTTTACGATCGAGACACTCTATTACATTCACAAAAACAGAAGGCAGATCCGAAATTAGTATGCATTACTAAACACTCAACCATGGACTCCACGATTAGGCAGATAATTAACTCGAACTGGCATTTATTAAATGTTGTGGACAACGAACAAAAACTACAGAAACCCATGTTTGCTCACAAGCGAAACAAAAATTTAAAAGATCAAGTAGTTCACTCTCGACATAAGGTCAACACTAGAAACCCCCCTTTTATCCAGAAATCAATTGATGGAGCAAATGCCATCAAGGGTACCTCCCGCTGTGGTTCTTGCCAATCTTGCGATAACATCATTACGGGTGAAACAATGGAGTTCAATAAGACAAAAATTCAAGCCAAGGAACTCTGGACCTGTAACACAAAGAATGTTGTGTATTTACTCATCTGCCCTTGTAATCTTGGATACGTGGGCGAGACGTCTCGCATGATAAAGACCAGGCTAACCGAACATAGGTCAGCTATTAAAACACGGTAAATCACAGCCCCTTTGGTAAACCATTTTTTAGAGTATAACCATAAACCTGAAGAGCTAAAATGGCGCATTTTAGAAAGAATTCATTTGCAGAAAAACCAAGGAGGAGATAAGATTCGTAAAAAACGAGAGTTTTTTTGGATTTTCACCCTTGGGACCTTTAACCATGGGTTAAATCAGGATTTGCCATGGGAAAACGCGATAATATGACACCATTATAATATTGTCATGATAATACAGAAATCAAGTTTGGGGATTAATAGCGTAATGAAAGAATGTCACTTCTGTGGTTCCGTTTATTAAATCTTAAACCGATGATCCCAGTACCTAACCTGTAACTTTGTTTACACGGATCTTACCCCAGTACTTTACTCGTAACCATGTAAATAAAGTGCCGCTTTAAATGGGGGCGGAACTTATTCAGGAAATGAAGAGGGGCGTAGCATATTTAGGAAATAAATAGCTGAGGTAGAAGGACTACAAGTAATCACCTTTTTTCAAACGAACCACTGAGGGAGGCAGAGACGTCTCGAGCACCGCGAATATCTTTACGGTAAGAACTCGGCACACCCCGCATGAACTCCGCATTAGTTTAATCTAATTCCGCATCTTGTTAAACGGAGTGTTTGTTTAAGTCCTCCGTTATTCTTTAATCCCACTTGTAACCCAGTGATCTTCGATATCCTTTCTATGTCTAGTGGGCGTACTCCAGTCAACAAACATCCAAGTTGCACTACAGCCCCAACTAATGAGAGTGAAGTTAGGACACGCAGCGGCTCCTATCCACTACTGCGTCTCCCTGAAATGACCAACGGCTTCCATTTACTGTCTCTTTGAATAACCAACAAATATAAAAGGTAAATACTAATAAAGATAAGTTAATGGAGACTCCTAGAGTGATTTCTTAGATGCAAACTGATACAAATTTATGTATTATTTTTTTAGCTAGACGAATTACCGGCTTCACCAACCGCTACGGTATACTGTGACGAAAATGGCGGTGAATGCCTAAGGTTACCCTCCCCCCTTTTTTAAAAAGACGACGAAGAGTAGATGTAGGTAATAATAAGATGGAAGCAGTGAACACTGCTTAAACAGGTAAGAATGTCATCCGGCATGATCACAAGCTAAAGGAGGGAGAAGCCTGTAAACCATGGGTAAATTGTTATAGGAACTTAAATACCGTAATTGTGTTTCCTTTAATTAGTTATCACATACCGACTCCGGAACTTAAAGGAAAGGTGCCTTATTCCCTACATCAACTTCGAACCTTTTTGGTCACATCATATTTTAGGTAAGAACAGTAATGAACTAAAAACAAACTTAATGAAGCGAGGAAGGGTATGTCTGTGCTCGTCCATTTAACATATATCAATCTTTGCTTCTAAAAACTCAATGCAATGCAATTTTACAGAGACTTTGATTTATCCAACTGCACTTTATAACTCTTGCTTTTTTAACTAGAGGTCCTGATTGACTTATCACAATGAAATCTTATTGATCAACATGAACTTGCCTCATTCATAGAATGACCCTTGAGTTAAGCTTCCCGTCCTTCTTTTCCCAAAGACAGGCCGTTTACCTTTTCTAATAAACTCGAATAAATACTAGATAGATTGCATAGGGATCAATGAGAATTTCCTTTTTTTTAAATTAATAGTACAACTTCTCAGTGACAGTTAGAGGTACTATTTTGGAAAGTAAAGTTGTATAAATGTTGCGCCAACCTCTACCTAGCTTCAATACAGATGTCTAGAGATATGTTTGTGATTGCAACGTTAGGGATGAATCGTTGTTGTAAAAATTGTGAAATATGAAATATTTATGTTTTCCAACTATGAGTTTTCATGTAATCTGTATTATTACATAAGTCTGGCTAAAGAAATTTTATCAATTGAAGACCGTACTATTGTTGTACAAGAGCAATGCACTGTGATCTTAATGTTACTTAAATATTATTTTATTTTGTCTAGAAAAAGTGGCTGAATATCCATTTGTCCTGATGAAGACAAAAGACTTTGTCGAAACGCGTTGACACACAGCCCTATTCTCCATAACCAGAGAATATAATTGAAAGAAAAAGTCTTTTTTTATATACATCGTGATATTTCTTTATATATTTTGAAAAAAACAACAAGTCCTAAGAAAAATCTTTTTATTGTGTAATTTGTCAATTATATGTATCTAGTCATCTTTTATATTTTTATTAAAAATTATCTCTTTTGATATCATTCCAGTCCATTGCATTAATTATTTTTTATTCTTTTTGTGTATATAAATATGTTTTCTTAAATAGCCAGCTTTTGTATTTAGAGTCTGCCTGGGTATTTGCCTTTACATAAAAAAAGCTTTACTACTGTGGGGCTGGTTTGATATTAATTCGGTCAAGTAGGCTGACATTTGCAAGTGTGAAATATTAAAAGGCCATGTAAAATAAGCTATATGAAGCTGCAGAGTTTGGATTGAACTTTATCATATAAGAATTAGTAATGTAAGAATATTTTAAGATTCATGGTCCGGAATATGTTTTTTGACCTAAGTGTGTGAGAGTGAAGATTGGTGGATGCCACAGTTTTCTCCAATGCAGGCAAACTTAATTATTACATTTAATTCATAACTTGGCTAGGGTGAGATCAAATAAGACAAGTCAGGACAGATTTAAAACTTATTCTCACAGCGCAGTGCAGCAGTTGCAAATGCACCGCTGCGTTAAAAGGAGAACTCCATATTTACTGAAATATGGCACGCTCCTGCCCTTCCAAAGCGCCAATGCTGAAATCTGCTGCTGTGCGCCATGGTGACACCTTTGCACCATAGTGTTAGTGTGTCTCCATGAGTGTAGCATAGGTTTTTTATTGGAAGGGATAGTCTTCCAGTACCAAATACCGTGCTTAGACTAACTTTCATCCATTTACCTCTTTGTATGTGTGCTGTAAAGTGCAGCACACATACAAAGTCAGATAAGGAAGGAGAAATGAAAGCATTTCTCCTTCCGTGTACCTACTTCAAAAGGGTCTGTTTTCTGACACTAAACCCGGTCTACCTTTTTTTAGTAAAAAGTGTTTGGCGTCAGAAACCTTGCGTTGTTGCATGGGAACGCCTATGCACCACCCATGATACGCCCCCTTGACGTTAAGTAATGCAAAGCAGCTAATACTGTTGCTACAGAAGTCAAGGGCTACATTCCCCCCTTATGGATTGCTACATAATTGTCCAGCACAGGTCCCTGGGTTACTGCGTTGCCCCCTTTATTCTAGAGAGCATAGAACTACATCTGCTCCTGGTGGGGTCATTTATGTATCCATTAATCTTCCACAAACCCTCTCCTAACCTACTGATTTTGTTTGAATATTTCCATATGACACCCTGTATCACAACAATGATGATGAGATTTAAAGGAACTAGAGATATATACAGCTGACCTGTTCTACATGGACTTGGAGGGCAAGAGAAAATATTCTTTTCTTCATAACTTAAAAAGGGGTGTTGCTTTCTTGTTAATGACCCCAGCTGTGCCTTTCCAACTGTCAGCTTTATAATGAATATGCTGCAGTGTAAAAGGGGAAAAACTCAGCGGTGGTTCCTCTTCGGGGCACAGGGGCATTGACCACCTACTGAGTGCAGCCAGCCACAAGCATAATATTTTAAAATTCCAGATTCAGCCTGGAATTTTAAAGGACTGGGCTTGGTTGACTGGCCGGGGTGAAGCCAGGGTGGGGCCAACCCTGATGCTTAGCAATGACAGTCATTTGAGGTCCAGTGCACATGTGGGGTTAGACAGGGTTCTGACTGTGTCCAACCCGACATGCACAGCTTGGACCTCTCAAACCCTCTCTCTTTTACGGAGGCTGGGAAACACAGCACTGGCACCCAGTCTCCGTTGGAGTGCCGGACTCACCTGCTCACATCAATCCTGACATCACTTGCATGCCTATTCTACTTGAAGCTGCATGAGAGCAAACTTGGGATTGGTTGTGGTGAGTTTAGCCTGTTTCTGCGGTCCTCATGCTTGGAGGCAGTGTGGGGGCTGGATAATTAAAGAACATATCCAATCACAGAGCAGATTTATTATCAAGCCGCACAGTGATTGGTTATGTTTCTCTAAAGGTGACTCAATGCTTTCTCCTCATGCACAGAGCCAGTATGCATGTTGGCCAATTGAATTGGAAAAGAGGAGATTTGACAGTTTCAACAGAGGACTGAGAGTTTTTTGTATCTCTCCACGTTATGTCCCAGGTGAGTGTAAGCAAGTTGTTTTATCAGGGCATGTCTGTTTTTACTTTTTTAGCAACATTCCATGCGCAGGACTTTTAATCCCTGCATGCCTCCGAGTCCGCTCCCTGTCAACGTGACAGTAGCAAAAAGTCCACGTTACATATTCAGGTTTTTTAAATTAAGAATTTGCACAGAGGATATCCGAGCTCTCCCGCGGATGGGTGTTTTCACTGTATCTGAAATGAGAAAGCATTGAAATTGTTATATAATGCTCTGAATTCTTTGTGAGTAGGGATCCTGGTTTTATGGGTTACTCTTTGACTCCTCCTGATTGTATCCATATGTATCCTGCTAGTTTTAATGTATTATATTTTCAAGTATGAGTATCGGTACATGATGTGCAGCACTGTGGGTGACAATTATTATATGATGACGTCAGAAGTGTGTGAGTGTATAAGCACCCTGAAGTATCCTGTCCAGTGGGTAGGTGTGTAATCATCCATTGCCTTATCTGCATCTAAGTGCAGCATCTGGGGAGTGTGTGTGTGTGTACATACTCTGTTGAGTGCATAGTAGTGCAGTCTCTGGTATATGTGTGTCTAATCACCATGATGTGATGTGTCTCTGTGTTTGTAGACATATTCTGTTGTGTCTGCATACTAGTGCAGCCTCTGGTGTGTGTGTGTCTGTGTTTGAGTATGAGTTGAGTATATGTGTTCTTGTGTAAGTACCATGATTTACTCTGTGTGAGTGCGTATGTGTGTACACTTACTAAGGGTGAGCGGAAAATCCGTTCCGCTCACGGATTTCGCTGATTTTCGGTAAATCCGCGATCCGCGTACTCCCGCGAATTTACTGAAAATCCGCAAGATCCGCGAGCGGCGGATTTCGGGGGCAAAAGTTCAAGTCTCTTGAACTTTTAACTATTTTAGGATGGCGCCGGCAAGCTAAATAGTTACTAAGTTAGCTTCAACAGGAAGCACTAATAGATAAAATAAAGCAGGTGCTCGAGCACGTGCTTTATTTTATCTATTAGTGCTTCATGAAGCTAATTTAGTAACTATTTTAGGATGGCGCTGGCAGCTTGCCGGCGCCATCCTAAAATAGTTAGTTAGGATGATGATGTGTGATTGTGTATTTTGTCGAGGCTGGGTAGGTGTGGGTTCTCCCCATATCTATCGCGAAAATTAGCTATGATGCTTGATGGAGGCCTTTGCATAATTGACTTTCACGAGCTCAATCCCTGTGCAGTTCCTGTGACCACGAGCTTCTCTGATCCGTGCCTGTCCTTTTATACACACAAGAGGCATGTGAACTCGCATATAAGCCCCGTCCATTGGCCCCTCCCCACACACTAGTGGTGTGTGCATCGTCTTCGCACCCTTTACCCACTTGATGGACAGCTCACTCGAGGGACCCCAGCGCTCTTTGGTGTGATGGCAAAGTTAATCACCAGCCCCCCCAAAAATGTGTGTTTTGTCGAGGCTGGGTAGGTGTGCGCTCTCCCCATATCTATCGTCGAAAATTAGCTTTGATGCTTGATGGAGGCCTTTGCATAATTGACTTTCACGAGCTCAATCCCTGTGCAGTTCCTGTGACCAAGAGCTTCTCTGATCCGTGCCTGTCCTTTTATACATACAAGAGGCATGTGAACTCGCATATAAGCCCCGTCCGTTTGACCCCTCCCCACACACTAGTGGTGTGTGCACCGTCTTCGCGCCCTTAACCCACTTGATGGACAGGTCACTCGAGGGACCCCGGCGCTCTTTGGTGTGATGGCAAAGTTAATCAGCCCCCCAAAAATGTGTGTTTTGTCGAGGCTGGGTAGGTGTGCGCTCTCCCCATATCTATTGCGAAAATTAGCTATGATGCTTGATGGAGGCCTTTGCATAATTGAATAAATCCGCAAAATTCGCGAATCCGCAAATTCGCTAATTTTGTGGATCGCGAATTCTCAAATTCGCAAAATTCGCGAATTGAGAATTCGCAAAATTCGCCCATGCCTAACACTTACTTTGTCTTATCTGCTCACTAGTGCAGTGTATGTGTGTGTGTGTGCATATGTGTATAAACACGCACCATGAACTCCTGTGTGTGGGTGTGCACATTTGCCTTATCAGCATAGTGCCCTCTCCAGTGTGTTTGTACGTAGGCACTCTGTCTTTTGTGCATAGATGTGCAGTTTCCAGTGTGTGTGTGTAAGTACAATGATGTATTACTCTGAGTGTGTGTGTAGTTGTACTTTGTCACATCTATTCACTAATACAGTTTCCAGTGTGTGTGTGTGTGCACGTGAATAGGTACCATGAGGTAGTCTTGTTTCTGCACACTACTGCAGTCTCCAGTGTTTGTTTGCATGTGCGTGGAAACACCATGAAGTACTCTGTTGAGGCTGCATACTTGTGCACACTCCTGTGTTTAGTACATAAACATTGTAAAGTGCTCAGTTGTTTCAGAGGGTGGACGTGTAGGCACCATTGTCAGGTCTGCACACCGATTCAGTCTCCAGTGTGTGTGTATAATTACCCTGCTGTGCGTGCACAACCCTGCAGTCTCCAGTATATGTGCACGTTAGCACCATAATGTACTGTATGTGCGTAGATGTACTCTGTCACAACTGCTCACAAATGCATTCTCTCAGTGTTTTAAAGCACCATTGTTGTGTCTACATATGAGTGCAGTCTTTATTGTGTGTGTTTCGTTTGTATAAAGCAGTACAATCTCCAGTATATGTGTGTGTGTGAGCACCATGGTGTACTCTATGTGCAACTAGACATATAATGTGCAGTTTTTTCATTCCTGGAACTCGAGTCGAGGTAATTGGGGCGCTTTTCATGAGCAGCAGATTACATTACAGAGAGTCTGGTTAAGTTTTTTATTTTTAATGCACAAAAAAATTGGTGATTTGCATAGAATCACAAGATGTTGAACCTGCGCTGGGACTTAAACCTGGTTCCCTAGTTTCAAAACTGACACCTCTAGCCATTAGTCCACATATCCTGCTCCATGTGCTTTGGAAAGTGTAATCACTGATCACTCACTCCTTACCTGAGCTCTCATTGTCAGCAATAATGCATGCATGAAACAGGCCAGAAGGGATGATCACGTGTGGATGCTCTATATATATATATGTCATCATGTGATGGTATTGGTTTGTACTTAAATAGATTTGACGATTAACATACCTAGTAAAGTCATTTAACACTTTCAATTGCAACTTTTACTTGACCTTCATTAAGTTTTATCCTTTCATTACAAACATAAGACCAGAATGTGCTTAAATCTTCACGGCTTGAAAGCATCTAAGACTCAAGCGTGACCGCCTCCCATAAACCTACCCTGAATTGCTCTTAACCCAGGCCTCCGCAATCTTAAATCTAGGTACTACACCTGTCTCAAGACATCTGACCTAAATATCCAGGACACTGCAAATTAGTCTCTTGCCTCTGGGTCGATTTAGGAACGTACATCTGTGGGTATTTCAATAGTCCACCATGTCATACATCCCATTCGACCACGGTTCTCCCTTGCTAACACACTGCAACCTTTACTCTTGCTGCCGATCACCTCCCCAACAGGGACTGCTCTGCTCCCCTATTCCATCGGCTCATCTTTTGCTGCTATGCATCTTTCGCTCACAAATCATTCAACCTCTTACCTCGCTAACATCATCTCCTCTTTAGAAGTTTTGTCACTTTCATAAAACAAAAATACTTTTCTCCCCACTCACCTTTTGGATACACACACCTTACCTTATGCCACTGTCAGCAAACAAAGCAGCTGCAATGCAACATTCTCTCTCTTTTGTATTTAGTCATTAACACTCACTACTATTTACAACCTTTTCTGACAACTAATGTCTATCTATATGTAGCCACCAAATCTCGGGAACTAACGGAAGCATGCACGGACTGAAAACCATATTAGCCATGGCAAAACAGTTTAAACCTTTCGCAAATTTGCTTGAAAACGCAAAATTTGCCCACTCTTTTTTCAAAATGTTGTCTGGGGAGAACCCCTTTGAAACCCCCCTTATGACAGTTGGGCTCGCTCACTACACTTGCTCGCCACAGGGCCGCCATCCAGGATTTGTACGCCCTCACCACTTTCAAATGTCACCAGCCGCCAGTGAAAAAACTGCTTTTGGAAGTGACGTTTTCACTATGTATATTGGTTACCAAGAGTTTCACTCCAATATCCTGAAAAGTTACATTATTGCTAAAAAGTTAAATTGGAAATTATTTCTGTGGGAGACTCCCCCTCAGAAAGATACCCAAGATCACAGGGGTGTTTAAAGATACATCAATGTTACCTTCACATTGAGCGGGAATTGTTTTTTAATGACAGCTTTTCACTGGGAGGAACTTTGCCAAAGATGGCACTGCTGTGTGTCAGTTCACTGTTGTGTGTTAAATGATATATTTGTTTTTTGTCAGTGACGGATGCTTTTCTATGAATGCAGCACTGTGAGATAAGCACAATGAGAAATTGATAAAGACAGTCTACAATAGCAGTCAGATTGTCTGCTACAGCTGTGTTGCACTGATAACATGTGTCATAACCAGTGCTTTACGCGGACCGGTACTCATCGGTACTGAGGACCCGCACTTCTTATTTTTCCCAAGCCGAGTACCAGCACTTCTCCACTGTCAAAGAGAGTACCCGTACTCAGGATCAGAATGATAAGTTGGGCACTGGACTGGAGCCCGAGGGCCAACTGTGAGCCGTTTTGTTTGGCAGCATGTTTGCTGTCTGTCAGTATTATTCAGTAGTGGAGGCCTATTGGAGGCATGTCGTAAGGGCAAGAGGGTCTCTGCTCCATCCTACCCAAATGGAAGCTCTCCTTAACCTCAACAAACCCCTTCCAGGTGTTGATGCTGGGTCCTCCTGTTAGTGTTTGGGACATTGGCGAGGGCCTGTGCCTGACCGGCCAAGGAAGAACCCAGGGAAAAAGAGCCATTTTCACCACTTGGCATCCCACTGTGGTCTGATTTTCTTCTGACTCACTTGGCCCTTCAAATCCACCTCCACCCTGCCAGCCTGCCTGCTGGACATTGATTCCATTACGGGTGGGGTTGAGGTGGTGAAAATGGCCTAAGCGGCCTCCCTGGTGCCCAGGCGAGGTGTGAGGAGGTCAAAGTACCTCCCATGGGAGTCCAGTATTGCTCTTCCTCAGACCTCTATCCTGCTAGATTCTGCACGCGCTCGGGACCCTGCTGTGCTCACTGTCTGCAACTGCAAGCTCTCCGGCCGTGGGGCCTCTTTTGAGGGAAAAGGAGGGAGAATGGGGGTGGGTGAAGGTGAAGAGTGAGGTGGAAGGAGCGGAGAGTTTAAAGTAGGAAAAGATAGAAAGGCAGAAGGGGGAAGGGCAGATAGATAGTGGAGAGATCCAGATGGCTATTGATATCAGAAGAGAGTCACGGAGATGGCTCATTAGAAATAGAGAGAGTGATGAGAGAGAGTGATAGGATACAATTGGGGTAAAGAATGTGGGACAGAATTAGCTACAAACGGGAGAGAAGTGAGTGCAGATGGGATCCCAAGATTGGAGATGTCAAAACTGACAGAGAGTGTATGTTTGTCTGAGAGAGAAACAAACTCGTAGAGGAAGTGAATCAGCAGGTATTTGAAAAGAAATGCGTGGAATGTCACTGTTTGTATGTGTGCACTTATGAATTTATAAGGATTGCTCCAAATGCAAGCAAGTAGGAACATTAGGATTATTATAATATTAAGAAGCTGCAAATCTTACAAAACAAAGAAAATATGAACAATTTGGTGCTTGGACTTAATTTTGTGTAACGAGTTAACACATTTTGTTTATATTCATACATTTCTGACGTTATTTTCTATCCTATAACCTGTGTAAGTGCCAGAGTCTCTCCTGTCCTAGACATTGATTATTACCCTGAAAGTGATAATAGTACAGCTGATGGCTTGGCTCATTTAGGGTTTTATCTGTTGATCTGCACATATGGGAAGTTTGAGACCACTATCCAGGGCAATGCAAGGGCAAAATAAATACTCAATAGAAGTGAATTGTATCACCATGTCTCACTCCGCCTCTAACCACGCCCACTTGCCACGTCTCTCGCTCAATTTAATGTACCTGCACTTATTTTTTTCCATTTAAAGCAGTGGTTATAACCATTGCAATTTAAGAGTACTGTGATGAATTTTTGTTTTGAGCATTTGTTGGTGGATCATTTAAATTTAATATGGTTTGAGTTGACTCCGCCAGTCACACTCTCGGGCATATGGTCTACAGTCATTCTAAGTGCGCGCGCTCACCCTGTCTTTGGCGCGTGGTCTACCGTGAAGTGTGCCCACCGTCATCACATCTCTGTCATGTAAACATCATGTTCATGCTGTCTCTATGCAACCATTTTCTTCGATGGATGTGCCTCTGCTGCTGGTAGAGACTTACTTCATGTGGCTGACTTGTCACAATAAAATCTTTAAAAATGCCTGTCTGCCACTGGCTTGGAACCGGTTTCTTCCGGAGATTTCTTATATACCGGTATGTTGATGGATACAGAGTGTCTATTTATCTGGAACTGATTCATAGTGAGTCGATCCCTGTGTTTACGGATACTTTTAACAGAGCATCACCACTGTTAAGAATAAGCTGCGTCCTACCAAATTTAGTATTTCTTTGTTTTTAATAGTTCATATGTTATGGTGATTCAGAAATATGCAAGATAACGTGTTTATTTTATTATTGGACGATTTAAGGTTTGCTGTCATATGGACATTTGTTAGCTAACCGAATATGGTTTAAAACGGATTTTGGTTTCCTTCACTCCTTCACTCTTGATTGAAATTCAATCATTTCAAAATAGTTGACATGGTAACAGTTTATGATATTCTTGAGTTTTCTGTTAATGCTGCTGTTAATGGGGATTTGGACTGGGCTGGTTTCAGTTATTGCACCTAGTTGTGTCCTTCTTCATTTTGGCTCCTGTATTGGTTACTGTGTCCGGCCCCCTGCAGGTTTCATACCTTTGTTCAGTTTCAGATTGGATGGTATTTCTTTATGGTATCGGTAGAGTTGCGCGCACTATTCAAGGATAGGTGTAGAAGTAATATGGTTATGTCAGTTCTACCGTTGTTTGCACCCTTTTTTATGTTGAGAAATGCAGAGGGCCTTGTTTAAGAGGCCCTTATGTCGCTGTTACATCACTTTTTGGGACACTGTGGTGCCATAAAAAATGTGCCACATTGCACCATATTTACAAAGTGATGCACCTAGGGAGTTGCATCACTTGGTAAACCCCTGCACTAAATTATACCTGCATCATGTATAATGTATTCAGGGTGGGCATTCTAACGCAGGAAAGCCCAGTAGAAGTGACAGTGAATTCTATTAGATTTCATTGAGCCACTTCTAGGGCGTCACTATGTGAAATCCTTACTCCTTCTTGAAGCAGGCGTAAGGAGGGATACAGGGCTTTTCACATGGGGCTTGCCCCATGTGAAAAGTCACATTATTGGAGTTGCGTCTATTTTAAGACACACTCCAGCAATGCACAATTTTTGCGCCGACAGATACGTCTTGATTCCTGACATATCTGTAAATTCATTGAGTTCTGTACAGTAAATATGGTGTTGCAAGGAGGGTGCACTGAAAAGTGTTGCACCGCTGTTTTACTGTAGCGATGCAACACTTTTCATAAATGAGGCCCTTGGTGTTTATTGCACAATGTTACATTTCATATGGCTGAGATACCCGCCACCCCCTCTCAACACAATCCCCAAAGGAGGGAAACCGGAACAGTTCTTGAACTTTTTGGATGAGGGAGGGAGTGACCCTCCCCGGCCGTATTTATTAAAACAAAAAATTAAAACATTAAACAGTTTCATATTAATGTACAATTTCATTACCACATTGCGATGTTTGGCTAACCTTAACAGATTCTCTACTACAGAGGTTCTCCTAGCCGAACTAGCAACCTACAAAACATTTTCTTGAAATTTTGAAATTGTACATCCTAACGTTTAAGGGCCAACGGCAAGGTCGTAACCGGTGTCAAGATCCCTAACCAGAAATACCCCCCCCCCACTTGGGAGGGGCGACAGCACTGAGGCGTACCTCGAGTGCAACTACCAATCTCCCTTGACTTGACGGGGGCACCAATAAACTCGACGCCACTTAAAGGTCGTTCGAGGACTCGTGTGAGGTATCTAGAAGGTAGCGTAGACCTCCCCCCAAACCCCACACAACTTACCACATCTGCCGTCGCAGACGTCACTGGCCCCGGGAAATTCCCCAGGAGGGGGCTGTAACCCCTCCTACACAGGAAGGGGCCTTGACCGCCTTTCCTTTTCTTTCGGCGACCCATCCTTAGAAGGGACCGCCTCCCCGTTGAGGGGCCAAAGGCCACCTCTCCCGAGCGCTCCCATCCGTGTTGGGTGACGCCCACTCATAGGGATCTTCCAATTAGTGCTCACCGATCATGACCTTACCGCCCGACCAAAATAAATACGACAATGCTAACTACTAAAATACATTGGCCACTATGACCGAAAAAGCATGCTTATAAATGGACACTAAATCCGAATTTCTTTAATCACAAAACAGACATAAAATAAACCAACTTTATTACTCACTCAATATCAACACGATAATACCACAACCTGTAAACGAAATAGAATCATCGATCAACTTTTATTACAAACAACTGGCTGTCTTCAGGGGCTGGTGGGTGGGTCAAAATTGGCTCTTCGTTCCGTCTCGAGCTCACGTGCAGCGAGGAGGTGCAGCTTCAGAGCACAGGAACAAGAGGATGCCTTCTGGTCTTGCGTCCCTTTTTATCCGTCTTCAGGGCGGGCGTAAACCCGCCCCTGCCTGCCCCGAGGGCGTGGCCAGCCGCGTCAGTGTCTAGGCCAGCCCACTCTAGGGCGGGAAAAAGCGCGCCCTGGCTACGCCGCTTCGGGCATACCAGCCGAGACGCGCCTCCCGCCCAAAATGGCTTCCCGGGGGGATCGAGGCACTCCGCCATACGTTCGGGGGGACCGAGTGGTCGCCCCTTTCCATATGGCTGAGATACCCGCCACCCCCTCTCAACACAATCCCCAAAGGAGGGAAACCGGAACAGTTCTTGAACTTTTTGGATGAGGGAGGGAGTGACCTTCCCCGGCCGTATTTATTAAAACAAAAAATTAAAACATTAAACAGTTTCATATTAATGTACAATTTCATTACCACATTGCGATGTTTGGCTAACCTTAACAGATTCTCTAATACAGAGGTTCTCCTAGCCGAACTAGCAACCTACAAAACATTTTCTTGAAATTTTGAAATTGTACATCCTAACGTTTAAGGGCCAACGGCAAGGTCGTAACCGGTGTCAAGATCCCTAACCAGAAATACCCCCCCCCCCCACTTGGGAGGGGCGACAGCACTGAGGCGTACCTCGAGTGCAACTACCAATCTCCCTTGACTTGACGGGGGCACAAATAAACTCGACGCCACTTAAAGGTCGTTCGAGGACTCGTGTGAGGTATCTAGAAGGTAGCGTAGACCTCCCCCCAAACCCCACACAACTTACCACATCTGCCGTCGCAGACGTCACTGGCCCCGGGAAATTCCCCAGGAGGGGGCTGTAACCCCTCCTACACAGGAAGGGGCCTTGACCGCCTTTCCTTTTCTTTCGGCGACCCATCCTTAGAAGGGACCGCCTCCCCGTTGAGGGGCCAAAGGCCACCTCTCCCGAGCGCTCCCATCCGTGTTGGGTGACGCCCACTCATAGGGATCTTCCAATTAGTGCTCACCGATCATGACCTTACCGCCACAGGCCGGATAGTTGACCGGCTATCCGGACCCCCCACAAAGCTCCTACCTAAAGGTCATGTTTTAACATTTTTAACCATGCTAAGAAGTCTGCTATGAGTAACTCGTTCCCCACTCGAGACAAATGCACACCATCCCCCAAATACATACTGTCGTCATTAATACAGCCATGCGAAATAGAATGCAATGTCCTGGAACGGAACAACCTACTCACTTTGTTATTAATCTTTCTAACAGAATGATTCAAAGCAGGAATAGAAATAGCCCCCGCCACACCTTTCGTGGGATCATATGGGACCACGCAATTGTGCACCCCGGAACTCTCCTCGCCAACCAACTTACAGTGGAAAGCATTGCCTCCAGGAGAAGTCGTCTACCGGTGGTGACCAAATCATTGCCCCCTAAATGTACTATGACTATAGCCGGCGGTTGTCATGTACTTATCTAGGTTCCTGATCGATACTGTGACCTTATGCCCCTATTCGGCTATAAAGCCCTTTTTATTCCCTATATTGGCATAACCGTTCAAGTACGATTTTCTGAAAAGTCATCTCTGGCCTCACACGAGCAAAGCCACAGAGCCACATTCCAGCATGACTCTCTGCTACTTCCTTTGCGACCAATTAGTGCAATGACAGAGCAGCAGTCACTATCTGATATTCCTAGATAACACTCCGAGTTCTTCAACAAGATAAAAACTTAGCAAACCTGGAAATCCCCGCTTGCTATGTTTTGATTAGTAATAGAACTCTAATGAGCAACTGATAGCTGCCACTTCCTAGTGACATCTTTAATTGACGTCTTATGTCCAGCAAACTTGCGTCAAACCCGGCACCTGTCAGGTATAAATATTACCAACGTTGCCTTAAGCAATGTGCGTTGCCTGTTGCTGATGCCAGCTGCCTGCATGACCAGTGTTGGTAAAAACTAGCACTCTGTCGCTGCAGCCTGCTATCCTGTGGTGGTGAAGCTACTGATTACCATTATCGCCGCTACAGCGCGAATTGTGGTTCAGTACGCTTGAGGAGCCGTGCAGCCGTCCTCTGCGAAGACATCCAGCCCAGCTGCCCGCGGACGCTGTCACCCCTCCTTCCTCCCGACGCGCTGAGAGAAGCCGCTGCCTTTCTCGTGCAGAGAAATCCAGTCCCGGTGCTTCCGGTTTACCCTCGCGGGTGACTGGGATATCGAGAGAGACCCCTGAAGGAGATACCAATCCTCCATCATTCTATTCAGAGGTATGGTGTTGACTAAACCCTTAGAAGAGAATTCTTGAAACAAACCTTGGCAAAACCAACTTAACTTAAGCTACTTACTTACTCCCCCTTTTCACGTGTTAGGCTTAGGTCAGGCACACCGGGGTAGGCTTAGTTAGAAGCACCAGTTGAGTATGTTAGCCTAATGTATATATGACTGTATATATGTTTTATTACTCTTAAACCATTGTATGGCTAAGAAACCATATCAATGCTTTTACAGTTCTATTTCGCAATTCTTATCTTACTGTACGTACTTTTTATAATAACAGTTATTGCAATTGTGGCAATACATTTCTCTTGTATGAGAAGAAAGACTGTTCAATAAATGTTAACCTTTATTGATACACGCCCGTCTCTCTATTCTCTACATACTGTGAAAGTAAACTGCACCAGACTGACTGAGTGAAATCTATGTCTATTGTTTCACACGACCCTAGAGATCGACTCTTGATCTGAGGAGCAAAGTTGTCATGTTGCACGGTTGTTGGAAAACTGAATCCCTTCTTGTCTGTGCCAGGGAAGCTGATCACTTCCTATGCAGAGAAGAAAGTTTCCAGTGACCTCTGAGCTAGTTGGTAACACAACCCAATTAAGTTTAGCATAGTCAGTGGAGGCCTGGAATATCCGCAGTTCCACGTCGATACTACTGTTTATGTTATTCCAATGCGCAGGGCCTAGTGGGAAACTAGGAACTACACTACATGGCGCCCAACGTTTGGTAAGGCGATAAACTAACGTAAGACTTGTAGAGTAACTCAGTCGTGCATATTTCACACCCCTTTCACCCGTAAATACTCCAATAGACGTCTGGAGTGGGTGAAAGGTTAAAATCCGCCCGACCTTAGTAGGAAGAGATTCCTATGTAAAGCTCCGGTTTATTCAACGTTGAAGGATACAGTGTTCCAAAATATTGTGCATCTAATCTTTGTCTCCTTGGAGACCTACTCTGCAAAAACTGCATTTATAAAATGTCAGACAATGAAGGAGCAGCTAGGCTGGCTTCCATACTAATAGAGGAAGACACGAGTCTCCTACAGGCTGACCCGGATGCTATTATCATCCCGATCCAGTTAAGAAGATCTATAACTTTAAAACTTATAGAAAATGGACTGACACCTCAAGGTGGTACAGTAATTTTCGTGATAGAGGCTCACGAGTATCGGCAGACAGAGGTATTCTATTCATGGATAAACTTTCCAGCGGTAAACGCAATAACACAAGAGTTTCACTATTACAAAATAGAGGAACCTCCGGGAGAGTACGCTCCTTTCGAGGAGATTGAAATCCCACTTAAATTTCAAGAGCACCTGCTCTGGTTTAATGGCGCCCTAAAACACAATGATCACATAACCAGGCTCGGTCCACTAGGTAGACCAGGAGCCACGTGGCCGGTTCTAGCCAGCTACACACCACATCCTGACATTGCAAGAATGTCTAGAGAAGAGCTGTTAGCACAGCTAAACACATTAATAAAAATACATAGGCAATTAGTCCAATATGTAATACGGACTGCAACAGTCCAGCCAGCTGTTAATACACCACAGCTGACCCCTCATCAGGGGAACACAAATAAAATTACACCACAGAACATACAGTCATGTCTTGGTAAAACACCCGTAAAACGGGAACAAATTCCTTTCTGGTTAGCCCAGAAAATCACTCAAATAGAGGCAGTATTTCCTGATACTACCCCTATTGAGAAACACAGAATCTTGACCATCTGCCTTCCTATGGGAATCGCACCACACGTGGAGGACTGCGACACTTGGGGTACAGTCTTTGCTTCCATTTACACAAAAACACACGGTGTTCCGTCTATGGCGGTAATACCAGACGTGCTAAAACAGATTCAAAATGAATTCGGTCCAGAGCCAGCTTTAAATCTAGGTATGAAATTACTGAAAGATTTCAAGCAGGTCACGGCTATATTATTAGCCAACGTAAAGGGAGAAGCAGCATCTGTGGCGATCCGCCAGAAGTTGAGGGAAACAGATATAAAAGATCCTGTTGAGCTTGCAAAAATCATAGAAAAATGCTATGAAGAATTAGGTAGAGACAGCTTGGGTGGAAAACCAGTTAAACCCCAACTGCTCGAAAATCCTGAAAAATTATTTATTAAAAATAATTTAAACACTCCTAAAAAGAGCTGGGATGGAAATAAACAATCCACTCCCAAGGAAAAAGTTTTCCAGTCCAGAGGAAGGTCTCCTCGACGGAGGGAAAGAACTCCGACTCGAGAACGCCAGTCTCCCCAACGGGAGCCCTCTGAGAAAAGATATAACCTTAGAAATAGGGATAATATAAAAAAACCTGATAGATATCAAAGTATTGATACACGTCCCTCTCGATCTTTTCCACAGAATTCGGAAAGAAGAGGACGGTCAGACCCAGGAGAGCACACCAAGTCCAAAGACAAGGAACCTGCTCAAAATAAGAAATCTCAATTTCAGAAAAAGAAGGTAGCCAGTATTAGAGTAATCAACCATGCCGAGAATACTGAGGACACAGTTGAAAAACGGGGAGTGGGCATTGACAATGTTGGACAGTGCAGCAGAGATCAGTATAGCGCGCAAGAACTTGATGAGTCATCTGGAGACAGTGGACACGAATGAATACATTCAGGTTGAAACTGCCGACGCCAGACTTAGCGAGCCCCATAAAATATACGAAATAACATTGCGTATGGAGGGTGATAAGACTAGGAAAATTAAGGGTCTATTTTGGGATAAGCTCTCAAAAGGCTATGATATTCTGTTAGCTGAAAAAGATTGGCCCCCGGAGTTTGTCAAGGAGTGCCCTCGTGGCGAAGAGGTAATTATGCCTGCCTTCTCGAATCACATACCGATTCACAAAAAATACACATATGCAAGGAAATGGGCAGTAGCCCAGGCACCTGCATTGTATAAAAATCATGTAGGATGGGATGAGGATTCTCCGCCTCACAAAATCCAATTAAAAAGTGAACCAACTGCCCAACGGCAGTATCCCATAAAGCAAGAAGCTAAAAAACAGGTCAGGGAGATCTTAGATCAACTTGAATACCAGGGGGTGATTGAAACATGCACCTCTCAAATGAACAATCCTTTGTTTCCTGTCTCCAAGCCAGACAATTCATATCGTCTAGTTTTGGACTACAGACACCTTAATACATGTTGCAAAACTTTTGCAGTACAAAACTCGCATAGTGCAGCCCTAATGAATAACATAGTTAGGAAAAAATACAAAACAACATTAGACATTTCTAATGGTTTCTTTTGTCAAAACATTGCACCAGAAAGCAGATACTTGACCGCTTTCTCCGCATTTGGGTCGCAGAAAAAATTCTGTCTAATCCCACAGGGGTTCAAGAACAGCCCAGGACTATTCTCAGCTAGGGTAACAGAGTTACTACAAATCTATGATGATGAAGCATTATCTTACGTAGATGATATTTATCTCACAGACGACGACTTGGATACTCACTTGAAAAGAGTGAACACCATTATACTTGGGTTCGCAGCAGAGGGTTACAAATTCAACTTTAAAAAGTCCCGAATTGCCCATCTGACAGTACTATTTTTAGGGTACGAATTATCAAGTGAAGGGAAAAGCCTAGCGGACAACTTCTTAGAGAAGTGCGCTGTACTCCAAGCTCCAAAAACGCTGAAGAATTTACAATCAATACTGGGATTTCTGAATTTCGGAAGAACTTACATCCTAAATTACGCAGAGAGGGTTAAGCCTCTCTACGAACTAATTAAACCTGATTTAAAACAAATCAATTGGACTCAAAAACACACAGAAATTTTGAGATCACTGCAAACAGACATGTTAGCAAAAACAAAATTAGATACACGTGACAACACACGTGATCTTGTAATCCGAGTCATCCCAGGAAGATGCGGATTCACGTACCTAACCTCTAATGAGGGAGAAAAGGTACCAATAGCTTACAAATCACATTTGTACACAAAGGCTGAAATAAAATTCAGTTCAACGGAGAAAATTCTAACTGCGGTTCAGACTGCTGTAGCGAAAGAAAGGCCCCTAGCACAAGGTAAACGAATAATTATCGTAACTCCTATACCGGCTTTAGAAGCGGTAACTAAAGCAAGCATTCCTAATGCTAAAGCTTTGCATCCGAGATGGATTCAGTGGGTTAATTCTCTTGCTGCAACAGACGTAGTTTACGAATTTGATCCTAACTTAAAAACACAGGAATTTTTACAATATGAATATGAATGTCCTCTGCCAAATGAAATCCTGCCTCTCGAAGAGTACGGAAGTATTATATATACTGACGGATCAGCACAACCCGCAGTTGGGGGTAAGCAAGCTTACAGTGCTGCGTGCGCGATTGTTAAAGGTCGCTGGCACAAAGGAAAATTTAGACCATTGGTCACTAAAACACAATCTCTAGGAGATTGCTCGGCTCAACGAGCTGAATTAGTAGCATTTAAGATGGCGCTAGAAAATACTGATCGCGAATTCCCCACACTAATAGTGTGCGATTCTTTTTATTGCGTACAATCTTATAATGAATACTTGCAGAATTGGGTGGAAAATGGTTTCAAAGATGCAAAAGGTGGCACAATAAAGCATAAAATGCTTTGGGAACAGGTAGTTCTTTTACAAAAAGAACTACAAAAGACTCACGTGATACATACACTGAGTCATCAACGTGATGGCGTTCACGTTGCAGGGAATTCATTGGCTGATGAAGCCGCGAAGGCAGCTGTGCAAACGGCTTCCGTAGCCGCGATAACTCGGTCACAAACAAAAATAGACAGCGATGTTCTACAAGCGGTCAGTGCGTCAGTAAAAAATGATAAGAAAACACTCCCAAAAGGCTTTCCGATAAAGTACTTGTACTTAACGGATACAAATAATGTTCCTTTTGCTCGAATCCCTGGAGTGGGGGATAGAGTAATTCCAAACAGGGAACACAGACTAGGACTGATCAAAGCGGCACACGAAGGGCTTGCTTCTGCACACGCTGGCGTTTCCGCAACAATATCACTATTAAAACAAAGATATTGGTGGCCTCGCTTGAGAATACAAACTAAAAAGTATGTATTGGAATGCGACATATGCCAAAGGATAAAAGTATCAACAGTGAAACGACCAGCGCAGACACCCCTTCTCATCTCGGATAAACCATTTGCATGCGTTTACCTGGACCACTGTGGACCCCTACAAAGGGACGGCAACTATAGATATATCATGGTAGCAGTGGATTCCTGTACGAGGTTCATATGGATGTGGCCCCAGCGCTCGGCTGACGCTAGAACGGTTATAGAAGATTTGCGAGTCTTTATCGGCACATACGCAATTACCACGTTCCATTCTGACCAGGGTCCTGCTTTCAGCTCTCGAGCTTATAGGGAGGCCATGGCCAGCATGGGAATTGGGTTGCGGTATTCTTGTCCGTCGCATCCCGAAGGTAATAGTGTGGTAGAAAGAAAAAACCGGGACATAAAGCAATCTATAACAGCGAAGGTATTAGGTTCAGGCGCTGGGTGGGTCAAACATTTAATAAGTGTCCAGACTAGTCTTAACAACATGCCAAGAAATTCTCTGAAAGGTTTCAGCCCATACGAACTATTGTTCGGAATAAGAATGAACGTTCAGGACCTCGATAGTCAGATGTCAGTGGTACAAAAAGAAACAAAGCAGTTTGAAGTAAAAGACCGTTTGGCTGTTTTACAGGAACTGAATGAAACAAGAAAATCATTAAGCAACATAAAGTTAAAGCAACAGCCAAATACCACTGACGAGGCACCACCCGCAACAGCCCCAGCAAGGCCTGTCTGGATTCCAAAGATTGGGGATCTAGTCAGAGAAAAGATCGCGGTGAAGAAGGAATTTGGGCCTTCTTACAGAAAAGCAGTACCTGTCTTAGCAGTCTCCGGAACGAGATCAGTTGTGCTACCGCCCCTTGCTGGTAAAAAGGAGAACAGAATCGTGTCCATCGATCTGGTAAAACCACAAGCATGTGGCCTATAATCAACAGTAGGCCCAGTGGACTCCCAAGAAACAACAGAATACCCAAACTTGCAACAATCCAAGAGGTTCAAACTGAAAGACTCATCACATTCGATCAGCCTGCAGTGCACAATGAAGGACTATGCAATAATGCCATGGAACTCGTGCCTCTTGAAACACAAATTGAAACAGTTCGTCAAGAAACAACACCAGTCTACAATGATGTGGCATCAGAAAGTGCTACCGAGAGACAGATTGAAAGAACAATCCCATCAATTGACAGAACTGCCTCTGGTTATTTCATCAACTTCGACAACTTCTCTGAAGATGAAAACGACCCCGAAGTAATGCCAGAAACAAAAAAGTCTTTTAAAGAAAAAGCAACAGAACTTTTTCATCAACTGAAGAAAATCTACCTTGTTTCCCCTTGGCTAGAGTTCTGGTTCGGTCTAGGTGTATTTTTCCTCCTGCTTTGGCTCATCATGGTACTGTGTTTGGGAAAATTCATTGAAGGAAAGTATATTACAATGGACACAGCAAGTCAGAACATCAACCTAGTCCTGAAACCACACAGATCATCCCACGTGAAGAAAAGAGAACTGTCAACAGTAAATGTCACAGCAATTCCAATACCTGGTGGGGTAGTATGGGAGAAAACAGACTATGAGATCTATGGTCCGGTCGAAATCCTGAAGTATCCTCATCAACTAAAGGTTTCCTTAAGTGACTTTGTAACACCTAGTACATTCTCTGATGATTGGGACTTTAACAGTATTAATGACATGATGTCTGATTTAGTAATGTCAGCTAGATTCACAGATCATGATTATTTACAAGGTTCATCTAGTTATGAGCAGTTATTCTGTTACACCCACTATGGGGATCATTACTTGCATAAATCTGCACAGCCTAGAAATGTTTTTATGTATAATCAATGGGAACATTGTTCTACACCACCTAAAAGCAGTTCTAAAGCATTTTTTGAGAAATTCAGATCTTTTTCAGGGTTTAACACCAGTGATGCAGAAACGTTTTATTACAAACTGTTAGATAAAACAGGAATGAAAACAATGCTGACAAATTCTAAATTGATATATTCAGAAGCATTTTATGATAAAATGATGACATTTGGTTTTGATTATTGGAAAAATAATATTGAAACGAAAACAATTTGGGGTACAAAAAGATTGGCAGGTGCAAGGCATTGAAGCACTATTTAGAACCTGCATGATACCAGAACAAATGTTATTTTTAAATGACACTGTACACCAAACATCTTGTCTTGGCCTAGCTAAGATCAAAGAAATGAAAACACCGTCTATACCAAAGCCAATAGCTGAGAATGCAACTGCAGATAATGAGTTAGACGTGTCACACATTTTACATTTCAACAGAACACATCCTGATTGGAAAAAGTGGTTAATCTGGCCTACAGACACAAATAACTGTCAAGATAGGTTCCTGAATAAAACACAGGGTTTAAAAATGACCAGATTAGACTCTAGATATTCCCAGAGACAACATCCAGGAATAATAACAACATACAGTGTAGGTAAACTCTGCCTAGAATGGCTAACTACATCCACACTGGCTGAAATTAAGCAACACTTGTCTTTATTAAAAGATGGTGCTGATTTGCGCGATTTCATTCTGGGACCACGCAAACAGCGTCAAAAGCGTTTCATAGCGACCAGCATCTATGCGGCTTACAACGAGGCTTGGAAAGTAAAGCAAATTGAAACTGCAGAAAAAATACGAGAAATTGATCGTATTAATTTGGAGAAAACACTTTCTGTGGTAGACAATGGGTTAATGACTCTGTCTTCCAGAATATATTCTTTGGACAATATTGTATCATCTGCCTTTGATGTGATAGACAGAGATTTGCTAATGTTACAACATGGCCAATCTCAATTACGCTCTATTATAGAACTAGGCTGGACGCTGCAAAATCTTCGTTCAGGCTATGTGCCTTGGCGTTTAATCAACACAACGTCATTGTTTTCCATTTTTAACCTTACTGATAAACAGATCAGTTTGGCACAGAAAGGAGCAGACTATACAATCTTGAGCATCGAGAAACTCGAGCGATTATCATTGACAATGTCAGAGAGCCCTGTGATTGAATGGATAATACACGGAATTATTACAATTCCGATTACAACTTTCCGATTTCATAAGTGCCTTGAATACATACCTGCTGGCCAGTATGAACAATTGGGTAAGGGATACTTAAAATCCGAATGGAAATTACCATACACTCATTCTTGCTATAGTGACAGCGACAAAAATGTATTTCTTAGTGGTGAGAACTGTAAACACTCACTAAGCGGTATACTTTTGTGTCAGGGTATTAATTTACACGGAGCATGTGATGGAAATTCAAACAACCTTTCATGCCACCAGCTAGTCACACCTGCAACTCAGATAGAGCCCTTCTTTATGCAACTCGCAAACGGGAGTTACATTCTAAGAACGGATCACAGGTGCTGTGGCCTCGCGCCCGGACTAAGTTATCTAGTAGAAGTAACGTCCATGGTCAAATGCTGTATGCAAGCATTGTTCCCGAGCGGGCCTCCAGACATAGTGACTCCCCTCTGGCCTCGTCTGAATCTCTATTCTATACGAATTGATACATTAAGCAAAATGAAATCTGTGCTTTTACAGACAACAGTGCCTATAACGTCATCCAAAGAGACGTATGATCTTCTAGTCGCAAGGACGGCTACTGAAGTCCATGACCTTTTATCAACAAATTGCCCCGTGCATTTCGTACAAATGCTCGACGAGCTCCTTAACATGTCTAGTGCCACGAGCATCCCAGGCATATTTAAGACAGTCTTTACGGGACTGCTAACACCCTTCCAGGCAATTTTGGGAATCTTTCCTAATTTTGTGCACTCCATTTTTGGTGGTATTCCACTATTTTTTGGACTCATCGCAGGGATTCTATTTTTGACCATCCTGCTACGTTATGGCAAGCCTCGGCTCAGACATAGCTCCCATAGGAATGGAAGAGACAATCCTAGCAATGCGCTACAGGGACAGGATAACTAACGTCCTCGGATTGGCCAGGCTGAGAGATCTAAACATGACCTGGTTCCTTTCATTCAGACCGATATGGCAAAATTGCATTTTACCTGTGCTACGGTGTATGCTTTGCGGCGATGAATGCGTGTTGGACATCTGTCTTTCACTTCCATCAGCAGTACCAATGGACGTCGATACTTTGCTAAGTCCAATAACGGCTCACGCATTGTGTTGTCCCCAGCGGCTACCAATCCTGATGACGGCATTTGTGGAGACTCCTGTACTACAGCCAAGTGGTAACAGTGGAGCGAGTGACAAAAGCAACATCACCCAGGTACAACGTGCTGTGAGCATTGCTGGTCCTGACTTCGATGACAGCAATCATTCTCACACCTGCCAAGTTACAGCGCTATCTAATTTGGTTGAACTATCACCTGATTTTGTAGACCAATTCTTTGCGAGCCTGTCTGATACGATGTTCTCACCCATAGAGAAACAATAACTTTTGAGAAGTTTTCCGACACACAGCGTTCCCATGAACTCTGAATTCGGCCTTCAGTTTTGATCAACAAAAAACTGCCAGGAGCTTTGGTAAACTGATTTTTCTTTGAATTGGACAATTTTTCAAATATTGACCCTTTTCCTTTTTGGCACGAACAATTCTTTGCTTAACGTAAAAACTATTCTTAGAGAACAGAAGCTTCACACTTCTATTTCTAAACACATCTAGAGACATAACAACATAACACCAGCCTCTAGCACACGTGTTATTACAATACATTTTTATGTGATGATTTATCTCGTATTTCTTCTGTCAGAGATACTTCATGTGTAATTCTTTATGCATAATCGTTCCTTGATTTCATATGCAATAATTTTTGAATGATTACTATGCTTTTAAAAAAACGTACAGTACCTAAATTCCATGTATTACAAGTACGCCTATTTCGGATGCATTTATGTATTTTGGGGTGGGCTATGTTACACAATGTTACACATGCATCTAATTGCTTAGTTTTAGTAATTTTGATGGACATGAATTCGTGGAGTGGGTGTCATGTACTTATCTAGGTTCCTGATCGATACTGTGACCTTATGCCCCTATTCGGCTATAAAGCCCTTTTTATTCCCTATATTGGCATAACCGTTCAAGTACGATTTTCTGAAAAGTCATCTCTGGCCTCACACGAGCAAAGCCACAGAGCCACATTCCAGCATGACTCTCTGCTACTTCCTTTGCGACCAATTAGTGCAATGACAGAGCAGCAGTCACTATCTGATATTCCTAGATAACACTCCGAGTTCTTCAACAAGATAACAACTTAGCAAACCTGGAAATCCCCGCTTGCTATGTTTTGATTAGTAATAGAACTCTAATGAGCAACTGATAGCTGCCACTTCCTAGTGACATCTTTAATTGACGTCTTATGTCCAGCAAACTTGCGTCAAACCCGGCACCTGTCAGGTATAAATATTACCAACGTTGCCTTAAGCAATGTGCGTTGCCTGTTGCTGATGCCAGCTGCCTGCATGACCAGTGTTGGTAAAAACTAGCACTCTGTCGCTGCAGCCTGCTATCCTGTGGTGGTGAAGCTACTGATTACCATTATCGCCGCTAGAGCGCGAATTGTGGTTCAGTACGCTTGAGGAGCCGTGCAGCCGTCCTCTGCGAAGACATCCAGCCCAGCTGCCCGCGGACGCTGTCACCCCTCCTTCCTCCCGACGCGCTGAGAGAAGCCGCTGCCTTTCTCGTGCAGAGAAATCCAGTCCCGGCGCTTCCGGTTTACCCTCGCGGGTGACTGGGATATCGAGAGAGACCCCTGAAGGAGATACCAATCCTCCATCATTCTATTCAGAGGTATGGTGTTGACTAAACCCTTAGAAGAGAATTCTTGAAACAAACCTTGGCAAAACCAACTTAACTTAAGCTACTTACTTACTCCCCCTTTTCACGTGTTAGGCTTAGGTCAGGCACACCGGGGTAGGCTTAGTTAGAAGCACCAGTTGAGTATGTTAGCCTAATGTATATATGACTGTATATATGTTTTATTACTCTTAAACCATTGTATGGCTAAGAAACCATATCAATGCTTTTACAGTTCTATTTCGCAATTCTTATCTTACTGTACGTACTTTTTATAATAACAGTTATTGCAATTGTGGCAATACATTTCTCTTGTATGAGAAGAAAGACTGTTCAATAAATGTTAACCTTTATTGATACACGCCCGTCTCTCTATTCTCTACATACTGTGAAAGTAAACTGCACCAGACTGACTGAGTGAAATCTATGTCTATTGTTTCACACGACCCTAGAGATCGACTCTTGATCTGAGGAGCAAAGTTGTCATGTTGCACGGTTGTTGGAAAACTGAATCCCTTCTTGTCTGTGCCAGGGAAGCTGATCACTTCCTATGCAGAGAAGAAAGTTTCCAGTGACCTCTGAGCTAGTTGGTAACACAACCCAATTAAGTTTAGCATAGTCAGTGGAGGCCTGGAATATCCGCAGTTCCACGTCGATACTACTGTTTATGTTATTCCAATGCGCAGGGCCTAGTGGGAAACTAGGAACTACACTACACGGTGACCTCGTCCGCCCTAACAAACCCTCAAAAAATGTTTGGAACTGGTCAATACAGAGACCGCCTCTTCCGTAGAAGGACACCCTGTACCCGTATTCCCCAGCTACGTGAATCATGTCACCTGCTTTGAATACGTCCGCGGCACGCCTCACGTATGAGTGGCCCACGACCCACACCTCCTTTTTCACAGCCGGTGATGTCTGACCGCTGGCCCGGTGTTGGGTCGACTGCATAGTCCGCCCCGCCTCGTAGGCTTGCGCAACTGAAAACCAAACAAAAACAAGAGGCGTGAGTACATTATTACAGCTTTACAACATGTGCAACCGCACATACCTCTTATAACAATTGGAGGACCAACGCCCCACTCTTTTCACTTGTTCAACATTAAGACCCCTGGCTGTAGCTTCTGTAGCAGCCCCTATCCGAAAGGAATGGGTCCCAAACTCGCCCGGGTTCAAGCCCGCAGCGGCAATTGACATCGCAAGCACCCGCTGAAACTGAAATTTCGTCAGTGGGGTGGCGTCCGCGTGTCTCAACAAGGTCCCCCCCCATGATGCCACCCTTCGTGCCAGATAATCTTCTAAACACTTTACCGGACACATGGAGGACCCTGGAATCCTGCGTATGATTATGCAGTCACCCATCCCATCCTGATCGGTCTTGGACCTGACAAAGGAGACAGTCATTGTCTCTCCCCTGATCTGAACGTGTTCCTGGCACAAACCCCCTGCCACTTCCTGTTTGTTCCTTGCTACCAGTTCGCTTACCCGCATCTCCCCGTGAAATGCCAGCGTAAAAGCGGCTCGGAACAAAACCGTCTCAAACTGAGATGAACATGTGGCAGGGAGTGTGGCCAACAACTGGGCCAACCTATCCAAACCTATCGGGCGCCTCTCATCTACTCTGCGACCCTCAAGGCGTTGCCACCCACGCAGCGCTTTCTGTACCACGAAAGACGCTGTCGGGTCCTGGATACTATGAGCCCTGGCAACAAAGGAAATGGCAGCGCGATGCCTCTGGGCCGTAGCCACCGATTTCCCAGCCCTACGTAAGGACATCAGAAAATTCACCACCCATTCCTCGTGGCCCCAAAGCCTCTCTCTATCAGTCCCCAAGAAGGCTAAATAAGACCGAAACGCCCCTTCATATGCCTTCCTCGTCCTTGGTGCTAGACTCTCTCCCACGAGGTGACGAAGTTCGGGGCACCGAGAGACCAGAGAGCTTCGGGAAAGGGTGCCGGCTCTGGGTCTGCTGAGGGAAGGAAACCCGAGAAAGCCTGCATATGAAAACGAGACAGTGCATCAGCCGCCTGATTCATTACCCCTGGGACATGTTTTGCTCTGAACAGCACATTCAGTTGCATACACAGTAAGACAATTTCTTTGAGGAGTCTTAAAATCATTTTACATCGTGCTGCCTGACTATTGATGCACTCCACCACGGTCATATTGTCAGACCAAAATATCACAGAGTGATCTTTGAACCCTTCGGGCCAGGTTCTCAGGGCCACCAAAATGGGAAAAAGTTCCAGGAAAGCAATATTAGTTGTCAGTCCATTGTCATGCCACCATGCCGGCCACCTTTGTGCCGACCATTTTGTGCCAAAGATAGCACCAAAACCTATGCTACCTGCCGAATCTGTCCATAGCCCCAGCTCTTCAGAGGACACGGCCGGTTTGTTCCAGACGACTCGACCATTAAAATCCGCCAGAAATGCTAACCAAATGCGCATGTCCTGGCGGACCTCAGCCGATAATCTCGTGCGATGATGACCCTCCTTTAGGCCGACCATCGCTTGGGCAATTGAACGGGAAAAGGGGCGGGCCATCGGTATAACCCTCAGGGCAAAATTCAACTGTCCCACTAACTGCTGTAATTGATGCAGCGTAACTTTGGGTCCATTTATACACATCTGCAGGGCTGCCCTGAATTTCATCACTTTGTCAACTGGTAAACGAAAACAACCTTCACTGGAGTCTAACTCGATCCCCAGGAACTCGAGGCAAGTCGCAGGACCCACCGTCTTACCTGGTGCCAATGGCACACCAAACTGCTTCATTAACACACAAAATTCGGCCAAGGCCTGGCCACATTCGAGATCCCCGGCTTCCCCCAGGAACAAAAAATCATCAAGGTAATGCATTACATGTTGAAAACCCGTCTTCTTCGTGAAGACCCATTGTAGAAAACTACTGAACTTCTCGAAATAGGCACAAGATATAGAGCACCCCATCGGCATACACCTATCCATGTAATAATGACCCTGAAACATGAAACCCAGGAGACGCTGGTCGTCTGGGTGTACCGGGAGCAACCGGAACGCTGACTCGATATCTGACTTTGCCATCAGCGCCCCGGGCCCCAGGTGATTCAAAATGGCTACGGCCTCATCAAAGGATGCGTACCGCACCGAACACACTTCCGGGTCTATTGCCTCGTTCACAGAAAGACCACGTGGAGCTGATAAATTATGAATCAGACGGAACTCACCCGGGTCCTTCTTGGGGACCACCCCTAAAGGAGAACAAACAAAATTCTGCACCGGGGGTATACTAAACGGGCCGACGACCCGACCTTGAGTAACCTCTTTCCGGATTTTATCTTGTACCACGGTCGCATGCTGCAGGACCGAAAGTTGATTTTTACACTTTTCCACACCCTGAAAGTCCCCTACTGGGATGCGGAAACCATACGAAAAACCGTTCCGCAGCACCCCAGCAGAAGTACGATCCGGGAATTCGCTGAGCCATGGAATCATCGCCAAGGTATCAATCGGGGTAGGTAAAGGCGCCCCTCGGACTATGTTAGACCTGTTTGGCGCCTCCTTTACCCCCGTTATCACCCGTTTTGGCTCTGCACGTGGACTCAGGATGGGACGACCCGCAACCACTACATTCGTGTTTAAATTTACACGATCCCTGGGGCCTAGTACATTTACCTCTGTTGAAATTCCAGCAGAACCCCCTTTTCCCTGTATTGCCGGCAGGTCTCGAGTAATCGTCGGTACCCGAACCTGATCGAAAGGGCGTCCCCGCATTTTGGCGGGAGGATTCGCCAACATTACTCCCTACCAATGGCATTTTCAACATACCTGTCTCCTTCATTTTATCCCATGTCAAAGAATCATAACAATCCCAAGTTAAACTTTTATTATGCTCTTTAGCCTTTCTAAAAAGATTGTCGTAGCAGAACCAATGGTTACCCTGATGTGATGTCGAGTACCCCATGATTCGCGACTGATAGGTCGGCAACTCGGAAAGCAACTCGGGCCTACGTTCCCCCAAGATTGACGTAAAAATCCCCCATGCTTTGCCCCAATTGCCAATATTCTCATTTACTTTAAAGGCGGCCATTTTTGCGCGCCAAACACTCGGATGCATGAGGTCTTTCTGGCCTTTAACATGCTCCACCTCATAATGATCAACAAGCAACGAGAAGATGTTCACATATTCCCCCGCCCAAATCTTCTCTTTAATTGCCAAAGGCACATGTTGACCCAACCTTTCTCTACGAGAGGGTGCTGACTCATCCCTCGCAATCGGCAATGGCCGCTTACCTGCACCGGACGCTGCCTCTGCGGTCGTAATCGTCCCTTGTGGCTTGTCAACAATTCCCGCCGGCGCGGATACCTTAGCTGCATCCCGTTTCTCACGCAGTTGCTTCATCAGCGCCTGCGCGTCGACAGCCGTGGCGCCCTCACTACCTTCGCCCAACCACGCTGCTAGTTGTGCTGCCAGTTCGGGCGGCATATCTTCATTAGACACAGGGGTGACCACCACGGGAATCGGATTCCCCTCCACTGGTACTGGGGTTGGCACTTCGAGCGGGGTACGGGGAACCGGGACGTCTCCCCCAGCTGCTCCCCTCCTCGGCCTCTTGGCTCTTCCACCTGGAGCTGCTCCGGCCGGAGGATGTTCCGGCCCCCCTTCCCCCTCTCTCTCTGCCACCCGTTTCTTCAGCTCGGTCATCTCCTTCATGAGAAACCGAAGCATCTGTTCAGTCGTCATACTCTTCCCGCCTTTCTTGGGCATTTTCCCGACAGAGTATCTGAAAGACAAAAAGAAAGATTACAACGCTCAAAATTGGCTCTTCGTTCCGTCTCGAGCTCACGTGCAGCGAGGAGGTGCAGCTTCAGAGCACAGGAACAAGAGGATGCCTTCTGGTCTTGCGTCCCTTTTTATCCGTCTTCAGGGCGGGCGTAAACCCGCCCCTGCCTGCCCCGAGGGCGTGGCCAGCCGCGTCAGTGTCTAGGCCAGCCCACTCTAGGGCGGGAAAAAGCGCGCCCTGGCTACGCCGCTTCGGGCATACCAGCCGAGACGCGCCTCCCGCCCAAAATGGCTTCCCGGGGGGATCGAGGCACTCCGCCATACGTTCGGGGGGACCGAGTGGTCGCCCCTTTCCATTCTCCCTTTGGTGGTTGGCGAGTTGCTTGTGTTGTGTTGATGCCTGTTCCATGGGTTGTGTTTAATCCTGTTCCATGTGATTATCCCTTAGTGGTTGAGAAGCACTTGGGAAATGTTGAACCCTGTTCCAAATGGGTTGTGTGGACCCAGTTCTGTGGGTTGTGTTGAACTCTGTTCCGTACCAATTTGCAAAAATCCTTTGTCAGCGTTTAAGGATACATTTTTCATGTTGTATTATAGTCCAGAAATACAGGGGATAGATAGTCTGTGGATGGAAAGAGACCTGATGCAAAACACTAGATGCCCTTACTTGGGATGAGTGTATGGGTTGAAAGATACCGGTTGCTAAAACACAAGATGCCCTTACAGAGGATGGGTGTGTGGGGTGAAAGAAGCCTTTGTTAAAACACAAGATGCCTTTACAGTGGATGAGTATGTGGGCTGAATGTTTCCCATTGCTAAAACAGAAGATGGCCTTCTGCTGGATGAGTGTGTGGGTTCTGGCTGTTTCTATGTTTTGTTTCTTTCTTTAGTTGGGTGACTAGTTGTGTTAGTGTTTGTTCGTGTGTTCTGGTACTTTTTTATTAGCATATTTTTGTGGTGTCCTTTTACAAGCACCATTTGATGCAAAATGTAGCACAGTCTTGTGTTTTTGTTGTCTGTGCTCGCAACGTTTTTCTTAAGATGGGAGGCATTTGTTTTTGATTTCAAAAGGGGGGAGATGTGTGGTATCCTATAAGCATGGGCGAATTTTGCGAATCTGGCGTTCGCGAATTTGCGAATTTGCGAACTCGCAATCCGCAAAATCCGCGAATTCTCACGAATTTGCGGATTTTTTTTTGTGTTCGCAAGGATTTCTGCCAGTTCGCAAGGATTTCTGACTGTTCGCGAGGGTTTTGTAACAGTTCGCAATCGCGAACTTACATGTCGGCTCGCAACGGTCACGATTATGTTGTTTCTATGTCTGGTTCATCATCATAGGTTCCCAGCACCCTCTGTTTCACCCCTGCTACCCTCTGTTTTACCCATGCCACCCTCTGGTACATCAATGCCTTATGCCACCGTCTGGTTCATCATCACTGTAGATTATGGGGGGAAAAAGCAAGCACACCTGCCTGCTTCAACTGACATTAATTAATTTGGGGTTGATTCATTAATGTGTCAATGTTTTAAAATTCCAGTCTGGCACCTGCATCCTTATCTGTAATTTGCTTTCTGTTGCAGTGCAATTTTTTTTTCCAGGACCTTTGTGGCCTACTTGTAGCTATTCTATGAGCCTGCTGTAAGGGTCAGAGCAGGGTCATACAATTGTTGCAACTAGCAACTGAACAATTGTTGCAACTAGCAACTGAACTTTGGAGGGGCCCTTGTCAGGATGCACTACAGGGAACGGTTACTAATGATGAGTTTGAACTTTTGAACCTGATTTCACTTTTGCAAAACTCGTTTTTCTGCAGAGCAGCATTACAGCAACTTTAATGCCCCACCAAGCTTATATGTGAAAGTTGATTTCTAATCCAAAAGTTATCCAAAGAAAATCAAAAGGCCTCAAATCTAAAAAAGTGCAGGCAAATGTCAACCTGAGGAGTTATTCTGATAAAAATAATCATTTTCAGAAGGTCTATGCTGCTTGCTAGTAGATTTCTTGTGCGGAATTGCAATTTTTGTAATTTCGCGAGTGCGAGATTGTTGCTGCCCGCCGCACCTACATGTTCGCAATTGCGAACTTACACCGCAAAGAAAAAAAATCCGCTGCGTGCGAATTTGCGGATTTTGCAGGAAATTCGCAAATCTCGCGGATTGCGAATTTACCGAAAATCCGCAAAATCCGCGAGCGTAACGGATTTTCCGCCCATGCTTAGTATCCTACTTGTCAAGTTACTCAATGATGTCATAAAAAGTCAGGGTTCTGAGGGTTGTCTGAATGACAGTTGAGCCAGCTAGACCAGAGCTGAGCATGTAACTATGTCTGCTACTAGTGGGGTTATTTATGTAGCCATTCAAATGACCATAAACCTGCTTTTTATCTACTGGCCTTTTCTGCATATTCATACATGCCAACCTGCTTCACAATAACCTGCAGCAATTATTGTCCCACCCACTCAAGTAGCCCTTTAAACATGAATTAGGTCTGCCACTGCAGCCTGTGTGTTTAGTTTTAAATTGCAATTTTGATGAGCAAAATATACCTTTTGCCAGGCCTAAACATTCCTTTTTATCAGTGGAGGTCCTTCTCTGTCAAAGCAATTGTCCTCTGCTTTGAGCCACGAAGAGCAAAATGCTCTTGCTTGCTCAAAAGAATCACAGTTTGCTTTGGCCTGGTGGGAGCAAAAAAGCTCCCGCCAAGCCATAGCAATCAGCTATGTCCCAGAGTGGGCACGTGGAGACATAGCAGGAGGCGGCCCTGGGGGCTGGGGCTCCCAACGGCCATGTATGGCTCCAGGAGAGGGGCCACGTGCCCCCCTCCTTTGTTTGATTTTTGCCCGGGGAGATGCTGGACTCCGGGGCTGCGGGGGGCACCCCCTTCATATTTACACATTAGTGCCCCAAGGAGGTGGCGGTCCCTTGGGCTTTTCTAAAGCCGAGGAGGAGGCCCCATGAGCCCTCCTTCTTTATTTTAATGATAACCCCTCATGCCCCTGGATTTGGGCAACCCGGGAACTTCCTGAAAATGATGAATAGGAGACCATGCAACTTTTTTTTCAATTTTGCTGATGTCCGCAGGTACACCTGCGAATTTATGACAAAATTGAATTAGAAAAATGCTTTAAACCCTTGCCGGGTTCCCTGTGGGACCCCCCCATAATTTCTGGGGGTGTCACTGTTTTCCTACCCTGCCCTCTTTTCTAAATTTTTTACATTTTTTGTGGTATTTGGCTTCAAGCAGAGTACCAAGATGGCTGCCAACACTTTCTGGTTGAAGTGTTGGCTGCTAATCAAATTCCAGCCCAGGGACTGTGGATCCGAGAGTCCACTGCAAGGATCCCCATGCCCCAGATATCTATGTTTTTGAAACTTAAATATCTCTAAAACAACAGAACGGGTTTACACCGAAGCACAAAAGGCAGGCTTTCTGGACCAACATCTAGCTTTCTGCCAAATTTGGGTCTAATTACGTTCAGCGGTTCGGGCTGTAGGCGTGTTCAATATCCCAATAGGAAAATGCATGGGAAAAATGTGTTTTGGAACCTCCCCTTTTTTATCAGCCCCCGCTTCACGGATCACCCCAAAACTTTAAATACAGCAGCTGAAGCGACTGCAGCAAAGTTTTGAAAAATTCTGGAAGATTCGTCAAGTGGCACCATAGTTATTGTGAAAACAAAAACGTTTTTCCTATGGAAGAAGGGTGCAACCTATATCTACCTACTGATGAGTGCCAGTTGGTAATATATGTATACATCTATATATGTATATTTATATATATATATATATGTATATTTATTTAGGTGTTAACCACATCGCTGCGGCGGTTATTTTCGCGCTACGCTGCTTTTTTCTAAAGCTCAGCTCGTCATCCGCACACGCCCCCCGTGGCTGATGACGAGCTGAGCTCGTCATCAGCATTGAAGGGGTTAACAATTGCACACAATATAAACACAAATATTTATATATTTATATATTTATATATTGTACACAAATATTTAAAGTTGAAGTATTTTAATGGATTTCACTTATTTCTAATCTAACTCTATTTCATACGAGTGTCTATTTTAAGTCCCTGCCGCCACTGTGTTCTACAGGAGGGTGTTGCAGTACCTCTGAGTGGTCATGTGTGGTACAGGCATTACCCCATCTCTGACCTGGAGTACATTTAATATTGTTTTGGGTCAATTTTGCCAGTAGGAACCATTTAGGTGCAATGTTTGAATTGGAGTGAGCTGACTCTTTTATGGGTGGATGTATGTCCGTCCCTATACCCCTCCCCATCTTCCCTTAACTCCTGCTTACTCTTCCCTAATTGCCTCTCTTTAGTCATTAATATTCCCCATCTTCAGGTCACTCCCCGCCCCTCCCACTCGGGTGGAGATCGCTGTACAGAAAAAGTAAGGGCAGGCAGAGGGGTAGGTCTCTGCACATAGTTTGTGAATAGTATTTTGTAGTATGTTTGAAGCATTATTGTAGTATTTTTTCACTTTGAGGGAGTACGAAGCATTTCAAAGGGTTACCTCAACTTCCTAAGTTCTTGCAATTAATCAATATGGAGGGCACCCACTGTCGGTGATGCTTCACTCTCTCCTGTCGCACTTTATCAAAGCTGCCCTAAGCTTTTTTATAGCACTCAGCTACTTGGGTTACTAGTGGCATGCTTCATCATAGAGTCCTCGTCCATATACATAATGAATCTGGATGGGCTTGAACTTGAAAATCAAGGGAAATCTTTGGTATGTTTAGCGGGTATCTGAAAGACAAAAAGAAAGATTACAACGCTCAAAATTGGCTCTTCGTTCCGTCTCGAGCTCACGTGCAGCGAGGAGGTGCAGCTTCAGAGCACAGGAACAAGAGGATGCCTTCTGGTCTTGCGTCCCTTTTTATCCGTCTTCAGGGCGGGCGTAAACCCGCCCCTGCCTGCCCCGAGGGCGTGGCCAGCCGCGTCAGTGTCTAGGCCAGCCCACTCTAGGGCGGGAAAAAGCGCGCCCTGGCTACGCCGCTTCGGGCATACCAGCCGAGACGCGCCTCCCGCCCAAAATGGCTTCCCGGGGGGATCGAGGCACTCCGCCATACGTTCGGGGGGACCGAGTGGTCGCCCCTTTCCATTCTCCCTTTGGTGGTTGGCGAGTTGCTTGTGTTGTGTTGATGCCTGTTCCATGGGTTGTGTTTAATCCTGTTCCATGTGATTATCCCTTAGTGGTTGAGAAGCACTTGGGAAATGTTGAACCCTGTTCCAAATGGGTTGTGTGGACCCAGTTCTGTGGGTTGTGTTGAACTCTGTTCCGTACCAATTTGCAAAAATCCTTTGTCAGCGTTTAAGGATACATTTTTCATGTTGTATTATAGTCCAGAAATACAGGGGATAGATAGTCTGTGGATGGAAAGAGACCTGATGCAAAACACTAGATGCCCTTACTTGGGATGAGTGTATGGGTTGAAAGATACCGGTTGCTAAAACACAAGATGCCCTTACAGAGGATGGGTGTGTGGGGTGAAAGAAGCCTTTGTTAAAACACAAGATGCCTTTACAGTGGATGAGTATGTGGGCTGAATGTTTCCCATTGCTAAAACAGAAGATGGCCTTCTGCTGGATGAGTGTGTGGGTTCTGGCTGTTTCTATGTTTTGTTTCTTTCTTTAGTTGGGTGACTAGTTGTGTTAGTGTTTGTTCGTGTGTTCTGGTACTTTTTTATTAGCATATTTTTGTGGTGTCCTTTTACAAGCACCATTTGATGCAAAATGTAGCACAGTCTTGTGTTTTTGTTGTCTGTGCTCGCAACGTTTTTCTTAAGATGGGAGGCATTTGTTTTTGATTTCAAAAGGGGGGAGATGTGTGGTATCCTATAAGCATGGGCGAATTTTGCGAATCTGGCGTTCGCGAATTTGCGAATTTGCGAACTCGCAATCCGCAAAATCCGCGAATTCTCACGAATTTGCGGATTTTTTTTTGTGTTCGCAAGGATTTCTGCCAGTTCGCAAGGATTTCTGACTGTTCGCGAGGGTTTTGTAACAGTTCGCAATCGCGAACTTACATGTCGGCTCGCAACGGTCACGATTATGTTGTTTCTATGTCTGGTTCATCATCATAGGTTCCCAGCACCCTCTGTTTCACCCCTGCTACCCTCTGTTTTACCCATGCCACCCTCTGGTACATCAATGCCTTATGCCACCGTCTGGTTCATCATCACTGTAGATTATGGGGGGAAAAAGCAAGCACACCTGCCTGCTTCAACTGACATTAATTAATTTGGGGTTGATTCATTAATGTGTCAATGTTTTAAAATTCCAGTCTGGCACCTGCATCCTTATCTGTAATTTGCTTTCTGTTGCAGTGCAATTTTTTTTTCCAGGACCTTTGTGGCCTACTTGTAGCTATTCTATGAGCCTGCTGTAAGGGTCAGAGCAGGGTCATACAATTGTTGCAACTAGCAACTGAACAATTGTTGCAACTAGCAACTGAACTTTGGAGGGGCCCTTGTCAGGATGCACTACAGGGAACGGTTACTAATGATGAGTTTGAACTTTTGAACCTGATTTCACTTTTGCAAAACTCGTTTTTCTGCAGAGCAGCATTACAGCAACTTTAATGCCCCACCAAGCTTATATGTGAAAGTTGATTTCTAATCCAAAAGTTATCCAAAGAAAATCAAAAGGCCTCAAATCTAAAAAAGTGCAGGCAAATGTCAACCTGAGGAGTTATTCTGATAAAAATAATCATTTTCAGAAGGTCTATGCTGCTTGCTAGTAGATTTCTTGTGCGGAATTGCAATTTTTGTAATTTCGCGAGTGCGAGATTGTTGCTGCCCGCCGCACCTACATGTTCGCAATTGCGAACTTACACCGCAAAGAAAAAAAATCCGCTGCGTGCGAATTTGCGGATTTTGCAGGAAATTCGCAAATCTCGCGGATTGCGAATTTACCGAAAATCCGCAAAATCCGCGAGCGTAACGGATTTTCCGCCCATGCTTAGTATCCTACTTGTCAAGTTACTCAATGATGTCATAAAAAGTCAGGGTTCTGAGGGTTGTCTGAATGACAGTTGAGCCAGCTAGACCAGAGCTGAGCATGTAACTATGTCTGCTACTAGTGGGGTTATTTATGTAGCCATTCAAATGACCATAAACCTGCTTTTTATCTACTGGCCTTTTCTGCATATTCATACATGCCAACCTGCTTCACAATAACCTGCAGCAATTATTGTCCCACCCACTCAAGTAGCCCTTTAAACATGAATTAGGTCTGCCACTGCAGCCTGTGTGTTTAGTTTTAAATTGCAATTTTGATGAGCAAAATATACCTTTTGCCAGGCCTAAACATTCCTTTTTATCAGTGGAGGTCCTTCTCTGTCAAAGCAATTGTCCTCTGCTTTGAGCCACGAAGAGCAAAATGCTCTTGCTTGCTCAAAAGAATCACAGTTTGCTTTGGCCTGGTGGGAGCAAAAAAGCTCCCGCCAAGCCATAGCAATCAGCTATGTCCCAGAGTGGGCACGTGGAGACATAGCAGGAGGCGGCCCTGGGGGCTGGGGCTCCCAACGGCCATGTATGGCTCCAGGAGAGGGGCCACGTGCCCCCCTCCTTTGTTTGATTTTTGCCCGGGGAGATGCTGGACTCCGGGGCTGCGGGGGGCACCCCCTTCATATTTACACATTAGTGCCCCAAGGAGGTGGCGGTCCCTTGGGCTTTTCTAAAGCCGAGGAGGAGGCCCCATGAGCCCTCCTTCTTTATTTTAATGATAACCCCTCATGCCCCTGGATTTGGGCAACCCGGGAACTTCCTGAAAATGATGAATAGGAGACCATGCAACTTTTTTTTCAATTTTGCTGATGTCCGCAGGTACACCTGCGAATTTATGACAAAATTGAATTAGAAAAATGCTTTAAACCCTTGCCGGGTTCCCTGTGGGACCCCCCCATAATTTCTGGGGGTGTCACTGTTTTCCTACCCTGCCCTCTTTTCTAAATTTTTTACATTTTTTGTGGTATTTGGCTTCAAGCAGAGTACCAAGATGGCTGCCAACACTTTCTGGTTGAAGTGTTGGCTGCTAATCAAATTCCAGCCCAGGGACTGTGGATCCGAGAGTCCACTGCAAGGATCCCCATGCCCCAGATATCTATGTTTTTGAAACTTAAATATCTCTAAAACAACAGAACGGGTTTACACCGAAGCACAAAAGGCAGGCTTTCTGGACCAACATCTAGCTTTCTGCCAAATTTGGGTCTAATTACGTTCAGCGGTTCGGGCTGTAGGCGTGTTCAATATCCCAATAGGAAAATGCATGGGAAAAATGTGTTTTGGAACCTCCCCTTTTTTATCAGCCCCCGCTTCACGGATCACCCCAAAACTTTAAATACAGCAGCTGAAGCGACTGCAGCAAAGTTTTGAAAAATTCTGGAAGATTCGTCAAGTGGCACCATAGTTATTGTGAAAACAAAAACGTTTTTCCTATGGAAGAAGGGTGCAACCTATATCTACCTACTGATGAGTGCCAGTTGGTAATATATGTATACATCTATATATGTATATTTATATATATATATATATGTATATTTATTTAGGTGTTAACCACATCGCTGCGGCGGTTATTTTCGCGCTACGCTGCTTTTTTCTAAAGCTCAGCTCGTCATCCGCACACGCCCCCCGTGGCTGATGACGAGCTGAGCTCGTCATCAGCATTGAAGGGGTTAACAATTGCACACAATATAAACACAAATATTTATATATTTATATATTTATATATTGTACACAAATATTTAAAGTTGAAGTATTTTAATGGATTTCACTTATTTCTAATCTAACTCTATTTCATACGAGTGTCTATTTTAAGTCCCTGCCGCCACTGTGTTCTACAGGAGGGTGTTGCAGTACCTCTGAGTGGTCATGTGTGGTACAGGCATTACCCCATCTCTGACCTGGAGTACATTTAATATTGTTTTGGGTCAATTTTGCCAGTAGGAACCATTTAGGTGCAATGTTTGAATTGGAGTGAGCTGACTCTTTTATGGGTGGATGTATGTCCGTCCCTATACCCCTCCCCATCTTCCCTTAACTCCTGCTTACTCTTCCCTAATTGCCTCTCTTTAGTCATTAATATTCCCCATCTTCAGGTCACTCCCCGCCCCTCCCACTCGGGTGGAGATCGCTGTACAGAAAAAGTAAGGGCAGGCAGAGGGGTAGGTCTCTGCACATAGTTTGTGAATAGTATTTTGTAGTATGTTTGAAGCATTATTGTAGTATTTTTTCACTTTGAGGGAGTACGAAGCATTTCAAAGGGTTACCTCAACTTCCTAAGTTCTTGCAATTAATCAATATGGAGGGCACCCACTGTCGGTGATGCTTCACTCTCTCCTGTCGCACTTTATCAAAGCTGCCCTAAGCTTTTTTATAGCACTCAGCTACTTGGGTTACTAGTGGCATGCTTCATCATAGAGTCCTCGTCCATATACATAATGAATCTGGATGGGCTTGAACTTGAAAATCAAGGGAAATCTTTGGTATGTTTAGCGGGTTCCCATACGCTAAAATTGTCTATGGTCAGGGCCGGACTGGCTACCGGACAGTTTGGAATGCTGCTCAGCTGATGGCGGATTTAGTTGATGGGGACCTGCGTGTACTAAACAAAATTCATTTTGCTTTCATTATTTCGAAGCACACGCAGGTCTCCATGAACGAAATCAGCCCCCACTGCAGTAAAATCAGCCAGCAGCTCTGCAGCATTCCAAACTGCCCGGTAGTCAGTCCAGCCCTGTCTATTATACCCTGATATTGATTTATGTGGAGGGTCCCTTGACCATATTTTAAAAAAGCAGAGACATTAATTGAAATAGGTAATATGTCTAGTCTATTGGTCAACATGTTTTAGTCACTGTACCTTTTCTCTCACGGTCACTTGGCTTACTTCAGCATCGATTGGGGATCCCTCAATATCCCTAAATTAATAATCTAAACGCATCCACTATTTGAAGGTAGCAATCTCAAGCATGCCATTCATTCGTTCTAGCTTACAAACCCACTGATCTAATGCTGCAGTAAGGTACTGGCATTACAAGCTCCTCATGCCTCATGAGGGTTTCAGAGGTGGGCGGGCCTTATTATCACTTATTCTTCAAACACCTGCTCCCGGCATTGAAAGCAACTGGCACCTCCTCACCCGGTGTGCAGCAGACAAAAGGTTCTACAAAGTGCAGTCTGTGAAAAGGCCCCTGTGTATGTGCTTGAAGGCAGCCATGTACAGAGAAAAATCGAAGTTTAAAAAAGTTAAACACTATATCCAAGTTTTCAATGCAGTTATGATTGATTTCACAAAGTGTAAAATAATCACCTTCATTAGAGAGAAAAACTGCGAAATTAAAATAAATAATCAATTTCCTAAAACCACACCCGCTTCCTATATGTGTGAGTTTATATCAGCATGTAAGTACCATCACATTTATTCCCAACGTAATGAAACGATTGCATTTAATGTATTGAATAATAAACACAAATTAACTTAGAGTTGCTCAAGCAGATCGTATTGAATACAGACTTTTTATTTGTAGAAAAACAATGACTTCGACGTTTACAGATGGCACGTGACCCTTGACAGGTAGTCGTTCATTTCCGGTCGTATTGCAATTCAAGCTATTTGTGCTTATCCAGGGCTTACCTGGTGGGCCCCACTAGCCAGCCTGGACACAAACACAACTTCCTCGGTTACTTACCAGCTATTAAAGTCCATGCTGGTGTACTCTTTTCATGTGTTCATACAAAATGGATGAGTTGTCCTCTGAGGCCTCTTTTTATGCATTAAAGTTTGGAGATGGGCAGCTCTTAAAAAACGTTACAAAATGTAAAAGCAACCTACCTCACGTATTCTAAAATACAATTACTGCGTGAAAGTCCATTTACAAAAGATTTACGCAAAGAAAACAAGAAAAATCCACAACAATCATTTAAATATGTCTATTAATTATGAAATACAAATCTTTTCATACTGTTTACATTTTGGTTAAAGCTGTTGCAGACAGGCACACACTAGGAGAGAAGTGGGGCAAACAGAGGAAATGGATGAACAGTAATGATCTACAGAAATATATTATTAGAGCGTTAAGTAGAGATGTAACTTAGTGGCATGGTGCATTCCTTAATGTTTACTCACCAAAGTAAGCTGCGGATAAGGCTTTTTTTGTTCGTGCCTATATTTCTAGCACTGCTTCTATTCATCCCAAATGTTCGTCACACGGGGCTTCATTTTCAACCTGGTAACGAGAGGAACCGTCTTTACTGACTGCATCCGTCAGACTCCACAAGTGTTAGGACATTGAGCAGAATGGGAATTAAATATGTAAATTCAAGACAACAAAACCAGACGGCGTACGGCCCATCTTGGTTCTACACCCACAGCATGCTGTCAGAGATTTGAAATAGGGACTGTTTGTGTTGAGGTGAGGTGAAGCACGCTGTGAAACATGCAATTTGGTTAAAAATATTGGTGTTAAGTGGGAACCAATCTGTCGAAGCTGAGGACCCTGTGAATGTGAAATATCAGTCAGATTGTAAGCTTTTTCAGACATCCAATCAGTATTCGCAGGCAAGCTGTCACGCTTGGTGTCCTTATTATTTCACTGTCACTCACTCTGGCGAACAGGCCTATGCGCCGCTTATTGTTTTTTTACACTTCACTTTGAGTGTTTAGAACTCACAAACACAAAAAGACAATGCATTAAAAAACACAAAGAAAGACAAATGTGCATACCCAGAACATAAAAAAACACTATTGTCACATTTCACCTTGAGAAATCCACGCGACAAACAGCTGCTAAAATGTTTCTCAAAATTCAAGCCAGATGATGCAAGACGGACTGTTAAAAAAACATACCTATGACAAGGAAGGGGGCTATTTTTTTGTTACATAATAGAGATCCATATGTTTAAGGACAGGATGATATACATTTCTAGCTGGCTTGAAGCTACTATCATCCTGCTCTGCTTCTGCGTATTTTAAACAATATTAGCTTCATTTTTCTGTATCGAAGGAGGATAATGAACAAGCCAACTGTGTTATATTTGTGATAGTGAAGCATGCAAGGATCTCAAAGTAATAGCATACTTAGGCCTGATTTAGAGTCTGGACATGGGACCGTCGATATTCCCTCAGGAGGAACTAATCCATCTGTCAGTCTGAAGGAATACCGTACGCAAATTTAAAGTAGATACAACTACATCAATGCTGGTATGGCGTACATCTGTCCACCATCAAAGTGAGATAGTGGGAACATCACGACAAAGTAACGCAATGACAGATGTGTGTTCAAATGACAGACGCATCCTTTATATTGGCTGAAGTGTCTGTTATCACACACAGCTGCTCTATTTCAACTTATCACACCTGCACCTTACACTGCAAAAGCCACTACTGTAACCACACAAACCATTTACCACTCATGACTCACACTTGTAGCAGCTTTACACTGTATTCATTACTTTTAATTTTGTTTGGTACCTAAATGGCAAGTAGAAGGGCCCCAAGATTTTCAGAACATGAGTTTACAGTTATGGCGGATGAGATAGCGAGGGATGAGTCAGAGTCAGAGTTGTTTGGAGCCCGGTTATAGGTGACCTAGATCTCCTATTAGATCTATTCAACGGGGTTATTAATACAGGCACTATACCAGAATCCTGGACTAAAACCAATATAGTGGTCTTTCATAAAAAAGGCAAACCCAAGGAGAGCCCAGGTTCTTACCGGCCTATTTCATTAATAAATAGCGATAATAAACTCTACGCTAAAATTCTGGCCACACAAATGGGGAAGATTATTGCAGGCCTCGTCTCTCCCTGGCAGCATGGTTTTATTCCCGGAAGGGGCACCACCGACCATATAAAAAGAGCTATAACTCTGTTTGATATGCATGCCGGGGAGGGTGAGGGGATTGCAATGATCCTCCTCGATGCCGAAAAGGCATTTGACCGGGTTAAGTGGAGCTTTCTATGGAAAGTGATGGAGGGCAGAGGATTTGGCCCCCGATTTCTCCAGGCAATCAAGGCCATGTATCACACCCCAACAGCTAGTATCCACCTTATGGGCGAGGGTTCTAATCCGATCCATATTTCGAGAGGGACAAGACAAGGGTGCCCGTGTTCGCCTATCCTATTTGCTCTGTATATCGATCCCCTGATCTGCCACATTATGGGTAACATTAATATAAAACCAATCATCACTAACGGATTTGCAACCAAAATCCTCGCGCATGCGGATGATATAGCCATTACCACGGTGGATCCTGCTAGTGCCATGAGGGAACTAATTAATATCACCTCCGATTTTGGTAGTGTATCCGGATATAGATTAAATGTGGCAAAAACACAGGTTTTATGCTCCAGTAAGACAGTCAAATTGGATGATAGATATGTGGACTCTGTTGTCTATTTGGGAATCACAATCAATGCCCAGATACAGGAAATTATCAATGATAATTTCTCACCATTATTGTTGAAAATGAAACAGGATTTAAAGCGGATCGATACTCTTCATTTATCAATTATAGGCAGGGCTAATGTCATTAAAATGACAATGTTTCCAAAAATGTTATATAAATTCAGATCTATTCATTTTAAAATTGATGATATTTTGATCAGGGAAATGGAGGCAATTTTTATGAATTTTGTCTGGCAGTATGGTAAGGTGAGGAGATCAATCAAATTTATGTCTCTACCTCAGGAAAAGGGCGGTTTGGGTATACCAAACCTAAAATTCTACCATTGGTCTTGTCTCCTTACAGATATGGCTATACTTCTCTTCCCTGCTAATATGATAAACTGTCAAAACGGTATTCCGTCCATATATAAGCTATTATTAGGGAATGAAGTCTATGGGGTACTATTAAGGCACTATGATAAACGTTTCTTTAAGTCTCAAGGGTACAAAATATTGGAAGATATCCATACGATTTGGGCGGCGATACAGAAAAACCAAATTATTCCGAAGTTTAATAAGCACACTCCACTTTGGAACTCTGGGCTATTCCCTCATTTGAGCACAGATGGGCCCTGGAGACATTGGGAAAGACAGGGAATCATCTCACTGGGTCAAGTGATGGTAAAGGATGTCCTGAGGCCCCTCGATCTCCTGATGTCACGGTATGCACTTCAAGGTTCTCAAGAGTTTAAATACTTACAACTGACTAACATAATTAAATCCAAGAGACCTTTCATAGATGTATCTAAAGAATGTGCACTTTTAGATTATATGAAGGGAGGCGGCCGTCGTATAAGGAAAATGTATACATTATTTTTGGGTACACTGTCGGGTGATTTGCTTAAGACAGAAACTAGGTGGGTTGGGAAACTGAATGACCCCGACATTGATCTAGATAGAGCCATTCTTATGGATAAAAGGTTTCTAAGATCTTCAAACCTAAGAGCGCAGCATTTTAAAACTTTATTTAACCTTTATTACACACCGGCAAAATTGTTTGACTGGGGCAAGAGAGCAGATCACAACTGCCCCAGATGCGGTAAGGGCCCGGCCGATCTGCTTCACATGTTTTGTTACTGTGAGAAATTAGGACCAATTAAAAATGAAATTGTAAAGTTCTTAGAGGGGCTGCTAGATATCAGGATTGATCTATCCCCAACACTTTTAATATTCGGAGTTGATGCCAAAATGGGTTTGAGCGTAGAGATGGAGGCACTCGTTTTCATAGCAACAGCAGTCTTTAGAATATTAATTGCTGCTGCTTGGAAGGACACTGAGGCCCCAACCTTTCAGATGTGGATGTGTAGGCTACTAGGGATCCATAACATTGAGTCTGAGCTGTACGCACTGAAGGGAGTGAAATCCAGGGATATGGGACTAAGGCTCTGGGCCCCCGTGGCTTCATGGAGGCGGTCAAAAACTCTGGGCTTATAGTTTTTTAACATCCACAGCACTACTTCCCTCATGATCTTAACATATTATTTGTATTTGTATATCCCGTTATATTAATGGTTTTAATTAGCTCGAATATTCTTATTGGAAGTTGAAAATCTGTTAGACATATTTACATTTTAAACATGTATAACTACCTGGTATTGTCATGTTAGTCTGTGTTTTCTATTATGTATTAGATATGATATTGTCATGAACTTTCAATAAAAATTAAAAAAAATAAGCAGGCAAGCTGTCACGCTTGGTGTCCTTATTATTTCACTGTCACTCACTCTGGTGAACAGGCCTATGCGCCGCTTATTGTTTTTTTACACTTCACTTTGAGTGTTTAGAACTCACAAACACAAAAAGACAATGCATTAAAAAACACAAAGAAAGACAAATGTGCATACCCAGAACATAAAAAAACACTATTGTCACATTTCACCTTGAGAAATCCACGCGACAAACAGCTGCTAAAATGTTTCTCAAAATTCAAGCCAGATGATGCAAGACGGACTGTTAAAAAAACATACCTATGACAAGGAAGGGGGCTATTTTTTTGTTACATAATAGAGATCCATATGTTTAAGGACAGGATGATATACATTTCTGGCTGGCTTGAAGCTACTATCATCCTGCTCTGCTTCTGCGTATTTTAAACAATATTAGCTTCATGTTTTCTGTATCGAAGGAGGATAATGAACAAGCCAACTGTGTTATATTTGTGATAGTGAAGCATGCAAGGATCTCAAAGTAATAGCATACTTAGGCCTGATTTAGAGTCTGGACATGGGACCGTCGATATTCCCTCAGGAGGAACTAATCCATCTTTCAGTCTGAAGGAATACCGTACGCAAATTTAAAGTAGATACAACTACATCAATGCTGGTATGGCGTACATCTGTCCACCATCAAAGTGAGATAGTGGGAACATCACGACAAAGTAACGCAATGACAGATGTGTGTTCAAATGACAGACGCATCCTTTATATTGACTGAAGTGTCTGTTATCACACACAGCTGCTCTATTTCAACTTATCACACCTGCACCTTACACTGCAAAAGCCACTACTGTAACCACACAAACCATTTACCACTCATGACTCACACTTGTAGCAGCTTTACACTGTATTCATTACTTTTAATTTTGTTTGGTACCTAAATGGCCAGTAGAAGGGCCCCAAGATTTTCAGAACATGAGTTTACAGTTATGGCGGATGAGATAGCGAGGGATGAGTCAGAGTCAGAGTTGTTTGGAGCCCGGTTATAGGTGACCATGATCTAGAAGAGGCAAATACGGGACAGAATAGTGGATAAGGTCATTGCTGTCTCCAACACCAGGTGCTCATAGGAAGGCATCTGCAAGACCTGGAATGGTCTGCGGGGGAGAGCACATTCCCTCGATTCCAGGGTAAAGTGAGCTGCCCTGATGCTCTGGCAACAGGTGGTGGTTCCCCCAGGCCCCTTAACTACATGCTATGGTAGGAGAAGGTGTTGACCATATTCCAAACTGAAGGAATTTGTAGTAATGAAGTCCAGTAGCTGAGATGAGGTTTAAGTAGGTTTATTGAGTCTTGGTTACATGTTGAAAAAGATCACGTAGAGCAGCCACACCAGGAGCAGCCTGCCTGCTGCTCAGCCCATACTCCAACTGTCACACCTCATCTAACAGGCACCCAAACATTCCATTCATCATCACCACACCAACATTCCACACAGCACATTCACACTGACTGAGCAACTCAAGAGAAAGCAACATGATAAGTACTTATACAGGATACTACAGAATTTCAGGAATTCCAGGTGACTGGTATGTCTAAATAATACTTCTCTAGGCATAACCAATTCAGGCTCTCTCTACACTGGCACCCCTATTTTCTTACACACATCTCTTCAATAATGATAACTTTTTATCACAACTTTCAAACATATCTGTCCCTATTAAATAAATACCTTTAATATTCACTGTATGAAATCACCTTTTTAAAGGTGGTGGATGGTGGTGAACCGGTAATGAAGTCACTAACCTGTTAGGCTCAGTCAAAGGTTTCAGTAATTGAAATGTGAACTCAACCCCTGGTTGCTATGGACCAGAGCAGACATGCTTAACATAAAGATACCATGTACAGCATTTAGAAGTATCACAAGCACAGTAAAACAGTCGAAGACTCAACGCACTAAACATCGCAGGCAAGTTTAAAAAATAGACCATAATTTAATAATATTTTAATAATTGAAATGTCTATAAATCAAGAGAGAGGGCCCCACACAACAACGAGACAGGGCACCGTTTTAAACAGTAAGATCAAATCTCCCCTTCGGAAATCAACATTCCACATACATATGCTTCTCACACTTTTACAAACACCCTTCAGGCTAATGTTACACCATGAAGTATTAAAGCAAAACGAGTACCACAACAATATAAAGAAGCACAAAGCTTTAATGGTGTGTTCACAGACATCGTTTTCAATTGTAAATTAACACAATATATTTATCAGCAATAATGCACTGATCATATCACCTTCGTGCACATTAAAAAAAAACTTGTTACAACAAAAGAGTAAATATTGCATTGGCAATATATCCCAAAATTAGGCGCACAATTAAATTGTTAAATTAAACAAAAAAAAAGACACAAAATTGGACAGCAAACAATTGTCTATTTCAGTGGTACCAATCCGTTTGATCATTATACATGATACATGATGTAGCATGAGAATCACCATCTATTGTATCAGGATATTAGACAGATTAGGTACATCAAATGCATCAATGCGTTTTGTGGATTTCATAACTTATTGCTACCTTCTTCAAAACAAAACATATATTCTCCCACACACATAGGCTAAAATGTATAAAACCAATAAATACAATTCAAAGTTCTTTAGTGGGACCTAGACAAGAATACTGGTGTCCCAGAGGGGCTGTTTATCCCTAAAGCTCAAGGCTGTCAGAGTCCGGACCATAGTCCAAGAAGGCACTCATTGCATAACCCATGTCACTTCAGTATGTGATTGGTCAATGAAGCATTATCCAACATGGTAAGTATTATAAGGGAACTGAATCCTCTTTAAAGGTTTGGAAAATGCCACTCAATTTGTGCGAAAATGATAAAAGCGGCTTGCCGCCTTCAACTTTCGTGCCACAGGGACGCCAATATGCATGGAACTGAAATGTCTCCAAAATGACAAAAGTACAATACGTGGAACCGAAGATATGAATTTTTAAGGTTATAGAAAAATATAGCATCAAAAAGCCCAAACTTTCTATGGAATCAGTAGACTGGGATCAAGGCATAATATTAGGGCTGACTGCAATGGAGCCCTGGTCATACCCCAAGTGGATTCATTTCATTGTTTGATGAATTAAAATTGTTACAATATTCTAACAAGAGAAAAATTAAAAATGTCTAAAACAGTAAAAAAATAAATATACTGTCCCTGGTAGAGACAGGACTGTTAGTATTTCTTCCATTATAATACATTGTTAAGATCATTATCAACGTTTTCGGTATTGTTCGTTCTGTCCCCACAGACTTCTTTCATTAAACTACTATTTACGCTAATCGTTTGGTGCCTTTATCAATTCAATTTCTTGTATCAGTTTTGTTACCTTTGTCATAAATTTAACTCCCCGACATGCCAAGATAGATGATGTGCCTCCTAGCCAGCCTATCACTGCTTGCCGGCAAGTGCGGATCTTTAGTGTAATAAAGATGGCACATAGGTTAAGCATGGGCGGAAAATCCGTTTCGCTCGCGGATTTTGCGGATTTTCGGTAAATTCGCAATCCGCGAGATTCGCGAATCTCCCGCAAAATCCGCAAATCCGCGAGCAGCGGATTTTGCTCGCACTGTTCGCACTGTTCGCGTGAGTTCGCGCCCCGCGAATAAGTGCAAAATTGCAGAAATACGATCTTAGCAAAACTGAAAGTAACTACCAGGTTTAAAAGTTCAGGCTCATCATTAGTAGCCATTTCCTGTAGTGCTTCCTGAGGGGCCCCTCCAGAGTTCAGTTGCCAGTTGAAACTATTATGTGACCCTGCTCTGAACCTCAGAATAGTTACACATATGCCACAAAGGTCCTGAATTACAGCTAAGGGAGACAAGCAGGAGCCAGGCTGGAAGTTCAAATCCATTAATCAGCCCCTAATGCATTATTGTCAGTTGGGGCAGGGCAGGTGTTGTAACTAATTTTGCAACAATGAAAGCACTTAGCAAGTGCAAAAGATCACTAATCAGGGCGCACTAAGGAAGCAGGTGCCAGCTAAAAAAATATTCTGTGACACATTAATCAGCCCCAAATTAATTCAGGTCACCTGAGGCAGGGAAGGTGTGCTTGCGTTGCCACAATAATGTACACTGACTGGACAACCAGAGGGTGCTGTGATGAAACAGAGGGTGGCATGGGTGGGCCAGAGGGTGGCATGAGTAGTCAGAGAGTGGCAGTGGTGACAGAGAGTGGCAGTGATGAAGAAGAGTGTCCCAAACAGGCTGGACACGTAGAAACAACAAGTTCGCGAAACTTGCGACCCGACAGGTAAGTTCGCAATTTGGGACATTGTAAAAAACCCTCGCGAACTGGCAGAAACCCGCGCAAACACAAAAAAAAAAAATCCGCAAATTCGCGAGAATTCGCGGATTTTGCGGACTGCGAGTTCGCAAATCCGCAAAATTCGCGAACGCGAGATTCGCAAAATTCGCCCATGCTTAACATAGGTACAATCTTCTTGGAGCTAGTGGAGCTGGACAAGCACATAGCAAATGCGTCAAAGTTTCCTTCTGGTGTCCACAGAGTCTGCAGTTGGGACTTTCTGCTAGATGTTTCCAAGAGGGCCTTAAGTCCTTTGAATGGTGCATGCCCATTCGGTAAGCTAAAAAAGCTTTTTTTTAAATGTTGGTTGTAATGTGAGGCTAAGTATCCCTGTGGTTTTTGATGGGTGTAAGAGTTGATTACTGTCCATGCGTGGCGCCGTTTCGTTAAATATTTTTTATCTTCTAACAAGTCATTCATTTTTGCTGACCCGTTGGCTACTTTACAGAAGTGTACTTGGTCTATTTTTTTTTCTCCATACTTCTTGTGTGTGTTCAAACAGGTACTAAGGTAGCTTCCCCATAAGGTGGTATTAGGCACATTTGCATGATGATTTATTTCCTTCCAGCAGATGTTATCCATTGACTGACTTGGGGCAGAGCGAATTTTATGACACAACTTTGTGAACGTGGACATTGACAGAAATTTTTGATTTTGAAAGCCAAATTTGAGGCGGACTTGGGCGGGCGCGGTTGAGTGAGGTAGGTTAAACACTACTTTATAGATTTTGTTTTGTAGATTGTTTAACATTTTTGCCACCCCTCCTAGCCACGAGAATAACTCGTATGACAAGGTTGTTATTATTTTTGAAGCCATTACTTTGAGTAGGTGAGTATAATTCGGGCCGGCCATTTTTCGTTGCAGTTGCCTGTATGCATACATTAATGATTGGGCCTTACCTTTTAATACCAGGAGGTGCTTCTTTTTTGAATTCCCTCGCTCAAGGGTCATCCCCAGGTACTTATATGAGTCCTGTTCTTCTAGGACTGAGTTGTTTATTGTCCATTTAAAGTTCAATTTCTTCTTCCCCTCCACTAGCCGTAGTACTTTTGTTTTTTCTTTGTTCAGCTCTAGATTTTCTTGAGCTAAATAGGACAATAACGTATTTACTAAGCGTTGCAGACCTATTAGGGTGTTGCTTAGTAGTACGATATCGTCTGCGTACTGCAGAATTGGAACTGAAATGTTTGCCTAGTTTCAGGGCGTGGCTCTCGACTTTTTCTAGATTGCATCCGATGTCTGCTAAGTATAAGTTAAAGAGGCTGGGGGCAAGGACGCAGCCTTGTTTTAGGCCATCCTGGGTCTCAATTTTTTCTGTTAGGCTGGTCCCATTCCCTTGTTTTAACTTTGCCCATGTGTCGCTATGCAGGCTGATTATTGCGTTTATTAGTTTGTCCGGAACCCCCCATTTTCTTAACTTTCCTTAGAGTCTTGGCCTACTTACGTGGTTGAAAGCTGCTTTTATATCGACAAAACACCTGTATAGTCGTTGTTTCTTTTTTTGGCGTTCTCTATTAACAGGCCCAAACTAATAAAATTTGTGGGCATCCCCATCCCTTGTCTAAATCCAATTTGGAAACTAGAGATTATGTTAATGGTTTTTGCCCAGTCTTGAAGCACTTCCAATAGGCACGAAGCGTAGAGCTTGGCTTCAACGTCGATTAGGGAAATCAACCTGTAGTTCTCACTCCTTAAAACATGATAATCTCGGCTTATCACCAATTACCATATTTAATGTACTTATAAGTTCCTAATAAAGTGCACTATATGCGTCCAGAGCCTGTAAATGAAATGCTACTAGTGGGCTTACTGCTTTGATTAAGACACCCACTTAAGAAGCCCTTTAAACATTTTTCAGGCCTGCCATTGCAGAGCCTGTGTATGCAGTTTTAAACTGCCATGTCGATATGCCAAAATAAACTTTTTGCCATGCCCAAACCTTCCCTTTTAAAACATATAAATCACACCTAGTCCAATACATTGCACTATGCCCACAGGGCATAGTGCAATGTATTTAAAAAGCAGGGCATGCACTTTTAAGCTTTACATGTCCTAGTAGTGAAAAACCCTTAAATTCATTGTTCAATTCTACAAGACCTATCTCTCCCATAGGATAAAATGACAGTTGCCTTATTACATTTTATAAGTGTAATTTCCAAATGGTAAGAGATAACTAATTCATGTTTGGCGTCTTTGGAGTTGGGGCGAAAAGCCCTATTTAGTGGTGAAGTCATTTTTAGATCCCAATTTTTAAAATACCACTTTTAGAAAGTTGGCATTTTTCTGCCCTTAGCTCTTTTGTGCCTATAACCTTGCCTGGGTCAGATGACTGGGTGTAACTTGATAAAGGGGAGTCGAAGCCCCTTTGGGTGTGGTCACGGGACCTGTGAGTTACAGGCCACCGGCATGACACTTTACTGAGAAACAAGGAACAATGAGATGAGCTGACGAAAATCATGTTGAAGTGGCACGTTTATTATTAATTCACAAGTGGACCAATAAATGTGTATTTTTACCAAAGCAATAAATGCATATAATTTCATACTATTAAGTAAAAAGCCATTTAAGAAAACCCGACTTCACTCTGCCGGGAGCAGTGCTGGATGACAAAATGCTGATAACTGTTGCAAGGCAAGCTGAACTAAGTATCTTTTAAAAAGGCATAATTGAAAAACGGCTAGATATCCAAAGTCATAGAGTACATTTGTCATAAAATTCTAGTGCCTAGAAACAAGCCTTCCTGACGAGAACTATTTATGCAGGTTAAGCATTTTTAAAGAGGGCCAGAATGTGAGGGGCCAGTATTATTAGAAAGGCACAATTGAAATTACTTAAGGAATGGAAAGACACATTTCTCCAGAAATGCAGTGCCAAGAGGCACCTAACTAAGGAGACTTGCCAAACAGGATCTAGTTAGTTAAAGAAACCTTAAATGCAAGGAATTGGGTACGGATCAAAAATACCGAAGATAGTCAGGGATTTAAAAAGGCAAAGACATTATCTTGCTTGGGAGAGCATCACCTGATAGAATAGGCTTGACAGTCCCAAATCAGATAAACGGCCGGCCGGAGAACTCGCTCTCATAAGGGATACAACAGCAAGTTCTGGCTTCAAATTTGACATTCTGGGTCTAATATACCTGGAAAAACGGAACCAAGGTTCTATTTCGACGTCTTTGCTGACGCATTTTCGGTTTAAGGTGGCTAACCGCAGGTTCAAGAACACGGAACCTGTCAAGTGGTTTGATCAATGGTTGGCCATGGTTGACCCCAAGATATAAACAAACGGTCATGGTTGACCACAGAATATAAACAAACGGTCAGGTTTTGACCACAAGATATGAGCAAATAATCATCGGATCACAAACATCTTTCTGAAAATGTAGATGTGGGAGTGAAACTTGGGTCATGTGCTAAATATCACAAGTCATTGCGGTTTTAATTTGAGCAAGCTATCTTTCAAAAATAGTGAAGCAAGATGTGAAATTTTGTACCAGCTGACTTTGTGTACGTGCAAGTGTGGGGTGTCTTGAAATGGTGCTTGTGAAAGGCTACTGTACGTTTCCAGGGTTGCTCAAGGTACCTTACTGAGTTCAACACATCAGAAATGCACGTTTAAAATTATTTAGGCCCTGTGGATTTTGTTAACATAAGGCGTGACCATTGGCCTTTGGCTGGCCTTTGGCTTGGGCCTATAAACCCGGAATTCAGGGAATCTGTGGGATTTCATTTGCTGATTATACATGGCAAAAAGTGTGGGAATCTAAGCATATTTTCAGATTCTCTCTGGTGGGGCCATATAGGACCGTTATGCTACCAAGGTCGATAAAAAATGCTCTTTTTGGTAATCAGATGGTAGAACGTGATCCTGACCCTTCATCAAACTGACAGACTTTGTAAATTTTTCCCAGATAGTTACACAATAGAGGAAGTAGGTGTGCCTAAGTAGGCCATCTGCTAGCAGGATGAGGGGGCGGAGCTGAGTTCACTTACACCTTAATAGTATGTGCACTGCACACAAAGTGCCTAACAACCCTGCACTGTCACTTCACAGCTTGGAGCCTGGAAATTCCATGTACTTCAAAGCCACTGTCTAGAAGCTCCCCCAAGGCACCAGTGTATAATAGAAGGACCGTATACACCAACTCTTCAGTACACTTCTTGATCTGTGGATTCTCTGCCAGGAAGAAGGACTGATCTGCTGTTACAAGGACTGCTACTCTGCTGGACTGCTGCTCTGAAGGAACTGCTGCCTTGCTGGGCTACCCTGCTGCTTGCTGCCCTCTTGACTGGAGAGGAAGAACTGGACCTGGAACCCATCTTGAAACCAGGACTCCAGAATGACTTAAAGAGCGAGTCTGCTGTCCGCTTGATCTGAGCCTCAAGGTTATACCCAGCTCCCCCACAGCTCCAGGACCCATCTTCAGTGAGTTTCTAACTCCACTTGTCAAAAAACCTAAGAAGGTAAAACTTCAGTCGGACTAATCTGAGACTGTATCCAACCCGCGCTCCTTTGTGTTTGGCTTGAACATTTGACTTTGACATGATCCAGCGCCTGTCTTTGATATGTCTACATGTTTTCCTTACTCTTTATACTCTATAACTGATGTGTGTGTATTTTTGGGGAAACATCACTTACAACGCAACTTTTACAACGACATACCATTACAACGCAACTTTTACATCGCAAAAACTTTTACAACGCATGTATTTACAACTAATGTTTTTACAATGCAGGTACCTTTACAACGCATACCATTACAACGTAAGTATTGGTAAGTATATAAATATTTTTTATATGTTATATGTTTGGGGTAAAGGGGTATTTTTAGGGTTCAGGGTCAGTTTTGGGTTTTTGGGTAAAGGGGTATTTTTGGGGTTCAGGGTCAGTTTTTAGTTTTTGGGTAAAGGGGTATTTTTGGGGTTCAGGGTCAGTTTTTAGTTTTTGGGCAAAGGGGTATTTTTGGGGTTCAGGGTCAGTTTTTAGTTTGTGGGTAAAGGGGTATTTTTGGGGTTCAGGGTCAATTTTTAGTTTTTGGGTAAAGGGGTATTTTTGGGGTTCAGGGTCAGTTTTTAGTTTTTGGGTAAAGGGGTATTTTTGGGGTTCAGGGTCAGTTTTTAGTTTTTGGGTAAAGGGGTATTTTTGGGGTTCAGGGCCAGTTTTTAGTTTTTAGGTAAAGGGGTTTTTTGGGGTTCAGGGTCAGTTTTTAGTTTTTGGGTAAAGGGGTATTTTTGGGGTTCAGGGTCAGTTTTTAGTTTTTGGGTAAAGGGGTATATTTGGGGTTCAGGGTCAGTTTTTAGTTTTTGGGTAAAGGGGTATTTTTAGGGTTCAGGGTCAGTTTTTAGTTTTTGGGTAAAGGGGTATTTTTGGGGTTCAGGGTCAGTTTTTAGTTTTTGGGTAAAGGTTTTTTTTGGGGGTTCAGGGTCAGTTTTGGGTTTTGGGTGTACAGGGGTACAGGGTAAAAATAAATTAAAATTAAATTTAAATTAAATTACATTAAATTATATATTTTTTAATTAATTTACGATTATAAAATTAACATATACTTACCAATACTTACGTTGTAATGGTATGCGTTGTAAAGGTACCTGCGTTGTAAAAACATTTGTTGTAAATACATGCGTTGTAAAAGTTTTTGCGTTGTAAAAATTGCGTTGTAAAAGCATGCGTTGTAATAACATGCGTTGTATCAACATAGATCCGTATTTTTGCATTCAGCCTCTTCTGGAACTAGCAAAGAAGGCATTGGCCATGCTTCTGGTGAGTATCAGGAGAGCAGGTGGAAGTTCAAGGGTGGAGCTATGGGCACTCATGGACCCATCAGCACTGAGGGTGAAGGGGCTGGCCAGGAGGTCACAACATTTTCATGGTCCCGTGACTAAAGCTAGCCTGTTGTGGTGGCTGAGAAATCATCCCAGAATGTTCCATCTGTTCCTGTGTCTGTCACCATCACAACTATTGTCAGCACCTTAGCTCATGCACCCCAAAAAGAAAGGCACATTCCACCTGGAAGTCGTCTGGGGTCTCCTTAGCCCTAGGGACCTTTCCAAGTGTCCCCATCAACCCAACACTAGTCTCAGAGAAGGACTTAAAATTGTTTAAAAACCCTTTCTGTAAGGCATACAACATTGTTGTATGCCTGCCAGGGTTTATTATTATTATATAAAACTTATACCGCGCTCGGTCACCCAGGGGCATCCCGGCGCTGTTGAGTAGTTAACTGACACAAATTATCCCCATTATTGCTGGCACGTACTCTGCTCTGTCTACGTTACAGAGAGAATTACTTACTCAAAGAGCCTCTTCTGACAACAGTGTTTTCTCCACAACTACACCATAATCCTTGAACCCATATTTTACCCTTCCAACATTCACACACCAATCCACACCCAAACATCTTACCTCAATCCACATCTCACCCCATTGTCACCTTCCCTACCAACCTTACATGTCCCATCAACATTCCATCTGCCCCAACCACACCCAGAACCCTTAATCACAAACCCTCCCATACACCAAAACATGCCCACCCATATCAGAGAACCCATCCCTGCACTTACATCTGGCCCAAATTATGTTGTGCTCCTACATCCTCCCATGCCCCTAAACCCACCTCTGATCCTACATCTTCCAATACCCCTAAACTCTCCCTGCACAATATCCTCCCATATCCCAAACTTTCACATCTACCTAAATCCTCACATGTTCCAAAACACTACCACGATCCTACATCATCCCATACCCCCGAATATTTCCATCTACCTAAATCCACACATACACCCAAATACTCCAAGACCTCAAAACCTTCCAATACCCACAGACTCCCTATTTAACCAAACCTCACCCTTCCTGTTACCTTACCTCACAAGAACCACTTGGCTCTTCCGAACCTAAAAACGTTTGAAAACCCCACTGCTCTTAAGGAATAAGTGCCCAGAAAACATCCACTTCGGGAAGACGGCGAGCACCCTGAGCAGGATAAAGCTACACATGTTGGGAAGGCAAGGACTGTGAGAGGACAGTGCTTATTTGCCCTGAGGACATCACTTTTTACAATTATTTACACAGATTTCCAATAATAAAAAGATGAGATTTACCCCATTTTGCTTTAAGTAAAAATGTTAATGTAAAAAAGTGTCTCTTGTTTATATAAACATATATCGCTTTACTAGATGTAAAACATGAGCCATATGAGCACTGTTTTAGGAGTTTTATGATCTTGATGCACTTTATCACTGCTGAACAGCCTGTGAGAAATTGCCATTTTTCTGCACTCCCAAACTCATTTTTGGGAGATTTGTATTTGTATTTCCAAACTTTGCACCCTGGAGCACTCTGTTCCTAAGCCCAGTGTGAGTATTTGGAGCCTAGAACATGTAGAAATCTTGTAACAACAGATTGATATTGTTCACTTTCTTCTAAGGCCATAATATATTGGGTAGAACATATACCCATAACATGGAAACTTCAATGCCATCTGTGGACTGCATTAATCCTGGTCATCCACTAGGATGACCAGGAACACAAGGCTTCCATCCTACCAGTGTAGCGTTTCTGGCGGAGGTTAAACATTCAGTCCCACCTGTCTAAATAACAATTTAGACAGGGGAAAAATAATCCATTTAAGTATTAGTAGGGCACCCCTATGCAGGCTTTGTAGACCACAAGGCAGGGTGCATGGTAGTTAAAAGTGGGACATGAAGAAATATAATAATACCATGTCCCTGCAGTGGAAATCTCCCAAAAGCTTTTTTCACTTTGGAAGGCCCTGGCTGTCTCATGAGAAAACTAGAGTAACAAATGAAAATACATTTTCTGTTATCTTTAGTTTGTGACCACCAAGTAAACTAATACTGCCTTTCTTTTTTAATATTAAATAAAAGTTGACTTTCATGATGAATTAGGATTTAAAAAGAGACATTTTGAAAAGCAACTTTTTGAAGATTACTTTTTCCCTGCATTAAGTTAATGGAGGCTAATTTTCATTTACTCATCTGCAGATTCAAGCCTTTAATTGACCAGAATGAGGTGCCAATGAGGTGTGAAATTCCTCCCAGGAGTTACACAATAGGTAACTGTGATAGACAGGTTGACAGCAGAAGGTGGAGAAGTGTGGCACACTGGTTAGAGGAGGCAGACCTGGACGCTGAAATCAGGCCCGGGACCAGGGTTCAATTCCTGACGCGACAGGGTCTTGAGCCCAAAATATCCACGGACTCGGTAATTCTCGCTTCGGTGTCTACTCGAATCACAGGTTCACACTCTGCAACTCTGGGCAATAGCTTGCTTAATCTCCACAACGATCCCCCGCGGCGGGATGGCTGGCTTTCACCTTGGGGATACCAAGTAGGGGCTATCTCACTGGGAAAAACCAGGACGGGTTCCCAATGCAAAGCGCTTTGAGACCTGGTGGTGATATTGCGCTATATAAAAACCCATCCATCCATCCATCCAAGGTTTGGGGCCTGTCATCCTGTTGGCACCACAATGTTAAATCCTGTATGAAAGATCTATTTAATCCGCATGTAACAATTGGCCACAGTTGAAAGGGATGAAGAAGAATATCAGAAAAGGTCTTGTGCTGTATCCCCTGTCCAATTCTGAGGGACCCCAGAGCGTATTGGCTGAATGCTCCCAAACGCATCCCCAGTGTCTTCGGTGTGGGTTGTCCAAGGAGCATTTTTATTACATGGTGTGGGAGGGCATGGAAAAGGCGACAGCTTGATGGGAAGCACTATTGAAAATGCTTTTACCTGGTGGGGAAGGATCTGCTCTTTGACCCTGGTCTCTGCCTCTTGGGGTGGATGCCCACGTCCAAAAACAACAAACTGGAGTGCAGAATGAGGGACCTGGTACTAATATTATCACATCCACTATATAGCGATGTCCTAGAAGGTGACGGAGCTCCCTTTGATGACACAATCGTTAAGATACCTGAAAAAGGGGGCGGTAGTGGAGTAATCCACAATTCACAACACTTACCGACAGAGCGGGTAGGCAATGGGGATAACAGTTTGAGATGCATTTATCATTAGATTGTAGGTGGGACCCACCAATGACCCACCTTAAAAGTAACATTACAGGTTGTGGCTAGAGAACCAGGCCTGTCCTCTTTACGGTTGAGGTAGTCACTTTTAGATTGTGCTAGTGGTGTCCCTGCAACAAAACCGATCTAGTGTACCAGGTTGGATGACGGTGTGAGATGTTCTCTCTTTGGAGATCCCTAAACGAGCTGTCTTGGCTGAAGACGACTATCTGCCACAATGGAAGAGTAAAGGCCACTTGTTACTTTATTAGTCTAACAATTATTCCACAATATGTTTCTGCTTGGTTGTTTACCTCATGTATTGCAAGACTGGTAGACACTGGCACCTGTCCAAAGCTCATGGTGACCATGGCTGCATTGTATCCCTGTTGGGTTGAGGTGACAAGGGGAGTGCCAGGGGCTTTGTTGATGTTGATTAGAGATGTGACAGTAATGAGCAGTTGTAAACTGTAAAACCAATAAAGAGCTATTAAAAAAAGGTGTACCCAGCATTAACCACTACGTTTGAGTAGATCAATGAGAATGGCTTTCACTATAGTTGTTGAGGCCAATTTAATTGAGTACTGCCCTTTACCTGTTGAGTGACTTTAATGTGGATTGCAGAGGCACGTTTTACTTGTAAGTAGCAAAATGCTTCTGCCCCTTTAACTCATATTGGGTTTGTTACTGGTTAAAGTTATTTAAGCCTGTTGAACCCCATATATTACTGTAGCGCTGCCAATGATGTCCAACTTATCGAAGCCTTTTACATTTTTTATTTCCTTTAAGCTATGACTGAATTATATGCGGACGTACTTAGGTTTTTTCCATTCCAGTTCCTCTGTAGCATGGTGCAACATCTATTTCACAGTCTCTGTGTTTTGGCAGGCGTGGCATTGATATACCTCTGTACAGTGTGTCTATATATCTTTCGCTTCCTTTGGGAAGTTGATCTACTTTGATAGGGGGTTGCGATTCTAGTTCGAAGGCCCCATCATTTGCAATTAATAGGCGTGATGCCTAGTAGTATTTTCACATGTCAGGAAGGATAGCACCTTATTCCTGTACTCTTTGGTTTAGTTTTGTCTGTGGTACCTAGAATGTCCCTTCTCAAGCGAAACAGAGAATATTTCCTCTACTGCACTAAAACTTCTTGTGATACCCAATATGTTGTATTTTATAAGAGTTTCTGTAGGATGGTTGTTTTGTAAAGGGCAGTTCTGCTCATAAGAGATTTGGATAAGTGTCACATCTTGTTTAGCGTTTTTCAGTACTACAGCTAAGTTAAGTTCATGTGAAATCTTTTTGTTTCTTGTCACATATATGCTCAGGCAGTGGAAGCCTGTTGTGTTCACATGCAAGACTAGAAAAATAGGGCTCCCTCTGTGTCCAATCACTCACGGGGAATAGCATCAATACAGATCAGTTTATCATAGATCCCACGTATTTCCCAAAAATTGGAACACGTTCATTATCTTAATAAAAATGAGTTGCGGCTCAGCATCAGGTAACAGTATATTGTCTGCATAGAGCTATATGCTCTCATCCAAGAGGAGTACACCACAGCCCCTGATTAGGGGATGTCTCCCTGTCCAGTAAAGTCAAGGCAAATAGCAGGGATAACAGGGGCAGCAATGGCTAGCACCCTGCAAATAGCAAAGGTGTCTGATACAGAGCCATGTGCCCAGTTCTCAATATGTGATGGTGTTTGCCAGTACTTGACACTGGCACGTATTCCTAAACACCGGCACATATTTATGAAAGTCCATGGTTGCGAAATGTGTGTATTATAGAGCAAAGGTCATCAACAAAGTGTTCAGTATGCTTTAAAAGAATAAAATGAGTGAGTACAGACTATCCTTATAGCTGTGCTAAACCCGGCGACTACCTGGAAAATATGTTGAGGCATGGCACTAGATTTACAAATGAAGCACTGCCCTTTGCCCTAACTTTTCTTAAAGGGTCAGATTTCTGTATCTTGACTGATGATATGAAGGGGATGCTAAAACCCATCTACTTTACAACCTGAAATAGGCTGCTCTGTCAATTGAATCAAATGCCTTAGCTAGCAGCCCCAAATGTTGAATCATTTTAACAAGTTTGCTCTGTAATTGTTCCTAAAAGAGAAGTAATATTTACCGGTTTGTCATAACCACAATGAACGTCTATTTGCATTATCTTTAATCATTCTGAATTCCAAATAAATCTCGAAAATCAAACGATGAGTTAAACTAGGTACACGGGTATGGGACTGTGATGGTCTATGAATACAAGATTACATTTGTTTCAAAGCAAACCCTCATAAAAAATGACATGTAAAATGTTTCTTAGTAATGTTCAAATATTGAGGTGCAATCAAATAATTTCTTCTACTACGCATGTTCAAGATTAAAAAGGATATCTTTTGATGTGCTATCTCAATGTACATAGAAAGCAAAAGGATGGTTAATTTCTTACATTTTTAATTTACATTAACCACAATATTTGAATATTATTAATTCAACGCGTGGTGCCTAATATTTCAAGTTTAATAACAACATTATGTACAGTAAATTCGTTGCAAATTAGATACAGTTGAAATATGTGATAGCAGATGTCAGAAAATATGGCCCATTTGACAATAATGTGACTGCAACAGTCACAAGTACTGAAAATTACCGACGCGTCTCATGTTTTATATTCAATAAAGAGTAATACATTTGAACATATGGGAAGATAAATTAACAAAGGCCTACTTACATATGACTAACTCACACTGTTCAAACACATCGTATGCATACCTGAGACATTATATACAATCTTGAAATATTTATTCTTTCCACATAACAAGATGGCGACAAACATGTGTACCAAGGAGTACACAGTGTGTGATGAAAAGAAATTAAAATATAAAGTTATGGCCCTTGAATCTGACACCTGTGTACTTCATGAATAAAAACCTTATATTATGTTGCTTGTCTGGCTTACAAAGATAGGTTTATCACCGGGTCAATGTTACAATTTCTACAGCTAACATTGTGCCTACAAACATGTTTCCTATTTTCAAATAGCATGATTTACCACGGTATGACTTTGCATTGTATATATATAGTATGCGAGCCCCAATGTGCCAACAGGATCCTATGACCAGCATTGAGGGCCAGCGCCATCTGTCGGCCCCTAATGGACCGCAGTGGGTAAATGATAGCGTTGGGAAGGTATACACCTGTTACAACGCAACTTTTACAACTACCTACCATTACAACGCAACTTTTACAACGCATACCATTACAACGCATTGCGCTGGGGGGCGCTCTAGGATAGGGAATAAGTTTAATTTACTATCCAACACCTTCCCTAGTGTCCACGGGGACTGGAGTTGGAATAGTAAATTATACTTACCACTATCCAGCACCTCTAAGCGCTATGCGTTGTAATGGTATGCGTTGTAATGGTCGCGTTGTAATTGTAGGTAGTTGTAATGGTATGCGTTATAACGTCATACATCCGTTGGGAAGCCCCAGCAGTGAGTATGCAGGGAAGCGAGGTATTTCTGTCTGGAAAGCGTTGTCCAAATCATCTAGTACTTGTTCCCAGAATCTCGTAAGCTTGGGGCAGTTCCAAAGCAGGTGAAGTAGTGACCCAGGGTTTCCACATTCCCTCCGAAATTGGGCATCACAGAATGGGTTCCACTTTTGCATGCACATGGGAGTATAGTACCAGTAGTAGGTGATTTTTTACGCTGTTTCAGTGCGACCTGTGCAGATGTTGTATGCTGTGGAATATATCCCCCCACTCTTTATCGGCGAGGTCGCGTCCCAATTCTGCCTCCCATCCTCTTTGCCCGGGCGTCTTGTGTGTGTGTGTGTTTGTCATTAGAAAGCGGTAGATTTCGGAGATGAAATGAAATGAATAAATAAAATGAAATGGCATTTATATAGCGCCTAGCTACCCAGAACCATCCCAGCGCTGGAGCTTAACTGGAGCAGAAGACCATCTAAAGGAAAAGCCAGGTCTTTAACTGTTTCCGGAAGGCGAGGTAATTGGATTCCCTGCGCAAATGTAAAGGTAGGGAGTTCCAGAGTCTGGAGGCACTATACGCAAAAAGCCGGCTGCCACTTCTGGTCCTCTTAATCCTAGGGACCACCACCAGGTGAGCTTCTTATCATCCGATTTCAGAAAAACCAATTTCTTGAAAGGGGTCATGGGCCTACCTACGTTGGGGAGTACCTTGGGGATCAGTAACCAATGTGCAAGTTGAGTGTGTGTCCCTGTCTTGTTCCGACAATGAGCATTGGGATTTGAGCTAGTTGAAAGCAATCAATGAGGCAGACCACTCTCTTGCATCCACCAGCTAACCAGAATTTTTCCACCTGGGTCGAGGCCCCCGGCCGAAATTCTGGGTTGGCGAACATAGGGTTCAGTTGAGAGGGGAATGATGAAAGACCAGCTGGGTGTAACACCCTGTCCCAGACCTTGAGAGTAGTGCTTGTAACCGGGGACACGTATAGGCCCCAGCCTCTGTGGGCTCGCTGGAGTGAATACCTCCATCCAAATATGGGAGCTCATCGCCTTTTGGTCCATGAAAACCCAGTGCTTTTCGGTCATGGAACAGTTCCATTCCACCAGAAATCTGAGTTGGGTGGCTTGGTAGTATCGCAGGATATTTGGGACTGCCAGGCCCCCTTCCTAGTTTGTGCATTGTAAGAGCTATTTGTGTAGTCTATGTTTCGTCCCACCCCAAATGAAGCAGTCTATGGTTTGCTGAAGCTGTCATATTGCCCCGGGCGAAGAGGTGAGTGGTAGAGCCTGAAGGACAAATAAGGCCTTCAGGAGTACATTCATATTACCGTAGCAATCCTGCGCAGCCACGACAAGGGCAGCCTCTGCCAATGGTCTAGGTCTCTACCGACCGCTGCTCCGAGTATGAAGCAATTAATCTTGGCTGTCCTAGCGGGGGTCTGGTCCAAAACTATACCTAGATACGGGAGCACCTCCTCCACCCATTGAAACTCATACTGTGCTTGGAGAGTACGCTTGGTGTTCAGAAGCATGGTGAGATTCAAGATCTGCGATTTGGACAGGTTAATCTTGAAGCCTGACACTGCCCCAAAAGCTTCAATATCAGAGATGATCGCCGCTAGCGAAGAAAGGGGCTGAGCCATTGAGAAAATAATGTCATCAGCATAAAGGCTGATTAGATGCTGGTCTGCTCCAAATTTAATGCAAACCACACCAGGGTTATCCCTTAGCCTCTGAGCAAATGGTTCTATATAAATGGCGAACAGGAGCAGAGAAAGTGGGCAACCTTGTCTGGTACCTCGTTCCAATCGCAATACCTCCGAACTCAGCTCAGCTGTACTGTTGCATTGGGTGCACTGTAAATGCTTCGGATTCAATAGAGGAACCGGCCTCCCAACACAAAATGCTGAAGGGTCGTGAACAAATAGGGCCAGTGCACCCTATTGAACACTTTCTCCGCGTCTACCTCCAGCAAGAGGGCCTCTTCTCGGGATTGTTGAACTTTGTCAATGAGGTGACAGAGATGCTTGGTGTTGTCTCCACATTGACGAGAGAAGATGAACCCTGCTTGGTATAGATCAATCAGACCCGGGATCAAGGGGATTGAGACGATATGCCAGGATGCCAGTAAAAAGCTTTGCGTTGACATTCAGCAGCGTAATCAGGCGGTATGAACTACTGCGTTCAGGGTCTTTCCCTGGTTTCGGGATCACTGAAATGGCCTGTAGCATAGTGTCGATGAGCGAGCCGGACTCAGCAAAGGAATTGAATAATCGGGTCCGGACAGGAGCTAACCCCTTACAAAAGGTCTTATAGAAGATTGCACTAAAACCATCCGGTCCCAGTGCTTTCATGGGCATTAGTATGGCCATTGCAGCAATCACCTCCTCAATCTTAATGGGCTGGTCAAGTGCGTCGGATTCCTGCGGTGGTAGAGGGGTGATCGCAGCCGACTGAAGATAGGGAAGTGGGTCGGGGACCATTAGGTGGTTTATTCAGTATAGAGTTGAATAAAATGCCCGGAATTCAGCCGCTATTCCGGTGACCTCTTGTGCTACTGTGCCTGAACGCATTCGGAGGGCTTTAACTGTGCTAGCGTGCAGAGTGCTACACAGGCAGTGAGCTAGCATCCGACCCCCTTTGTTGGTACCTACATGAAATTTGTGTTTAAGGCAAAGCATAGTATATTCTGCCCAGTCCAGATCAAGGCATTTAAGCTGAGTTCAAGCCTGTTCTAATTCACACCAGACTCGAGGAGCGCCTGTGCGTTTGTGTATTGACTTCAGTTCTAGTACGTATTTTCCAAGCTCTTCTCTTATGTCCCTTTAAGTTTGTTTTCATGTGCTGATTGTGCGATAAGGGCACACCTCGTAACCAATTTAAGGGCTTCCCAGACTGAAGAGAGTGGGACCCCTCCAGTATCATTTACTGCCAGGTAGTCAGATATCACAGGCCTAATGTAAGACACTGTGTCTGATGAAAGCAGCAAGGATTCTCGTTGACGGCAAGCGGGTCGCTGGGAGATGCGTGTGGGAACAGAGAAAGTGAGAGTAATGGCGGCATGATCAGAAAGGGAGCGGGGTTTGATGGAAGAATTGTGGTGAGTTCCCATGTCGCAGGGGAAGCTAGGAAGTGATCTAACCGTGTGTAGGTTCTACGGATTGCGGAATAGAATGTATAGTCCAGATCCCCTGGGTGCTGCAAGTGCCAAACATCATGTAGCCAGCAATCCATCAACCAGGCCAACCCCTCAGATAAAAATTCCCCTGTCTGTCCTGTCTAAACCCCTGTCCATTACTAAGTTGAGGCCGCCACCTATGAAAAGAACTTGCTCAGGGGACTGGAGTATCCCTGCGATTGCTTCAGTTAGGAATGCTTGTTGACGTTCATTGGGGGCATAGAGCAAAGCAACTGTGAAATGAAATGTTCCTAACTGAACCCGTATAGCCAGTGCGCGGCCCTTCATTTCGAACCAGGAGTCTAGGGCTACCCCATGAAAGCGGTGAGACAGAAGGACCAGTACTCCACCCTTCTTTCCTTTCATAGATGACCGGAACTGCCCTGGGAATTTCCTGGAATGCATTGTGTGGGTGTCTTGTGCTAAAAGTTGCATTTCCTGAGCAAGGAAATGTCCCCTTGCAAGTATTCTAGTAGGGAAAGTATTGCTGCTCTTTTAGTGGAGTTTTTAAGGCCTTTTACATGTATGCTAAGTATTTTAATCCCCATAAGGTAGACAAGAGGTTCTCGAGGAGAGGCGAGGACATATACAGGCGGTAGGTAGCCAAAATATCGAAATTAAAATATCGATATACAATAATATCGATATTTTAATTTCGATGGTATAGAATATCGATGTGCAATATTATCGATGGACAGAATATCGATTTTAAGGTATCTATGTTATCAATATCTTAATTTTGTTTAGTGTTATGTATTTTATTATGTATTTTATATGTTTGTTAAACATGTTTATTAATGTATGTTTAGAAATTGGTAATTTTGTTCACATTTTGCGTTTTAGTATCAGAGCGGGTTGTGGGTTTATAAGGGAATAGTGTGGGAAGTAATGCAATTATAATTAATTAATTATTATTATTTTTTATTATTTTTGATTAATAATTAATTGTTAATTAATAATTAATTGGTGATTAATTATTATTAGGTGATTAAATGATCATTTAGTTTTGTATGTGATGTATTTATGTGTAGTGGGTTGTGTGTTTATAGGGGAATAGGGTGTGAAATATTTACATTAAATTCATTAAAGAGATTCTATTTATTTATTGGTATTCATTATTAATGAAATATTAATTAATTAATTGGCAATTAGATTTTGTTAAAATTAATTCATAAAGAATTTATTAATAAATATTGTTTATTCTTGTAAAGTTCTTGTTAATTAATTATTAATTGGTCATTAATTATTAATTGGTAATTAATATTTGTCAATTAGTTAATTTATAATTACGTCAATTTAATAATATTAATTGTTATTAATTGATTAATTGATATTTAGATTAATTGTATTTTTTGTATGTGTAGTGTGTTGTGTGTTAAAGGGGGAGTAGCGTGGGAAGTAATTTTTTTTATTTGAGTAAATATTAATTATAAATATTTGGTATTTAGTAATATATTTTTGTAAATAAAATATTACCTCTTTTTTTCTTTAAAAAAATATGTAATTGATAAGTATGTTAATATAACGCCTACGCTATCAAACTCTTTTCCTACTGTTGCACTCTCTCGAGTGGGAATAGTAATTTTAACCCCCAAGCTATCCAATGCTTTCTCTACTGTTGCACCCTTTGGAGTGGGAATAGTAATTTTTACCTCTACGCTATCCAACGCTTTCCCTACTGTTGCACCCTCGGAAGTTAGAATAGTAATTTCTACCCCTACGCTATCCAACGTTTTCCCTACTGTTGCACTCACTGGAGTGGCAATTGTAATTTTTACCCCTACGCTATCCAACGCTTTCCCTACTGATGCAATATGTGGAGTAAGTATATATATTAATTTATATGTAGAGTTTTTAATTTATTTTAAATGTATATGCATTAATTATTATTTTTTAAATATGTTTTAATGTTTATATCTATAATTTGTTAAATTATATGTATTTTTACATTATTATTAATACATTTAAAAAAACGATATTTTTCACTTCGATATTTTTGTACAACTATATTTTTTTTCTTGATATTTTTGTACTTACCTCTATGTAGATAGAACTTCGATATTTTTGATGTCGATATTTTTGCTTCAATATTTTTGTATGTCTATATTCTGTCTGTCGATATTATGTCATAGAGCCATACAGGCGCACATGCAAACTTGTTCCAGAATTTTACCAGTTGGAAGGAGAGCCCCAGAACATTATCCCATCCCCAAGCCATAACAAAACAGAAAGTAACAGACCGATGGGTCATAGAGTCTTTCAAGAAGAGAAAGTCTGAGTCCAGTGGGACAGCCACGGCAATGACGATCTTCTGCAGTCAAGTAGGTGCCAGACCTCCGCCCCTACTCATATATTATACCCCCATACATAAACATACCGTACCTCATGGGGGGGATTCCGAGACTTGTGACTCGCTGCCTGAGAGGGAGAGCTGCATCTCTGAGCGCTCCTTTGCCATGGTCACAGGCAGGGCATAGATCTACGGCCATGCCTGGGCCCACGGTTGCCCCCTCCATGAGCTTTCTTCTCTGTCAGAGGCCGTCAAGACAGCGAGTCGGGGGTGTGATCTCAAGGATTTTGTAGGCCTCCGACAGGGAGCGTAGCTGCAATGTCCTGCAATTGAGTTGGAAGATGAGGCGAAACAAGCGGACCACAGCACAGGATATTCCACGAGAGTAGAGGTGACTGGTGATCATACAAAAATCTTTCCTCTTCAATAGTGTGGATGGTGCTTAGTCCTGAAAAAGATGGAGGGAGTGGCTGCAGAACTGGAGTCCCTGAACTGCATGAACTGCTTTAAGGATCGCTCCCTTTTCTGTAAAGTTGATGGTCTTGGGGGGGGATACACCAAGGATGATTCTTTATTTCTTTTTTAAATGCATCCCATTTTCCTTTAAGGAAAACGGGCTGCATTAAAAAAACTGCTTTATTTAAAAAGAGTCCCAGACATGGTGGTCTGCTGAGCTCAGCAGGCCACCATACCTGGAAGGGCCTGCCTTTCCCAATGGGGTTGCAAATTGCAAGAGGCTCATTAATATTCATGAGCCTCTCAATTTGTGAACCCATTGGAAACGCAAACAGTGTGATACACACTGTTGTACATCCAAAATAGCCCTTGCAAATTGCAAAGGAAACTCGGCAACATCCAGAATAAGATGTCTTAAGGCACTCAGTTTCACTAACAAAGAAAGTTCCAAAGTAAGATCAAACTGGAGATCAAGTTCATAAAGTTTCAATTGGACTTTTCCAGTGATCACAAAATTCCCAGAACTACTTCTCCCGGTCATTTGCAAGGAAGTATATCCATTCAGGCAAAGAGTACCTCCGACAGGACACTCTTGCTTGTTTTTGACATTCTGAGTGCAGTCCCTTCTCCTCCTCCTTCAAAAAGATCAGAATCCTCAGTATCCTTAGGAATATCTGAAAGGTCACATTCTCCCTGCTGGACCAGTCTCCCCCTCTACAACTTTCTCGTCCAACATTCTCCTGCAGCCACTTGAGGTTCCATAGCAAGTGCTTTTTCTGGTTCCTGCTGGTCCCCTACAGCTTGACTAACCTGTTCCCGTAATCTCTCGGCCCCCACTGGTACTTTTGGGAGAGGTACTGTTATATCATCAAGGGGCACGGAACTCAGTGAGTATGGACAGCATGGACTCAGGTGGGGAGACCTTCGTACTTCACAGCAGTTGTGGTGACAAGGATCATGTGGAATGGTCTATACCAGTGAGGCTCCAGACTACTCTCTGATGTTTTTTCATTTTTTACCAGAAACCGGGCTGATGTCACAGCACTGCACCTGGTGAGATGGCGCTGTGCCGGTTTCTACCTGATGAGACACAGAACACACCGCATCAGCTAGTCCTTTACAGTATTTAAGTATCAAATTATCAGTGCATTTGCAGGCACCACTGACAATCTCATTACCCTGCCCAGTATAATCGCAAAGGTAGACAATCCTGTCTTTCGACCAGTATGTTGCAGAGACTCATCAACACAAGCGGCAAAGCATCAGGCCACTTAAAAGACTTAGTAGCACACACTTTTGCAAGCCTGGATTTCAAAGTCCCATTGACCTGCTCCACCAGACCCAAAGCCTTAGGTCTGTAACTACAATGCAGTCTATGTTCAACTTGTAAAGTAGCCCACAGCATCCTCAGGATTTCATTGTTAACTAAGACTCCAAAAAAGTCAGGAAGCAAAATCTAGGTATTAACTGCGTCAACAAAAGCTTTGCTACTGTGAGACTGGCATTCCTTCTTGAGGGATATGCTTCACCCCCTTTATAAAAAGACAACAACCAACATGTACCTCAATCCACAGCACACAGGTATCTCAATCAAATCCAACTGCGTCCTGTTGAAAGGACCACCTGACCTCCCCATGGGACTCAGTGTTACTGCAGTTCTCTTACCCATATTATTCTGTTGACACACAACAAATCTGTGGCACAGTGCTTCAGCATTCAATCTAAACACTAGATTGAACCAAGTCTTTCTAAATAACCGGATCATTGCATCCCTTCCCACATGAGTAGGACCATGATAATGCCTGGCCATCGGGGGCAAAACACTATTAGGCAACACTGGTCTCCCATCTCCAAAAACCCAAATCTCAGCCTCATCTCTCTTGACACTTCGTGCTTTGACCCAAATCCCCAGTTTTGCCTCTGACACTTCTTTCTGTAACCTCTTGACTTCCTCCCAAGTATCAGCTGTAGTTAACAAAAACAATTATTGTTTTGTATGTCCATCTAGTGTAAAATGGTGATCACAAATTGTCTGTTTGCCTATTATATTGTGTTGTTAAAATGTAATATTAATTTTGACTGTTTTGAAGATTGTTCCTTGTGGGCACATTTTTCCTTTTTCTTGTTGTTTAGTTGTAAATATTGTTTGTGAAATAATTCACAGAAAAATTAAGGTGCGCTACATGTTGATCCCTTTTATGAACATCATCAATAACAAGCTCTATTACCTATGGCATAAGAAAGCATTTTTCATGTCAATTAACATGCATTAGTGAAGCGATTTAGTGCCAAAGCTAAAGCTGTAAAAAACAATATGTATACCAAACAGTGAATGACCTATATATATAGTTCAGGAAATACAATTCAACAAATAAGAAACTTGACCAGCCTGTAGTCAATAATTTTAACACTGTGGACCATTTGCTATCAGATTTGAAAATGTTCCCGGTAGATCAATTCTTAAAGGAAGAATGACTGGAATCCAAAGAAAACTTATGGAAGTACAGTTTAAACTCAATAGATCCAGATGGACTGAGCACCACTGACAATACCATCTGATTATTGCATCTGCATTAATTCCACATTCTAAATCGAATCTTTACTCACAATGCTTTTTGACAAATTTAGCTATGTCATCTGTATTGTCACTGAGCAAACAATCTCATTTCTAGAGGAAGGCGGAAGTCGAAAAGGTGTGGCGGAAATAGATTTTTGTTCTTTGATGAGCCCCTTTTTTGTGTCACGTTTTTCTCATATATATGTTTCTAGTTTGTAGTTGGTGGTGTCCATGCCCCTCCTTAGGGCACAACAAAAACTAGAATTTTTTTTAACCAATGAAGGACTTTATGGAGGACTCATAGGAGGAAGCAGTGAATAATGAATGAGTGACCTAGCCACTCTAATATTGAAGTGGTAAGGTCAAAACAAATATTATTTTTATATTGTATTTATTGTGCATCCTGTGGTCCCACCTGGGCATCCAAAGCCAAGATTTATGTTAAAATATATATATATATATATATATATATATATATATATATATATATATATATATATATATATATATATATATATATATATTCTGGTTGCGCATAGAGCCCTCATGCACTGCCAAACCTTGCTTTTTCATACTCTTGGTCCCCGGTCCCGACTGGGGCACCCATAGCGTATCTTTTTTTTAATGACAGCGTGTGGAGCCCACTCCCATGGAATGGTTTAAATGTATTTGTTTGTTGTGTGTCTCGCCCCACCTGGAGCACTCACAACTATACAATGCTGGGGGCCATGCTGAGGGCCTAAAGCCCCTGGGCCCCACAAGCTCATACTGCTAGCAACTGTCCTGGGTGCAGACAGTAGCTGGATCCACTGCTTTGCTCCTGACCAGAAGGAGCAGTTTTTGTGCCTGCTTCCGTATAGCTAGAACAACCCTATGTCTTCTGCCTGCGAGAGCGTGGGCAGAGATTTAGATGGGATTTTTTCCTGAGTTTTTATATAGCGCGAACTTGAGCCAAAGTTATCAGGTATCAAAGCGCTCTACATGAGCACCAGTTGCTTACACAAGGACACATTTATTTTTTGTTAGGCACCGGGAGATTCATTGATTTGTCCAGAGTGAGTCACAGGATGTTGAGTGTCATTTAAGCATGGGCGGAAAATCCGTTTCGCTCGTGGATTTTGCGGATTTTTGGTAAATTCGCAATCCGCGAGATTCGCGAATCTCCCGCAAAATCCGCAAATCCGCGAGCAGCGGATTTTATGGCTTGCTCGCACTGTTCGCGTGTGTTCGCGGCTTCCCAGTACAACTTCGCGCCCCGCGAATAAGTGCTAAATTGCAGAAATACGATCTTAGCAAAACTGAAACTACTTACCAGGTTCAAAAGTTCAGGCTCATCATTAGTAGCCATTTCCTGTAGTGCTTCCTGAGGGGCCCCTCCAGAGTTCAGTTGCCTACTTGCAACTATTATGTGACCCTGCTCTGAACCTCAGAATAGTTACACATATGCCACAAAGGTCCTGAATTACAGCTAAGGGAGACAAGCAGGAGCCAGGCTGGAAGTTCAAATCCATTAATCAGCCCCTAATTCATTATTGTCAGTTGGGGCAGGGCAGGTGTTGTAACTAATTTTGCAACAATGAAAGCACTTAGCAAGTGCAAAAGATCACTAATCAGGAAGCACTAAGGAAGCAGGTGCCAGCTAAAAAAATATTCTGTGACACATTAATCAGCCCCAAATTAATTCAGGTCACTTGAGGCAGGGAAGGTGTGCTTTGCTTTGCCACAATAATGTACACTGTCACTGACTGGACAACCAGAGGGTGCTGTGATGAAACAGAGGGTGGCATGGGTGGGCCAGAGGGTGGCATGAGTAGTCAGAGAGTGGCAGTGGTGACAGAGAGTGGCAGTGATGAAGAAGAGTGTCCCAAACAGGCTGGACACGTAGAAACAACAAGTTCGCAAAACTTGCGACCCGACAGGTAAGTTCGCGTTTGCGAAATTGTACAAAACCCTCGCGAACTGGCAGAAACCCGCGCGAACACAAAAAAAAAAAATCCGCAAATTCGCGAACGCGAGATTCGCAAAATTCGCCCATGCTTAGTGTCATTGCCGAGACTCAAACCTGCTTCCCCAGATATGAGATCGACCTCCCTGCCTGCCATTGGAGCCTATTGAATGGGGTCCACAGGGACTTTATACGGCACTGTCATGAGGCTCTAGGCCCCCTTCACCAATTAAAAGACTTCAGGCCCCGTGGGATTTTTGCCACTGTTCCAAAAAATATATATTTTTTGATTGATTTTTCAGAACAGGGTATTTGAGCCCCGTTCCCTAAAAGGGCTGCCAAACCTCTTTTTGATGTGAAGCAGCAAATCAAATCTTATATTTTGATCCACTGGTCCTGTGGTACAACTATAGCCTGAAAGATCTATAAATAGTGAACATTCATTTCTCAAAACTACTGAACGGATTTACACTAAATCAAAATAGCACACTTTAAAGGTAAAGTTCCGCAAAATTTGCAGTAATTCAGCCCACCCTTTTAGGCTGGAGCTGTGTCTAAAGTTCAAATGGCAACTTGCGTGGGGAAAATGCGTTTTGGGGCCCCACATTTTTCTCAAAACGTTTCAGGCATGAGCTGAAGTGGATGAAATGTTTGTTTGGAAAGTTTTGTGAAGATTGTTAAAATTCTCAAAATTAATTTGCAACCCAAACAAATCTCATTCCTTTGGAAACATGGTCTTAACTATAACTATACAGTAGTGACTACCACTGTGTAATTATATATACATGTTTGTGTGTGTCTGTGTCTGTGTGTTTGTGTCTGTGTGTAATGTACAGGTGAGACATTTATGGGCAACTATGTAAATAGGGCATTAAAACACATTTGACCACTGGTGAATGAAAAACACAGAAGGAGTTGATGATCCCACCCACCATATTACGATAAGACCATTGCCCAGGTGGCTGGAAACTGCCTTTTTCTATGGTGGCGTGTGATGATGCCCAGAAAAAGGGCTGCAGCACAATCCGCAGTAGAAAAAGTCAGTTTGTGCACATTCATGCACCGTGTGCCAGGCACCATGTGGTGTCTGGCACACGGTGTATTGATGTGTGGGAGGATACTACAAGTGTACATGGACGAGGCCCTTCTTGGAGCCCCAAAGCCACTTTCCAACAGCCTTTTAATGGCGTCAGGCCCGCCATGAAAAGGCAGTCGGAAATGGACATCGTAATCCTGACTCCAGCACCGCCTCCATTCAGGATCACAATTCTGACTGCTGCCACACCGGTATCAGTGAATCCTGTTGGAGGTGGCAGTCTGCTCCTGACGGTCAAGGGTCTGACTGCCTGCATCGTAATGTGGCAGTCAGCCTGAATGGATGTCTACTGGTGGGACCGCCACAAATGACCTGTCGTTGGCAGACCCACCAGTATCGGAATGATGCCCTATGTGCCACAAAATGGTAGCAAACAATCAGTGGTCCTCTCGGGTCAGCCTTTTGGAGGGATAATGGTGGTCCCCTGTACCCCCACACAGCCCCCTGCAGATTGTGAGATTTTCCTAAACTTATTTTAAGGTTTTATGGGCAGAAGTCATCACAACATATCTTAAACAAAGTATTTACATTGAATTTTTTTGGCACCTTGTAATGGCCACCACAGAAAAATGTTGTTGCCACCAGCCAGTCAAGACTACTCAAATCCTCAAATTTCTGTGCCTGTACTAATCTATCATTGGATGAAAGGATGAAAGGAAATAAAAATCCCATTTCCAATTCATTTAACAAATGTGTTATCATCAGTGGATTAAAAGAACCTAATCACAAAGTATCTGTGCAATTAATGGTCAAAATATGCAAAAGACTTTCTCGCAATAATAATTGGAATCGAGCCAAGTGATAGCTAAACTGAACTGGCTGGCAGTGAAGGAGAGAATCTTGTTTTAAATAAGTAAACTTGGGGCTTCGTTTACAAGGAATTGGCGTTGGGCAGCGCAGCAAGTCTTCTTGCGGTTCTCCCCTACACCAATGTGAAAAGGGCAGGAATGCACAGTATTTAGGAAATACGACCCATTCCTGTCCTTTCCCTCTACGTTGGTGCACAATTTGTTGCCTAGCACCAATGTAGGCGCCCTTGCACCATGGTGCAAGGGTGCCTCTGTTGCAGGAAAGAATTTTTTTGTGCACAAAAACAATCCAGAGAGGCGTTTTCCTTGTTCTATGTGTACTGCAGAATGCAGCACACATGGAACAAGGAAAAAAGGAGGAGAAATGTAAATATTTCTTTTTGTTACACCTGTTCTGGTGAGGCGTAAGGTTTTGGCGATGCCCTGGTTTCCGTGATTTATTAAATCTGGTGCAGAGTCAAAATCCATGGGTGTTGCGTGGGAACTCCCACCGGAAAGCCAAATGGAACACCTCCTTGACGGAGAGTAAGGAAACACAGTGCTTTGCGCTGCCTTGCCTTACTCCATATCTATGAGGCCATGCAAAGCCAGGCAAGGTGGCTTTGTGTCACCTCATAGACATGATTCAAAGGCCTGTGCCTCCCAAGCATCAACAAAAAAAATGACGCACTGACAGCACAGGATTGTTGTAAATAAACCCCATGTTATATAAAGTGGTTCACCAACCAAGCCTTTCTCCCCTCGTGTCTCAGTTAAAGCTATACTGCCCCACCCACACAATGTGATCAGCTTTTCAGCTGAATTATATTGCCCCTAAAGTTAGATGTAAAACTATTGGTGGTAGTGCTTTTTTGGTGATTGCTACCAAAAAGGTGAATATGCTACAAGATTCAGTGAAAAATGAATCTTTTGATGTCTAGGAGGAGTTTAAAAACATGGCTCTGTCCCCATGTCTAATTTGGATACATGTTAGCAGTATTAGAAGCTGGTTTAAGACATGTTTCCGCGCCATAATCCCCCAGGAGGGTGGGGTGGAAGGGGGGTAATAGATGCACAATAGATAGAAAACAAAAACATAATCAAACAAACATTTTTGAGGCATAGATATATCTAAAGGTAGATTACGGAGAGGCAGAAGGCAACCTCATTGCATAGTTTCATAGTGTTAATGAGTACAGAATGATGCAGAAGGACAAAAAGCCCGGAAAATTTAAATGTATTATGATAAAACATTGTATTTTAGTTTTACACAGTAGTACTAACTGTTCGAGTCCTAGTTTATTATTACATGATTCTCCCCGAATCACTGATTACATTTCCCAAATTGAGGGATGCTTTTGAGTTTCTCATGAAAAATGTATCTACTCCAAAATATTTCAGCATGACTGATATCTGAAAGCAGTAAGTTAACAGGTGACCATGATATTGAGCTTTGCAACTGAATCATATGTATGTCAAAAGGGTATACGTTCATAGAATGGTTAAGTGACACTTTCAGGAGAGAAATTGTTTTAACAACTCTTTTACGTTTTTGCATTAATAACTGCAGACTCGTCCAGACATAGGAGAAATGTCACCCTAAAGTGCAGAAATACATAATTCTGGATGAATGCATGTAGAATTTCTTTTACATTTTATCCATGGCACTCAAATTTTATATTTGTTAAACTAAGATGATAGAGGAAAGAGAGAGAAAAATGACTGCCATTGTGTGTGTATCTGTGTGCGGATGAGAGTCAGGAAGCAATAGAAATAGTGGTAGGTGTAGCTCATAGATGGAAAAGTTGTATTTTGCACATATACATGGCCAAGATCAGTGGAGAAAATGTTGTGTACACACGTCACTTCTGCAAGGTACGCATTGTTCACAAATTCATGGGAAAGTGGGTGTTTGCGGTTGAAAGGCAGTGGACTGGGAGGTGTCAATGGCGTGAAGACCCACAAAGTCACATATTTGTGGAGAGCTGTGAACGTTTTCAATTTAATTTCATCATTTCCATGCTGTTTGAAATGCATGTGTGGGTGACAGAGACATATGTTCTTATTTTATGTCTCTTATTAAGTAGACTGATTCCAAGAGACCCCTTGCTGCTAGAGAGGATTAATAATTTAATAGTAACTAAAGCCATTATTTGGATCTTAGTTTTCTAATTCTTATATAAGAAATTGTTTGATGGCCTTACTTGTTAGGCATGACAGGCTTAGGGTGGTCTACTCCAAGCTTTTTGCCTGCTCATCTCCACATTTTGCTGTATTCTTTTTGGTAGCCTTAGGACTCAGAGCACTCTACCACTGCTAACCAGTACTAAAGTGCATGTGCCTCTTCCCTAAACATGGTTTAATAGACGTGTCCACAATAGGTATATTGAATTCATCTGTAAATCCGTAGTACCGTGTACTCCCAGGTCCTACACATTTTAATGCTACTAGAGGGCCTGGAGCTCTGATTGTGCCACCCTCACACCCTTTTAAACATGTCTCAGGCCTGCCACTGCAGTGCCTGTGTGTACAGTTTATACTGTCATGTAGACTAGGCCTTTAAAACCCCTTGCCAAGCCTTAAACTCCCATTTTACTGCGTAGAAGTCACCCCTAAGGTGGGCCCTTGGAGCACATTGGGCAGGGATCTGTGTAAGTAAAAGGTAGGACAGTTACATTTTAAATTTACATGTAGTCGTAGTGAAAACTACCTACATTCATTTTTCACTACTATTTGTAATATCTTTTCCACTATTAAAAGCGGCTCTCCCTCAGACCCAGTCCCGATGCACATTCTAAAGCAAACTTTAAACATCATTGCCCCGGTAGCCACGGAGTTACTCAACTCGTCGCTATCCTCGGGCATAGTGCCCCCGAGCTGGAAACAGGCTAGGGTAAAAACACTTTTAAAGAAACCAGGACTAGACATCTCCGATCTGGCCAACTTTCGCCCGATCTCGCTTCTACCTGGACTGAGCAAAGTGGCCGAAAAAGTGGTGAATAAGCAGATCTCCGAGTACCTAGAGGTTAACCATCTCCTCAGTGACTCTCAGACTGGTTTTCGCCCGGGTCAGGGCACAGACACCGCCCTTTTGGCGGTGACTGAAGAGGTAAGATGCATCTTGGATTCAGGGGGATCAGTAGCTCTGATCCTCCTGGATCTGAGTACCGCATTCGATACTGTGGATCATGCTGTCCTGGCCCAACGCCTGGCCCTGCTGGGCATTACAGGATCAGCCCTCAAATGGTTGCAGTCCTACCTGGAGGAGAGATCCTTCAGGATCTGGGAAAATGGGTCCATGTCAGAGCCCTTCCCTCTTCAGTGTGGGGTGCCGCAGGGTTCCTCCCTCAGCCCCACACTGTTTAATGTCTACATGGCCCCGTTGGAGAAGGTGATAGCCCCATTCGGGGTTAAAGCTATAAGTTATGCCGACGACACGCAGCTTGTCGTCTCGCTGTCGCAACATGAGGGCAGCCCGGTTGATCTCCCAGACTGTCTTACAGCCATTTCCTCCTGGATGTCCAGTTCAAAACTTAAATTAAATGGATCTAAGACGGAGATCATGCTCCTAGGCAATCAATTTACCTCTCTGCCCCCTGAGATGTGGCCTGCCTGTATGGGAGATCTTCCACCCCCTAAGCAGCAAATAAAAAGCCTAGGGATTTGGTTCGAACCCCAACTGACCTTCAAGACCCATGCACAGAAAGTGGTTGGAGGGTGCTTCGGCCTGCTTCGGGCAGCCCGGAAGGTACTTCCTCTCCTTCCGTTTCAATCTAGAAAGCTGTTAATCCAGGGTTTGATTTTGTCCAAACTGGATTATGGTAACTCCCTTTTCCTCGCAGCCCCTCTTGCTACCATCAAGACTCTTCAGCGAGCTCAGAATGCCGCAGCCAGGCTGCTGATGGGGGCGCCGAGACGGGCCTCAGCCAAACCATTGCTGAAAGCCCTGCACTGGCTCCCCATCCAAGAGCGGGTCTCTTTCAAGTCTCTCTGTATTGCACATAAGACCCTGCAAGGCAAAGGCCCTCCAGCCTTGAGAGGATTGATCCGACCTTACAAGTCGACCAGGGCCCTTCGCTCGGATGGAGAAAATCTGGCCATTGTCCCACGAGTGAGGAAAGCACGAACAGGAGGCCGACGGTTCTCACTGAATGTGTCAAACAAATGGAATGCTCTCCCTAGAGAACTCCGAATGGAACCGGATCACCTGAAATTCAGAAGAGCACTCAAAACCTTTCTCTTCCCTACCACCCTCTAATCTTGCTTTCGCTTGAGTTCACCAGGTTCAGATTAGGATTAGCGCTGGGACGCTCTAGGGCAGCCATGCGCTCTACAAGTCCAAATCAAATCAAATCAAATCAAATCAAATATGAGGCATACGCCTCTCATAGGTTAGCATTGGGAATTCCTTGTTAAATTTACAAGCTGTAATTCCTGATTGCGAAGGAGTAGCTCTGTCATGTTTAATATCATTGGAATGGTAATGATTAATCCTCTTTGCTGGTAAAAATAGATTTAATGTTACTTTTTTAGATAGACCACTTTTAGAAAGATGCATTCACCCCCTAGTACAGAGATCTTGGCCTAAATCCATCATTATTTTTGCTCACCATGCCGTTCTAGTCTAGACCCAGCCATATGCAAATCAGTTTTGACCCTGTTTCCCACGGTAACAGTCCAGCCCAAACTGCAAGGTCAGGACCTCCCTGGACTACAAACCTTCATTCTGGGACCACATTTTGGGGCATCATTTCTTTTGATCTTTGTGTATTTTTTCTTTCACATCCTAAGTGCACCTGGTATGCCCAGACGTGGGTCTTGGGCTCACTGTGCCACTGGATTCAAGCTAGTCTGGATGATGCGGGATGATACCCTGAGACCGGTCCCACAATGCTTGTTTGTGGTCTAGGGAGGACCTGGTTGGCAATTTGGGCTGGACTGTTCCCATGAGGAGCAGGGGCAAGACTGATATGCATATGGCTGGGTCTAAACTGGGGTGTCATGGAGAACAAAAGAATGACAGATTTAACCCAGATATGTCTCCCCAGGAAAGTATCCTTAATTTGCTCTTGGGTATGTTCATTTTGGAAAAATAATTTACCAATGAAGCTGTCAGATTTCTGAATAATGTGTCCTTGCAGTGTTGTATTTCTTCTTCCAAAGACTGCATTTGATCCAGCTTCTTTGCTCACAGTATTTGTTCTGGCCCCATTGATCATAACATCCAAACTCTGTTTGCGTTTATACGATGCACCTGACATCCTTTCTGTACTTTTGATCTTCTATGAATGTGACTGATACATTTTTTACATGAAGCATCAATGGTTTGGTGTCTGCTTGCAAATGTTCTAAGGTGATTGGCCAGGGAATTGTGTGCAGTTCTCCTTCTTCATTAAACATATCAGTTATTCAGTTTGTGGGAATTTTAGTTGTGGAGCAGATGGGACCCAATGAGAAAATATGTGACTAACAGTTCTAGATGTGATTTTTCATGTAACTTACTTTTCCTTGAAGCTGACTCCCTCTTGTGCTTAAACATAGATTTATCTGGTAATCGCAAAGTAATTCTTAATACAAATCTACAAACCTTTGTATACCTACTCTAACTACAGCAGATTCATAACTAAAGTGAAACGCCCAAATTCTGCACCAATAAGGGGATGCAGGGTGTAATCCTAGCACACTTTTTTAGAACCTGGACAACTGCAATTTATTTTGTTTACCTCCACATAATACCTCTCTCTTGGTGAGATTTAGCTAACGTTTGTTGTGCTGCATTATTTGGTGGATGGCCTTCATAGAGATAACCTATTTCTTCTCCCTTTGAGGCAGCTGAGAGGCTCATTGTAATTGTAATTGTAGCTTGTAGAGCGCATAATCACTGTCAGGTCTCTCTAAGCACTGTGGGAGAGAGCCCTACCCTAGCACATGGTAAGGATATAATTGATTAGGTTGTGCCCCAGGCTTCCACAAAATGGAGTAGTTTTAACTTCTTCCTAAATGGGAGGAGGGCATGTTACTTACGCAGATTCTCATGCAGCTTGTTCCATAGTTGAGGAATTGAGACTGGAAATGCTCTACCTCCTTCGGAGGCCATGTTAAAGCAGCGACAGGCCAGCAGGCCGGCCTCCGAGGAGTGGAGCGACCTGCTAGGCATGTAGCTTACTAGGCGATCTTTAATGTAGGTTGGGGCCTGGCCATAAATGGCTTTGTGCGTGATACAAAGGCCCTTAAACCTGGTTTTCTGCCTGACTGGGAGCCAGTAAAGCTGGCATAGGAGGGGGTGTCGTGGCCCTCCTAGGAAGTCTAAAGATCAGACTGGCAGCATCACCTGTAATCTGGCAAGCAACTTTTCTGGGAGGCCAATGTACAGAGAGTTTCCGTAGTACAGTTGTGACACTATCATAGCAGATACTGCCATTCTGAGTGTTGCGATGGAGAGAACACATGTTCCTACTATGGCAGATACCTTGATGGGTCAGGGAGTGCTTGGCATCGATTTTGATGCCCAGGCTTTTTACGGCCTAGGCAGTTTCGGGATTTGTGCCCAGCTCTTGTGGCCAAAAGAGGTCGCTCCAGGGATTGGTGTCCATGGTGATGGCCAGTACTGTCGCGTTCTAATCTAGGACCCCTGTGACCTTATGCCCCTATACGGATATAATCCATTTATTCCCCTATAATGGCATAAACGATCAAGAGCGATATTTCAGAAACTCGTCTCCGGCCTAACACGATCAGAGCCACATTTCAGAATCTCTTCCTCTGCAGCTCATTAGAGCAAATGACACAGCAGAAGCCACAATCTAAGATTCCTAGATTACACTCAGAGTTCTTCAACAAGAAAAAACTCAGCAACCTGGGAAAGCCCCGCTTGCTATGTTTTGATTAGTAATAGAACTCTAATGAGCACTGAGAGACGATCACTTCCTAGTGACATCTTTATTGACGTCTTATGTCCAAAAACTTACGTCAAACCAGGCACCTTTCAGGTATAAATATTACCAACGTTGCCTTAAGCAAACGTGCCTCAACGACATTGATGATAGCGATGGTGTGGTAAATACAGGAGCAGAACAGCTGTCCCCTGCAGAGCCCAGCAGATGCAAGCTGCCCACGGACGCTGGCCCTCCCCCTCCTTGACGCGCTGAGAGAAACGCTGTCTTTTCTCTCGCCGAGAAAATCAAGCTCCGGCGTTTCCAGCCTACTCTTGCGAGTGGCTGCAATATCGAGTCCTGGAAGGAGATACAAGACCTCCAACATTCTATTCCAGAGGTATGGTGTTGACTAAACCCTTAGAGAGAATTCTTGAAGCAAACCTTGGCAAAACCAACTTAACTAAAACTGCTACTTACTTACTCCCTCCGAAGTATTAGGCTTAGGTCAGGTACACTGGGGTAGGCGTAGTTAGAAGCACCAGTTAAGTACATTAGCTAAATGTATATATGAATATATATATTTTATTCATTTTAACCATTGTATGGCTAAGAAACCATATCAATGCTTTTACAGTATTATTTCGCAATCCTCATTTTACTGTACGCACTTTTTATAATAACTAGTCTTGCAATTGTGGCAATTCATTTCTCTTGCATGAGAAGAAAGACTGTTCAATAAATACTACCTTTTTATTGGAAACGCCCGTCTCTCTATTCTCTGCATCTTGGTGAAAGTAATCTGCACAACTGACTGAGTAAAATAACTGTTGATTGTTTCACACAACTCTAGAGATTGACTCTTATTCTAAGGAGCAAAGTTGTCATGTTTATGTGGTTGTTGGAAAACTGAATCCCTTCTTGTCTGTACCAGGGAAGCTGATCACTTCCTATTCAGTCAAGAAAACTTCCAGTGACCTCTGAGCTAGTTGTTAACAAACCCAATTAAGTTTAGCATAGTCAGTAGAGACCTGGAAGACCGCACTTCTACGTCCATTCTATTGTTTATGTTATTCCAATGCACAGGGCCTATTGGGAAAATAGGAACTACACTACATGGCGCCCAATGTTTGGTAAGGCGATAAAACTAACGCAAGACGTTAGAGTAACTCAGTCGTGCATTTTTCACACAGACCCCTTTCTACCGTGAATACTCCAATAGACGTCTGGAGTGGGTGAAAGGTTAAAATCCGCCCGAACTTAGTAGGAAGAGATTCCTATGTAAAGGTCTGGTTTATGCAACGTTGAAGGATACAGTGTTCCAAAATATTGTGCACCTAATCTTTGTCTTCTTGGAGACCTGCTCTGCAAACCTTGCATTTATACAATGCCAGGAGAAAACGGAACGGCTGCACCCACAGTAAATGCGACTGAGCAGGGTCCCGACGGTGTTACTGAACCGGGTGCAATAATCATCCCGGTCAACATAAGAAATTCTATAACGTCAAAACTTATAGAAAATGGACTGACCACACAAGGTGGCACAGTCGTCTTCGTGATAGAGGCACACGAATATCGGCAGACAGAGGTATTTTATTCTTGGATAAAATTTCCAGCGGCAAGCGCCGCAACACACGAGTTCCACTATTACAAAATAGGGGATCCACCGGAAGAGTACGCTCCTTTCGAGGAGATTGAAATTCCATTAAAATTTCAAGAGCACCTGCTCTGGTTTAAAGGCTCCCTAAAACATAATGATCATATTACCAGGCTCGGTCCACTAGGTAGACCAGGAGCAATGTGGCCGGTTCTAGCCAGATACACACTACATCCGGACATTGATAAAATGTCAAGTGAAGAACTCTTAGTTAAAATAAGAGAATTAACAAAGACATATAGAGAGTTAGTTCAATTGACAATGGAGGATAAAACGATCCGCCAGAATTTGAAGGAAACAGATATAACAGATCAACCAATTGAGCTTGCCAGAATTATAGAAAAATGTTATGAAGAACTAGGTAGAGACAGCTTGGGTGGAAAACCAGTAAAGCCCCAACTGCTCGAAAATCCTGAAAAATTATTTATTAAAAATAATTCAAACACTCTTAAAAAGAGCTGGGATGGAAATAAACAATCCACTCCCAAGGAAAAAGTTTTCCAGTCCAGAGAAAGGTCTCCTCGACAGAGGGAAAGAACTCTGACTCGAGAACACCAGTCTCCCCATAGGGAGCCCTCTGAGAAAAGATATAACCTTAGAAATAGGGATAATTTGAAGAAGACTGATAGATATCAAAGTATTGATACACGTCCCTCTCGATCTTTTTCGCAGAAATCGGAAAAAGGAGGACGGTCAGACCCAGGAGAGCACACCAAGTCCAAAAACAAGGAACCTGCTCAAAGTAAAAAATCTCAATTTCCAAGAAAGAAGGTAGCCAGTATTAGAGTAATCGAACATGCTGAGAATACTGAGGACACAGTTGAAAAACGGGGAGTGGGCACAGACAATGTTAGACAGTGCAGCAGAAATCAGTATAGCTCGCAAGATCCTGATGAGAAATCTGGAGACAGTGGACACGAATGAATACATTCAACTAGAAACTGCCGACACCAGAGTTAGCGAGCCCCATAAGATATACGAAATAACACTGCGTATAGAGGGTGATAAGACTAGGAAAATAAGGGGTCTATTTTGGGATAAACTCTCAAAAGGCTATGACATTCTGTTAGCTGAAAAAGATTTCCCCCCAGAGTTTGTCAGGGAGTGCCCTCGTGGCGAAGAAATGATTATGCCTGCCTTCTCGAATCATATTCCGATTCACAAAAAATATACATATGCAAGGAAATAGGCAGTGGGCCAGGCACCAGCATTATATAAAAATCATGTAGGATGGGATGAGGACTCTCCTCCTCACAAAATCCAGTTAAAAAGTCAACCGACTGCACAAAGGCAGTATCCCATTAAGCAAGAAGCTAAAAAACAAGTCAGGGAGATTTTAGATCAACTTGAATACCAGGGGGTGATTGAAACATGCACCTCTCAAATGAACAATCCTTTGTTTCCTGTCTCCAAACCAGACAATTCATATCGTCTAGTTTTGGATTACAGACACCTTAACGCATGTTGCAAAACATTTACAGTACAAAATTCGCATAGTGCTGCACTAATGAACAACATGGTTAGGAAAAAATATAAAATGACATTAGACATATCTAATGGTTTCTTTTGTCAAAATATTGCACCAGAAAGCAGATATTTGTCCGCTTTCTCAGTAATGGGGTCGCAGAAAAATTTCTGTAGGCTCCCACAGGAATTCATGAACAGCCCAGGACTATTTTCAGCCAGAGTAACAGAGCTACTACAAGTGTATGATGATGAGGCATTATCTTATGTCGATGACATCTATCTAACAGACGACGACTTGGATACTCACTTGAAAAGAGTGAACACCATTATACTTGGGTTCGCAGCAGAGGGTTACAAATTCAACTTTAAAAAGTCTAGAATTGCCCATCTGACAGTATTATTTTTAGGATACGAGTTGTCAAGTGAAGGAAAAAGTCCAGCGGACAACTTCTTAGAGAAGTGTGCTGTACTCCAAGCACCAAAAACGCTGAAGAACTTACAATCGATTCTAGGCTTCCTGAATTTCGGTAGAACTTACATTCAAAATTATGCGGAGAGGGTTAAACCTCCCTACGAACTAATTAAACCTGATTTTAAACCAATCACTTGGACTCAAAAACACACAGAAATTTTGAGATCACTGCAAACAGACATGTTAGCAAAAACAAAATTAGATACATGTGACAACACACGCGATCTTGTAATCAAAGTAATCCCAGGAAGATGCGGATTTACGTACCTGACCTCTAATGAGGGAGAAAAGGTACCAATTTCAATTAAATCTCACTTGTACGCACAAGCGGAAAAAACATTCAGTCCAACAGAAAATACTGTGAAAGCAGTAGAAACTGCATTAGCAAATGAACGAGAACTAGCACACGGCAAAAGGATTAATATCCTCACAGCGGAATCTGCCTTCGAGGCGCTATTCAGCCCAGAAAACCTGCCTACAGTGTCACTGGATCCGAAATGGATACAGTGTGTAGATTCTCTTGGAGCGGAAGATGTGAAATACTATTTCGCCCCGCAATTCGAAAAACTGAATGATTTGACTTATGAAGAAGAATATCCTCTGCCAATCGAACTTCTGCCTCTCCCACAGTACGCCTGTAGAATCTATACAGATAGATTTTTACAGCATTTCAACGTAGAGAACAAATCCTAAGATGCAGCCTGTGCGATTGTTAAAGGTCGCCGGCTGTGCGGTAAATTCAGACCGAAAATAACAAAAACTGAGTTAGAAACTGTTCGGCTCAGAGAGCTGAAATCAGATGTTTAAAGATGGCGCTTGAAAATGCAGAACGTGAATTCCTGACACTAATCGTGTGCGATTCGCATTTTTGCGTCAACTATTACAATAATAAGTTGCAGAGCTGGATTCAAAATGATTACAAAGATGACACAGGTGCCACAATCAAGCATAAAATGCTTTGGAAACAAATAGTTCTTTTACAGAAAGAACTACAAAAGACTCACGTGATACACACTCTGAGTCATCAACGTGATGGCGTTCACGTTGCAGGGAATTCATTGGCTAATACAGCCAAAGCTGAAGCAACTAAACCGGCTTCCGTAGCCACAAAAAAGCGTTCAGAAAAATACATAGATGGGGAAACCATGCTGGCAGTAAAAACGTCCGTAAAAGGCAACTGTGCAGCACTACCCGTGAACTATCCACTCAATTATGCATACGTAATTGATGCAAACTCCGTTCCTTTTGCTCGAATCCCTGGAGTGGGGGATAGGGTAATTCTAAACATGAACCGGAGAAAGTTATTAATAGCAGACGCACACATGGGTGAAGGTCAAAAGACACAAAAAGATCAAGGAATCTCTAACTGAATTACAATCAGTATACTGGTGGCCGGGGATGAGCGTGCAACATCAAATATATGTGAAGAACTGTCCCAATTGTGACAGGGATCGCAGTAGTGCACTGGTCCAGTCTGTTGCCCGGCTACCAATTAGAAACAGCGTAATGCTGTCTACATGCCATCCAGTGTCCTATTAATCATTCAAGACTAAAACTCACTTTAAAAATGTGGCCCCAGCGCTCGGCTGACGCCAGAACGGTTATAAAAGATCAGCGAGTCTTTATCGGCACATACGCAATTGCCATGTTCCATTCTGACCAGGGTCCTGCTTTCAGCTCTCAAGCTTATAAGGAGGCCATGGCCAGCATGGGGGTTGGCTTGCGGTATTCTTGTCCGTGACACCCCGAAGGGAACAGTGTGGTAGAAAGAAAAAAACGGGACATAAAGCAATCTATAACAGCGAAGGTATTAGGTTCGGGTGATGGGTGGGTCAAACATTTAATAAGTGTCCAGTTAAGTCTTAACAATTTGCCAAGAAATTCTCTAAAAGGTTTCAGCCCATACGAACTATTGTTCGGAACTAGAATGTACATTCAGGACTTAGATAGTCAGGTATCAGTGGTAAAAGATAAGAACACAGACTTTGACATCAAAGACCGTTTGGCTGTTTTACAGGACTTGAATGAAACAAGAAAATCCTTAAGCAACATAAAGTTAAAGCAACAGCCAACTACCACTGACGAGGCACCACCAGCCCCAGCAAGGCCTGTCTGGATTCCAAAGATTGGGGATCTAGTCAGAGAAAAAATAGCGGTGAAGAAGGAATTTGGGCCTTCTTACAGAAAAGCAGTACTGGTCTTTGCAATCAACGGAACAAGATCAGTAGTACTACCGCCCCTTGCTGGTAAAAAGGAGAACAGAGTTGTATCAATCGACCTGGTAAAACCACAAGCATGTTGCCTATAATCAACAGTAGGCCCAGTGGACTCCCGAGAAACAACAGAATACCCAAACTTGCAACAATCCAAGAGGTTCAAACTGAAAGACTAATCACATTTGATAAGCCTGCAGTGCACAGAGAGGGACTACTCAATAATGCCATGGAACTCGTGCCTCTTGAAACACAGATTGAAACAGTTTGTCAAGAAAAACCAGTCTACAATGATGTGGCATCAGAATGTGCTACCGAAAGACAAATTGAGAGAACAATCCCAGCAATTGACAGAACTGCCTCTGGCTACTTCATCAATTTTGATAACTTTTCTGAAGATCAAAACGACCCTGAAGTGATGCCAGAAACAAAGACTTTCGAAGAAAAAGCAACAGAACTCTTTCATCAACTCAAGGAAATTTACCTTGTTTCTCCATGGTTAGAGTTCTGGTTTGGTCTAGGTATATTTTTCCTCCTGCTTTGGCTCATCATGGTACTTTGTTTGGGAAAATTCATTGAGGGAAAATATAGTTCAATGGACACAGCAAGTCAGAACATCAACTTAGTCCTAAAACCACACAGATCATCCGTGAAGAAAAGAGAACTGTCAACAGTAAATGTCACAGCCATTCCAATACCTGGCGGGGTAGTATGGGACAAAACTGACTATGAAATATATGGTCCGGTCGAAATCCTGAAATATCCTCATCAGTTCAAGGTTTCCTTAAGTGAATTTGTAAAACCAAGTACATTTTCTGATGATTGGGATTTTGAAAGTATTAATAATATGATGTCTGATTTAGTGTTGTCAGCAAGATTTACAGATCATGATTATTTACAAGGTTCGTCTAGTTATGAACAGATGTATTGTTTCTCACATTATGGAGATCATTACTTGCATAAATCTGCACAACCTAGAAATGTTTTTAAATATAATCAATGGGAACATTGTGCTACTCTACCTAAAAGCAGTTCTAAAACATTCTATGAGAAATTGTACTTCTCAGGGTTTAACACCAGTGATGCAGAAACGTTTTATTACAAACTGTTAGATTAAACAGGGTTGAAAACTATGCTGACAAATACTAAATTGATATATTCAGAAGCATTTTATGAAAAAATGATGACATTTGGTTTTGATTATTGGAGAAATAACATTGAAACAAAAACAATCTGGGGTACAAAAGATTGGCAGGTACAAGGCATAGAAGCATTATTTCGAGCCTGCATGATCCCAGAACAAATAATGTTCTTAAATGACACAATTCACCAAACAACCTGTCTTGGCCTAGCTAAGATTAAAGACCTTAACAAACCGTCCATTCCAAAGCCAATACCTGATAATGCAACAACAGATATTGAGATAGATGTATCTAAAATTTTACATCTAAACAGAACACATCCTGATTGGAAAAAGTGGTTAATCTGACCTATTGACACGAATAGCTGTCAAGATAGATTCCTGAATAAAACACAGGGGTTAGCAATGACCAGACCAGACCCTAGATACTCCCAGAGACAACATCCAGGGATAGTAACAACATACAGTGTAGGGAAGCTGTGCCTTGAATGGCTAGAATCATCCACACTGGCTGAAATTAAGCAACACTTATCTTTACTTAAAGATGGTGCTGATTTGCGCAATTTCATTCTGGGACCACGCAAACAGCGTCAAAAACGTTTCATAGCGACCAGTTTATATGCGGCTTACAAGGAGGCTTGGAAAGTCACACAAATTGAAACAGCTGAAAAAATACGAGAAATTGATTGTATTAATTTGGAAAAATCACTTTCTAAAGTGGACAATGGGTAAATGACTCTGTCCTCCAGAATATATTCACTGGACAGTATTGTATCATCTGCCATAGATATAATAGACAAAGACTTGCTAATGTTACAGCATGGCCAGCCACAATTACGTTCTATAGTACAGTTAGGCTGGATGCTGCAAAATCTTCGTTCAGGCTATGTGCCTTGGCGTTTAATCAACACAACGTCATTGTTTTCCATCTTTAACCTTACTGATAAACAAATCAGCTTGGCACAGAAAGGAGCAGACTATACAATCCTGAGCATCGAAAAACTTGAGATTACCTTTGATAATGTCAGAAAGTCCTGTCATTGAATGGATAATACACGGGATTATCACAATTCAGATAACAATTTTCCGATTGAAAAATTGCCTTGAATACATACCTACTGGCCAGTATGAACGATTGGGTAAAGGATACATTAAGTCAGCATGGAAATTACCATGCACACACACATGCTATAGTGACAGCAACAAAAATGTATTTCTTAGTGGTGAAAACTGCAAACATTCACTAAGCGGTATACTTTTGTGCCAAGATATTAATTTACACAGAGCTTGTGAAGGAAATTCAAACAACCTTTCATGCCACCAACATGTCACACCTGCAACACAGATAGAGCCTTTCTTTAAGCAACTCTCGAATGGGAGTTACATTCTAATAACGGATCACAGCTGTTGTGGCCTTTTGCCAGGGAAAGCATATCTCGTAAGCGTAACTTCCATGGTCAAATGCTGTATGCAAGCATTGTTTCCAAAAGGCCCTGGAGACACTGAGACTCCCATATGGCCTCGTTTGAATGTCTCTTCTATACGAATTGATACTTTAAGCAGAATGAAGTCTGTGCTTTTGCAGACAACAGTGCCCATCACGTCATCAAAAGAGATGTATGATCTCCTAGTTGCAAGGACAACATCAGAGATTCATGACCTTTTATCAACAAATTGCCCCGTGCATTTCACAGAAATGCTTAGCCAAATTCTTAACATGTCTAGTGCCATAGGCATCCCAGGCGTTTTTAAGACCATTTTTACGGGACTGTTAACACCATTCAAAGCAATTCTAGGAATCATTCCTAATTTTGTCCATTCAGTCTTTGGCGGCATACCCCTGATTTTGGGACTTGTAGCAGGCATTTTATTTTTGACCCTCCTGCTCCGATATGGCAAGCCAAAACTCAGACATGACTCCGATAAGGATGGAAGAAACGATCCTAGCAATACGCTACCGGGACCGAATAACTAGAATCCTTGGATTGGCCCGGCTGAGAGATCTGAACATTACCTGGTTTCTTTCATTCAGACCGATATGGCAGACCTGCATCTTACCTGTGCTTCGATGTATGCTATGCGGAGATGAGTGCGTGTTGGACATCTGTCTTGCACTTCCATCAGCAGTACCAATGGATATCGATACTTTGCTAAGTCCTATAACGGCTCACGCATTGTGTTGTCCCCAGCGGCTACTAATCTTGATGTCGGCATTCGTTGAGACTCCTGTACTACGACTAGGTGGTGACAGTGGAGCGAGAAATAAAAGCAACATCACCCAGGTACGACCTTCTGTGAGCATTGTTGATCCAGACTTTGATGATAGCAATCATTCTCACACCTGCCAAGTTACAGCGTTATTGAACTTAGTCGAACTGTCACCTGATTTTGTAGACCAATTTTTTGAGAGCCTGTCTGATATGATGTTCTCCCCTGAACAGAAAGAATAATTTTGAAAAGCATTCCGACACACTGCGTTCCCATGAACTCTGAATTCGGCCTTCAGTTTTGATCAAAAAAACTGCTGAAAAGCGTTGGAACTCTATTCCCCCGTTCACCAATTTTTTTTTTGAATTGAACACATTTTCAAAATATTTACCTTTTTCTGGCACCTAATTCTTTGCTTAAAGTAGACTTATTCATAAAGAACAGAACTTCTATTTTTAGATAAATCTAGAGCCAAAATAACTTTGCATCAGCCTCTAGCACATTTTACAGCAATGCATTTATATGTGATGAAATTATCTCGCACTTCTTTTCTGTATTAAGAGATATTTTATGTGTAATTTTTTCGCAAAATCGTTCACTGATTACATATGCTATAATTGTGAATGATTTCTAAGACGTACAGTACAATCCATGTATTTCAAATACGCCATTTCAAATGCAAATATGTATTTTGGGGTGGGTAATGTTACACATGCATCTTTTTGCTATAGTTTTTAGTAATTTGATGGACATAAATTCGTGGAGTGGGTGTCGCATTCTAATCTAGGACCCGAGCAATACTATGACCTTATGCCCCTATACAGCTATAATCCATTTATTCCCCTATAATGGCATAAACGATCAAGAGCGATATTTCAGAAACTCGTCTCTGGCCTAACACGATCAGAGCCACATTTCAGAATCTCTTCCTCTGCAGCTCATTAGAGCAAATGACACAGCAGAAGCCACTATCTAAGATTCCTAGATTACACTCCGAGTTCTTCAACAAGATAAAACTCAGCAACCTGGGAAAGCCCCGCTTGCTATGTTTTGATTAGTAATAGATTTCTAATGAGCACTGAGAGACGATCACTTCCTAGTGACATCTTTATTGAAGTCTTATGTCACAAAAAACTTACGTCAAACCAGGCACCTTTCAGGTATAAATATTACCAACGTTGCCTTAAGCAAACGCTGCCTCAACGACATCGATGATAGCGATGGTGTGGTGAATACAGGAGCAGAACAGCTGTCCCCTGCAGAGCCCAGCAGATACAAGCTGCCCACGGACGCTGCCCCTCCTCCTCCTTGACGCACTGAGAGAAACGCTGTCTTTTCTCCTGCCGAGAAAATCCAGCTCCGGCGTTTCCAGCCTACTCTTGCGAGTGGCTGGGATATCGAGTCCTGGAAGGAGATACAAGACCTCCAACATTCTATTCCAGAGGTATGGTGTTGACTAAACCCTTAGAGAGAATTCTTGAAGCAACCTTGGCTAAACCAACTTAACTAAAACTGCTACTTACTTATTCCCTCCCAAGTATTAGGCTTAGGTCAGGTACACTGGGGTAGGCGTAGTTAGAAGCACCAGTTGAGTACGTTAGCTAAATGTATATATGAATGTATATATTTTATTAATTTTAACCATTGTATGGCTAAGAAACCATATCAATGCTTTTACAGTATTATTTTGCAATCCTCATTTTACTGTACGCACTTTTTATAATAACTAGACTTGCAATTGTGGCAATTCATTTCTCTTGCATGAGAAGAAAGACTGTTCAATAAATACTACCTTTTTATTGAAAACGCCAGTCTCTCTATTCTCTGCATCTTGGTGAAAGTAATCTGCACAACTGACTGAGTAAAATAACTGTCTATTGTTTCACACGACTCTAGAGATTGACTCTTATTCTAAGGAGCAAAGTTGTCATGTTTAAGCGGTTGTTGGAAAACTGAATCCCTTCTTGTCTGTACCAGGGAAGCTGATCACTTCCTATTCAGTCAAGAAAGTTTACAGTGACCTCTGAGCTAGTTGGTAACAAACCCAATTAAGTTTAGCATAGTCAGTAGAGACCTGGAAGACCGCACTTCTACGTCCATACTATTGTTTATGTTATTCCAATGAACAGGGCCTATTGGGAAAATAGGAACTACACTACAGTACCTCGTTCTTATCAGGATTGATTATGAGGGAATTGGCCGTCATCCAGTTGACTGCGTATTTTAAAATGTTTTGCATTTGTGTGTGGGCATCAGGGGAGTTGTCTATCTAGATGATGATTTGGGTATCATATGGGTAGTTTTAAACCTGGCACTCCATGTGAGTCAGTGCAGCTACCAAGGGCTGGAGGTAGGCATTGAAGAGGAGGGGGGACAGCACTGAGCCCTGTGGATCCCCACATGTGAGTTTGCCTGCATCGGATACCTGATCAGCAAGCTATACTTTCTGTGATCGATCAGTAATGAAAGACGTGAGCCATTTAAGAGCCATTCCCTGGATGTCTAACTCCGAGATCCGCTACAAAAGTTGGTCGAGGTTGACCGTATCAAATGCCATGGATAGGTCTAGCAGAGCCAGGGCACATGGCTTTTTCTTATCGGCCCTGAGCCTAAGTTCATCCATTAGTGCCAGCATTATCATTTCCGTACTATGATGGGCCCTAAAACCTGCCTGATTGGTTTGCAGGAGTTGATTTGCTTCTATGTGGTGTGACAAGGATTTCAGCATGTGCTGTTCCAGCACTTTTGCCAGGAAAGGGAGCTGGGAACTTGGCCTAAAATGTTTAAGGTTCTTCACATCTGCCCCTGATTTTTTCAAAAGAGGGATGACTCGTGCTTTTTTAAAATCGGTGGGAATGTGGCCAGATTCAAGAGACCAATTTAGTAGGGTTAGAATCCCACTCTCTATACCTGGTAATGCCATACTGACTACCCTCGGTGAGCAGGGGTCATCAGGTGACCCTGACTTACACTGGCCCAATAAGGGGGTCTGGGAGTCATGATTAAGCATTGGGAAGACGGTGAGCGGTTTATCATATGCGTGTGGCAGGGGGCAGATGCTAGGGGACAATGGACAGTAGGAGTAAGGTGGATCTCTTCCAGCAGGTCCTTCAATTTTTTTATAAAGAAGGACTGAAATTTGTTACAATCTTCAGGGCAGGTGGGGGGCTTCTGTTCCTGAGACTACCCCAGCTCTTTTAGAATCCAAACAGTCTCGTTTTGTATATTGTCAGCGGTCATAAAATTCTACTTTCCTTGTCAAAATCGTTTTTTTATGAACTGCGAACATTGATTTATATTTTAGCAGTGCAGCTGGGTCATATGCTTTATGACAAGCTCTCTCGCACAGGCGTAAGGTTTGTTTCTTGTTTCTTAGCGCCCCATTGAACCAAGGGCCCCTTTGCCTTTGTTCCTTACTCTTTCCCTGCGTGCATGGGCTACTATATCAATGGCGATCTTCAGCCTCATGGAAAGGGCAACACTTTCTAGGTCAAGGTTTGCCTGTGCTGGACTGGGGGGAGGGGCTGATTTATGTAGAGTATTAACCAGGTCGTCTGCTCTAATTTTATTCCATCCCGCAGGACTTTCCACTCCGGGTGGGGGGGACTGCTTGTCTTTTGGGTGGAAACAGGCCTCTGATTAAATGATGATCAGACCAGGCGCAGGGACTGATATCTAATGGGCTAGTTAATAGATGGGACGTCCAGACCAAATCAAGTATGTGGCCTTTCTCGTGAGTAGGGGCATTCACCTGTTGTCTGAGTTCCAGAGAGACCAGTGCCTCCTCCAACTGTTTGGCCTGGCTGTCTTCGGGTATCTGATTCCAGTGGAAATTAAAGTCCCCAATCACCAGGATAAATTGATACTGGCTGCAGATTTCATTGACTAATTTGGTGAAGAGCTCAACAAATTTGTGTGGCGTTCGAGGGGGGCGATAGTCTATAAAAACAATTAAGCAGGTGGTCTGGAAGCAGATCTTAGCTCCCAACACATCTGCCCCCTCGATGCTTTCCGCGCATAGGGTCTCTGTCTTTAACTGTTGATTATACAGTATCACGACTCCACCCCTCTATTGCTGCCAGGTCTTTTATAACAAAGGGCAGCTTAGTTCGGGGGCATGGCTGCTACCAAGTCTCCTCGAGCCAAGATTCTGTGACTCCTAGGATGTCCAGTGGATCATCTTGGAGGAGCGAGAAAAACTCAAGATTGTGTGTGTGTTAAGTGTAGCCACCCGTAGTCTCCGTGGGCCAATGTGCCAGGACGCCCTGAATGGATGAGGTATGGGACCTGTGCCACCTACTACCGTTTGTATCGTTAGTAGACCTTCAGACCTGAGTGCGTCTGGGACGTTATTATCAAGTAGCGCCATTACTTGAGCTAAGGTCAGGAGTTCCTCTGCGGAATACGGGTACCGGAGACAAGGGGGACTGGCCCACCAATCAGCCATGCTGTGCAGCAGCTGACCATTCCCGAACACTAGACCGTAAAGTGAAGCAGAAGTGCCCCAGGGTAGCGGAAGTGAGGGAGCACTGAGCACAATTAAAACACAGTGCAAGATACAAGATTAAAAGGTTCCTTCAGTTTTAAAAAGGTAGCAGCACTTTTGCAATCAATCACCAAGCAGCGCCACAAGCAAACCTCCACGAAGGGGTAAGCGCGTCTCTCTCATTGTCTTTAGCATATTATAAGCTGACAGACCAAAAGGCATTGGGTTGGAGGAAAGAGAGAAAAATTTCACTGATAAGAGTGTCTAAAAGGAAAATTGATGTAGGACCCACCAGCCTTTATGGAAACAATGGAAAAACCCCTAGGTCTATGGCTGGCCAGATCTGTAAAGAAGAAACAGTGTCATTCTAAGGCAGTGGTGGAAGGATTGGCTTAACATTCAGTCACTCAGGATATTAAAGTTGCTTTGTAGCAAAACCCTACAACAGGCCCAGCAGAACCACAGATGAGGTATAACTTGTGTTCAACTCTAGCTTTGTCATCGAAAATGGCAAAAAGTAGAGTGGAGAAAAGGGCTTTGGAAGACAATCTACCTCCATTTTAAATGTGACATGGGTGAATGAAAGTGTTCAGATGATGTAGTATTTTCCAAGTAAAGAAATGGTGATTATGAAATGCTTAACTGCTTAACTTTCCATTACCCTGTGCCTATATTTTTCTCTAGAAAGTAGATCGCCAAGCACAGGTTTTCCTTCACAGGTGTGAGCCGGGAAATTGATGGGCTTTTTTTAGCAACTGAAAATTGTGGATTTCTGCTTCATAAAATAGTAAGACTATGAATTAGAAGTTTGTTATTATTTTAAATCAGCATTTTTACAGCGTAAAACTCTTATTGTGCTTCAGACATGAAGGCAGCAAGAATAAGAGACACAATAACCACATTTTATATATCCCTATTAGAATTTGAATTTTTGAGCCTTTAGTTACACACACATGTTTTCTGTAAATACATATGTAGTAAAGCATGTGTTGTCTGAGAACACATTCCTATTATTTTGGCTATATTGACTTCAAAGGAATAAAAATAATGGATATATGGGAGTTAAGAAACAGGAAACAAAGCTGACTGGTAATTTATCAGTTAAATATCATTAAACACAAGATGAGGGCAGAGGGTCAACCACATCTACAACTCTACTAACCCGAACCAAACACTTCCTGATTAACTGCACGTGTTGCACTTTAGTTCCAGTCACAGGGTGACATTCACTGATCACATTTTTGTTTATGTATATTTGTTGTGTGGTGTTATATTGTGTCCAGTGGTCTTTTATGTTCAAACCCCCTTCCCTATGCTCCATCCAGAGTGTGGCTACACCTGGGCGTATTGCAAGCAGACCCGATGATGAAGCATGTCACACACTTCGGTGTGTGAGTAAGGGCAGTATTTTCAAAACAATCACTTTTTTTTTTGTTGTACGGGGCTGTTTGGGTTTGTTTTTGATTCTCTCCATCCGTCTACGTGTGTACAGTTTATCAGTTAAACACATATAAAGTAGAAAACCATACCAAAAATATAGGGTGTGAATAGAAAGCAAATTACATCCATAAAAAGCATATTCTAAGTAAAGTAAAGTACATTTTCCATAATACCTACACTTGGGAATCAAATGATGAGATGAAGACAGGGAAGTAATGAGTAAGCATGGGCGGAAAATCCGTTTTGCTCACGGATTTTGCGGATTTTCGGTAAATTCGCAATCCGCGAGATTCGCGAATCTCCTGCAAAATCCGCGAGCAGCGGATTTTATGGCTTGCTCGCACTGTTCGCGTGAGTTCGCGGCTTCCCCAGTACAACTTCGCGCCCCGCGAATAAGCGCTAAATTGCAGAAATACGATCTTAGCAAAACTGAAACTACTTACCAGGTTCAAAAGTTCAGGCTCATCATTAGTAGCCATTTCCTGTAGTGCTTCCTGAGGGGCCCCTCCAGAGTTCAGTTGCCAGTTACAACTATTATGTGACCCTGCTCTGAACCTCAGAATAGTTACACATATGCCACAAAGGTCCTGAATTACAGCTAAGGGAGACAAGCAGGAGCCAGGCTGGAAGTTCAAATCCATTAATCAGCCCCTAATTCATTATTGTCAGTTGGGGCAGGGCAGGTGTTGTAACTAATTTTGCAACAATGAAAGCACTTAGCAAGTGCAAAAGATCACTAATCAGGAAGCACTAAGGAAGCAGGTGCCAGCTAAAAAAATATTCTGTGACACATTAATCAGCCCCAAATTAATTCAGGTCACTTGAGGCAGGGAAGGTGTGCTTTGCTTTGCCACAATAATGTACACTGACTGGACAACCAGAGGGTGCTGTGATGAAACAGAGGGTGGCATGGGTGGGCCAGAGGGTGGCATGAGTAGTCAGAGAGTGGCAGTGGTGACAGAGAGTGGCAAACACAAAAAAAAAAATCTGCAAATTCGCGAGAATTCGCGGATTTTGCGGATTGCGAGTTCGCAAATCCGCAAAATTCACGAACGCGAGCTTCGCAAAATTCGCCCATGCTTAGTAATGAGTGTGAGGTGAAGATGAAACAAAATCTGATACTTATGCATAAAAATAATAATATATAGTTCAAATACAGCAAAAGTGGATATTACAGAACTATGGAAGTAATTTACAACTTGATGGGTGCCGGCTACCCTGTTTGCTAAGAGCCCACCGTTCTCGAGAAAGAAGCCCACCCATAATTCTATGAGACCCCTGTCTTTGTAGGACGGCTCTCTGTGCTGCCAGTATATATGCCAGTGTGGCATTTACATAGAAGGCAGCCCAGATTAGCAAATGGGAACACTGTTGGTTTGCGGCCTTTTCAAACGTTTTGGTTTCTGGAAACAACCCCTAAAGATGGAGTTTGTTTCTGTAAAATAAAAGTCATATGGCCCGATGATCTGTGCTTTTTGTCCCAGAAGAGTTTTAGGTAATTGGCATTGTTACCTGTTCAGCAATCCCAGAGTTTTTATGGCAGCCAAGACAACCAGAAACAGAAGCGAGGTCCGGCGAGTACATTGAATGGTGCTGCAGTGCCAAACTGGCTACAGGTAGGGTCAGACTGACCTATAGGCAATCAGGCAGTGGCCAGCGGACTGGTCTGAAAGGTCAGTGTGTGGTCCGGTTCTTTGGCTGTTGGCTGGCTAGTTTTATGGTCCTAGGGCTTGTGTGCATTGTTGATTTTCCTGCTGCTTAAAAGAAACATTGTTTGCAGCTCAACTCCATGCTGTTTTCTATACCTTGTGAAACGCTTATACAGGATGGGTATGATTCACAAAAGTAAACTTACACTTTGTGGTAAGTTTACTAGTGTTTTGATTTTTGCAAACTACAAGTGTAGTTTTACTAGTAAAACTACACTCGTAGTTGGTGAATACCAAAAAGTAGTAAAGTTACTATAGCAAGTGAAAACTTACACAAAAGTGTCAACTTACTGTGTGAACCTGACCTCTTTGCAAACAGGGGCCACTTTTTTCAGCTATCTAATTTACTAATAAGGGACAGTTTATTTTGGTGCCTGTGCGACTAGTCAAAGGTTTCTAAAAGCAAAGCCAGCTGAGACTCCATTGCTGACAAGATGTCAAGATGTTCCTCTGCCCGCCTCTACATGAGGCAGGGGTGGCTTTAGTGCTGGTTGCGTCTGGTACAACAATCTTTTTTGGTGTCCCTCCATGACCTCCTTCTCGGATTCCCTCACTGCCACCCGGCAACAGTGCCCCTCGTCTCTCCATAGCCACTCTCTCACATACATTTAATTTGTTTTAAAGCCTTGGTAAAGGCTGGCATTACTAATAAACTTAGCTAGCCATATACAATACAGAACTCTCTCTCTGTCTCTCTCTGTCTCTCCCCCCCCCTCTCTCTCTCTCTCTCTCTCTCTCTCTCTCTCTCTCTCTCATTATTCATCACCAGTTATCTTGACATTTTGATTCATCTTGACATTTTGATTTCTGCCCGTAAGCTGGACGCACAAGGATCTCTGCAGCAGGTACTTTTAAATTGTAAGTTATTGCTAAACACAGGTCAGGGCACTATGCAGCTGCACCGGTCACACTGCCCTAAATCTGGACATGACATGAGGCAGGGTTTTGAGGGGCCGAAGCGCAGATGAAAAGTCATTCAGCTAAAGAAAAATCATTTAAAACTAGAACTGCCTGTTTACTGTTGCATTAAATGAGAATTTTTGCCGGCAACATTTGCAACATTTTTGCCATGTTTTTATTACCATCATATTCATTTCTTCTTTAACTACCATCATAGTGGAGGCAATATAAAGAGACATAGCCAGTGAGCTTCCATGTTTTAGCATGCACACAAAAGCTTATTTTTGAAGTACATGAGGTCAATGAAATATGGAATATGTGTAATAGGAGCCTGTCAATTACCTCCTCACTTACAAATCTGCATGCTGGTGACCAGCTAAAAACCCGCATTCAAATCAATATAGGTTAAGGGAAAAAATTCAGGGTGAAACGAAGCAAAATGGCAGATGTTGTGACAAATCCGTGTCTGCAGGACCATTTTTTAGAGCGCCAGGTGCCCTCACTTGTCTCCCCAAACATCCCACTCTGCAATCTGTCCTCCACACATTCAAAAATAAATTAAGTACGTGCCTTCATCTCTAATTTCTACCCTTTTTAAATTGTGCTTCCAGTTTTCCATTCTAACCAGCGGCATAATGCTTTTCACACTGTGTTCTTACAACAAATAATTTTCCTCTCATTTCTAGGACGTTTGTTGTGGGTGAAAATAAAGTTGTTTTCATTTTCTTTCACAGAAGGTGAAGTGTGGATAATTTCTTCTCATTTCGTGTATCAATGCAGAAAACGGAATCATTTGAAAAACCGGCAAAGTCGCTTCTATTTTCACTATCATAATGGAAAAGGGAATTGCCCAACATATCAGGTCACTCTGCCTGCTGGTATTAAAAGAATATGTAAATAAAATCTCCTTGTAATGGAAAATGTAGACTTTAGGAACTTTCCTACTCATTTAAAGCCTGACACAAATATCCACCAGTGTTTCGAATGCACGCTTGTGTGCATTACGGGCTGGCACAAACTTCGTCTTTAATTTTCATTTTTCATTTTTCTTAGACTCAAATTCATATACATTGCAATCATGATTTTCCAGGCTTTAATTTGAGCAAATTCATTTAATCCTGCAGCTATCCCACACCTAGAATGACTGAATACTCCGTAGCCGTTTTGATAAAAGAAATATCTTCATGAATTAAAGGATGACTTCTGTTCTTTGTGAATTAACATTAAGCATGTTCTGAAGATCTAGAAAGAGCATCCTTTAATATGATATGAATATGTAATAATACTCTTGAGCCAGCCTTATTGGGCAGGCTCCCTGTGCATGAATGAATAACGTGAAAATGTGGCTCTGTGGTGAAAAGGAAAGTTGCACACACAAGCGCTCACTTTTTTCAGGCAGGTTCTGTGCACTTCTTCCCCCGTAGATCTATCTGCTCTACATCTCTAGGTTGGGGATTTTTATTCTTACCCCATGGCGGCTCCTCGAGCGAGCTCCTGCAGAGCGGCGGGGTGGTGGAGGGGCAGGGTGGGGGGTAGTAAACTCCGCCAAACGGCCGAATGGAATTAAGTAAATAAATAAATAAATAAATAAACAAATTACATTGCAACCCCTGCAACGCTAATTTTATGCCAGAGTCTACTACCCCCCACCCTGCCCTTCCCCCGTCACACCGCAGCACTCCCTCGAGGAGCTGCTGCTGTAAATCTTAACTTTGGTATAGTCATCACTTTGGGGAGAGTTGCTGGGTAATAAGGCTGGGCACGTGGGTGCTCTGATCTGGGGGATTTCAAGATGATTACTCTCATCCAGGGTAGGCCCTGCACCCTTGGCAGTTGGAACCGCCCCACTTGGAGGAGCATAACTTCACCCAAACAATGGAATCCTAACCAGAAGAGGAAAGGAAGTCAGAGTATACTGTGACCTCTCCTGCCCTGAAGAAAGCTGAACTAAACTCCAATTATTTTAGCCCCATTGTGCTTAAACTGTTTGTTGACTTGCATGGCAATTATACAGAACACTACGCACTGTAACTTTGTATCGACACTGACCTAATCCACATTTGCTGCATGTTTAAGAGAAGCAAAACTAAGATAACTATCTTGTAAGCAACTTTAAAACTGTCGGTGTTAGATTGTAATCCTGCAAATCAGGCATTCTAAGCTGAAAATTTGGGAGTAAAGATAATTTGAAAAAAGTAAATCTTTTCTTCCTCTCTACATTGCACATTCATATTGTTTCTCTTCAATGGCTTTTTTCTTCTGCATGGGGCAGAGAACCAAATTCCACATTCATCACACTGAGCTCTCTCTCATGGTCTACAATACACAGAGTTGTGGGGCACCAGTCGAGTGAAAGAATGTAGGTGCCTCATCAGAGTTACAAAGTGCTACCTAAATCCATTGCAAATTGCAAAATTGCAGCATATCTGGAGGCTTTGCCATACGACTGTATTACGTCTTGTACATGATTATCTTTCTCAACAAGGATTCCCTTCAGCCCTTTGTCATTTTGTCATTTGTCATGTTATCTCAAAGTTCCAGACATTCCAAATTAAATGAACTTGACTATTGTCCAATCTTCAATATTTTTTTACAGGCTGATGATGTAACTTTTCCATTCACATGCCTATTTTACTGTTATTAGGATGGGTTGGTGCATTCTTAGACCATTACAATAGAACTGATGAAGAGTTGCAGGTTGAAGCCTCAGACATAAACAAATCTGTACTACTAGATGCAGATCTTGACAAGGGGAAATTCAAATTTATAGCTGACTTTCCTCTGAAGAATGAAGCCCTGTTACTGCTGCCAATCTTTGCTGCCATGACTCTGCTGGGGGCACAAGTGGAAGGAGACCGGGAGAGTGCAGAATTACACTCCCCAGCGTGCCCTGCGGCAGCCTAGCTGCCAACGTCAATCTCGCACCAGGAGGCGCCTACAAGATCTCCCCAAGGCTTCAGCAGCGCGGGAAGCCCTTTTACTGCTGCCACTGTTTGCTGCTGTGACTCTGCTGGGGGCCTGAGTGGAAGGAGACCGGGACCGGGAGTGTGCAGAACTACACTACCCGATGGGCCCTGCGGCAGCGTAGCCGGCAATGTCATTCTCCCGCCAGCAGCCAACTACAAAATTGACCCAGGGCTACGCAACGCAGGAAGCCCTTTTACTGTTGCCACTGTTTACTGCCGTTACTCTGCTGGGGGCCCGAGTGGGAGGAGACCGAGACCGGGACCGGGAGAGTGCAGAACTACACTCCCTGGAGGTAATAAACCGCCCGCTTTTCTCAACAGAAGCAAAGGGTATGGACTCAATGATATCGGGGAAAGTTTGGGAATCCCATTTCTGCAGTATATTTAATCCAAAGGGATTTACACCCCAGGAGTCCTCCTTAAACGTCCCAATAGACCTTACAACCGCACATCAATTGAGTCCTCCCTTGCAGTGAATGAGATCAAGGATGCGCTTGCGAAGGAGATAAGTTTGAAAGCCCCAGGCCCTGATGGGGTACCCTTACATCTGTTTAAGAGTAACCCTCAAATCTGGGTACCCCTTCTAAATAATGTTTTTAAAGCAGTAATAGTAGGCCCTATCCCATCATCTTGGAAAGAGGCAATAGTGGTACCAGTGTAAGAAAAGGGGAATAGAGATGATCCGGCCTGTTATAGGCCCATATCTCTAATCGATGCCACAGCCAAGGTAGTGGGGAGGGTCATTTTAGCACACCTCGAGATTAGGGCAGAAGCCTCTGGGTTTAGGTCCCAAACACAATATGGCTTCTGAAGGGGTATGGGGATAAATTAACAGTGCCTCAATTTGTCATTGATCATGGGCAAGTATATAAGGTCGAGGAAGGGGACAATACACCTCGCCGTCATGGACTTGTCCAGTGCCTTTGACACGGTTAATAGAGAGAAATTATGGGATCAGATGGGGAAAATGGGGTTTGAGGAACCCCTAATTACCTTTCTGCGCAGGCTGCATACGTCCACCACTGTTGCCATACATTTTGGGCCTGGGGGAGAGAAGACCGGACCTATTGCCTCCACAGAGGGAGTTTGTCAGGGCTGTATTTTAACCACTTTTCTTTTTCTTTTGTATACAAAAGGCCTAGAGTCCGTCCTAATAGAACAGGCATTAGATTTCCTCAGAATTAGAGGCAACTAGGTTCAGCTGCTGGCGTATGCGGATGACATGGTTTTAACACCTTTGCTGCTATGGCTTTTCCCCTCCTGTGCTGGAAGTTGCTATATTCCAAGGATCATGACGAGCTCAGCTCGTCATAAGCACAGCTCCAGTGTGCCTCATGATGAGCTGAGCTCGTCATGAGCAGCGAAGAGGTTAATGGCCCTAACTGCTAATAGTTTACAGAAATCTTTAAATATTTTTACAGATTTTATGTTATCATTAGATCTTAAAGTAAATTCTAATAAATCTTATATCAGGGTGTGTGGCCCGAAACAAACTAAAACAAGAACATTTACTGTTAACCATTGATAAGGTTTCCAATTTTACTTATGAATGTTTTTAATAACAAATTGAACTGCGAACACCTTGTAACAACTAGGGTACAGCATACTAGTCGCGTAGTAGAGGGTTTATTCCACTTTGCTTGCAAATTGGGCCACTAGCCAGTTGCGGAATAAATCACATTATATAAGTCAAAATGTCGGTCTGTTGCAACCTATGGGTCGAAAGTGTGTGGTCACCATAAAAGTAGCCAATTACAAGTCTTAGAAAATAAGTTCATAAAAAGATTGCTGGTGATCCCAAAAAGGGTCCGACAACCTTCTGTCATTCTGAGGTAGGGTCAGATTTTATAGAGGACCAAATTAATATTGCCCCATTAGTCGTTTGGGCCAAAATCTGGCTAACCGAGGACCTAAAGTTTTCAAGGAAAATCATCGAGGAATGTATGAACCTCGATAATGCCCTGACTATTCCATGGCTTCGATATGTTAAAGGAAAGTTTCATGAAATAGGTCTGGGGCATTTCTATGATAGTCCGGCCAGTATCCACAAAAACATGAAATCAATCATAAAAGAGGCATATTTTGCAGTCCTGACCTATCGTCACTGGTAACAAGGATTCCAATACAGTTCTGACTTGTCCCCTTTACGACAAGAATTTTACCTATCTTGTACCATGAATGTACAGTTTTGATTTTATGTGACCTACTTTACACGTTGCACTTACTTGTGGCCTTCTCTAAGCAGGCGGGGTGGTGCGAGAATCTCATTCCATGTCTATGCAATAATTTAGCCCAACAAAGCACCATGCACTTTATGCTGTTATGCACACTTTTAAAGAGCCAAAGGCAAGGTTCCTCATTCCTATTCTAAAAGAAATTCACCCTTGCACCTATCAAGAGGGCTTTAATTTCGTATGTTCTTTATCTACTGCTGCTATTTATACTGGTGTTTTAAATGTTGTCAAAACTGCATTGTTTAAAAGTAAACGGTATGAATTGAAAATGAAAATGGTGCTTCTTAAATTCAAGAACTTTTTAAAGTAATAATGCTTTATTTTTAAGTGTTGAGCTATAGGGGTAAGAGTTATATTATTGTATAAACTGGACATGTTAATTTTATGTATTATCTTGGTATGTTATACTTTTATGATTTAATCTGAACCGAATAAAGTTATTTTGACTTGACTTGACTGATGTATAGTTGTTCTCCTTCTGCATATCGTGCATGCTCATTAACTCTGTTGTGCCATGTTTGGGGCTCTGTAAAGATGAGAGTTGTCAGCTACCACTGATGTATGTCGAGCTAGAATATCATGTGGCTGTCAATGACATTCACATACAAGTATTTTCAACAATCTCTGAATAAAGTCAATGATATTTGTCGTCAAACTACTACTTGACCTCTCTGCCACCTTCAACATAGTCGCCCTCCCTAATCAGAAGATTACATAAAACAGGCAGACAAGAACTCACCCTCAACTGAATCTGTTCCTTCCTCACAGAAAGGACACAAACAATCAACTTACCATGCGACACATCAAAGACCAAGAAACTCATCGGTAGAGTACCTCATTGATCATTCATCAGCCCACAGCTAATCAACATCTGCATGACCCCACAATTGGATCACATTGGATCTTATAACATCAACATATTCTCCAATGCAGACGACACAGAGCTGATACTCTCCCTGTCGGACAAGACTCCCACCACGAACAAGAACTTCTCCACATGCATGACTGCTGTATCCACGTGGATGAAAACAAACTGCCTCAAACTCAACAAGGGCAAAACTGAAGTAGTGATCTTCAGAAAGAAAACATCCCAGTGGGGCTCCACTTGGTGGCCTACTAACCTCAGACCTTCACACACCCCACCACCAAAACAAGAAATCTGGGAATCATTCTGGATGATAAGCACAACCCGACAGCCCAAGTAAACGCTGTGACCTCCACCTGCTTTCACATCCTCAAGATGCTATGAAGGACTTGCAGAAAACACCAGGAAAACAGTCACTCAGGCCTTGATCACCAGCAGAGCCAACTACGACAACACACTCTAAGCTGAAATCAGCAAGGAGCTACAGAACTGGCTCCAGACCATTCAAAATACCACAGCAAGACTCATACTCTCTCACCAAACCCACATCACCCCACACCTCAGAAAACAACACTGGCTCCTAATCTACAAATGCACCCAATTCAAACTGCTCACACACACATACAAAGCATTACACAAAACTGGAGCCATATACCTGAACAGCTGCATACTTTTCTACACACCTCCCAGACACCCCTTCTCAGCCGGACTTTCAGTGGCAAGCCTATCCCGCATCCACAAAGCCACAGCCAGAAGCAAAATCTTTTCTTATCTCTCCCCAAAGCATGAAACAATCGCCCTCACCACATCAGATCTTACTTTTTGTTTCTCAAGTTCCACGAGGAGCTGGCAACCTGATTGTTTGACTAACCTCTCCAGATGTCAGCTGCCTTTTCTGCTAAATCACCTGGATACTATAATAGGTAATTAGCACGCTATACATATAACTATAGCATAACATAATATTTCACAGAGCCAGCATAAAAGGATTTATGTAACATGTCTATAAAATTGACCTGAGCACTAGCTGGATCAAGAAAGGCGTAAAACATGCTGCTTTTGTGTCCTGTGGGCTCACAACACCTTCTCTTTTTGGGTTAGATTGAAGTCTGCACCCCTTCTTCATCATTGTTGGTGCACCGAGTATGCTGTGCTGTCCCAGAGTCCCTGGTGCCCCGAAAGGTTAACCACATTTTAGCAGATTGTAGGCTAATCATCTCAGACACTTATCTGCACTCCTCAAACCATGAGACACGTTAGCTTTCTACTGCAAAGCTGGTGTTGCAATTTTTGCAAATGTTTCTATGTTTACTTTGTTTCAGCCACTTAGCTGTGTTCATGAAAACTAGGGCTATGATTGATAAGGATTGCGAACTTAATGCAAACTTGGCCGTGTCTTGTAGCTGAATATTACGTTCCTCTATTTTGCAGTAGATTGCACATTTTGTATGTTTGCAGACATTAGATCAACCGTTCTACTATTTTGCAATCTGTTGTTTCAAATTTCTAATTCTCTGGAATACTCTGGTATTTGTAACCATCACTCGCTGACCAGATATAATGTGTATCTGTAGGGACCCACGTTTGCATAACTGGTCTATTGCGTATTGCAACTTGTTTGATTTTTCATACTTAACTTGTTTTTATTGAACATAATGATATATCGAGTTATTTATTCAGTGGTGTGTATTAACGTAAAACTCACAACCGCAGTTGGAAATTTATCTCTTTACTTTGCTTATGATAATTGTCTTGTATTGTCTTTTGACTGGGCCCTATACCGTCTTATTTCAGCAAAGTCATTTGCTCATCCTCCTCTAATTGGAATATTAAAGGATTTGGACGTCCAACGTTCTGTTTCCGTCTGAGTACTCATTGCTCTGGTTAGATGGAAAGAGTAGTACTCTCCGCATAGATAGTGCTCACTTGCCTCTGCAACTGACAAGACAGCATAAAAGATACACACACATTCTTTAAAACAATTTAAATCAAGGAAAAATAATATGTGGGTCTTCAGTAGAGAAAGCGGTATGACAACAGTAATATCCAACAATAATTCATTCAAGAGTCTTGGGTACACAATGATATAAATATTGAGTAGAAAATGGTTTAGTTTGCCAAATCATGTCATCTTGCTCCTGCAAGAAATCAGAGAACAAGCAAATATATGCGACAATCCGCAAATTGAAAAGGGATTGTAGCAATGGCACAAAGGGCCCTAATGCAAGCTACGAAATTGGGCTCCAATCCTCTGGTTAGGCAGTACAAACAGTGACTAACTGGAGTGAAGTGGCCCACTCACACCCTGGAGTTTGGAGCCAATGCTCCTACTGGACTATTGGTAGCTATGCCTTTGGGCTTGTGTCAGGGAAAAGATCTGCTATGGGTCAATACTCTATTTTGCGTCTAATTTCTCTTTCTCTCTCTCTCCCTATTCTTCTCTCTCTCGCTCTCTCTGCCTCTCTCTCTCCCTATTCTTCTATTTCTCTTTTTCTCTTTCGCTCTCCTCTTTTTCGTTCTTCTCTCTGTCTCTCTGGCGCTCAATTTCTCTCTCTCCTTCCTTTCACTCTGTATGATAATGATATAATTTTGAAACTGTAATAAAGTAGAATTTCTCATCTTTCAACTGAATTTTTCAACGCAATTTGTAATGCAAACAGCTTTTTGCAAGTGGGGGAGCATAGATTTTTCAAAAGCAAACGCAAGTGGTGTTACATTGTTGTACGGTTTCTAATAAAGCAGGGGCATTTATGCATATTTGGATTTGCCCTTTTAAATGTACAACATATAAAACAAAAGACTTTGGCAGTATATAGATTTTATGAAGAAATATATCTCACTTTAACAGGAGCTTGTTGCCCTATATGATACACATTGTAATAACCTACCTATAAAATGCTACCAACCTAACAACCTAAGTGCATTGCAAATAGAAAGATTATGGAATGAAAGTATACCAGAATAAAATTATATAGGTGGCATTTGGAAGGAACATTTGATATATTATTCCTAACCTGCCAAGTGATTTGTGAAACATGTTTGAAGACACATTTATATAGCAAAGTGTCAAAATAGTAAAGTTAGAAAATGTGTACCAACATGAAGGCAGACAAATTGAGGAACCGATCTACAGAAGAAACGTATGAAAAAATAAAGGATTGCAGAAGCAGTAGACATGACAGTTCACATATAAATGAGAGCTTTCTATAAATACCAGTGCATGTAAATGTGTGATACTTTACACATTTGCAAGTTTCGATGGACGTACAATAATTACATTAGCGTTTGAAATACTTCATTAAATGTTGAAATGATTGAGAATAAACAGTATGATTCATACCATATTAATGTTTGTGATTCTAACAATTAAAACAGCTGATCCTGGTAAATCAACTTGCGTGGGTACAGTTAGACGTTAACTGCATTCCTATGCATAGAGAGCAGCTGACAAGTGGTGAGGCGAATATTTGGACCCACTGACAGGCACTGTTAAGAACCAACAGAGCAGTGCCCTTAGGCTCAATGCCAAAGCTCTCCATCGTGGGCCAATTTAAACAGCGTTTATAATGGGCCATGATTGAGAGCTCTAGAGTTGAGGCTGAAGGCAGTGCGAGTTGTGTCACCGTGCCTGTCAGCGACAAAGTGTCAAAATTAACTTTATTCTAAAAATTAAAACTTGTACTTACCTACTGCCTCAGTGCTTCTCTCTGTCTCAGCAGTTTGTGGCTCCAGCACAGCTCCCAGATCCTCAGCCACCTCCCCTCTACCAATCCAGCTCCTGCTCATGTGTTGCTTATAATGTTAAGCAGCATGACAGAAGTGCCAGGATTGGCTGGAGCAGGCTGGCTCCACGCTTCCTTAGGCACTAAGGACTTATGCTTACTCTCCACTCAGCTGTCTAAAACAGCTTGGGTTGGAGGAGTTTATAGTGTGTGTTAGAAATGGGGTTTCTGGTAGCTAGAGTATGTAACTAATCCAGACAGAATCCACCATTCTAGTCAGGGTAGATTGGCAAAGCAGTCAGGCTTATCCCAGAAGCAATGTGTAAAGTGTTTGCGAAACTCACATACACACACTAGTAACACATTAGGCACACCACAAAAAGAGACTCCACATAAGGTTATATGAAAATATCCTTTGTATTATACATAAAATCACATTAGACCACATTCACATAAATTAAAAATAATCACTTTGCCACTAGGCAATCAACAACTGACAATGCGAAGCTCCGGTGAAACCTGCCCTTTGCATTAACAGTGACGGTCAGCAATGACCCGCAGTGAGAGACCTGCACTTCACGTGTCTGCAACAACAACCATCGATGACCGACAATGTTTTTTGATTTTTTTCTTAAGAATCCTTTTTTTTTTTTAACTATTATTATGAATTGTAAGGAATTCTAACTATTTTGTATTGTTATATGTGTCTTTTATGATTGTTTATGATCGAATAAAGATTCTCAGTCTACTTGTATCAATCGTTTGCTCATTTTAAAGAGTATTATAGTTCTTTTCTCAAATGCATGTATTTTCTTGCCCATCCTCTTGTGCTATTCCTTATATTAAAAAGAAGATCCTAGGGGTTCCAGCGCACCTAATAGAGCTTCATTTTGTATATTTTATCATGAAAATACATTGCAGGCTAAAGCACTTGATTCCTGTATGTTAGAAAGCTCTTAAGGGCTATGATAAATATCAATCAATGACACAATTGGAATGCTAAAATAATACATGAATTAAAAAAAAAATACAAAATATCCAATTAAGTAAGGGAAAACCTCAATTTCTAACAACAATAATTTAACCATGAAATAACATTGGACACACTATATTCCTAATTTCTAATTTAGTTGAAAAATGATATGTCTGACTTTAATAAATCAAAATCTTGCTGAAAATTCATTTAGGAATGCCGACCGCTGGGGGGTGTGGCCGAGCCGAGCTGCAAGATGACTGCTTGCTACTGTGATTAACGAGTAATTTGTACATGCAAGGAAAGACAATCAGTACTATATATGAGCATTAATCAATTGTATTGTATGCCTGTATGTTGATCTTTGATGTGGGCCACTTAATGGCAAAAAACAATGTTCTGAGCCCATTTTGGATGGAGAAATTCGATAGAATAGAGACTGGCCCAAAATAAATTTTATAGTGAACACTGTGAACCATACAAAACACATACACAATGGGGAGCACTAAATGGTAAGTTTATTGCTACTAATTAGAAACCCTCACTTCTGAAAACAGGAATTTCACCAATATCAGGATGAACTATGAAAGTGGGAAGGATCGGCAGAATGACAGTTATAAATTGACTACCACCGCAATATACTTCGGACCTAAACAAATCCTCAACCCATAAATCATTCGATAATATTATTTTATTTTATTATTTCGAACAATTTATATAATCCGAAAATACGTATCAACCGTGAATCACAGAAATTAATATACGAATACGTTATTCTTTAATGAATATAAGCTAAATAGACATCGAGATATATCACTAACTTAAGATACTGCTAAAAGGGTCATTCTCACTATACTTTGTGGGTAGTCCAATATGGCCGCCTTAGTAGCAACAAGAAAATCATGGGATGGGTCTTCTGTGTGATAGACACGAACCGGAAGTGAAGCGTGAAGACAAACGGGTATTATTTCCGACTTAAATACATGGCGCCAAATCGACCGGACAAACACTGCAACTTAAAGGTAGCAGAAGGGACGCATAACCTCCCGAGAAGAACACCACGATAAGGTAAGGAACAATAACAACTTCAGGGATCGTGTATTACGATTAGATTTAGAAAGCTGCTGTGTATACGCAGTCCGCATGTAACTGTGTGGGACTCAGCACGAACGATCGCTAATGGCTGTAATTTAATTATGTCAGTATTAAGACAGAAACTAAAAACGGTATCGATAACGGGGATAAACACGGGGTAACTCAATGTGGGGAGCACAACGAAGAGTAACAGTACGGCGCTGCCCAATATTAAAATCAAACCAAACCACAACTTAAATTAAATATATAACACGAGGGCAAAATAAGGGGAGCACTACCAAATACTAGAACACTCCTTTCTTCATTAAATATTCAAAATGAATACCCTTTAGTATAATATAAAAAAAAAAAAAATTATAAAGATGTATGTGACTTTTCCAAATTAGTTAAAGTAGAGTCAGAAAACTGCATGTGTCATTGTACAGCCTACACTAAGTCTGACACATTATTTACAGCTTACTAATATTGAACCAATATCCTGGTCAATACTTGGAAGAAGATTCCGTTATACTCACATCATCCCCACAAGAACCCCTCTGAGGGTTGGAATTATCACCTCAAATTATGTAAGTAAAGTTTATACATACAATATGGACTGAATAAATTAATCAAATATAGCACCAACTGGAGCAATATTGAACTGACTATTCGCCCCTGTATTCTTCCATACAGAACTAAAGAAACAGTGGAGAATAGGTACCAAGCGCATGGTTCTTAAATATGCATGAACTCACTAATATATAATAAAAACACAGATATTATTCACAATTGTTCTTTAAAAGAACTTGCATGCCATCCCGAAAATAACGCTAATTACACTTTCATCGGTCTCTCCATGTCTCTAAATGGGCTCATACTCCTTAAAATGTTAATGAAATAATAATTCCCACAGATTGTAAATACTCTGTGCTTTATTAAAACAAACATGCACTAATGGTTTTAACTTGATTATCACACCACCAGTATATCTATATAAGTCACAAAATGATGATGACAATAAGACGAGAAAAAATGTTAAGAACAGTAGTAATGTATTACAACAACATTACCCCTTTTTTCTAACAGCCTTGAAAAAGTCGGGGGTTACATTCCCCAAAACGACGAAACCCGTGTCGACTGTGACGTCTCCTGAAATAAACAACAACCAACCCTGAATAAAAGGAATGAGAATTTATTTTGTGTGTGAACTGTATGGTGGAAACACATGTATATAGTTGTAACATAATATACTAAACGTGTGCTAAGGAGTCTCAAGCATCTTGTGGCATTTGCCTAACTAGAAGAGAGAAAGAGGTTCTCTTCTCCTTGTAGCACCGTTGAAATATTATAATTGATTACCTGTATTTAGGACAGGTGTACATCCCTCAGTGGCGCCAATACCTAGTAAAATTACCACTATTCTAGTAGCTAAATGCTTGCTAGTGTGGCTCTGCTGACCGAGCACACAAGCCTTCAATTATCCGGTGTCCAACTACGTATCCAAAGCTAAAAACAACCGGAGCAACATCGGGACGAGAGAGGAACAAATAGCGAGATCCTAAAAGGTGCCAAGACGTGACTTGACGACAAACACTGCTGTGGAACTGCTGGGCGGGCCTTTGACCGAGGAATCGAAAATGGCGCTGGCCGAGTGACGACGACCCAGGGAGGTGATCGGCAGTCCGTGCAGAATAGGCACCCAGAGCTGGCTGAGCCAGGAGGCGAGAATGCTGGAGGGTACAGACGGCGGTGGCTCGCGGGGCTATGAATATCCGGCGCTGTGAGCCAATCAAGCATTAAACGGCCAGGTGAGGGAGCAGCAGCAGCAGAATATACCCGCGAGGTCTGGCAATCACCGAGAGGCCCATGGTAACCAGCAGGGCCGCGAGACGGCGAACGCCTGGGCCGTATGTGAACCCCCTACTGCGCAAATAATCAAAGGAGCTACAGTGCTGTTGGCTTGACCAGACACCAGCTGGAGGACCTTGGGAGACTTCAGGGAGGACAATAAGGCAAATCAAAGCATTTCCTCACAGGTCAGAGCACCAACCACAGGTGAGCGCCGGCACAAGTGATAGGCCGCGCAGGGACGCAGGGAATGACTCACTGCATTGGCGGCAGCGATTGGCGGCAGGAGAAGCGCAAACAAGTGCAGGAGGGTCCGAAAGACCAGCCACGGGGGCCGCGTGGCCATACACTAGAATCACTATCGGGATCCCATAACATTACGGCAAAGAGACGCCTTAACTCTACTGACGGCGGCAGCGCTACGTAGGCCCTGATATATCCACCGAACAGCATGGTGAGGTGCCGGCAGCTCGAGCTGCCTGACTGTGGGGTCCTACAAACTACACGGTCTGACCCCCATGAGTGATGAAGGACAGAGGATAGTAACCCCCCACTATTGCCACAAAGCAGAAGGGGAAACGAGATTGCGTAAGATTTCCCCTCAGCAATAACGGCTTGCGTGGCGCCTAAACAAAGGAACTAAGGATAGGGGATGCGTGGCTGTCACCTCTTTACGCGGGTGCCACCTGCACAGAAACCGCAGCCCTCTGTAGCTTGCAAGAGCTTGGAAGGAAGGAGACACTACAACAGATATTACTCATGAATACACAGTGCGCTCACCAATTAAATGCTATGAAATAATCCAGACCATAGTGGCGACGCAATCCCCAGGTGCAAATGTTACAGAGCACTAGAACGAACGACTACACTCTGAGAAGGGCAGAAATTCCCCTGGAGGACGCTGAGATCGGGCAAGCTGGAAGAGCGGGGCCCTGAGTGCATACCCACTATAGACAGATGCTACAGGAGATGAGCAAGCATGGGGAAAACGGATAACAAACAAGCCAAAATCATTCTTGAGAAGCGCTCTTCCAGGCTGCCAGACACTGACTCAACCTCAATGGCAGTGGTGCCAAAAACACAGATGGAACCGGAACAAGAAGAAGACATGAAAAGCATGTTCTGGGAGGTAAAGGTCAGCCCTCGAGCAATAGATGCCAAATTGGACGCCCTGGCGCTGTGACTGGACCATGTCACACTAAAAGTGGAGAACCATGAAGCCAGAATTGACACCCTGGAAACCAGAGTCTCGGAATTGTGGAGGGACTCCTGATGGACCTATTTGACCCCGACTTATCGCTGATGTTCCTGGCAGAGAGAGCGCACAGAACGCTGGGACCCAGACCCTCACTAGGTGCTCAACCTAGAACAATCCTACCTCGACTTCTCAACTATAGGGACAGAGACACCATACTGAGACTGGCCAGAGAGAAAGGAGACTTGAGACACCAAGGAAATAGCGTTGCATTTTATCTGGAATTCACCCAAGCAGTACAAGCAGCGCGGCGAGAATTTATACTGGCAAAGTAACTGCTCCAAAAAGCTGGCAAAAGATATGCAGTGTTGTACCCTGCGAAGCTAAGAGTGCACACTGGCGGAAAACCCAGGATATTCACCAAAGCTGGAGCGGCACTAAAGTTTGCCAAGTTTTCAGGGAGAAAGCAACAAGGCAGAGACGCTGAGGCTGCAAGATCATCCGGAAGTCAACTGAGTGACAATGACTAAAACCTGACAGCTATAAGAACTGTCTCTTGTTGGGGGGGGCTCTCCCAGTACCAAACACCGACTGAAGCTCCAGGTTTGATTTGCTTTAAAATGTTAGATTGAGTATGTTTAATGTTTGGCCACCCTGTCACTAGAGGGATATGGCAGTACGCCGGCAACTCCATGCCCTTACAGGATGATTCCCACTGACCAAATATCACCCAGGCTAAAACTCGTAAAGGCGGGGAGGTACTGAGGAATACACAACCTGATTCGGGGGTTGGTGTGGGTGGGGGGGCGGTTAGGGGAAGTTCAAGTTATTTGTTGGCAAGTTCATTACACCATAGATCAGTCAGACAGCTTTTCCAAGCTGGAGAATGCAACATTCCATCTAGGCACAATAAGTCACTTTACAGGTATGAATAGCAAGACATGTCGGGAGCGGACACCAGAGCCCAGTCACCTTGACACTGTGATCCTGGGACATATATAGTGCTGAAGCACCACATCTCTCATTGTCTAAGCTAACATGTACCACTTGGAACGTTAAAAGTCTTAATGCTCACTGTAAAGCAAGACTAGTAAAGGCATATCTAACTAGACATATGTCCGATATGTGTATCCTACAGGAGACACAGCTGAAGGATGATGCCGGAAGAAGATTGACCAACAAAAAATGGGGTGAGGTTCACGCATCCAACTTCTCAAGTTACTCTCGTGGGGTGGCCATAACGATTATGAAAGTGTTCCCATGGCAGACTCTGAATCACAAACACTTTGTGATCCAGAGGGTAGATATATAATACTGAATGTTTTGCTAAACAACCAACTTGTCACGATAACAAATGTATAGGGACCCAACACAGATGACCCCCTCCTTCTTCCAACACATTTAGCATGAGATTCAGTCACTGGGAAATGTGGCGCTATTGTGGGAAGGGGACTTTAATTTTGTGATGTCGCTCTCTGAGGACAGGGAGGGAACATCCCGCTCGCACCACCCTCAAGCCATGGCCATATTGCAGGGGATATTTCAAGATCACCATCTGGTAGATTCTTGACGCGCATTTTACTGTACGAAGCGGGAAGGCACGTGCATAACACAACAGTACCAAGCATGGTCCAGACTGGACTTCTGGCTCACAACCAAAGATCTACATGCATGGATAACAGATGCAAAGCACCAAGCTCGCACCCTGTCAGACCACGCCCCGGTGACACTGAGTCTTTCTATACCAAATCCCTATATACAGCTGTTCACATGGCGGCTCCCGCCCAATGCAATGTTAGACACAGCATTCTGGGAGACCCTTCGCACGCATATTATCGATTTTTTTGAGCAAAACACGTGGTCAGTAGATAATATGGGAACCTTGTGGGAGGAATTCAAAGTGGTGATACGTGGGCACTGTATAGCTGGACAATCAGGGGTGCTTCGAGACATTAGGGGACGCTTGCACAGTTTGGAAGCAGAGATACAACTATCGAAGCACAGTATTATTGCACGCCTACCCCCACGATCCTAGCAGGCAGGGAAACAAAATTTCTACACAAGCACACTAAGGCGCACTGTTATGGGGAAGGGGACAGACCGGGGAGGACACTGGCGAACATGCTCCAAAACCCTAGAGAATCCACTTTCATCACTGAGCTCACCACTCTGGATGGCTCCGTGGTACATACTTTGCCCGAAATCCTAGACACTGTGACAGATTTCTATGGGAAATTGTATACCTCCCGGTCTCACCCACCGGCTGAGGTTTTGCAAGAATATTTCGACTCAGTAGAGCTACTATGGTTTGGCAGAGCTCATCGAGAATACATGGACTTTCCCTTCACTGTCAAGGACGTGTGACATGCCATTGGGGCACCTGGAGCAGATGGTCTAATGGCCATATTCTATAAAAAATATTCCAAACTCCTGGCGCCGCAGCTCTTAGCGGTCTACAACGAAGCCGCATAGTCAGGTATTTTGCCAGACTCCATGGGTGAGGCCATCATTATTACCATATTAAAGCCCAATAAAAACCCTGCACTATGTGACTCCTATAGGCCACTTTCATTTATTAATCTAGACATGAAGATCTTCGCCAAGCTCTTAGAGGCCTGACTCCAGTCGCTGCTATTGCTGATAGTTCGACCGAACCAATCCCATTTCATACTGGGGCGATCCACGTCTCATAATCTCAGAACACTGTTTGCGCTCATACACTACCTTGCCCCCCATGGGCCTGCGGTGTCGGAGCTATTGGATTCCACTAAGGCATTTGACTCTTTGGAGTGGGGGTGTTTATTCTCGCTCCTACATTGACTAGGCATGAGCCCACTATTCATTAAACAGATACAACTGTTCTATACCGGACCAACAGCGCCTCTAAGGGTGAACGGACTGGTCTCCTACCTGATAGCTTTTACAAGAGGCAAACGACAAGGATACCCTTTTTGCACCACTTCCATTTGCAATAGCCACTGAGCCGCCTGTAGCCAGAATCAGGCACCACAACACGGACAAGGGTATTCGATTCACCACACATGCACTCACTGTGTCAATGTACGTTGACGATATTACCCTGTATATGGTAAACCCAAAAGACAATTTCTCGCCCATGACACGCAAGGTGGTACATTACAGGGGCTTGTCGGAGTGGAGGTAAATTGGGGTAAATCTGTAAAAATTCTGCTGACATCTGAGAAGCAGCCCTTGCATACTGAATACATCATAGGTTGGGCAACCGGGCTGACGCAATATCTGGGCATTTGGGTAAGCAATGACTTGCAAGAAATCTGGACGTGCAACTATAAAAAAGTCACGGACTGAATCGAGGACAGGGTGCGAAGGTGAAAGAATATGCCCCTATCTTTAATAGGCCGCATTGCATCCTCCCAAAACTGCTATATCTATTTGTAAAAGTTCCCATTCCCCTCACGGCACATTTAAATAAAAAATCTGCTCCTTAATGATAGAACTGATCTGGGCAGGGAGAAAACCAAGGATATCTTTTGAAATCCTCACGCTACCGCAGGCGCAGGGCGGGCTGGCAGCCTCTACACCCACTGCGCGCAACCACAGTTTCTGCGCTATTGGAGGCACCCCACCCCATTCCAGCCCCACGTTGCAATCAAACTGGTCAGAGCTGCTCCCCTTCCATTTAGGACCGCCATCTATAAACCCATCAAGCATCCACACAACGAGGTGGACCTTGTGAAGGCATTGGGGTGGGCATGGGGTGGGCTCTGCAAGCGTGCCAACATAGATGTACTATATACTCCCTCCATGCCCCTGGTGGATAATCCACTGATCCCACAACTAATGGACAACAAGATGCGTATACGCACTCAGCTAAACAATATACTAACCAGCCAGGACATATATCCTGGGGATAACTTTCTCACACTAAAGCAGATGTGCGGGCCACCGCCTCCATCTGTGCTAGATATGCTGCTCTATTATCAGGTACAAGTGGCCTGCAGACGCACCTTCATGACATTTTCCGAGCCACCCCCACAGTTGTCCATGGTAGAAAACATACAGCTAGATTCATCAAAGTCCCGTTTTACGAGTCAGTAATAGCGATTATTAAGGAATCGCTATTACAGACTCGCAAAATGAGATTCATGTACAAATCGCAATTTATTTTGCGATTCCTACAGCTTCCTTATTTGCGATTAGCTAATTGCTAATCGCAAATAAGGAATAACTCCCCATTCATTCCTATGGGCCTAAAGGCCCATAGGAATGAATGGGAAGACATATCAATGTGCGAATCGCTATTAGCAATTCGCATTTTGAAATTGCGATTTCAAGGGTGCAGGGGTGTCCAAAGGACACTCTTTTGCACCCCTGAAATGACATTGGACGCTGGTGCTACGCACACACATGCCCCAAGGACATGTGTGTGTGTAACATACAACTTAGAATAATGCACTTAAGTGCATTTTTCTAAGTTTCCGCTATTTACCACGAGGTTTGACTTCACAGTAAATAGCAGCCCAAAATTGCGAATTCGCATTTTTTAAATGTATCATGAATTGCATTTAAGGAATCTCAAATCTCAAATTCCTTAAATGCAATTGCTCGCAAATTTGCGAATTCTATAATAGCGATTTTTGCATTTGGGATGATGAATCCCAAATGCAAAAATTGCGCTCGCAAAGGGCCAGATTCTCAGAATCTGGCCCTTTGCGAGACGATTTTCGTTTCATGAATCTGGCCGATAATCACTGTAGAATCAGGCCGCAAACTGATCACACAGCTCTACACTATCACACAACGAGATCACCCAATCACTGTACCTACATCTCGCACAGTGTGGGAGGCGTACCTGGGCGAGAGGCTCACGGAGGAGTAATGGGACTTCAGCTGCAGGCAGTTGGAGCAGATGACCAAAAACTATTGGCTTCAACTAAAACATTTTAAATACATACACCGACTATACAGGACTCCCATGCAGCTGGCAAAGATGGGACTGCACATGGATGACCGCTCCTGGAAATGTGGGGCACCACAAGCATCATTCATACACCTATCATGGCAGCGCAGGTACATAGCAGCTTTCTGGACTAGAATATTACACTACATTGGCATCATAACGGGTCAAACATTGCCCTGCACACCACTGGTGGCGCTGATAGAGCGCGCAGGTCACCCGATCCTTATTTACCAAATATATACGCTACCGGGCCCATCAATAATTTTTTTTTCTCCATAAATCAGGCAACCTTCACAACGCTATCAGTATTTCAGGGTTCTTACTTTCTATATATCTCATGTATACTTGACGTACCTCGAGAACAAGTACCTATGACCACAATGGATCAGGAGCTATATTTAAGGCTCAGGCAGATAACATTAATACCATATACATTTATTTTGTTCATAACCATGTAATAACCACAAACACAGGAAGTTTTAAAAGCTTTATCTAAATCATAAATGGTTGTTGTATGCCATGAGAATGAAATTTACACAGATCAAAACATCTATTACCAATATCAGAAACACTATATAAATATGAATCAGCGTGAGAATCATTAAATATTCAGAAGGATACCATGAAAAGGGAACATGCTATTCAGATCTAACAGATTCGTATTTCATCACTAAAGGATAGGTAAGAACAAGGGAACATACTACTAAATGCTAATTGAATATACTGAGAGATTTTTTGGGAAACAAGTGTTTCAGAATAAATGCAATTTCTATAGGAAGGGTAACAGTTGAACATACTAAATATGCAAACAATTCAGCATTTAAGTAAGGGTACGGGAAAAATAAGGAACATGCTAGAAAAATACCTTCGTCAGAGTTCAAAGGTCAGAGATAAATCACAGGCAAGATTGCTTTATTAGGAAAATTAGGAGAGAAAGATTTAGATGGACGAACACCCACATATAATTTATATTTACCTAGGACAGAATGAGGACTAACCCTGGTCACAGTTTGTTATAGAGGGTCTCTGTGTACTGAGGTCTGGGTTTACTAATCTTTCACACAGCGCAACACATCAAGGCAACTTGCTGCGCTGTGTTGTGTAACGGGTAGAGAGCAGAAAAACAATATCTATACTACTATTATGAAGAGAGAACACAAACCTTTGAGCCAGGTAAACTCGAAAAGTACACCACCAATCAAAACACCCAAGACATCTTTGAAAACCTCAGGACAAGCAGAAGGACAAAGGCTATTAAAAATAAAAAATATACGTTTTTTTAAAAATTTGGAAATAAAAATAAAGTAGTCCCTTGCAAGTAGCGCCGGCCGCGGCGTCTGCATGATGACATCATTTGTGTTTGCGCTCCCTGGCAACACTTCCGGAAATGGCGCCGAAGATCGGGACCTGCTGGGAGGACTGCCACGGCCCTGCTTGCTGCTGTGCGAAGTGGCGGCCTGTGCGGGCGGGGCGCCTTGAGCGGGACTGGCGGCTGAGGAAAGGATCAGGCGGGAGGGGGGATGGAACGGGAGGGGGCCGGGATGGGCCGGGACGTGCCAGGACGGGGCAGGAGGGGGCCGGGGGCAGAAGTGCACGCAAGCCTCAAATGCTGCCCCCAGCCCCTTTCTGCCCCAGGCAACGCTGGGGCGGGCTGCTAGTATATATATATACTAAGATATGCACACTGTTGCTCTTTCATTACACTGGTGCACTTGAGGTAGTTTTGCGCCATGGTGCAATGCTGCTTTATGGGCAATGTTGTTTTTGCGCTGGGATACCTTCCTGCTCAAAAACAATCCTTAGAGGCATATTCCTCCTTTGTATGTGTGCTACAGAACATAGCACACATGCAAAGAGGAAGTAACCAGGAGAAATGAATATATTTCTCGACGTCACACCCCTTTGATTAAGAGCACTATTTTGCGCAAACCCAGATTTATTGCCTTTGGTAAATATGGGATAGCATCAAAATACATGAGTGGAAGCATGGGAAAACTAAAGCACCACCCATGTAATGCCTACCTGATGCATCGTAAAGCAAGGTGCTGTGTTCCTTTACAATTCTTTACAAAACCATGCAAGGTGGCGCAAATTGGCCCTTTTGTAGCTTTGTAAATCTCGACTAGCACCTATGATGCAAAATGTTAGTAAATATGGGCCTGAGTGCTAGTTACAAAAACAAAAAAGTCCAGTTCAGTGAAAATGAGTAAACGATTGATTATGTTTTTGTTATTCTTTTGGATTGGGGAAAGGACAGACTGATACACATTAACAAAAAGAGAGGAGTGTTAGCATTTGCCTCAGAGATTAATACTGGTTTTATGGTGAACAATTACCATCATGGTCTAGCCAGTGGTCAAATTATGCAAATATCAGTGGTGGAACTATTGTGGGAGAGGTCGAGGGAAAAGAGAAGCGATTAGGATGATCCGAGAAATTGCAGGATTATTGCTCCCGCCTCTAGTAATGAAAAGTAATAGCACTCGCTGAAAAGTGTGGATCAGCAGACTGCAAGAAAGGGTAATTTACACTCAATCAGTTTAGCAGCACAAGAGCACTCGGGGCAAGAAGGTAATAGTGGCTGGGGTCCCTTAAAGCATATCGGAAATTTCACAAAGAAGGAGCTATTTATGTCTGTTAATCGAGTTTACCCGCATTAATACAGCTAATGGCCCAATTAAATAAAAGCATGACTGCAAATGGGAAATTCTTTTGTAGCCTGCTAATAATGAGAATGGACGAAAGTGGCCTACGCAAAGGTTGTCTACCAGGGACTGGCCCATAGCCGAAAACTCAAAACCTCTCTGTGTGCATTTTCTTCTATTGTTGGCATGAAAGCCACTCATGTCTAGTAAAAGTGTCATTTGTAAAGGATGCGTGGCTAAGTGGGTAAGACCACTTTGCAGAGGTTTCGTAAAAGTGAAATAGTCTGGAATGATAGTGAAGAAATCAGGAAGAGTAACCAAATTTCAGTGGTGATAGCTTTGACTAAATCAACATTTTTTACCAGCTTTCAAGACCCCATAGGTTCTTTCCTCTTTTAATCATGAGGAAAAGGCTCTGTGGGTTCTTCAAAGTAAGCTACGATAAACCTGAGCCAGCCTAACAAATATATGATATCTGAAAGACTGCCTATTATTATATTGCTTTTTTTTTTAACTACTTTTTCTGGCTAACCTTGCTAGCCAGAAAACATGGCTTGTCCCTACGGTATACAACCGTTTCAACTCAACTTTTACAACGCATACTGTTTCAACACACACCATTACAACGCAGGATCCTTTACAACGAATGCCTTTACAACGCATGACATTACATAGCAGATGCTATTACAACGCATGTCATTACAACCTAAGTATTGGTAAGTATATCATTTTATTTAAACATTTTTTTAATTACAGTTTTTTTTAAATTAATTTAAAAAAATTAAAAATAAATTAATTTAAGTTTTTTAAAATATATAGTTTGGGTTATGGGGTACAGGGGTATTTTTAGGGTTCAGGGCTGGGTTTGGCTTTTGGGGTACAGGGGTATTATTAGGGTTCAGGGCTGGGTTTGGATTATGGGGTACAGGGGTATTTTTAGGGTTCAGGGCTGGGTTTGGGTTTTGGGGTACAAGGGTATTTTTAGGGTTCAGGGCTGGGTTTGGGTTTTGGGGTACAGGGGTATGTTTAGGGTTCAGTGCTGTGTTCGGGTTTTGGGGTACAGGGGTATTTTTAGGGTTCAGGGCTGGGTTTGGGTTTTTGGGTACAGGGGTATTTTTAGGGATCAGGGCTGGGTTTGGGTTTTGGGGTACAGGGGTATTTTTAGGGTTCAGGGCTAGGTTTGGGTTTTGGGGTACAGGGGTATTATTAGGGTTCAGGGCTTGGTTTGGGTTTTGGGGTACAGGGGTATTTTTAGGGTTCAGGGCTTGGTTTGGGTTTTGGGGTAAAGGGGTATTTTTAGGGTTTTGGGGAACAGGTATTTTTAGGGTTCAGTTCTTAAATAAATAATGTAAATAAATAATTTTTTTAATAATGTTATTATTTATTAATATTAGTTCTTTATTAATAATAGTTCTTTAAAAATGTAATTAAATATTTATTAATTACATTTTATTTATATATATTTACAAATAAATTAATTAACAAATAATTTAGTTTATAAAAATAATTAAATATTTATTAATGAATTTTTTTATAAAATAATACACTTACCTATACTTACGTTGTAATGGCATGCGTTGTAATAGCATCTGCTATGTAATGTCATGCGTTGTAAAGGCATTCGTTGTAAAGGAATGTGCGTTGTAAAAATTGTGTTGTAATGGTGTGCGATGTAAATGTATGCGATGTAACGTTATACATCCGTCCCTACTTAAGTCTCAGTCACTAACTGAGGGTGCATATTGTCAGAAGTTAGGTGCTGCTGTGAAGACACCTAGGGCCTCATGTATCATGCCATTTTACCATCAGTAAAGCCCCGATTCGCAAAATCCGAGCCTTTACGACTGCAAAAGGGCATTTTTAAATTCACCAAACCCAACTCGTGATTCAGTAATATATATCCAAATACTACTGAATCGTAAATTGGGTTTGGCAATAGATACTGAATAGGAAATTCAGAAGCTAATCATTAATATGTTACCACTCATCAACGGAGGTGATAAGCCATTCCCAAATGGGAAGGGATCCTCCAGGGTCCCCATTCCCATTGTGAATATTCACAAAAACGTTTTTTATGAGCAGGCCTTTCAGACGACTTGGAGACAATCTTTGTGGGTTTTTTTTACCATCAAATCTTACGCGACAATATTGATAAGCTGGCACTCCAGTTTTCTACCTTTCCTATTAGGACAACACACTGCCCTATCTGTAGATGGTCCAAATAGGATATACCCATCTCTGAGTCTTTGCCTCATTTGATAATATTATCCATTTTGAACCTTGTTATCTGTGTTCTATCTCTGTATTGTTACTCCTTTCTCTCTTAAACCAGGCACTGCACACTTACACCCCATGAAAAACAGCTCTACACCTATCTAGCCATCGTTGATTCGTCTGAAAAATCAATTCCTTTTAGAATTGTGTGATCCATTCACCTTTCTCAGTACACTTTACTTCTTTTTTTCCACTCACAATCTTCCCCGCCACCACAAACTTCTTCAGAAATTGACTCGGCCGGACAAACTATGTGAACCAGGCTTAGTGCTCTCACCTCCTGGTCCGCCATTTTTTATTTACTTGCTTGAGTGACAAAATGATTTCTCATTTGACTCTTGTCAGCATTTATGAAGATGGGAAATAGAACAAAAGTTGTCTTTAACATACTATTACATGCTTTTGTGAGTCATCCTTGAACAGCTCCCTATTGGTACAGCTGCAGAAATGGAAAGGTCCATCCTAATTGTTTAAAAATCTTTCTTGATGGACCTACTCATATCCCGTTTTGGGAGACGTGAACTAGTACTTATGTAGCACTCTTTTACGCCTTCTGATGAGCCAATGTAAAATGGCCCAAACACATCTAAAACTTAAATAAGACGGGAATATTCAGGCACTATTCATATGCCGTTCATACAAATAGACAGGCCTAGGCCCTCTTTGCCATTTTCTAATCGACGTTGGACTTTCTTTTTTGGGCCAATTCACAAAAGCATGTATGAGCACGTAAAAAAGTACTTCTTTTGTTCCACTCCTGTACTCATAAATTCTTTTGAGAATTGGCCACTGAATATTCCCGTTTTGTTTCCAGTTTAGATCTTTACAGACCAATTTACAATGGCATGCAAGAGTACATAACAAGTACTATATGAGTACAATTTTGCATACTCTCAGCCTCTTTATGTCTATTTCTTGTATTCCATTACTTTTTCAGGTAGAGCAGTATGCAGAGCGCGCTGACTCTTTTGAGGGGCTTTAAGGCTCTACATAAAACTTCATAAATAATCAGATGGTCGTGTATAATTGGTGTCAGAAATAGTCTTTGCCTGAAAAAGTATTGTCAAGCGATATTAACAATGCAAAACAGTTATAAAATGGCGTTCATTACATTAGATAATAAATAATAGGGCTGTGTGCTGACAAGACATTCTATGACCTAAAAACCACTCAGATACCTGCTACCAAAAATGACAAAACAGTAGATTTAGGGAGCGAATATTTACCGCTAAGACATTTACGAACAAATGTATTTTTCATGTAATCATATCTGCATTACCGGTATAATCATAGTATGCATTCTACATTTATTATAGCAGCAGGAAATTATCTTAAAAATTTGGAATGCACCACGATTTTTACCACGGAATATTCTTAAATGTTCTTACATTTTTATTTACAAATCTTGGAGATACGTCGACTTTAATGCAAACATTTATGTATCACATAATATATGTTATTTCTCAGAAATAAACAATGGTATACATTTTAACCTTTAGATTCGTATTATGTTTTGTTATTAAAGTTCTCTGCCTAGTCAGCATTCTTCATTTTCATATCAGTTTCTCCCCCAGCTATATTATTTTGCTAGAAACAAAGTGCATTATACTTCCGTTTCATTTTGTACTCAATATGCCAAGCATAAAATTTGACTGAAATCCCTATTTCTGAGTGTGTGATTTTTATTGGGATGGAAAAAATATAATTTAAATGAACATTCAATTCCGAATGCATGTCTGCCCTAGTTGTCATTTTTAATTATTTTCATAAAGTGAATTACTTTGAGCCTTTAGTTTAGATACCGAAACTCTGGGGGACTCATGAAAACAATTTACAGCGCTGAACAGTGTTTATTCGAGGATGAGAATTTGTGTTTAAGTTTTCTTTGAATAGATCATCTTTTTATTTGAACTTCTTTCTCCCGAGATGTTTCTCCGTGCTGGTGAGAGTTAAGGTTTAAGGAAATGACTCTTTTGTGTTCTCACTCAGATAATCAACGCCTGTGCCATCATGAAAGAGGAATTGGTCCAATCTTGCTTCAGATTTTCCAGGCGTGGCCGATACAGGTAAGAGCAGTGAGACTGTGGGGCGGCGGAAAGTCGACATACAATGGGATAGGGGAAATTAAATAAATAAATAAAACCACTTACCTTGCGCAAGGTAAGTGGTTTTATTTAATTATCCCTATCCAGTCGTATGTCGACTTACCTCCCACCCCGCCCCTCCCCACCACTGTTACCTGTACTGTCCGCACCTTAGATTTTCTCAGATCGCATGCTGCCTTACCCGGTAGTACATAGCCAGCTGCTATTTCTGTGTTTTATCCTCCACCCGAAGAATTCTGCATCATTACATGCAGCCTATGTACTACTACTTGCATTTTTTAACCTTCTACATGAGGAAATAATACCTGGTGCCAGGAAGAGTATGGGTGGGCTTGCACTTCACAAATCAACAATGATTGAATAAAACAATTTCTGGGTGCTGCTGGGCAGCTTCGATGTTTTGGCGGGATTGCAAAACTTAATATGGCAAACAGTTAGCCACATAGTCCAGTCATTCCATACCCATGAGGGAAATCTACAATATCCATCGTTATTTCTAATCATAGTTTCTCAAGGCGCCATCCCCAAGAGCAGATCCAGAAAAAGCTGCCAAAAGTGTTAATCAGAGAGTCTCAAGACACCATCTACAGGAGGAGACCCCACAACGGCTGTCATAAGATTAGATAAGCATCCACAAATTCTAGTGAATTTTTCAGGTGAACAATTACTTGAGTCATGCTCCCCAGCTATCACACCTGATATTTATGGAAGATAAGTAATGTATTTCTTAATATCTTAGCGCACTCTACACTCTTTATAATTATTATGCAGATAGCCTAAATACTTTCAGTTGAAGTTGAACTGGGAACTTGCATTGCCAAAGAAGACCACTTCGTCCTCACTCATTTAAATAGTATCTATTAAAGTAGATAACCTATAAGGTATTCAGGTATTCACCTTTAATCACTTAACATGATTTTGTATGATAATCAATTCATTTATTTCCTATTTATAATGAACAGTGATGGTTTTGTTTTCAGTTTTTTTGTGTTAATCAGTGTTATTGCGCTTCATAATTCCAACTTGTGGTTTGACACCACCACCAACACCAGCCCCAAACTCACGTGTAATGATTCACTAGCAAATAACCAAAATCCAAAGTCATTTATCTTGACCACTACCTTGAGGATTTAAATAAATGCTGGCATATAATAAAGATTGAAATCATACATATTTTCTTATAGTTTCTCTCATAATATTAACTTTTCTATACTTTAATTTGCAATTATTCTAAAACGTTTTCTAATGCCACTTTACAAATACAGCTGCTAATGAATCTGCCCCACAGGGTCTTAACAACACTCTGATAACTCTAAAAATAAGACAATATGTTTGTTCACAATAATTGTAAAACATTTTAATGTTTTAATATTGTTTCAATGTCGAAACTGTGAACATGTGTATATCATATTAAAGAACATTTTTATTGATTGACATCGCTTTTAAAATGACCCAATTTAGACCTGAAGAAGCGACTACAGAATCTCTGAAGTTGTTGAACACGTATTGATAATTCCTAGTTTCTCATTCTGCTGATATTACTTCTGCAAGTATTCACGATAATGGAGCTCTGACTTTGATCTTGTGGCCTACAAGCATAGCTTGTCTGTTACTGGACGATATTATGGTAATGTTGTGAATATGCATTACAAGAACAATTATTAGTATAAAGGATGCCTTCAGCAGAACTGTCTCATTCTATCCATAACACAGATGAAAATGCATACTCTATATTGTAACCCTGCCAACATCTACTACAACGCACAGCACCTTTGATGTGTCCCACACACTAAGAGAACATGACTTGTGATTCAGTATCTTGCTACAGAATGACATATCAATCTGTGAATGACTTCACCAAATGTAGGGTTACCTAAAACATCCTTTCCAGCTGACAGGCTGTTTGCTTGATGAAGTTCCTTAAAGATAAAAGGCTGCTTACAAATAGGACGGCCTGGTCCCAGATCATGCCACTTGAAATAGAGGGAACATCTGCAGCTTTGGTAGCTAGAAATATGGGACATCTGCATTCTTAGTAGAGTGAACAGAAAGCCCTACACTGGGAGCCAACATTTCTTGTGGCCTCAGATGTCATTGTCTGTTACTGACATAACCATCTCCCAGGTCAATTCACTCTTAATGCCCATAGATTATTAACCCTACCAGTTTTAGTTTCTGATTTGTCCAATCTTCACCCTTGGTATTATTATGGTATGCAGCTTACTGTTTTAGTATATTTAATTTTACTTTTCTACGCATCACAAGAGTCCGGCAGCCAGTATTTCTTGTTTCCAAAACACCTACCAAAAGGTGATGAGCAGTGTCACATGTACTTTTTCTTCTTACCTTATTCAATGGATTGACGAATTTAAGGTGCTGTGAAAAATCTGCTATAGGACATTACACCTTATTTGTCTTCTACCTCTACTGTTCCAGTGGTTTCCTCAAAATGTAAATCCTGCTTTTCTTCTGGAATTCAGAACTCCATACATGAAGATAAATTAAACCAACACTCAAGACGTGGCATCAATTCAAGTGAAATACTACAGATAATAGTTGTGTGTACCTTTGTTGTTTGTGGGAGCAATAATGCACTTCTTATTTCTCTTTCGATCTTCCATAACCCACTACAAATGGAGTGCGTGGAATATAATCAGTTAATAGATAGTGTTCCTACTCAATTTATCTGTGTGTTATAGTTATGAAAATGTAGGCATACCTTTTCAAAGATTTTGCATTGGGTTTGCGTCTATTGTTTTGAGGCAGATCCAAAGCAAAATGAATTCTGGTATTTGCAGAGCACCATAAATGTCAAATTGCATTGCTTTGCATTCCTGTGGATCCACCCATGGAGTTTGACCCATTCCCATATTTCAAAGAGTTGTGGGCATGGGTTTGCATCAAAATGGTATGCTTACCTTAGCCTGGCATAATGAAAAGAAATATCTTTATTTCTTCTCGTTATTTCCTCTTTGCATTCTGCAGCACATGTATGAAGAAGAAAAAACCTCCAAGACAGTTTTGTGTAGGAAGGTACGACCTCCTGCACAGAATCTATCCTGATAATCACGCAGTTCTGCTCTCTACAGTTTATACAACACAGCACAGCTACTTTGCTTGCTGTCCTAAAATGCATGAACTCAGTAAATCTGGGCATATGCTCATTTTAAGAGCACTTATGACATAAAAAATGCCTTATTGATGATCTATACCATTGGTAAATACATTAATATTCCAATAAAGGTGAGCTAATCTTTATAATAATAACTACCAAGCTAAACACACTTTTCAAATTGTATTGAACCATAGCTTTTACAGAATCAGTTCACCCTTGCCAATGCCTATTTCAATTTTTAATTTCTAAGGGAGAATTAAAAAACACAAATTTAAAATGTTATCTGCAACATCCTAAGAAGTAAATGGAAAATGCCATCATTATAATTGAACCAAAGTACCTGCAATTGTACGACCGGATTATCCATTTGACACACTCCTATTCTTTACAATGGGATCATGCATTTCGACTGGAATGCATGCTCTCATTGTAAAGAGCTGAGGTTCAGGTAATCCCTGCACCCCGTGGAAGGCACCTCAAGGTGCCTGCCACGGGGTGCAGGGATCAACATAGGTGCCCCCTCGGCTGTCATCCAGAGGCCTTGCCCCCATTGGGGCCCTGCTGGGGGCCCCCAAAGTCAGACTCCAACAGCCTTTCTTTGTCGGAAAGGCTGGCACAGAAAGGCTTTAGGAATCCACCATCGTAATCACTTGGGCGGAAAGAGCCGCCCTTGGGATTACTGGCCCCTTTCCGAATGGCAGACGGGCTCGCCGAGGCCCATTAGAAAGCCCGATTGATTCAATATGATGTGATCGATCGGAAAGGAATCTTGACATTTCGATGCTGCTGGCACGGCTCCAACTGACAGTCGGAGCCGTTTCTGACCGCATCGAAATCGACCCCTTGGTTATATTAGATATTTCTTCAATAGGCAATGTTATTTTTACCTCTGCACAAAGCACTTTATTCAGTTGCCTCTATATAATGCTGTCTCTCTATACCGTTTCTTAAACATTCAAGCACTGTTCTCTCATTTTTGTGAACAGAGTTACAGTTATTGTTGTACTGCATTTGTTTCTAAAGCTATTCCTGTATAGAAGTGGATTATCCATTTAGACCAGACGTATCACTTGATTGTGGTTTTATTATGACCGCTTACTTTGGTATGATCATATAGGAAGATAGAACTATGCATTTTTGTGATGAATTTTTATTTTTTTTCTATTTTGTAAATGTGGTTGGGAAATTGTTAGGGTTTTAAATATCTGAAAATAATAAATTGTTTACCTACTCTTACTCTATTGGCTCAGTGTCTAACAAGAAATTGTTTTACCTTACATTAGGAGAACGCAAACAGATCACAATAGGTAAAGCAGCACCAGCAAACTAAATTCGTCAGGGAAAAGAACATTTAATCTCGTAAGAGACCTTACTAAAAGCAAATGTTCGGCTACCCAGGCAACAAACTTACTGACTTTATTAAAGTATTGTTAGAGAAAAAACAAATGAAAGCAAAAGCGCGCTTTCTAGATTGTTCATTCTGCTGTACATTCAGGGCTACATGTACGACTGTCAGGTTTTGCAAGTGACAATTTACAAGACGCAAAACCTGATGTATAACAGTGTCAAAGACACTGTTTGCAATTCCCAAATAGGTCGCAAGGGACCTGCCTCAATAATATTCACGAGGCAGGTGACAATTTGCGACCCATTGGGAATGGTCGGCACTCACAGGGAGGTGCAGCAGAGCACCATGTCTGTTAGTGCTCTTAAAAGAAAGCATTTTTTTAAAAGCTGATCCTTAAATGAAAATGGGATGCATTTAAAAAATAAAAATAGAAAAGTTTGCTTTTAATTTTTTTTACAGTGGTCATTGGTCCATGTGACCGCTTCCTGCTCTGGAAAAAAGTTGGTGCCCCAATTCACAAAGGGGAAAGGGTCCCTTGGGGACCCCTTTCCGTTTGTGAATGGCTTACGATCAATTTTCATACCAATGCAACTCTCTATTAGGAAGGGATGCCCTTCACATGCCCCTTCCTAGTACTGACTCCCAACCCCTATTTTGCGAATTAGTAATAGGTTACCAACTTGCAAAATATGGTTGGTACATAGAGGTTACCAACTCGCAAAATAGGTTGGTACATAGGAAAATGCATTTTACTGGTCACAAATGGCCTGATGGGCCGTTTTCGACCGGTAACATGCGTCGTACATCCGGCCCCTAGTTTAGAATCAGCATTTCCATATAATTAGTCAGCTTCGCAGTATGAAAGCCTCAGCAAACCATAGCAAGCCCAAAGGATTAGGTACCTCTTTCACCATTCATATTTTTTTACGAAGCCAAATCCAACTCAAGACGGATTATCATTAAACTGTACGGTTATGATCGAAATGAGTAAACAATTAAATTCATGTTATTGCCACATGGCACTAGAGACAGCCCACATTTGCACCACCAGCGCAAAGGACAACATACAAGGCTCTGTATTGGCACAAGAGCTGATCCTGCTTACATTTCACCTGTCCTGTTACTGAAACGCGCTTTCAGCACAAAGGTTCATTTAAAAGCTTGCCGGGCTCAAACTTTTCTTTTAATTGTGGCCTGGGGGTAAGGACTGTCTGTCTCACTACAGTAGCAGCGAATTGCAGTAAAATGATTTTTCAGTTCTATTATAATCCCGATTGAATAGTTTAGAATCAAGAGAGAAAAACATTACGAAGGTTTGATGCAAATTGTTATTTCTTTTATTTCTAGAAGAAAATAACATACCTCACTTAAAACTGAAACAAAAAGATATGCACTGTTCCTCATCTCAACCATGGCTGGCCCATCAGTACCGTGGACTGGGAGAAATGTGATATGAGAAATAGACATGCTGTCTCAGTGCAAGACTGGTAGGGGCCGATCGTAATAAGGAACCACGAAGACCCTACAGCCATGTCAGTTTCCCAGTTAATCACAGACCCATGTCTACGATTTGGACGGTAATTGCCATTAGCCAGATTCCACAACTTTTTTGTATATACTTGTATAACATAGACAACATATATTTCTTTTCGCACTGTCTGGTTTATGCTGAAAGAAAAGTGCATCTTAAATGCAGAGACCACGATCACTATTGGTATTTACCTCTCAGGGCGTCAGGGCTATGAGTGTAATGCGAAAGACTATTTTTGCTGGTAACCTATCCTGTGACTCCTCTGCAGGCTACGTTTTATTACACGGAAGTAACGTCTCAAGAGGCTGAGTGATGGAAACAGATTGAAGAATGACAAGCACAGATGGGGAAAAAGAAGGCGCTGGGACTACATTTATTCTGAATACTTTTGACTGTCACACCAAGCTGTTTCAGAAGCACGCATTGTGAGAAAATATGAGGAGCTTTACGTATGCTGCGAGCACATTTCTGTGACAACATATTCAAAGTAGAGCATTTTGAATCCCTAAATAATGTGCAAATTGATTTGTTTTTAAAGGAGCTTGCATCCAATTTTACATATATTTAGAGCAGACACGTTTGAAAAAGCCCTGGCTGATTTAGTGCCTTTAGTTGCTGATATAATATTCAAGGTATAATCATGATAGTGTTTTTATTTATAACGTTAGAAATGTTTAGCAAACTGCATACTAGGCTCAAAGGCTCGTTTATATGAATATACAATTAAATGTCATCACAATTTGTTTTACAAATTATTTACTCATCTTTGTACTATAGTTTGCCTGAAAATTATATGCAATAACCCCATGAAATATTCTTTTTCACACTGTAAAGAGGCAAAGATTTTCTAGTGTTTCTTTGTACTGCATCGGTTTAAGTGGCATAATTGCTATAGTAAAGCAGGATATTTATTATATTATGTTCCTTTTATTTCTTTAAATAAAAATAAGTATTTTTCATACAGTATAACTGTTGACTAACTAAAAACAGCAACAATAAAAAAACTTCTAATTCTCTTCTTGTTGATACTGAAGTACCTATCATCTGGAGCGCTCTGCCACCTACAGTCACCAAGGGATTCACTGCTGTGACAATTTGAGTGAGTAAGGCAAGTATCACAAAGCATTTATTTGGCTTTATTGTTCGGCAGATTGTTCAGACACTTGTAACTAGAAGTAGCCAAGAAGCCATCCAATAATGCAGTACATCCCGTTCGATCCAAATAGTGATACATGCTTCCTACATGGCATATACTCTTTTTTCATAATCACTGTTCGAAACAAACTTTTTAAAAGGTTGGGCTATTGGTAGTCATTAGCGCAGTCTGGAGGAGCAAAAAGAAGTGAATGCGGAATTAAACTTTTTCGAGGAAACTCTATAAGATACTTTAGAAAATGGTGAAATACTTGAGGATTTGATAAAAAGGTGACTGTTGCCCATTTTTCAAAAAGCTTTTTCTCAGAGAACCATGGGACCCTGAGGATTTTTCTAACTACGTTTCACTGCAAATATTAACTGTCACTTCTTTAATAGACAGCACTGCCCCCAGCCAACACCACAGTGCAGAGGCAAGAGCGTATTGATTCTTCTGTATACCTGACTTAAAATGTTTCAGTGTTCATAATATATAGCATGTACAAAAATGAAAAAACATATTATACTCTTTTCTTGAACTCATACCACCGGTTATCCAACAGTTGTCTACAAAAGCCAGATCCAGATTACATTGTTCTGGAACAAATATTTTGACAATATTTAAATCTCAGGGCATCAATCTCAGATTGAACCTTTGCCAAGAATGACTCCTGGCAAGAATTTAAATGCACACATTTTACTAGTGCAGTGTTGTCTGAGAGTAAGACTGTGCCATGGAGATGCCTGGAATACCAATCTATACCATAGTTGGAGCATCCGGAAGGTACAGTGCCATCACAGGTAAACCATCGTCACAGCAATGCTCTCATAGATTCCTGGAAAGATCTGAGTGGCGTTTCAACCTTGCACCCACAGGTATGTTGATGTACCTCACTGTTGAGTGATTGTCCATCTGAAGAAGAATGGTCATTGAGATCTTCATTTGGCAAAACTGTAAGCAACAAAAGGTACCTGCAAGATTCATTGATGTGGGGGCTTTTGTGAATCCCCAGTCTGCAAGGAACATTGATGTGGTGCCCTTCTACGTTGGTCCTCAGTATACAGATTCTGCATTTGGCAAGCTATCCAGATCTGCTGGCATCTGAATTAATGCTGAGGGCTGGGGAAGAAACAAAATTGGCTTTGCCATTCCCGGCTTCAATGTTCAGAAATCACCAATGGAGTTCTGAGTGGCACTCGTTGTCTTAGGAGATGTTGTCTGAGTAAGAGGGACCCTAATAGAAGTGGGTAGTTTTCCCGTTGTGAATGTCCTGATAATTAAGACCAGCTGGAAAGTGGCTTGATAATAGGCAGCCAACAAACTGATGAGGTTGGCCAGGGTTCTCGGGAAAAAAGAGTGGGTCCAGAAACTGTGGCTACAGTAGGTCCCAGAACTCCTGGAATGGTTTGCAGATCGACTTCTTAAATGTGACCAGAAACCTATGTCGTGGAAGAGAGAAACTGTTTTATCTTGGTGTTGGGACAAGGTGCTCGAGCCTAATGCATCAGAAGAATGCCACTGTGTTAAATTATGAGACAAATAACTCAGGGCAGTAGATAAGCCCACACCACGTGGAGTAGTTTGGTTATACATTGTGGGTTGAACAGGTCAAAAGGGAGATAGGGAGACCCTCCACATCTGATGTCTCCAGTGGAACTTTAGGAAGGAATGATGATCCTTGCATATGGGAACTGAAAAATAGGCATACTTAAGATTTAGTCTAACTAGCCAATTTTCACAAAGAAAACTGTTTTGCAGAAGGTGGTTGCTATCCATCTTAAAATACTGAAAGATTATCCCGATATTTAGCGAGCAAAGGTGGATAACTGCTTTGAGAACTTTTTTTGTGTAAAAGAAATTTGGAACTCATCAAGTTGTCTTTGCTGGGACCTTTCAGAAACCTCTTGATTTACTAGAGCAGATTCCACCTGGGGAAAAAAATGGAGCAGGCATCTAAATCAGCAAGAAGAGTTAAAGAAATCTATGTAATAGCCAAAAAAGTTTCACAAAACCAATAGCTCAGATGTTATTGACCACCATTTGGGGAGGAATTGGGTAGTGCAGCCCCAGTAAATGAATGGGGAAAAAGGTGAGGTTTCATTTAATTACCTAAGGTATGAGGAAGAAGGATGGAGTTCTTGAACGAATAAATGTAGGCAGCTTCCTCATAGGTAGAACGCTGGTACACAGAGGCAGAATGAAAGGTCAGAGAATTCCAAGAAAGGATACCAAGTGGTTAAATGTACCGCTACGGCAGAAGGACGAGCTCCTCATATATCACCAGCCAGATAAATAAGGAGAGGTTTGTAGAAGACTCTCATCTTGTTATATTGGACTTTCTCCAATGAGGTGAATGCGGAGACATTCTATGAGATCAATTTAAGAAATGTATCGGCAAAGAGGAGGTCATCAACTGCATTTGTAATGGGCTTAGTGATTTTGGCATTCTGACATGAAGGTGGTTTGGCACGTTTCCGTCAATTAGGAAAAATGAGAATCTCCTGGAAAGAGACGGGTGCATTGTGTCCCTCCGTGATAGGAATCCAGGTCCACCTCAGAGGGAGATGAAGAACCTCACTCAAGATCATCCAGTAGATGGATAAGAGGACTGGAGATGCTAAGAACCTGGGGGAGGTGCTTACAAGTGTGATTGATGCATCACCGAGGCTTCAGTTCATGACACTCCAGGATGGATAACAGGTAGATCACAATCATGAGGCTAGTGGCACTATGGATGGATGGGGCATTTTAAATGGGGAATCCCCCTAGCTGATTTCCCCAAGGAGAGGCACATTGATCACAGACATAATTAGCAACTCACAGGGCTTGTTATGTCTTCATTTGTACTCATCGTTAGTAGCATCCTCATGGAATTCCCTTTTGCAGCATTGGGGTTTATCCTGGAAGATTGTATTGGGAGTCAACACCACCTTTGCCACTGAGAAGACCTGTTGTAAGTGCTTGCATTGGAATGAAGCCATACTGTGCTTATCCGTGGCAACCATTGGTAATGTATATGGTGAAGAACCTAGGAGGGTAGGAAAGAGTGCACAATGGACATAGCTTGCTTACAGCCTTGTCCAGGGAGGGGTGGATTCAGGCACCAGAGTCATTAATTGCCCAATGAAGCTAGCACTGGGAAAGAATAGAAGGAATTTCTGGTGGATGCTTCATCAGAGGCAGGCATAGCATAGATTCTGATAGGTGCCCAGTAGGGGTGGGGATGATGCACAAGCCATGGCGTTGAATGAGCTTACTTTTTATTATTTCAATGTACCAATTTGTCAAACAGCCTAAATACTTAATATCTTAAAGAGTTAGTCGGAGTAAGGAAAAGCCAGTAGGGAAGTTTCATAGGCGAGGGAAGGACAGTTGCAGGATGGGATTTGAGGGTGAGGAGTCTGTGCCACACATATGAGGCTGCTCGAGGCTCAGAGAACAGAGAGGTTCCACAGTGCCTACTTTGGCAACAGTAGATGTTTGGCAAGACTGCATGTGAGGCTGACAGAAGTAGCTTGTGGACGCAGTCAGAGAGGTAACAACCACATAGGGTAAAATCAAAAGATTCGAGCACCTGAAGACTAAAATATTGACGCAGAAGGAGTGGAAAAGATGATGGGCATGCAAAGAAAAAACTAGAAAGCTAGCAAGAGTATTAAAAGGGATGACCAGCCAGAGAACGCTGAAAAAGGGGCCTAACAAGATGACATACAAGGTTAAAAGAGATAGAGGGAATAAACATAAGTCAGGTCAGTTTTTTAGTAGGAGAAGAAATGTTTGGACAAATTTTAGAAGAAGGAAGGAGTTTTGGCATACAAGCTGAGAGACAGCTAATAAAAGAAAAAGAGCACTGCGTGAAGACCTGTATGTTACTAGGAGTAGCAGTAAGACAGGAGGTTTACTATATGGTGACTCTCTTGGTGCCTTAGATGACATCACAATGTTTTGATTCTCTCATAAACTCTCTATTGCTGCTACCGGGGCAGTAATAATGGGATTTTGATTATTGTACTGCCTTTGGGCCAGACGTAGGAAGGCAAATACCGGTCGGTAACAGCCGATTTCGCCCGTTACTGACCGGTATTTGAAGATGGAGATGTAGGGGCATGGTAAAATACCGAATCTGTAAAATTACCGAATCTGTATTTTGACGTGTAGGTAGCACTGTAATCAGTGCTACAGAGGTTTAAGAATTCAATATTTACCACCAACTAGAAGTTGGTGGTAAATAATGAAAACCCTTTAAAAAGTATTTTTTTTGCTTTTTAAACAATGCCATGTTGCAGAGATACATGCCCTAAGGGCATGTATCTCTGCAACATGTGCACCCATGCACAATTGAGGGGTGCAACAGGGTGTCAAAGTGACACCCTGCCACCCTTCAATGTTTCTCCCAATTACCGAATCGGTCCAGGCCCATAGAAATGAATAGCAATTACCGAATCGGTAAATACCGATTCGGTAATTACCGAATCATACCGATTCGGTCATTAAATCTGTAAAAATACCTACATCCCGATTGCCAGTTCTTAAATACCGAATCGGTATGATTCGGTATTTAAGAATCGGTAATCTGGGATTACCTACATCTGGCCCTTAGTGTCTTGTTATAAATTTTCCCAGTTTGCCTTTTGTACAGTTTTTCACTGCAGTCTTTAGATTGTTCGCTCAGAGCACAGAGTTCAAGCTGAACCTTTGCCGATAATAGCTGCAGCAATGGTTTAAATATGTATAAGATTACTAGTGCAGTGTTACCTTGAGAAATGCAGACCTGGGGTCATATGTATCAACATCCTCATTTGTGATTCTCAAATAGCGATTTTTTAGAAATCGCTATTTGAGAATAGCAAAACGGGATGTATTAAAGAAATCGCAAATATTTTGCGAATTCTTAGTATTCCTTAATTGCGATTAGCAAATTGCGAAATTTCAATTAACCGCATCGCTGCTGTGGCGATTTTTGCGCTGTGCGGCTTTTTTTAAAAAGCTGCGTTACATGACGAGCTCAGCTCGTCATCAGCACACGCCACCCGTGGCTGATGACGAGCTGAGCTCGTCATCAGCATCGAAGGGGTTAAGGAATACTTTACCATTCATTTCTATGGGCCAGGAGGCCCATGGGAATGAATGGGAAGTCATTCTCAATTTGCGATTCGCCATTTGAGAATCGCTAATTGAGAATCATTTCAAGGGTACAAGGGTGTCATAAGGACACCCTGATGCACCTCTCAAATGAACATGTGTGTGCATATGGCGCACATACATGCCCTAGGGGCATGTATGTGCGCCACATAGCACCTTTACAAATGCAAAAAAGTGCATTTGTGAAAGAAATCGCAAATTACCACCAACTTGAAGTTGGTGGTAATTTGCAATTTCTTAATGAGAAATTGCACAACTTGGGTGATTGATACATAGCATTTAAGGAATTGCAATTTGCGATTCCTTAAATGCTTACGCAAAATTAAGGAATCACAACTTTTGTGATTCCTTAATTTTGCGATGAGAAAACAGCTAATACATCGCGTTTAGAGATTTTTCATGGGCAAACGCTGTATTTTTGCGAATTGCAGCGTTTGCGAATGAAAAATCGTTTGATAAATATGCCCCTTAGTTTCGTGCTTACAGCATAAATGATCAGGTTTCAAGTTTTTCTCACCATTACTACACACTAGCACAATCAGAAATCCATGTTTCGTATTTAGAATTTGTTGGTTAGTGGGGGAAATGCTAAATCTGTATGAGAATCGATTGTTGTTCTTTTCTAACATAGTCATTGTATGGTTGGGAAGATCTCACAAAGGTTGAAGGTATTCTATTGTCACTCAACATTAAATCGGGTGAAATGTTTGGAACAAGAGCCCGATTCTGATTTTGATGGTCGAGCCCAGTAGCGGTCGGTGGTGGGAGTGCTGCCGTTTGGTGAGGTGGGGCAGGGGAGGGGCAGGGTGGGCGGTAGTAAACTACGGAATAAGGCTAAATACAGGTAAGTAAACATATAAATAAATAAAACTAATGTAGTTGCGCGCACTGCATCGCCAAATGCGATGCAGTGTGCGCAACTACATTTGTATATATATATACATAGTCCCCATTGCACCACTTTACACATAAACCATTTAACTGGTGGGAGGAAGCCCACAAGAGGTACCTGAGTAAAGGCTAGGATACAACTGTAGTTGGCAAATTAAAGTGATTTCCCACAAACCTATCAACTTATGATTTTGGCTTCTTTAAGGAAAGGCCTGGAGAGCGAGGAGAGGATATGAATGCCTGACTGTGAGACGTTGCTGTTTAAAATCGTCTCAGTATCTTACGTAGCATTGGGTCATACTACATTTGTGGCATATATGAAAACTGCAGAAAGTTGGAGAAATAAGGGTGGTAAAGCACACAGGTGGTCATGGGTTGATCTTGACACATAGCATGTCATAAAAGTAATGAAACTTTAAATGACAAAACAAGATTTTTAATTGAGGAAAAAGCAAGCATGTCATAAAAGTAATGAAACTTTAGATGGCAAAACAAGATTTGTAATTGAGGAGAAAGCAAAACAATGATCAACCCAGTTTACTCAAGACTGACGTATTTAACACGAAAAAGCTGCTGAGAGATGTATAATAAATCTCATGTCACTCAGCATTATGCAATTCTTCTGATTTGCTCTGGATAACATGAGAGGGGGCAAAATAAAGTACAATTAAGTACATTAAAAAACTAAAGGAAATGATGTCAGAAAATATCTGGCAATTGACATGATAGCCATCAATGAAGAGGTGTCAGCATGAAACATCTAAGAGAATAAAGTAATGGTCAATTATCTGAATAGTTAATAACAGCTTTTTAAACTTTTCCACAATGGGCTCATTATTCCTCCTGATGGAAAGTGCTTGCTCCAGGAACTTCCAGGTGGTAGGTGAACTTGTCTCAGAGACAGCCTGGAAGTGCTTAAGGTAAAAAAGGTCTAAAACCAGAGAAAGCTACTGCAGGTTAAGGATTCCCAATTGTCTGCAAATATTGGGAAAACTAAGTTGCATTGTATCGGTTGAGTGGAGCAAAGTGGTGTACTATGGTCCATCCAGCAGAAACTATTTCCTGAGGTTTCTTAGTACCAGGATATTAAGATGATCCTTTAATAGAGAAAACCTACAGCCACTGAGACATGTTGACATTCAGGCGTGCTTGTAGTCTTTAAGAACTTGATTTGAGTCCAGTGGAGAAAATCCCCACAAAAACTTCCAGGAAGAGAATTTGGTCACTGGAGATTTGAAGTCCTGGGTAAAGATATCAATGTCTTTAACTTTTTAAGGTCTGGCTTGACAGTGCAGCTGTCCCCAGAAAAATTAAGTGAGAATCACCATGAGCCAGCATTCGGCTCTGCCCACACTTTGGGTGTCAGGAGTACATGTTTTGATTGGGCAGTGAAAAGTGCTTTCCCTCCACACAGCTGTGATCATTTTGTTTATTTATCCTGCTCTCTTGGCTTGATCTTTCAGGAGCACACACATTACATTGTAATGCTATTAAAGTGGCTAATTCACTTAGATAATTTAAGGTGTTTTTCTCTGGCAGCAGCATAGATCGAAGTCATTGACCTACATGGATGTTTAGGTCTGGTTTGACAGTGCAACTGCCACCTGACCTTTTAACCAACACCAACACTATTCTACATTTCTTTGACTCACAACAAATACATATGTATCCCTGCATTAAGGCGCCTCCCAAACATTAATTAGGTGAGTAAAACAGTTCATTAAATGATGTGGTCCATTCAAGAATTGAGTTCTAGATCAATGAAAACTTAAATGGTTTTATAACAAACATTTTTAAAAACCGGTGCAGAGTCAGTGCCATGAAAGCTCCCAGCTGCAAAGTATACAGAGTATATAAACATCTGAAAAGTATTTTAAGTCTCATAGGGCAGCAATATCATCAGAAAATTAGGCAGTGTCCTTAGCAGCATAGGAAAGCTCAGGAAAATCTCTGGCTCATCCCCAGAATCAAGGGGTTCTTATATGCAATTATTGTAGAGTGCGAAAAACGATCATTTATTTACCAAATCAAAACATGAGAACATACATGTAATTTCCTTTAAAATAAGAATCATCACATTTCAAATAAACATATTTAACACCCTCTATGCTAATGTCATCAGGAGACGTTGGAACAAAAATGAAACATTTAGAGAATGGAAAGGGGCGACCGAATCGGTCCCCCCGAACTTATGGCCGAGTGCCTCGATCCCCCCGGGAAGCCATTTTGGGCGGGAGGCGCGTCTCAGCTGGTATGCCCGAAGCGGCGTAGCTGGGGCGCGCTCGTTCCCGCCCTAGAGTGGGCTGGCCTAGACACCGACGCAGCCAGCCACGCCCTCAGGGGCAGGCAGGGGCGGGTATACGCCCGCCCTGAAGACGGATAAAAAGGGGCGCAAGACCAGAAGACATCCTCTTGTTCTTGTGCTCTGAAGCTGCACCTCCTCGCTGCACGTGAGCTCGGGACAGAACGAAGAGCCAATTTTGAGCGTTTTAATCTCTCTCTTTGTCTTTTAGATACTTCGTCGAAAGGATGCCCAAGAAAGGAGCAAAGGGAATGTCGACTGACCAGTTGGTTCGGGCACTCATGAAGGACATGTCCGAAATTAAGAAGCGGTTGGCGGAGCGAGACGGCGAGGAGGGATCGGGGCGTCCACCGGCCGGAGGGAAGCCAAAGAGGCCGAGAAGGGGGCCGGTCGGGGGAGACGTCCCGGTTCCCTGTTCTCCGCTCGAGGCGCCAGCCCCGGTACCGACCCCGGTACCGGTTGAGGGGAATCCGATTCCCGTGATAGTCACCCCGACGTCTGCCGAAGATATGCCTCCCGAATTGGCGGCACAGTTAGCAGCATGGTTGGGGGACAGTAATGGGGGCGCCATGGCTACCGAAGCGCAAGCACTCATAAAGCAGTTGCGCGAGAAACGTGATGCAGCCAAGGTGCCCGCGCCGGATGCGGCGATAGACAAGCCACGAGGGACGGAAGCAGCGTCCGGTGCAGGTAAGCGGCCATTGCCGATTGCAAGGGATGAGTCAACACCCTCTCGTAGAGAAAGATTGGGGCAACATGTTCCTTTGCCAATAAAGGAAAAGATTTGGGCGGGGGAATACGTTAACATTTTCTCCCTGCTCGTCGATCACTATGAGGTCGAAACTGTTAAGGGTCAAAAGGATCTGATGCATCCGAGTGTTTGGCGCGCAAAAATGGCCGCCTTTAAAGTGAATGAAAATATTGGTAACTGGGGGAATGCTTGGGGAATTTTCACGGCAATTTTGGGGGAACGTAGGCCTGATTTGCTCCCGGAATTTCCAGTATATCAGTCACGAATTATGGGGTACTCGACATCACACCAAGGTAACCAATGGTTCTGTTATGATAACCTTTTCAGGAAAGCGATGGAGCATAACAAAAGTTTAACCTGGGACTGTTACGATTCTTTAACATGGAATAAGATGAAAGAGTCGGGAATGTTGAAAGTGCCATTGGTGGGGAGTGCTGTTAGTGAGTCCTCCCGCCAAAATGGGGGGACACCCTTTCGGTCGGGTACGGGTACAGACGATTACCCGAGACCCGCCGGCAATACAGGGAAGAGGGGGTTCTGTTTCAATTTCAACAGAAGCAAATGTACTAGGCCCCCGGGATCTTGTAAGTTCAAACACGAATGTAGTGGTTGTGGGGCACCCCATCCTGAGTCCTCGTGCAGAGCCAAATCGGGTGAAAATGGGGGCAGAGGAGGCGCTAAACAGGTCTAATATAGTCCGAGGGGCGCCTTTACCAACCCCGATTGATACCCTGGCGATGATTCCCTGGCTCAGCGAATACCCAGATCGTACTTCTGCTGGGGTGCTACGAAACGGTTTTTCATATGGTTTCCGCATCCCGGTGGGTAACTTTCAGGGTGTCGGGACGTGCAAAAATCAACTTTCCGTCTTGCAGCATACTACTGTAGTACAGGATAAGATCCGGAAAGAGGTTACCCGAGGTCGGGTTGCCGGCCCGTTTCCTGTCCCCCCGGTACGGAACTTTGTTTGTTCTCCTTTAGGGGTGGTCCCCAAGAAGGACCCGGGTGAGTTTCGATTGATTCACAATTTATCAGCCCCTCATGGCCTTTCTGTAAACGATGCAATTAATCCAGAAATGTGTTCGGTGCGGTACGCATCATTCGATGAGGCCGTAGCCATTTTGAATCGCCTGGGGCCCGGGACGCTGATGGCGAAATCAGATATCGAGTCAGCGTTCCGTTTGCTCCCGGTATACCCGGATGACCAACGTTTGTTGGGATTCATGTTTCAAGGTTTGTTTTACATGGACAGGTGTATGCCAATGGGGTGCTCGATATCTTGTGCTTATTTCGAGAAATTCAGTAGTTTTCTGCAATGGGTTTACACGAAGAAAACAGGTTTTCGGAATGTGATGCATTACCTCGACGACTTTCTGTTCCTTGGGGCCGCTGGGGATGATGAATGTGCCCGGGCCTTGACTGAATTTTGTGTTTTAATGAATCAATTTGGCGTGCCGTTGGCACCAGGTAAAACTGTGGGTCCCACGACTTGCCTCGAGTTCCTCGGGATCGAGTTGGACTCTAGTGAGGGTTGTTTTCGTTTACCAGCTTCCAAAGTATCGAAATTCAAGACAGCCCTGCAAATGTGTATCACTGCATCTAAAGTTACGCTGCATCAATTGCAGCAATTGGTGGGGAAGTTGAATTTTGCCTTAAGGGTGATCCCGATGGCCCGCCCCTTCTCCCGTTCGATTGCACAGGCGATGGTCGGCCTAAAGGAGGGTCACCATCGCACGAGGTTATCGGCCGAGGTCCGCCAAGACATGCGTATTTGGTTAGCATTTTTGGCGGATTTCAATGGTCGAGTCGTCTGGAACAAACCGGCCTTGTCCTCTGAAGAGCTTGGTCTATGGACGGATTCAGCGGGAAGCATGGGTTTCGGCGCCATCTTCGGCACAAAATGGTCGGCACAAAAGTGGCCAACATGGTGGCACGATGAGGGGCTGACGAGTAATATTGCTTTCCTTGAGCTGTTTCCTATTTTGGTGGCCCTCAAATCCTGGCCCGATGGATTCAAAAATCATTCTGTCATATTTTGGTCTGACAATATGACCGTTGTAGAATGCATTAATAGTCAGGCAGCACGTTGTAAAATGATTTTGAGGCTGCTTAAAGAAATTGTCTTACTGTGTATGCAACTGAACGTGGTATTCAGAGCAAAACATGTCCCGGGGGTGATGAATCAGGCTGCTGATGCACTGTCTCGTTTTCAAATGCAGGCTTTCTCGGGTTTCCTTCCATCAGCGGACCCCGAGCCAGCACCCTTTCCCGAAGCTCTCTGGTCTCTCGGTGCCCCGAACTTCGTTACCTCGTGGGAGAGAGTCTAGCACCAAGGACGAGGAAGGCATACGAAGGGGCGTTTCGGGCTTATTTGGCCTTTTTGGGGACTGAGAGAGGGGGACTTTGGGGGCATGAGGATTGGGTAGTACATTTTCTGATGTCCTTGCGTAAGGCTGGGAAGTCGGTGGCTACAGCCCAGAGGCATCGTGCTGCTATCTCCTTTGTTGCCAGGGCTCATAATATCCAGGACCCGACAGCGTCTTTTGCTGTACAGAAAGCGCTGCGTGGGTGGCAACGCCTTGAGGGTCGCAGAGTAGACGAGAGGCGCCCGATAGGTCTGGATAGGTTGTCCCAGTTGCTGGCCACACTCCCCGACATATGCTCGTCTCAGTTCGAGGCCTGTTTGTTCCGAGCCGCTTTTACGCTTGCATTTCACGGGGCTATGAGGATAAGTGAGCTGGTGGCAAGGAGCAAGCGGGATGTGGCGGGGGGTTTGTGCCGGGACCACGTTCAGATCAGGGGTGAGACTATGACGGTATCCTTTGTCAAGTCAAAAACCGATCAAAGTGGGGTGGGAGACTGCATAGTCATTCGCAGGATTCCAGGGTCCTCCATGTGTCCGGTGAGGTGTTTAGAGGATTACCTAGCACAAAGGGTGGCATCATGGGGGGGGACAATGTTGAGACACGCGGACGCCACCCCACTGACAAAGTTTCAGTTTCAGCGGGTGCTCGCGATGTCAATTACCGCAGCAGGCTTGGACCCGGGTGAGTTTGGGACCCATTCCTTTCGGATAGGGGCTGCCACTGAAGCTGCAGCCAGGGGTCTTAATGTGGAACAAGTAAAACGAGTGGGGCGTTGGTCCTCCAATTGTTATAAGAGGTATGTGCGGTTGCACATGTTGTGAAGCTGTAACAATGTACTCACGCTTCTTGTCTTTTGTTTGGTTTTCAGTTACGCAAGCCTTCGAGGCGGGGCGGACTATGCAGTCGACCCAACACCGGGCCAGCGGTCAGACATCACCGGCTGTGAGAAAGGAGGTGTGGGTCGTGGGCCACTCATACGTGAGGCGTGCCGCAGACGTATTCAAAGCAGGTGACATGATTCACGTAGCTGGGGAATACGGGTACAGGATGTCCTTCTACGGAAGGGGCGGTCTCTGTATTGACCAGTTTCAAGCTTACTTTGAGGGTTTGTTAGGGCGGATGAGGTCACCGCCGTCTATAGTCATAGTACATTTAGGGGGCAATGATTTGGTCACCACCGGTAGACGACTTCTCCTGGAAGCAATGCTTTCCACCGTAAGTTGGTTGGCGAGGAAAGTTCCGGGGTGCATAATTGCGTGGTCTCATATGATCCCACGGAAAGTGTGGCGGGGGGCTATTTCGATCCCTGCTTTGAACCATTCTGTTAGGAAACTTAATAACAAAATGAGTAGGTTGTTCCGTTCCAGGACATTGCATTCTATCTCGCACGGTTGTATTAATGATGACAGTATGTATATGGGGGATGGTGTGCATTTGTCTCGGGTGGGAAATGAGTTACTCATAGGAGACTTCTTAGCATGGTTAAAAACGTTGGAACATGACCTTTAGCTAGGAGTTTTGGTGGGGGGCCCGGATAGCCGGTCAACTATCCGGGCCTGTGGCGGTAAGGTCATGATCGGTGAGCACTAATTAGTAGATCCCTATGAGTGGGCGTCACCCAACACGGATGGGAGCGCTCGGGAGAGGTGGCCATTGGCCCCTCAATGGGGAGGCGGTCCCTTCTAAGGATGGGTCGCCGGAAGTAAAGGAAAGGCGGTCAAGGCCCCTTCCTTTGTAGGAGGGGTTACAGCCCCCTCCTGGGGAATTTCCCGGGGCCAGTGACATCTGCGACGGCAGATGCGGTAAGTTGTGTGGGGTTGGGATAAGGGCCACGATACCTTCTAGATACCTCACACGAGTATTCGAACGACCTTTAACTGGCGTCGAGTTTTAGGTGCCCCCGTCAAGTCAAGGGAAATTGGTAGTAGTTGCACTTGAGGTACGCCTCCGTGCTGTCGCCCATCCCAAGTGGGAGGGGTAAGTCCGGTTAGGGATCTTGACACCGGTTATGACCTTGCCGTTGGCCCTTAAACGTTAGGTTGTACAATTTCAATATGTCAAGAAATGTTTTGTAGGTTGCTAGTTCGGCTAGGAGAACCTCTGTATTAGAGAATCTGTTAAGGTTAGCCAAACATCGCAATATGGTAATGAAATTGTACATAACATGAAACGTTTAATGTTTTAATTTTGTTTTAATAAATACGGCCGGGATGGTCACTCCATCCCACTTCCAAAAACTTCAAGAACTGTTTCCGGTTTCACTCCTTTTGGGGATTGTGTTGAGAGGGGGTGGCGGGTATCTCGGCTATATGGAAAGGGGCGACCGAATCGGTCCCCCCGAACTTATGGCCGAGTGCCTCGATCCCCCCGGGAAGCCATTTTGGGCGGGAGGCGCGTCTCAGCTGGTATGCCCGAAGCGGCGTAGCTGGGGCGCGCTCGTTCCCGCCCTAGAGTGGGCTGGCCTAGACACCGACGCAGCCAGCCACGCCCTCAGGGGCAGGCAGGGGCGGGTATACGCCCGCCCTGAAGACGGATAAAAAGGGGCGCAAGACCAGAAGACATCCTCTTGTTCTTGTGCTCTGAAGCTGCACCTCCTCGCTGCACGTGAGCTCGGGACAGAACGAAGAGCCAATTTTGACCCACCCACCAGCCCCTGAAGACAGCCAGTTGTGTATAATAAAGTTGATTAATTTTGTTTTGTTTTCGTTTCCAGGTTGTAGTGCCATGTTGATTTTGAGTTAATAAAGAATGTTCGTTTTGAGTATGTTTGCCATTAAAGATATCCAGTTAGTGTCGAATTTTTGATGTATACTCTTTCAGTCATAGTGGCCAATGTATTCTTAGGTTAATTTGCACTGTCGTATTTATTTTGGTAGGCGGTAAGGTCATGATCGGTGAGCACTAATTAGTAGATCCCTATGAGTGGGCGTCACCCAACACGGATGGGAGCGCTCGGGAGAGGTGGCCATTGGCCCCTCAATGGGGAGGCGGTCCCTTCTAAGGATGGGTCGCCGGAAGTAAAGGAAAGGCGGTCAAGGCCCCTTCCTTTGTAGGAGGGGTTACAGCCCCCTCCTGGGGAATTTCCCGGGGCCAGTGACATCTGCGACGGCAGATGCGGTAAGTTGTGTGGGGTTGGGATAAGGGCCACGATACCTTCTAGATACCTCACACGAGTATTCGAACGACCTTTAACTGGCGTCGAGTTTTAGGTGCCCCCGTCAAGTCAAGGGAAATTGGTAGTAGTTGCACTTGAGGTACGCCTCCGTGCTGTCGCCCATCCCAAGTGGGAGGGGTAAGTCCGGTTAGGGATCTTGACACCGGTTATGACCTTGCCGTTGGCCCTTAAACGTTAGGTTGTACAATTTCAATATGTCAAGAAATGTTTTGTAGGTTGCTAGTTCGGCTAGGAGAACCTCTGTATTAGAGAATCTGTTAAGGTTAGCCAAACATCGCAATATGGTAATGAAATTGTACATAACATGAAACGTTTAATGTTTTAATTTTGTTTTAATAAATACGGCCGGGATGGTCACTCCATCCCACTTCCAAAAACTTCAAGAACTGTTTCCGGTTTCACTCCTTTTGGGGATTGTGTTGAGAGGGGGTGGCGGGTATCTCGGCTATATAGGAACTTGTCCCAATGAATGGACAGAGTGTAGAACGCAATGAGATAGGTTTATTGTTGCAAGCTTACATCCACAACAAAGCAAGTTCAATATTAGTAAGGCAACCACTGCAATGGAAATAAACCATTATGTAATCAGCTTTCTGTGTTCAGCAAAGCATGTGGGAAGTGAATGCGTGGTGGAGTAGTGAGTGACATAAGTGGCATAAATTTTGTTCAAAATGGAGATTTATACAGACATGTGGCCTGACTAAAAAACAATAATAACCTCACTTATATACATTATACGATATTTATTTCAATTGCGACTATATTAGTCTGATCTGTTTAATCACAATTGTTGGTGAAATTACATATCACGAGTTCTTTTAAGAGCACAACAATATAACTGTAAAACAAACCCACACCCTGCACCATTCCTTTCAGGAAGACCTATTGGCATTGCTAATGCTTATTAGAACATTTGAAAGAAGAACTCCCAAAAGTCAATGCTGGAGGCTTTTAACCATCAAAGTCATTGATACTGCATTGAGTTATTGCAAAATCAAGATGAAAATATTGCTTTCATTTAAACGAATCTGAAGTTTCTGTATATTTTGCTTCCAGAATCTTATTAGAACAGCCACCAAAACCTATGCTTTGTTTAAATCTGTTTATTGCATTTTCAGTGAAGGGCAGAAATGATAATTCCCAAACAATAGTAACGCAGAATTGTATCTGATTCAGACATCACAATCTTGTACATGGCAAGTTCTACACTCTGTCCTTTTCTTGTTTCCAGACTGGTAGTTGCATCAAGTCAAACAGATCTGGTTATGCAATCCAAATAACAATACAACAATGCAGAACATAACAGTCACTGGTGTGCGGTCTCATGTACTGTTGTGTGTAATTCCCATGCTCGCGGCCTGTGTTCAGTTTCCTACTCTTGATGGCTGGTATAAGTCCCTGTGTCAGTGTAGCTATTCATGGAGGACTGTCAGGTCTAAGTGCTCGAATGCGATTAGGATCTCTCTTCAGGCCTATGCAAGGGGGGATTCCTACAGCCTCTATTTTATCCCCTCTTAAAGCCATACATTCTCTATAAGCCCTCTGAGAAACGTCTTGCTTCCAGCCAGTGAACACCAGCCTATTGTTCTCCTTCCAATGCATAGCTATGCCCTGCTTTGCCAGTGTCACGGCTAATGCAAAAAACCTGCTACCTGCCTGTCTAGTGTTGGCCATGTGTGTGAGTCATAACAAGCTAACCTCAAGGATACGGTATATCTCCCTCCCCATTTTTTCACCAGGCACTTCTAAGGTGTCTTTCCAAAACCCGGCAATTATTTTGCATTCTCATACCATGTGCTTGCTTTTGGTAGTTCGTTAGGCAGAAATAATGCAATGCGTCAGACACTAATCAGGTAGGTCGTTATGCAGAAATAAGCACCGATCAGTGTGGCTCTGGCGATCTCTCTGCCTCTCCTTCTGACTTGCAGTTCGCCTTTAAACAGTAGCCCCCAACACGGGTACGATGTAGTCTAAAATTGCAGCTCCACACTTCGGCCCCTGCACTGCCACTCCCTTGGCAATACGGGCGGCCATACGAGCCAAAGCAGAGGCTTGCACTGCTGGGACGAGAGAGAGGCCGTGAGTGTTTCCCTCCGAGCCCGCACCCCACCCCAGGAGTCGACACACAAGATGTATGATGTTACAATGCATACTTTCACAACGCATACCTTTACAACGCATTTTTTACAACGCAACATCCATTACAACGCATTCCATTACACCGCATGCCATTACAACAAATTTTTTAAAACTACCTTTACAACGCATTCCATTACAACGCATACTACCTTTACAACACATACCATTACAACGCATACCATTACATTGCATGTATGGTAAGTATTGGATAGTGTAGGGGTAAAAATTACTATTCTAACTCCAAGGGGGTGCAACAGTAGGGTAAGTGTTGGATAGTGTAGGGGTAAAAATTACCATTCTCACTCCAGGGGGTGCAACAGTAGGGCAAGTGTTGGATAGTGTAGGGGTAAAATTACTATTCTAACTCCAGGGGGTGCAACAGTAGGGTAAGTGTTGGATAGTGTAAGGGTACTATGCGTTGTGATGGTATTCGTTGTAATGGTATGCATTGTAGTGTAATGATTGCATTGTAATGGCATGCGATGTAATGGATGTTGCGTTGTAAAAGTTTCGTTGTAATGGTAGTGCATTGTAAAAGTAGCGTTGTAAAGGTTGTTTCCCGACACACATTACCTGGGGGGCACAAACTCACTCCCCTCTCCTCGTCAAGTGGCTGGGTCTCCAATGAAATCTTTGTGAATTAGCAACGGTGTGCTTGGGCCGGCGGCTCAGCTCCTCTGGGGCTGCCGGTCCAGGGCGCTTCAGTTACGAAGATCTTAGGCTGCAACAGGGCACACGCACACAGAATTGCTGAGATTTCCTTGAGCGGCGGGTGCACGATCACTGAGCACCACACATGAAGGTCTCAGGTTGCACGAAGATCACGTGCACAGCGTCACTGATACTCACTTTACATCCAGTCCAAATCCTCACGAAGGTCTCATGGTGCACAACGCGCCCGCACACAGCGTCGATGAGACTCACTTGGATTCCGGTGCACACGATAACAAGGCAAATCCTCACGAAGGTCTCACGGTGCATAACGCACACAGCGTCAATGAGACTCACTTGGATTCCGGTGCACATGATCACTGGACAATCATCACAAAGGGGTTCAGGCTGCTTCAAGCACATGCACACCACGTCGCTGATCCTTGCTTGGACTCCAGGTGCCCACAATCACAGGGCATGCCTTACGAGGGTCTCAGGCAGCAACAAGCATGCACACACAGTGCCGCTGAAACTCTCATGCAAACTTTTGTGTTTGTGTGCTTCCGCAACAGGGAGCAGCTCACCTCGGGCCCTTTGTGATAAGTTACTTCAGAACACAGCACGCAGCAAAGTCTTCTCAAGCAGGGGGACACAGCACACAGCAAAGTCCCTTCAGCCTTTCCTTGGTTAAAACAACAAACTGCAGCCCACCCCAGAACACACAGCAAGGGTCAGTCCTCTCCTTCAGTCTATTCAGTTGTTTCTTCCTTGGCAAAAGTCCTCTTGACCACGAACTAGCTCCAGTCATGTTCACACTTGATCAAGCCATTCTCCAAAGATCAGGGGCTTCAGCTCTCATAGCTATACCCCTCAATGGTTTTGAAGTCTTTGTGTTTCTGGGGGCACTGACCCCTGTTCAAACCAGTTCTGGGTGCATCCCTGCCAGTGATACCTTTCTTCCTTTGATTAGTGGGGTTCTGGATTCTTAATCTCTCAGCAGGAGATGGGACAAGTGTTTTATAGCAGCAACCAGACCTCTTCACCTCCAGGGGCTTCCCCTCCCCTGCACTCCAGATGCAGGTCAGCCTGTTGCTGTCTCACCTCCTCACCTGGGTCCAGACATTCCCTAGATCCTATTACTTAAAATCCAGATAGTCAATTCACAGCCAGGTAGATAGGCTTCTAAACACACAATGTAAAAACCACCTTCATAAAAAGATGTGGTATTACAGTGTGAGTTCAGACATACTAAACTTCACGTTTCCATCTTAAGCCTTTGGGAAAATATGCTGGAAAACATATTACAAAGCCTTCCAATTCTGTCCTATGGACAAGATGGCCTTTCAACTGTGAAAACGAAATGGAGATTATTTCACTGTCAGGATATGGTACACACCATGGTACATGTCCTACCTTTCACACGCACTGCACTCTGCCGAGGGGGTACCCTGGACCTACCATAGGGGTATCTGATGTGCATAGAAAGTGATGGTTAAGGCCTGGAAAGTGAGTTCACTTGTCAGAACAACATGGCAGTTTAACAAACTGCGCGCAGGCACTGCAATGACAGACCTGAGTTTCCTTTTTAAGGCTACTTGTGTGGGTGGCACAGTTACTGCTGCAGGCCCACTAGTAGCATTTGCATTACCCTGGCACACATAGTGCACTTTACTAGGGACTTTACTAGCAAGGCAAACATACCAATCATGGACATCCAATTACCATTACACTTTATACAGGGAACACTTGAACTTTGACACTGTTTAGCAGTGGCAAAGTGTCCAAAGCATTTAAGTTGGCAACACCATGTCAGAAAAAAGGTCTAAGGGGAAAGCAAAAGGTTTAGGGAACTTTAGCCAAAAAGGGACAAGTTCTACATCCATCCATAGCAAAATCAAGTTCTCAAACAGTATCATATTACCTGATCACATATGAACGCAGAGACCTTAATTGGCCTAGATGGCACACTTAGTAGACTGTAATTTCAACTAGCACGATAGGTACAAATAATCACTGTCTCCTATTTACCTGATCCCTAAACCTGTTCTATGCACAGTTCCCATTTACACCCCATCCTCACCTTTCCTGAGAAAACTCAGTTCAATGTGTTCCCTCTAAAGCTCACTGAAAGACATGTAAACAAGCACCTTTCGAGCTATATCGAACAGGCCGGCAGTTTAGACCACTCGCAATTTGGCTTTAGGCCGAAGCATTGTACGGAGTCAGCACTACTGTCAGTAACGGATGATCTACACATGTACCAGGACAGGGGTCACTCTGTAGTCCTGGTACTGTTAGATCTGTCGGCAGCGTTCGACACTATATCCCATAATATTCTGCTTGAACGGCTTGCTAAGATCGGTCTTGTGAGTATAGCGCTGGCCTGGCTAAGAAGTTTCCTATCAAATCGGACTCAATCGGTCAGTGTGGGTACATTTCGTTCGGTGGAAACCGAGATCACTAAGGGGGTGCCACAGGGCTCTTGTTTGAGCCCAACTCTTTTCAACATCTACGTGGCCCCCTGGCTAAGATCTTGAGAGAGTTTGGTTTCATCCCATTATCATACGCGGATGATACACAACTCCTGTTTCCTTTTAAAACTCCTACCGACGAAGTAAAACCATCTTTCTCCAATGGCATGAAGGCAGTAGCAAATTGGATGACTTCAAATTGCCTCCAATGCAACATAGGCAAAACAGAGGTTGTGCTCTTTGGAGAAGCAAAGATCCTGTGAACTCCGGACTGGTGGCCGCAAGACCTTGGCCCGGTCCCAGACCCCAAAGTAGTGAAAAATCTACGAGTACGCTTGGATCGCGAACTCTCTTTCAAGCAGCATTGTAACATCATTGTGGGTTACTGTTTCCATGTCATTGGTCTGCTGCGAAAGATCTTTCCCCTCTTACCGGACTTTACCAGAAAAACCTTGGTTCAAGCTCTGATACTTAGTCGTTTCGACTATTGCAATGGCCTTCTGTTATCATCCAATGATGGAGTATTAGCCAAACTCCAAATTATTCAAAATACTGCGGCTAGGCTGGTATTAAACGCCCCCCCCTAGAACACCGTCTAAACCTCTTTTGGAGAAACTGAATTGGCTCTCAGTCCGTAACAGGGTACAATTTAAGATCTGCTGTTTAATACACAAGAGCCTAAATGGACTAGGGCCCTTATACTGGAGAGATAAATTCATCTCATACAACCCGGTTCGGTCCTTTAGGTCCAGTAACCAGCTTCTCCTGAAAGTGCCAGCTGCAAGAAGGGCCAGACAGGGTGGCAAGGCCTTATCTGTAGCTGGCCCGATTCTATGGAACAAGCTTCCCTTTGAGTTGAGGCAATGTCCTGAACATTTGAGCTTCAGGAAGAAGGTCAAAACATTCTTGATTCAGAACTAATTTGCTATACATTGACTGCTTCAACATGCTTCTGGTGTTTTTGGGCGCAGAGATACTCCGGAAGGAGTCGATTCAAGCTCGTTATAAACCCGCAAATAAATAAATAAATAAATAAAACATATAGATATGTTTTAACCCATCACTTTGTGCATTTCTTTATTTTAAACGAGTATGTAGAAGACACTGCTATTTAGTACGCAAAAGCCCCTACAGCCGAATACAAAGATATAATCTAAATGAATATAATCTTCCATTGGGGATAGGGATTTTGTAAGGGAAAATATTAATTAGAATTAAAAAAAAACAGCTCTGTCTATTGAATATATTGAATATTACTGCACATTTCTATTAGTAATAATTACAAGAAGATTGAAAAAGTGGTGATTAATTCGGTTTGCACTGATCAGCTCACAGTTTTCTGTCATTTTTGTGTTAAGGTGCAAACCTTTATAAGGTGGATAAAAGGTATGTTAACCCAAATGTATGTTTATTATAAGATGACTGTAACTATATTATTCCGTTGTGCTATTTTTAATTTCATGAGAGAGTGCTAAAGTGAAAATCAAATGCTGAGCTAATGCAGATTTAACAGTGAATTAATTCTCATCAGCACCGACTTGCCTCTTTTCCTTTTGACCCAGTTGTGCCTATGCTTATTGGCACGATATCTGAAGCACACTGTATAAGGTATAGTCTAAATCACAGAATGGGATGTACAAAACATGACAGTTTGTAATGAATTACTACATAGAAAACAAGGTAAAGACCGAAACACACACAGCAAGTCTTTTACAGATCTGAAAGCATCGTATTTACCACTGACCAAATGTTTAAGAGAGACTGACAAACATGTTTTAATATGTATTGCGAAAGAACACCTTGCTGCAAATATAATTACTGGAGAAAGGGCTGGCTCATACATAATTCAGCCCATAAACTTGCACAGAATGTAGTGAAAATGACCTTGGCAAGATGTAATATTAAAGGGATTTTGCCTGGAATGACCTCAAAGCTGTCACCAGCTACAGAAACTATGGATAGGAGTTGTTTTGTAGGAACAATTTGAACAAATTCTTCAAATGAGTAAAGATGAAAAGAGCCACATTTTAAAAAAAATGAAGCTGACTTTTTGGCTGTAAGGCTAATGCACAAAATTCAAAATCGGCAAAGAGAAATAAGAGACAATTATTTTTAAGTGGTTGATTCCGAATCCATTTTTGTCAAAGAAAATTTGCATGACAAAAAAAACACAATCTTTTAGGGTACTTTGCAGTGCGGAATTATGTCCTAACTTCTTTTATATCTTTTCTAATGCTTGATTTATGCAGCACACACCTTTAACACGTTGTTTTTAAAATGTGTTTACCGAAAAAAGTAGTAAAAATATATTGCTCGTGTGGTTTACCCCCTCGCTGTTTTTCTTGAATGGAATGCATTTTTTTAAATTTAGAAAAGTGTATTTAGGCAGCACAGTTCCACAGAGACATTTTTAGATTCATAGTAGTTACAATTTATCTACACGTTCTAAAAATGCAGTTTTCACTATCACTAATGCACCGAAAAAGCATTAATTTCATAGACTGTAAAACAATGGCAGCAGACAACAATTTGCACATACCTCACGTAGCAGCAAATAGGCTGGAAACACAAAAGAAATCTGCATCTCACACATCAGCATCAGAGAAGCATTAAATTCATAAGATGCATGATAGAAACCTGGAATGGTGCACAATGTAGTGAGGGGAAGTTTGGCTCACTGGTTATAGGAGGTCAGAGGTCAGACCCGGGACCAGGGTTCAATTCCCGACGCGGCAGGATCTGAGCCCAAGTGTCCACGGACTCGATAATTCTCGCTTCGGTGCCTACTCGAATCACGGGTTCACACTCTGCAACTCTGGGCAATAGCTTGCTTAATCTCAACTACGGCCCCCCGCGGCGGGATGCCTGGCTTTCACCTTGGGGAAGCCCAGTAGGGGTTATCTCACAGGGAAAAAGCCAGGACGGGTTCCCAAAGCAAGCGCCTTGAGACCTTTCGGTGAAAAGGCGCTATATAAGAACCTTTGACATTTGACAATGTATATTAACTTTGCTAGCGTAATGTAAGGAAGCAGAATTATAATACAGAGCACAGCATCACAATAGTTTCAAACTGACTCTGTTGTCAGTTAGATTTAATTTCAATTAGACACCAAGGAAAACTAAATGGACAGAATAATAAAGTCCAAAAGTGAATAGAAAATTAGATAAACTCTTGATATTGTTGACACACAGTTGGAGCATAGATGCAGACAGCCGACACATGTATCGTCATGTAGATGACTTTCTCAAGGCTCAAACTTTGACTGTCACGTCTGTGATTTTTAATTTTTTTTATTTTTTATTTCAGTTCATAGCAGACAAAGAGAAAAAAATAAAACGTAAAGTCCATAACTTAAGAACAATACTATAGCACTGTAACATATAATACATACAAAACATTTTTTTTTATCCAAATAACAATTCAAAGTGTTGGAGCATTGGCTGCCATATCTTCAATCCCAGTTGATTTTTTTCATATAATTGATACGATATAAATTATATTCTAAGTGAAACACATTATAAATCTTGGCTCTCCACATTTCAAAAGCGGGTGGTTCGGGTTTCAGCCACATTGTAGCAATGCATAGTCTAGCTACCGCCATAGCCATAAAAATAAAAAATCTGTAGGGATAATAGTTCTGTACATTTTCATCATCCATACCAACCCCGAAAAGCAACAGTTCACGACTTAAATGAAATTGCACCTTCATAATAATAGATAAAAATTGCTCTATGCTTAGAAAAAACGTAGAAAGTGCATTACAATTATAAAATATATGAACAATATCGTCAGCTTGACATCGAAAACATTTACCATCATGAATACTTCCCCATTTCATCATTACGTTGCGTACGTAAATTAGCAGACAGAACTATTACCCCTGCCATGTCAATGGAATCTTGCAAAAATACACCCGAACATCCCATTCGGTTTTGCCATTTGGTATCCTGCAGTTCAATATCATCTGATTGTTTTGATAACAAAATTTCATATACGACACCAATCTTAGCACCTTTTGAGAGAGCTTCAATGAATTTATTAATTACAATGGGTTGTAGTTGGCGTTTATAAAAAAATCCCGTATTTGCAAATATTTAAAGAAGTCAATTTTCAACACCGAATACAACTCCATTAAATCCATGAATTGAACCATTATACCATCCTTAAAGAAGTTACCCAGATGGGATATCCCTTTACCTTTCCAAATTCACATCTTAGCATCCCAAAAAATGGATGGTAATATATTCCTAGAATCTAAGGGTGTATAAAAATTAACCTGCTGAATGTCCAAGATTTTCCGAAGTAACTTCCAGCCCTTGTAGGCCGCAATCATAATTTTAAATCTAGTGCGTTTAAAATAACTAGGTTCAAAAAATTTCAACAGGGCTTCGTGAGCCGATTCTCCAATTAACATTTGATACACATTAGGTGTCTCATACAACCGTGTGGTCCCCCCGATTAGCATAAACCTTGAATTTTGTATAAGGCAAACTAAATAATAAAAAAGAAAATTCGGCACACCCCAGCCTCCACGATTTAAAGGTAATGTCATTTATTTAGATGCACGGCGAGAATTATTCCAACCCCAATTAAACCTATCCGAAATGCCTTGCAATTTCATCAATTGTGGTCTAGATAACTCCAAGGGAACTGTCCGAAAATAATAAAGTACTTTGGGGAGAATGCACATCTTAAGTATATTACTTCGCCAAACCATTAACAAATGCAAACATTCTAACTTTTCTATCTGGCTCTTGACCGCCCCTATTATATTGTTCCAGTTAACATCTATTATCTCCTGTATACACATTCTAATTTTAATCCCCAAGTACTTAGCCTCCTGCGTCACTCGTGGCTTGCTAGTGCACAACCCAGTTGAACAAACAATTTGAGTTTTTAAGATATTGAGTTTGTAGCCAGCAACTTGACCGAATGATTGCGTCAAAAATTCAACCTCTCGTATTGCAGGCTCAGGATCTGATGTTACCACCGCGATAGTAGAAAAACAGAGGGAGATGGAGGATAAACAAAACTAGGTCGGCCTCCAAATAAATGTAGCAAAAGATCAGGAACCCAGAGTGCTGGATTCAAAGACCTAGTTTGTGTGTTATGGTCACTGCATGAATTATGTCAGTACATACCAGAAGAAGAAAGAAAAATTTCTTTCTAGAGTCCCCTCACTACAGACTACAGGAAGGAATGCCTACGCCTCCTAGGAGACACAAGAAACAATATCATCCTGAAAGAGGATCACACGGAACGTTTGAGGATTTCAATTGCATATCTTGTCGAAGAATGCCTTGCCAATGACTGGCTAAGCAAAAAAGAAACAGATTTTTGGGAAAACAAGAAACCAATAACGCCCTATTTTTATACAATCCCAAAAATTCATAAGAGACTTGAGGACCCACCGGACCCACCAGGCAGACCTATAGTCTCGGGATTGGATCAATCCTGGAACCGCTATCAAGATTTGCGGACGCATTTTTGAGACCTCTTGTACAAAATACCAATACGTACCTGAAAGATACTAAGGACGTTCTCTGCTTACTGAAAGAACTGAGCTTTGACCCCACATCCAGTGTCCTTATTAGCCTGGATGTGGAGAGTCTATACACAAGTCTCCCACATAGAGAAACTCTACAGATACTGGAAGAAGTACTGTTTGAGAATGAATGGAAATACCATACCCCACGACATGTGGTGATGGAGTGTTGCCAATTAGCACTCACTGAGAATTTTTTCCGATTTGAGGACACGCTATATAAACAACAACAAGGTACTAGCATGGGCAGCACATTTGCGCCGAGCGTAGCGGGTCTGTATGTCTATCAGCTGGAGAAAACCAAAATTCTGAACAACACCAATCCATACAGACATCAAATACTAACATGGAAACGCTACATAGACGATGTTTTTTTAATCTGGCAGGGAGCGGAAGAAGAAGCAGGATCCTTCCTGACATGGCTAAATGAACAAGATCGTTTCTTGAAATTCACTAGCTCCATGAGCAGATCACGTCTAGTGTTCTTAGATTTGAACATGTGTGCAGAATCAGGATGCCTCATCACAACAACTCATTTCAAGGAAACAGCCCGAAATTGTCTGTTAACTTACGATAGTTTCCATCCACGACACCTCAGACAAAACCTCCCGTTTGGTCAATTCCTGCAACTGCAGAGAAATTGTAGCCACAAAAAAGACGACATCATACAAGCAGAGGATCTGAGTAAGAAGCTACAATCCAGAAAATACCCTAAGAAACTAGTGAAAGATGCTAAAAAACGTGCTGGAAACAACAACAGAGATGCTTTACTGGAACCTAAGGAGAAATCCGAAACAGAAAACAAAAGACCCATCTGCATCGCAACATTCAATCAAGTATCTGACACAGTAACCAAAATAATCAAGAAACATTGGCCTGTGATCAATAGTAGTGGATTAAACATACCAACCCCTATGTTCAGCCACCGCCGAGGAAAAAACCTTAAAGACTTTTTGGTTCACACTCGCCCAGCACCTACAATCCCTACAATGAGACTACAACCATCACCAAGTGGGCATTTTCCCTGCAACAATTGCAGCATCTGTCATTTAACATCAGTGACGAAATCAGTCATTTTCAAGAACAACACCAAATGGGAACTAACGAGTTTTTCGAATTGCAATACCAGCGGGGTGGTTTATTTAATAACATGCACCTGCAATTTACACTATGTAGGTATGACTACCAGGAAGGTCAGCACCCGCATAGTGGAACACAGGAGTAACATCCGCTGCAAACGAGCAACAACCAGGATGACGAGCCACTTCATTGAGCACAACCACACACCCAATGATTTGACGTGGGTGGTGTTGGAGAATGTAAAAAACAAAGAAAACCATGAGAAGATTCTGCATGAGCGTGAACAAAGATGGGTTTTCAAATTGCACACAGACACCCATGGGTTAAACGACGACATTCCCTGGGGTGCATTCAGAGAGTAGCAATGATCGTAAAACTGATATTGGAAGTAAAATTGCCCCCTCATATACCTACTATCGAGGTATCATCATGGACCTGTCATACTCAGAGGGTAAGCAAACCCAATAGACAAACGCGGTCTGCACTATCAACCATAATTACTTTTGCTGAACACAAGATATGAAACACTTCTTGACCATTGAGAATAAGTGTTCACAGGAGTATAAACAAAGTTGAGGGAAAACATCCTCTCAAAAAAAGAATGATACATTTGCCCTGTCCACAACACCAACAGGATTTTAAATAAAGTTGAGTGATAAACATTACAATTTTGTCACCAAATAAAGAAGCCCGTTTTTTCTAACCCTGCAACTAGTAGAATACCACCTGCAAAACAACCTTTTTTTAGAGTTTAAAAGGTACCAAGTACCCGTGCCCCCCCCACGGGTGTGCAGGCCGGGCGAAAATAGAACCCCCAACACAAAAAAACGAACAAAAAAACAAAAAAACGAACAACATCTTTAGTATTTTTTATTTTTACTGCGTGAATTTAAAAATCAAATAATAAGAGTAAAATACCATGGAACCATTCTAAATTCCTTTTTTCAAAAAACCGACTCGAACTACGGTTCATAAACGTTTTCGTTTATGTTTTCAATGCCTTTACTGTCCCGTCAAGCAAACGTCCTCCCAAGATGGCCGCCACATATCGAACTGTCTAGTTCTCACAATCCCAAAACCCGGAAACGCGTCAACCCTAAATACACCGTTCACCATACCGCTGACAATATGCGATCCGGAGGGGAACGAGTAGGTAACACGGTGCGGTTTCGCCGATAAGGAAGTAAGTACCTTTTCGCAAATAGAAAGTCGGCATGATCACGATTCTGTTGAAACGAGGGTCCCGCACTCACACTATGCACGAGATTTTTTCACGGAAACCCTATTTTAAGAACTCCAATTGAATCCAACAGCAATGTTTCCATGAGGTGATCCCGCCCCCACCAGAGACCATGAAGTGCTATTAAGCACCAATACATGTAAATATGCTGCTTTTACCATGATGAAAAATATGTATGTGTTGTGTGTCTTGTCTATAGTCACATTAAGTCCTGTGTTGTTTCTATGTGTGAATTCACGAAATCACAAGTCTCACACTGCTTTAATTTTTAATGCACTGGACTGGAAAGCCTGCACGCACCAATAAGGTGCACAAGGGACACCATTACCCTACAAAAAAACGTGAATTATATGTGTGACCCCCTTCCTCTAAAGGAGGGGACTCTTGCCACTAATCATGTGTCATTCTTTTTTCACAGAAACATCGAGAAAGTACAAATCGTATGTGTAACACGCATGTTTTAAAGTTAACAGCGTTAGAAGTAGTATTTTCATTAATCCTATTCATTAGAATATAGGAGTGGTAAATACAGGGCTGGTCCCTGTATGGTCCTGACGAAAAGCCTGGGGAGCTTGAAACATGTTGACCATAAGCACTGATTTGGCCTACTTAAGGTTAAATAGCAGTGTCACCCCCATTTTAATATACCAAACTGGGAGCAGAATAAAATTGTTGAGGCCCACTAGCACTGTATTTTTAATTCACTTACACCCACTCCACCACCTCATCACTTTACACCACACATAGTCTATTCACAAATAAAGTGCTCCTGCATAGTTCGCTAGTCGCAGCACGCCCCTTTTCATAGAGAACTGGGATGGCCCCAATGATGAAGCATGTCACCGTGGGGAAACCCCGGTGAGTGAGGGGACTGTAGAAAGACATTTTTCTTTCTTCTTCTGGTATGTACTGACATAATTCATGCAGTGACCATAACACAGAAACTAGGTCTCTGAATCCAGCACTCTGGGTTCCTGATCTTTTGTTACCACCGCGATGTCATCAGCACACGCAAGTACGCGTGCTTCATAATCTCCTACCGTCATTGATTTTATTAGATTGGTAGATTCCAAACGCTGCAATAATGGCTCAATATAGATCGCGAAAAGCCTCGGTGAGCAGGGGCACCCCTGTCGCGTGCCCCGGGTGATATGAACAGATGCTGACTCCTGTCCCATAGTACAAATTTTAGCCCAGGGATTTCTATACATAGTCTGAACAGCCTGCATAAACAGCGAGCCAAATCCCAGTCTACCCATGATAGCCCATAAAAACGGCCAAGCAACCCGGTCAAAGGCTTTTTCCGCATCCAAAAAAATAATACCCATATTTTTTTGTGATTCGGTTGCATAATCAATTAACGCTATAACGCGATGGAGATGGTTTATAGTACTTCTCCCAAGGCTCAAACTTTGACTGTCACGTCTGTGATTTTTTGAAGATTCAAGTAAAATTTGAAGCCCCATTGATGTGCTGGGTAAGCTAAAGCTTCGAAAGTATCCTCAATGTAAAGAATACTGATTCCAACTATAATCGTCGTCTTTCAAGTGTGAGAGTAACACTTGTAAAACTTGAGAATGTGTAGCTTGTTTTGATAGACGAGACCACAATCCTAAAATGTCAATGAAAGAGTACGATATCCATACTAGGTGCAAGGCAGCCCCTGTGAATGGCGCTCCCTGCTTCATGTGCACATATCGTACTCTTTTATTGATATTTTAGGATGCTGTCTAGATACATGGAAGGCCCCTAACAATTCCTCCACAAAGTCATCATCTTCAGTCTCTCAGGTCAAGGAATCAGTCACTCCTAGGCTGGGTCTTCAAACACTTCAAGGGCTGAGCTCATGTTTTGCACTCAGAATGTTCGACCTTTTGGGGTTAGGAAACTCAGAGGTTGCTTGGCAAACTTTTGTGAAAGCAGAAATATGATCTATTAATGAAATGTTCACTGCTGAGAAGTACAAATTGTAGTGGAATATTGTCAAAGCTTAGAGGTTTGACTTTGACATCTTGAAACAAGGGCCAGATTACATTTTTGACAGCCCGAATATTCTCCATCGGCCTGGCGAAAAGCTTAGCATCCGTCAGGCAGAAGGAACTCCACGTGCTGAATTTAGAACTGACCGCCAAGCTAGCAGCCATTTCTGAAACATTTCCAGTAACAGCCACCACAGCGGTTCCTGTCACTGCTTAAGGATACATTGTTGCCATTGTGACATAGTAATCTTCCAGCCAAGATATAAATCTCAGCCTGTATTCAGTATATATGTGCCCAGCTACATTTTGGATGTCAATTATGTTTCTTGGTCTTGATAAAGAAGTAAATTCATTGAAACAAGTGTTGACTGATAAACAGTTATCAAGTGGATCCTAAAATAATAAACTCAAGGCATTATTATGAACTCTCTATCTCCTCCCTTGAGGCTATTTTGATCATATTAATATGTACATCTGTTAGATGTGGCATTTTTGGTGTTTTCCCCTGTCTTTCTTGCTTCTGACCTCCCGTTTTTTACTGTGTGCTGAATTTTGTTTTTACCTGTTTTGGAACTCTGGGCACTTTATCACTGCTGATCAGTGCTAAAGTTGAAGAGCTCCCGATGTATGCTGTGATTATCATTGGTTATCCATGATTATTAGCATATTTGACTTACTGGGAAGACCATGGTAAAGTGCACTGTGTGTGCCCCGGGCCTGTAGTTCAAATGCTACTAATAGGCCTGCAGCACTAATCGCACCACCCACATGCTAGCCCTGCAAACATGTTTCATGATTGCCACTGCAATGTCTGTGAGTGCAGTTTTAAATGACCATGTCAACCTGACAAGTCCCCTCCACTTGCCAGGCCCAAACCTTCCCTATTCCTGCATGTAAAGCATCCCTAAGATAGACCCATGGTAGCCCATGGGCAGGATGCAGTGTATTTAAAAGGTCGTAGATGTACTGGTGTGTTTTGCATGTTGTGATAGTGGCATATTGGCACTTTCGTTTTTCACTATTGCAAGGATGTTTGGAGCTGCCTTGTAACCTCTTTCAAGTGTAACTTCCAATTGGGAAGAGACAGATATTTGGAATTTAGGGTGACTGAACTCACAGTTTAAAAATACATCTTTTAGTGACAGTTTTTAAATTGCATGTTTTGGAAATGCCACTTTTAGAAAATGAGCTTTTTCTTGCTTTACCATTCTGTGTGTACCAATCTATTTCTGGTTTGGACTGATGGTTGGGCTGTTTGTGAATTCACTCTAGACAGTCACACAAAGGGAGCTAAGGTGTTCCCTGCATATCCTCTTGGCCAATCAGCAGGCTGATTTGTCTTCCTGAGCTGGAGGGGTAGGAGGAGTTATCACTGAAACCTGAACAGGGTTGTGCCTGTCCTTACACAAAACTGTTTCCACCCCCTGTAGTGTGTCTGGAGCCAGGTCAGGGAAAGGCAGGGCATTGTGCATTACAGACACTTTTCTTTCAGAACACTTCTGGACTAAGAGGAGATTCTGCCACTCTGCCTATTGCTTTGCTGTGCTGGCCTACTGCTTGCTGTGTCTGTCTTGGGCAGTGAAAGGACCGGACTTTGCTTTCTACTTCCTGCTTGCCAGTATTCCCCAAAGGCTTGTGTGTGCTTGTCTCCTGTTAAGAAGCCTCAGAGCTATCAAATACTTCATCTGCAGCCCCTGAACTCATCTTCTGGGAGTTTTGACCTGCCAAGGGGTGCCAATTGCAGTCTGGGACCTGCAAAAGAACCAAGAAAATTCAAACATCAAACTTAGTGCTTCTTTTTCCCGATGCATTATCGCCATCCAATTGAAAAACCTATGTATTGCCAGGGTGCAGCTGACAAATCAACAGAGCACCTGCCATGCAGCTAAAAGATCGCCACATCCCGAGTCTTAAGCACTGTATCATCAATGTCCATGGCACCCAATCCAACGCAAGGCCTGCTGTGCGGCTGAAGTAATCAATGCATCACCTGCTCCTCTGCTGGAAATGTGATGCAGCGCCTGTTTTGCCGCCTCCACATCGGCCCAGAGAGCCCAGAATTTCAATGCATTGCACCTGTGCGCCAAGTTCTTCATCTACGTTGGCTAGCAGTAAGGAACCCAGGCCCAATGCATGGAAATAAACATATCACCTCCCTACACAGTAAGGAACCAATGCATCATCTCCCCTGACAGTAAGGAACTGACACATCACCTTGCCTTTGCTACAGTAAAGAACTGATGCATCACCTCCCCTGGCAGTAAGGAATGATGCAGCACCTCCCCTGGGAGTAAGGAACAGACACATTGCTTTGTTTTTCCGCCACCTCGCCTCCCCTGCCCTTTTTTTTTCATCTTTGATTTTGACACATCCCAGGTACTTTGTGATAAAAGTGATGCATCTATAGTTTCCTATGGACTGAACTTTTTTGAAGCTTTTAAAAGTGATATCTTCACTTGGGTACGTTGGATTTTTGTCATTTTGATCTTATTTTATTCAGATCAATATTGGGTATTTTTCTAAACTGGTGTGATGTTCTTTTGCAGTGTTTTCAATATGCTACTGTGTGTATGTGCAAATGCTTTACACATTGCCTCTGAGATAAGCCTGACTGCTCGTGCCAAGCTAACAAGTGAGCAGTGGTATTTTTTGCTGTGTAATCCCCTAACCCTGACTATAAAAAGGGGTCCTACTTGGACAGGGTGCAAGCCACTGCCAACTAGAGACCCCCATTTCTAACAACATATATAGATATGGGTTTTAGCAACAACTGTTATACTTGCTCTGTATCTCCATCCTTTACTTTTCAAATACATTTCAAGATGGTTTTCTGGATTTTGTGCAGTGTAGCAATGCAGGGCCAATGCTTCCAAATACATTAACCTAAACTAGCTTTCCTAATTAGTTTAACTTGAGAATAACATATGCATGATCTAATTTTATTAAGCACAGACTATAAATGGCACAATAATCTTTCAAGTTTTGTGTTAACAAGAAATTCTCAATGTATACTCCTCCATAAAAAGCCTTCAGCTTCAGTAGAATATCACAAGTTTCTTATCATAATTTGTAACCAGTGGGTCCAATCACTGTGATAACCCAGTGATATTTAACTGCAATTTTGAATTTTAGTCCATGGTACTTAATAATGTTTACATTTAAAAAAAAGAATCCAGTGAAATTAAGTGAACGTGTTATTGTCTTTTAAGACAAACTAAGTACCATTTTTGTAGCTAAATAACGTATATACTGATCATTTGATTGATTGATCGAGTCAAGAACTCTTCATTCCGCTCTATAATTGTTTGGTCTTGCATATGTTATCTCAGGATATGCATCTTGAAGAACCGGGGTTTAACCCAGCGGCGTCAGGGGCACGCCTAAGATCTTCGAGTTCACCTGTCTTGGTATACAGAGACACAGAATACTTCTGGGTGGCATCAGAGACCAACTTTATTAGCTGCAGCTAGTAACAGTGGGGCATATTATCAAGGGGGTTTATCTCCGCTTTTTTGGCTTTAAAAGCCAAGAAAGCGGAGATAAAATGATCTCCCTATTACCAAGCTGTCGCTAACACCAGTTAGTGACAGCTAATAGGAGATAGCGACCATCTTGGGCCCCGCTTTGCATGTCAGTGATATTTATCACTAATGACATGCAAAGTGGGCGTGCCAAGATGTTAGCGACTGGAAACAGTCCCTAACATCGCTATCTCCTATTACCAACTTTTGGAGATATTCGCGCTAAGCGCGAATATCTCCAAAAGCTAACACCTGCCCTGAGCAGTTCTTAGCCATGTTATCCAATGGGAGGTGGATAACATGGCTAAGAGCATTTGCTCGATAATGCATGAATATCGCTGACTTTTCAGCGATATTCATCCATTGCGGCCGTTTTTTATCGCATTTGCGATAAACCTTGCTAATAGCAAGGTTTATCTGCGATAAAAATCGCCGATGTGCGGCGATAATTTTTGTCTCTAAACAAGTTAGAGACAAAAATTATCGCTAGTTGTTGGTAATATGCCCCAGTGATCCTAGAAATACATCATGGTGTAAATTCTCAGGAGACTGCTCATTTTACTAAGGCGAGACGTCTCCTTTTATACCCAATATTCACATTATAAATGTACATCCACTGCACAAAATTCTAGCCAATAAGGTACATTTTCAAACAAAGTATCATATAACAAAAACTCAATTTACAGTATCCCAACCCAAAAGTTAATTATTAGGAATGTCCCAAATTCAATCTCCACAAGCCGGAAAAACTTATAAGTGAAAGCATAACCCATGTAATGAAGAAACATAAAAAAGAAACAGTAACAGATGCTGAACAAGATAAGGCATGTGCAAGGAAACTAAAAGTTAACGATGTCCTGAACATTGATTGGCAATCTCAGACAAAGATCGATCAGGGAAATTGGCTTTGCGAGGTCAGTTTCAGGTGAAGAGGTCAGTTTCTTACAGTTCATTTCAGAGTCAAAAAGAAACCTAGTTAATGTATACATGAACTAAGAAGTCCAGGCCACTTTATTCGCCAGGCTACCTTCGCAGGCCTACGTGAGGGCAACACAAAATGGTGGCACAGAACAAAATGGAGTCAGACTCGAGAATTACAGAACCTCAATCTCCAGCACTGGATGAAGGAGCTGACATTTATCGAACTTCTGATTGATCCTTTAACCTGAAAATAGCCGATTATTTCTTTTTGAAATAGATGATGTCTAGTTTATACAGTTTTGTACACTATTGTAGAGTGGTGATATGAACACCCCACTGTTATTACTTGATGATGATGTTCTGAGGAAGCTAGATATCAAGCAGCATTGGTAGAAGCCACAGCAGATTTCACATACTGCCGAGGGTTCTGGATGCATGGGATCAAACATGTTTCTGCACAGACTTCTATATATAAGGGAAACACACATAGTACCGGTATTGTAACAAAAAAGAAAGGGAGTAGGCAGGATTACCCGAGGCCCCTCGAATTTAGTGGCAGAGCAAACAGATAGGGGGCATATTAAGCACTTACTAGTTCTGAATCAAATAACTACCTGCCAGCTATCTATAACTCTGATCCAGACTGAACAATAACAAATATTCACCTTGCAGGGGTTTACCTTGAACATTATCGGCAATAGATTTTAATAAGTGTTTGTGCGGCCAAATGTTAGAAGCCATAGTGCAAAACAAACCCCAGTGGAGGCAGGGAACACCAATTCCTAGCACAAGGATCTGAAGTACTCAAAGAACAAAACCTTTTGGAAAAATCTGCAGAAAGAGAACAGTAACTCCAGAGTCAAGAAGACAGCAATCCCTCTGCATAACAAAGCAATATCGTTCTCCAAAAGAGCTCTTCCTGCTATCATTTCTGCAATCATTCAAAACGCGAGATGTATACAGAACTGTTTCAAATGTATCCTCATTTGAATTCAAAAAGATCCAAAAGAACAAGCGAAAGAAAAGGTGGGATTTTTTTATAAATCTTTTCATTCAAAGACAAAATATAAAACATACAACAAACCAAAAAAAAAATAAACAATACTTTACTTTAATCTAGACTTCAAAAAAGCACATTACACAATACAATTACATATACAGGTGTTAGGCAGTGTTACAAATGAGACTTCTCATCGATCCATATTTAAGCAGTTAAATATCTTCGTTGTTCACCACTAGGGAGGGAGGGAGGGAGGAGAACGGGAGTGAATAACAGACCTCTACTTTCGTTCCAAAAGCCCCATATTTTGGTCCATTTTTGTGGGCAACCTCTACTTTCATAAACCACCCTCTCAGCTTGCATACACCAGTCTATGTCTAACTCCCAATCATTATAGCTCAACTGCACATCACCCCTACATGTTCTAGCTATATATCCTTTCGCCACTATACAGCCCAGGGTGACCCAGATATTCTTGGTCCGTGACAAGTCAGTGGCATCCCAGATATTAAAGAGACACAGCTGGGGGGAGTCAGCTACAGTTGAAGTACAGACACTAGACATATCAGCAACAACTTTTTCCTAATACCTCCGAAGGCTAGGGAAATGCCACCATTGGTGTGTATATAGGTGCCATCTTGGCCACAACCACGAGGGCAGGCAGAACTTTTCACACCCATCTTGACCAGCACAAAGCTGGTATAATACATCTGGTGCAGCAATTTAAGCTGTATGAGTCAAAATCGTGATCGGATTGCTACTTCGCGTGGGGATGCTAATGCCTCTCTCCACTTATCATCGTCCAGATCTCCCACATCATCAGCCCACTTAACAGGCAATTTCTCCTGAGCATCTGGAGTATGATGGAGGATTTTCCGGTAAGTTAATGAGATGGCTTTCTCAGGAAGATAGTCCTCCAACAATCTATCCTCCAGAGGCGAGGAGACCGGCACCTCCGCGTCCTTGTGGATACCTTTAGACAAATTCTTCTGGGCCTGGAGGTAGCGGAACGTTTCTCGTTCATGTAATTGGCAGTCGCTTTGTAGATCAGACAATGGAATCACCCCTCCACCTCGCCCACATATCCCCAACTGTTGAGAGACTGATCACGTCTCATTGATCAAATCCTGGCTGCATGGAAAGCAGACCCAGGCGGCCTGTTTCCAGTAGAGGAGTGACTTGTGGTATTTTATCTTTCCACCCGAGAGCCTGCATTGCTTTGTGCATAAATCTACCAACGATGACGTAGGAGTGAACCTAGGTGCGTATCGTGCATCTTCGTAGAGTGCCCTGAGATAAGTACTAGAGAGCATATTGTGTCAGTCCATTCTGTAAGCGGGGTCAATGGACCCACCGGTTTAAAACGACTAGCTGTGAGAGGCAATAGTAAAACCTGATGCTGGGTAAGGCAATACCAGCATGGTACCAGCTCTTCATCAATTTTGTGCGGGCAATACGGGGGCCACCCTGGCCCCAGAGCAGTGCCCTGACTTCCGCATCAATTAATTGGAAATATCGTGGGGGAACTGGAGATAGTGCATTCTGTAGGACATACAAAATATGTGGGAGGGCCATCATTTTGAAGAGGGCCGCTCTACCTAGCAATGTAAGGGGTAGTGTTTTCCAATGACATATGTCTGCCCAGAGGCAAAGCAAGGGGGGTCAGTAAGTTCCGCTCATAAAAGACCATAGCGGAAAGGGCTGCAGTGCGCATTGCAAAGTACAAGTGCAGGAACAAGTGAGGGAGAGTTCGTAAAAGGAAGGTACATTTAGTCATTGCAAATGCAGGGCTTGACTGGGATCCCGAGAAGTGGGATGGAAATAATTGGGATTCTTCCAAGTTTTCAGGTTTGGGGGAGGAAGAGGACAAGAAAACAGAGCCTATTAAGACTGAGATGAAAATAAATCAGAGGAGCGTAGAGAGGTGCATGCGCAGTCGATACATCAGAGAAAATTGCAGGGTGGTCCACAACATCCCCAGGGAATAGCTTTAGATAGCTTGGAGGATTTTACGTAACAAGAGATTAATGACATTCTGGACAGGTTTCGGCAGAGACCTGGTGAAAACTTGCCTACATGGATGGTACGCATTTATGATTTGGGTGCAGCAGGTGTAATGTTAGACCAAGGAGATGATTTATAATTTTGTACGATAATCACAGACCCCTACAATTAAGGAACATTTTAGAAACTATGGACTTAATGATCAGATTATTCTATTACAATTGGCTGTGGCCAGATGTAGTCATAAATACCCGACTGAATCAGATTGGCCAGTGTATGAAAAGCCATGGTATACGTTGAATGAAGAGGTGATGAAAATCTCTGTTTTCCTAGATACTGCACACAGACTAATGGAGGGACTACTTAACACTTCTGTAATAAATAAGATCATTCATACTGCTCCTCCTGCTTATAAGCAGGTAATGATGACATTGTTAATAAATCAAACAGGAAACACATTAGCTCAAGTGATTGAAGCAGTTTGGGAGTTGGGCGAACTGGGGGAATGGATGAAAACAGAAAGACCATCTAGATCTGAAGTCCGTACAGAACAACAAATTGACTAGACAAGATTTGGTTACAGCCTTAACGAAGGATGGGGTGAGAATGGAAGACATAGATTGGGAACCTACTCAGAAGCAATGGGCTACATATCAAAAAAAGAGGTTTGGATAGAAAGGAAGGGAGTAGGAGAGTTAATAAACAGGACCATGAACAGAGACATTCACAGGGAAGTGGTGACGAGCTATATAGGGGAAGAAGGGATGGATCCCCAGTATATAGAACACGATACAGGAGGGAATACTAGGGATAGAAACGAAAGAGGTAGATCTCCTGAACTGAGAATAAGAAACGAAAGAGGTAGATCTCCCGAATTGAGAACCAGAAATGAAAGAGGTAGATCTCCCGATCGAGGATCACAGAGTGGCAGGAATATGAGAAATGTATATTATGAAGAGAGAGTTTATGAGGAAGACGTACTTCCTAAACAATATGAAAGTCTGTATCCTGATTTGTCCTGGGCGCAAGACAGGAACAAAAACAACTAGGAAATAGGTCAAGCTCAGGTACAGATTTGGGCTCGTAAAGATCATAGACCGTATGTAGACATGGACATTTTCTGGAGGCATCGTAACATGCAACGGGCCCGAGCCTTAGCAGATACATGAGCGGAGGCCAGTTTGATATATGGAAATCCCAAGAAATGTAGAGGACAGTATTTTACAATTACAGGATTAGGTGGTAAAGAGACCCCATCAGTACAAACTATTCTCCAATTAAGAATCAGACAAATACCAAGAAAAGAATATAGTGTACTAGTTGTGCCCCTTTCTGAATACATTATTGGAATTGACATTTTAAAAGGAATTACACTATGTTTAGATGATGGATATTACCACTTCGGAACGAAACGCTATATCTCAGCGAATACTGTGAGAGTAGGTCACTTGAAAATTCCTCCTGTGAAGGTGCCTCAGGCGACTAAAGTAATCTCAATGAAACAGTACAGAATTCCAGGTGGGCATGATGAGATCAGTGCTACTATTCAAGACTTAATGGATGCCGGGGTTGTCGTTCCGATTACTTCTGCGTGGAATAATCCCGTGTGGCCGGTGTGCAAAAGTGATAACTCATGGCGCATGAAAGTTGATTACCACGAATTGAACAAACATACTCCATCTTTGACTGATGCTGTCCCCGACACTGTCACTTTAATTTAAAGAATTCAGAAACACTCAGAGACTTGGTATGCGACTATTGATATTGCCAATGCTTTCTTTTCCATTCCTATAGCTCCTGAATGTCAGGAACAATTCAGTTTTTTATGGGGTGGCAGACAAATGTCATTTCGAAGTTTGACACAAGGCTATTTGCACAGGCTGACGATATGTCACCGGCTGGTGGCAGAACATTTAGATGAGGTACCGATAACTTCTGGTGTGCAAATTTGTCATTACATTGATGATATATTGATACAAGGCGAAACACAGGAACAAGTTCAGACCCAATTACATTAAATTATAACTCATTTGCAAAGCAAAGGGTGGGAGATTAATCCTGATAAATTACATAGTCCAGCACAGAGTGTGAAATTCCTAGGTATTCAGTGGCATCAGGGAAATCGAGAGGTGATCCCACAGGTGAGACAGAAAATTAAGGAGTTTGCAGTACCTCCGAAACAGGAAAGAGACTCAGAGCTTTATTGGCTTGTTTGGGTTTTGGAGACAACACATTCCCCATTTGAGTCAGATTTTGGCCACTCTGTACAAGGTTACTCGAAAGAAAAATGCATTTGAGTGGGCTGAGCCACAGCAGACTGCATTTGAACTAGCGAAAGAGGCTATTCAGCATGCCCTTGATTTTTGGCCAGTGCGAGACGGTGACATCGATTTGAATGCGACTGTCCAGGGCTTATATGCAAATTGAAGTTTATGGCAAAAACAAGGTAAGACAAAAGTACCCCTAAGATTTTGGACAAAGAAATTGCCCGACGCTGCTGAGCGTAACACACCTTTTGAGAAACAGATACTTGCATGTTATTGGGCTATGTTAGACACAGAATAATTGACTTTGGGACACAATGTTAATTTGAGACCTGATATTCTGATTATGCAATGGGTTATGAGCTCCCCTAAAACTCATAGAATTGGACACGCACAGGAAGCAAGTGTGATCAAGTGGAAGTGGTACATACAGGACAGGGCTTGAGTGGGTCCTAAGGGTACAGCGATGTTGCATAAACAGGTGGTGCAGGCGCCAATAGAAGAGACTGATGTGAAGTACAACGTACCTATATTAGAGGAATCCACTGTTAAGTGGGGTAAGCTGTTTAGCAATCTCTCCGTGGTGGAGAGGAAGCATGTATTGTTTACGGATGGTTCAGCCAGGTATGTTGGAGCAAAGATACAATGGAAAGCAGTATCCTATAATCCTGTTACCCAAACATTATTAAGTACAACTGGTGAAGGAAAGAGCAGTCAGTTTGCAGAACTTTATGTTGTTTATCAGGCTTTAAAACAGGAATTACCAGGAGTTTGCCATATTTACACTGACTCCTGGTCGACCGCTAATGGATGGCGACTTGGCTTCCCACATGGCACGCTCATAATTGGCTCATTAATTGAAAAGAGTTATGGGGAAAAGAATTGTGGAAAGAAGTGTGGGATATGCTTCCTCAAGGAACTGTTTTTGTGTTTAATGTTGATTCTCATGCTGTTGTTGATTCACTTGATAGGTTGTTTAACCTCATTGCAGACGAAAATGCTAAAATCTCTGAGGCAGAGGTGGAAATGCAGAATTCTGACTTGGTTGGATTGGCGAGAGGGGCACATCAAAAGTGTGGACACTTTGGAGAAAAGATTACTAGCAGGTGGGCAGCAGATAGAGGGATACATCTCCTCCATGATATGGTTAAAACAGTAATTCTGCAGTGCCCCATTTGCCAACATTCTCGACAGAGAGTCGTACCACAGATAGTGAGAGGTTAGTTACATCAAGGTAAGTCACCAGCACAGATCTGGCAGATAGACTACATAGGTCCCTTGCCAACATGCAGAGGTTGTCAATATGTATGTACAGTTGTAGACACTTATTCAGGATATTTGGTTGCATCCCCTTATAAACGTGCTACTCAGGTAAATACACTGAAAACTTTGGATTTGATTGCTCTTTATTATGGGGTGCCTTTACAAATTCAATCGGACAATGCCACACATTTTAAAGGGAATTCTTAGAGACAAAGGTTCTTAGTTTTTTTGGGGGATAGGGCAAATACTATATAGAATACAATAGGCTACTATATGTTTGAACTTCCTTGTCCAGCCGGGCAAGGAATTTATTTATCAACAGATATCAAATATGGTTATAATACATTTCTACAGCAGTAGCGAGACACAGTCCTGTGCCGTACTAGAAGAAAAAATGAAATAGAAAAGAGTGAAAGGGGTGTTTTCAGGCAAATGAAAGGAGCAGGCAGGGCACTGTTATAGGTAAAGGATAGTGACAGTGTCGCCTGGAGTAGTACATACAAAACCACATATAAATTATTTTCATGTATGCCCACTCATGGCTGTCGACGTTTCTGTTGTCTAAGGAACGTACTTCCTGGCTGTCTTGCTGCAAACCAGCCCTGGCGCCATCACCAATATCTAGTAACCAAGTTTACCATCCCTCACCTCTTCTCAAGAGGCGCTCCTAAATTCAGGCAATCTCTATTATATAAGTCCTGAAGATGATCCCCTTTATTTAACTGAGCAAAGGGATCGAAAAGTCGACACCCATGAGTGGCCATACATGAAAATATTTCTGTAGAAATGTATTATAACCATATTTGATATCCGTTGATAAATAAATTCCTTGCCCGGCTGGACAAGGAAGTTCAAACATATAGTTGCCTATTGTGTTCTATATAGTATTTGCTCTATCCCCCAAAAAACTAAGAACCTTTGTCTCTAAGAATTCAGTTGATACCCATGGTTCGTAGCTACCCGCTGGGTCCCCCTTGTTGTTCTAAAAATACACATTTTAAAGGGAGGATGGTGCATGAATACTGTGCTCGACACAATATTAAGTGGGTTTTTCATATCCTTTATTACCCGCAGGCTGCGGGTTTAATAGAAAGGATGAACGGCCTGTTAAAAGATCAATTGAAAAAACTGTCTGATGATTCTTTACATAACTGGAGAATTCACCTAGTTGATGCCTTACACATTCTCAACAATAGACCTTTACATAATTCTGATACACACCCATTATGCAAATGTTGTCCCCTTCTGTGAATGTGCAACCCCATACAGCAGTAGCTATCATTGTTTATTGGGAAATTACTCCCGGAGCCTTGGCTCCGCACAGAGCGACTCCGGAAGCTGCTGATTTAGATTTGCATACTTTGAAACAACATCTAGCCCTATATCTCTTTTGCATGTGTTAAAGCAAAGAGATATAGGGCCAGATGTAGGTCGGCAAATACCGGTCGGTAACGGCCGATTTCAGCCGTTACCGACCGGTATTTACAAATGGAGATGTAGGGGGGCCTTAAAATTTACAAAATCGGTATTTTACCGAATCGGTAAATCAATATGTAGGTGGCACAGAAAACAGTGCAACAGGCCCTTACCGATTCGTTATTTACCATGTAATACTATTACATGGTAAATAACGAATTCCAGTGTACATGCACATCTGTGCATGTACACCTGTGCCATGTGGCACACAGGCATGCCCTAAGGGCATGTATGTGTGTCACATGGCACACAAGCCAGTAACAGGGGTGCAACAGGGTGTCAAAGTGACACCCTGTCCCCCTTGTAAAATCGGTAATTTTACCTATTCGGTAATTACCGAATCGGTATTTGCTATTGAATCCTATGGGCTTCAAGGCCCATAGGAATCAATGGCAAATACCGAATAGGTAATTACCGAATCGGTAATTACCGAATCTTACAGATTCGGTATTTTTACCGAATTTTTTACCTAAATAGCAATTACCGAATAGTAAATACCGAATCGGTAAAATTCGGTATTTACCATTCGGTAATTTGCTATTACCTACATCTAGGCCCTAGGGCTAGATGTAGGTAATTCCCATTTACAGACTCTTAAATACCGAATTTTACCGATTCGGTATTTAAGAGTCTGTAAATGGGAAGGGGGCAGATGTAGGTAATTTTAAAATCTGAATTACCGAATCTGTAAAATTCGGTATTTACCAACTCTGTAAATACAGAATCAGTATTTCCCATTGATTCCTATGGGCTTTGAAGCCCATAGGAATCAATGGGAAATACCGATTCTGTATTTACAGAATCGCTAAATACCGAATCCTGCAAGGTGCAGGGGGTGTCACTTTGACACCCTCTAGCACCCCAAGTACAGGCTTGTGTGCAATGTGGCACACATACATGCCCCAAGGGCATGTCTGTGTGTCACATTGCACAGGTGTGCATGCACAGATGTGCATGCACACCTGAATTCGGTATTTTACCACACAATAGGATTGTGTGGTAAAATACCGACTCTTAAGGGCCTGTGGCACTGTAAACTGTGCCACCTACATTTATAATTACAGAATCGGTATATTTACCGATTCAGTAATTTACTGAATCAGTAATTTTACCGAATCGGTAAATATACCGATTCTGTATTTTTCAGCCCCCCTACATCTGAAAACCCTAATATCGGTCCGAAACGGCCGAAATCGGCCATTTCCGACCGGTATTAGGGCTCCTACATCTGGCCCATAGTCCTCATCGAAACTGGAATTGGTGTACAAATACCAGCAGGACAATTTGGTCTGATTGCCCCACACTCTGGACTAGCGCTAAAAGGCATCCAGGTGTTGGGCGGTGTAATCGATTCTTATTATCAAGGAGAGATCAAAATTATTCTGTTGAACAGTGGTGATCTGGATTTGACAGTTCAACCTTGTGATCGAGTTGCCCAGTTGGTTATAATGCCAGTTCTTGGAGGGGTTGTGAGAAAAGGGACTGCCCCAACCCTCCTAACTGTACGTGGAGAAGGAGGTTTTGGCTCAACTGATAAAAATCCAGGAGCCAAAGTGTGGGTACAGTCGCCTAATAGACCCGCCTAGCCGGCTGAAATAACCGCCACGGGCAGTGATAACACAATATTAGTCATGACACCTGGACAGGAAAAGTGGGACCACGTTCCTGCTGACAAATGTTATCTTCGAGAATGAATAATGCCTGTTTTCTTTAGATCATTGGATGGATTGTCGCTGCGGGATGTGTCGTCACTGGACTCCTTGCAGCATGGTGCGTTTGGTGCCGAGATGGGCCGGGGAGGATCAGAAGCGAGACGATCCTCAGAGATCGCAGGACGAATTCGATCCTTTTGATACTGTTAACGTTTGGGAGAACTTGGCTACCAAAGTGCTAAATCACTCCTATTTCTGAATGTCCAACATGAGAAGAGTCCCTGACATTTTGTCCACATGCCTTGTTTCAGTTCCAACTCCGACAGCAGTTTTAATTAAAACTTTCAATGTTACAAATATCGATAGCAGTGTTGACATCGACACGGTGAAAAGTAGTCTGTCAGTGTATGACTATTGTGCCTCCTGCACAGTGTTACCTGATCTTGATAAGCCGCAGACTTTTGCCATTACCACTTATAACATTACGGAAGGCGACAGTTGCTTTGATTTTACTTGTGATCCACGATTGATTGGCAAATGTATCCAAACTAGATTAGAAAATGTTTCCACGCTTCCCAGACATGTACAAATTTTGTGTTATAGTCGTAAGCCTCATATGTGCCTTTCAGTTCGTAATTCTATGTCCTGTAGAACAACTATTCTTTCAGTGAGTTACTATAAAAATGTTCTATTGCCAAGTGGATGGTTATTTTCCTGCGGGAATATGTCTTGGCCCTTTCTTGCTGCGAACATTTCTGGTGGACCATGTGCCTTGGCCAGACTCAGCCTGGCTGTGTTTCCTCTGCTACCCTTTATGCATACTCGGAGTGTCCGTGAGGCACCTCCATTGGATGAATATTGTGAATCCAATCTGCATTTGCTTTCTAAATCAGAATATATTAGCCATGCTGCTTCAATTGTGGGAATTCCTGGGTTCTCAATTTACAATTCCAGAGCCATTAGTAAACTAGCATGTCTGATGGTCAAATCTATCAATCACACTGCAACTGCTTTATCAGAATTTTTATTAGATGCACAAGGTGAGCGCTGAGCTAGTTTACAATACAGGACAGCCATTGACTACCTTCTTTTGAAACATGATAACGGGTGCTCTGATTTTGAGGGCCTGTATTGCTTTAAACTGTCAGACCATTCAAGATCTATTCAGTCCCACAATAATGCCTTGCATAATTTGTCCATGGAAGTTCGTCAAAATTTGGATCAAGGGTGGTTTAATTGGCTTTTTGGGTGGCTGCCTGATTTTAATTTCCTTCGTTCTATATTGGGTGGTGCACTCTTAGTAATTTCCTTTCTCATTGCTATATGTTGCTGCATTCAATGCGTACCAAATCTTTTTAATATGTTTCAACCTGGTACTTTTTGTCGAGATCTGTAAGTTATGTGTCCCAATATTCTAGTAATGATTTACAACCTGTTTAATGTTTATATACGTTCGCTGATGTTGGACAATGTTCATGGGTGGAATATAGTGATTGAGCCATTTTATGGATAATTGGCTCGATTATGAATATTGCCCACTACCATCTCAGTATATTTTGCTCTAATATAATGCTATGTAGGCCTGTATATTACGAATTAGCTGTAAAATAGGATTCGATAATGTTCTTTCTGGGCCTGACTGTATCTTGCTTAAAGGTAGGGCTTACCTATTGGCTTTGGCATACGCTAATGCTGTCTTGCATACTAATTTGGGATCTTTACGGGAATAGTGGCCTATGCTTAAGCAACTCCATTTTCGAAGCTGTCGCCATCTTCTAAGCTTTTCTGGGTGTGGAGTCATGTTTTACTTCTCACTTGTTTTCGCACTTTGTATGCCGGTAGAAACCGGTTCCTACTCGGAGGAATGTGCTCACTCTGCCCCAGAATCATAACAGACGCCTAGCTAGCTGATACTGTGGCATTGGCGTGGAGTGGTAAAGAATCTGATGGGAACAGGGGGAGAGGCTTGCTAGAAGCTTCGACCAACGTTTCCACTTGTACTAAAGGGGGCGTTCGGGTCCCGACCACTGGTAGTCCATCACATTGCAGACATGAAGCTGTGACAGTGGAGCTGAGAATCCTGATTCGGCTGAAGAAATGGGCTCCCCTCTGGCGAAGTAGAAGCAGGATGTGTTGAAACTTAGTGAGGTGTTCCACTAACTCTTATTTCCTAACTGTTCTTATCTAACTATTGTCTCCTATTTTCAGGTTATATATTGATTTACATATGAGTTCTATATGTGTACATTCTAATTGCATTAGCAATTGCTTAGGGATTGATGTGAAGAAAGCCTATCGTGACATAGTAGTAATTTCTTTCTTTTGTCCTTCTATCATTCTGTAATAAAGAAACCCCAGAATAAATATCATTATTCACTTGTAATCCTTGGGATGGGAGGTCGGGCCTTTCTGATCCAAATGCTGTAGCATCGGAAGGATGGTAAGTTTCACTTCCTGCAGGTAGTTGTTGAAGGTTAAGTTCCGCTCTCATCCAGGGAAACCAAAACTGATAAATAATCCACCCCGAGGCATTGTTAGGAGGAGTGCGCATTGTTTTAGCTCCACCAGGGTGCGCTTTGTTTCGCATTGTTTCACATTGTTGTTACCCTGTGGCCCTTAGTATTGTGTTGTGTTTTAGTACCCTGGGGTACGTTGCTACCTTGTAGCCCTTGGTTTCTTGCGTTGTTTTACCGAGTGACGTTGTTTTCCCAGCTTGTTGTTTTTGTCATCACTGGTATTGTTTCTTGCTTTGTTGTCACCAGTTGGTGTTGTTATTCGCAAGCTCCTCAGAAATAGCCATATATCTTTAGTTATTTGTTAGTATTATTTCTTTCTTAGGTAAGTATTTTGAAGTGTTGTATCCTTTCGGGTCCTGTGAAGGGATAAGGTAAGTATGCCCTGGTTATTGGCCGAATGATCAGGTAATTACAAAATCATATATTTGATGCCCCTTTCTCGCTTCAATCTGTCAAAGTTGCGTCGTTCCTGTTACACCTTTAGAGTAAAGTCCAGAAAGAACTGCACCATTGTGTTTTCAAACTGGAGGTCCCCGTGTTGCCGAGCCATCTGTAGGCTGGCGTCCTGGTCCCTATAGTTGAGGATCTTGGTGATGATGGTTCTGGGGGAGCCCCAGGCTTCGGTGGAGGGACAGGGGCCCTCTCTACTTTGAAAAAGGTGGAGAGTCTTTTGTGCCTTAAATGGTTCAGTATTAAGTCTTCAAGACACAGGTCCATGCTAGGCCTTCTGCTCCCTCCGGGACCCCCACCACGGGAAAAATTGTTTCGACGGGCCCGCCCTTCCTGATCCTCCACCTAGAGGGCCACCTGGCGGTGTTGATGAACCAGCTGTTGGACTCTTTCTTCAAGTTTACGCCTGGAGGTTTGGAGCTCTGCGATATCCGCCTCCATCACTGTGACTCGTCCGAGGTTTTGTTCGTATCTGCCCTGAGAAGATTAATTTCTATTGAGACTTTATCAATTTTAGTTTCAAGCGTTGTGCCCAGCTCCTGAATGGCAGACATAATGGAGCTAAAGGATGGTTCCAAACTGTCAGCTTGGCCACCCGTTGCGTCCTCCTCCAAGGGGGTTGTCTTGTGACAGCATATTTGTCCAATTTATTCGATTGGACCAGAGGGGCCACTTTTTTCTTCATTTTGTAGCAGTACCCGGCCCAACAGAATACAATCTCCACTCGTCCCCCAGGAGTACCAAGACCGCCAAACAATACGCTAGCATCAGGGTAGGGGTCTGGCAGTGTCCCATGGGCAAATTCTCAGATAGTTCCCTCCTAGCCCCTGTATCATGAAGTGATCCAGCCAGTTCCGCGGGATATATGCACCCTTGACTTCACACCAGTGCGTACTCTCACTGGTGGGGGCCGCACCCTGGTAGAACTGACAACCCCCAGCTAGTGATTGGTACCACGGCCCGGTGCTGGGTCACACCTATGTAGCAAAGCCTCCGGGCCAGGCGCAGGCAAGGAGGCCACTGACGTTCTCTACAGTTATTGAGGCCCAGTTCACTCTGTCAGGTCGTACTCCCTCGTACTCCCTCCACCCAGGATACAGAGAACTGCACCAGGTCTAGCAGTACACTTGGAGGGTGCCACACAGCTCCTAGGACACCCACTGCCTCTTTAAATTGGCAGAAATCTGAACCATGGGCTGGAAAGCATCAAGACTGGCTTCTGCAGGATCACCGCCCCACTCCTTCTAGCTCCTCAATACACCACTCTGTAGGGCTCTCCCCACCATCATCAGGCCCTCGAGGCCAGCTGCTCAGTCTATAAATGAAGGCAATAGTCCCCACACTGCCTGGCCAACACTGTCAGGATAGGGGAGTTTTCCTCACTCCACCCGGATGCAGCAGCAATCTGGGGGGCAACTGTTTGCCTAGCTCCGGGGCCACAATCCACTGTAATATGTTGCTTTCCAAAACCCCCAGGGAATTTGGAGGCTCAAGTGGCATGGCCGCTCATCATCAGAGCCCGAAGCTGGCTCCAAGTTCAAACCAGGGCGATCGTGAGGGGGCCCCACACCTCCTCTGCAATGGGGCCTCCCCTCAGTCACCTTCCTTCGTCGCCGGGGGTCTGCCTCTCCCGCTAGTGGCTCCACCTGCTCCAGTCCACTGGTCTCTCTCAGGCCGCTGCCTCAGGTGGTCTGCAGCCACCCGACACCGCCCGGCTCCCAAACTGTACCAGACGGGTATGGCAGTGCAGCTTCAGGGAATTGAGGCCGTCACCCCGATGTCCACATGATATGCGCAACAGTGTCACTACCTCCTGGCTAGCACCGCTGCGTGCAGCCCGGTGACTGCACCCACACTCCATAGGCCACCGCACTTGTCCGTTCTCCTGGCGTTAATGTCCTGTTGCTCGGTGTCTACAGGGACCCGCTCTTAAGGGTTAGGTGCATCCAAGAGTGAGAGGTTTCCGCGGACGTGCAGATGAGCTAAAAGCTGCAACTCTCAGATCACTGCAGGATATTCTGGGCTGTTTTCCCAGCCTCGGCTGAGCTTTCTCTATACTGCCATCTTGGCTGACGCCAGGCCATGCCCCCCCTCCTCCCCCAAGGTGGGACTTTTAAACGTGAAGTCTGAGCGGCTGACCACAAAATAAAACGTATAGACAACAAAGCAATTTCACAAGTCATTATGCTTGAAGTTAGGGGCAGGTGCAATAACTAAATGACAATGGAAAGAAAAGAAACAAATCTTGTCAAAAACATCACTCTCTAAATAGAACGTGTTAGAAACAAAGTTTCAATTTGTCAGAGGTATGCAATGTGTCCAAATAAGACCACTACACTAGTCAGGGTAAGTCAACTGCACAGCGTAAATTAACCTGTGCTCACCCAATGGTAGCTTGGTGCAAAACAGTCAGGCTTAATTCAAGAGGCAATTTGCAAAGTATTTGTGCAACACATTGATTATGGGAAAACACCACAAACAGACTCTACACCAGTGTAGAAATAATAAAATATCTTTATCTGCTTAAAGTAAGACCAACACAACACAAATCCAATTATTATTTCTCAGTCTCACAGGGACAGCAATTTCAATTGGCGCTTGGGCATAGTAATTCTTGGTTTGATACAAAAAGTCAGGGGAGACCACATCAAGGATGCCAGGTCAAACATTTGTCCCCCGCAGCTGAAGGTGGAGAGAGCTACCCAACCCCTTGGGAGTTCTCTTCACTAAGGTGGAAGAAACTGGAGAGACCATCAGCATTGTTGTGGTCTGTGCCAGGATGCCATTCTCTGTTGGGAGATGAACCACCTCAACAGTTTGAGATTTCTACATTAACCATCTGAGCAGTCTGTGGTCTGTCTGAACCCAGAAGTGAGTGCCAAACAAGTATGGCCTTAGCTTCTTCCATGCCCAGATAACAGCAAAGGCCTCCCTTTCAATTGGACTCCACCTCTTTTCCTTGGGAAGTAGCCACCTACTGATGAAGTCTACAGGCTGATCGAGGCGCTCTTCATTTAGCTGTGAGACAATGCTCCTATTCCATATTGAAGTGTCCATTTGCACAACAAACTGTTAGTTGAAGTGGTGGGCCTTGAGCACAAGTGCCTTGCACATGGCTTCTTTCAGGGTATCAACGGCTTTCTGGCACGCATCTGTCCAGATCAGCTGCACCTAGTTGCCTCTAACTTGGTGCCCCAAGTAGACCAAACATCCTGGCCCTATCTAGCACTTACTGGCCTTGGAAGTCAGAGCAGTCAGGCTTAACTTAAAAGGCAATGTGTAAAGTATTTATGCGACACATTAATTACAGTAACACAGTGAAAATATCACAAACAGACTCCACACCAGTGTAGAAAAATAAAGTATCTTTATCTGGTTAAAATAAGAACAACACAACAAACATCCAATCAAAACTTCTCAGTCTCACAAGGACAGCAATTGTGCTTCAGTGCAGTTATTCTTATCCAGCAGATTGCTCAACCCTTATAAACTCCTTTTGCCAGTTAGATTGAAGTATTTTCTGGTCCTGAGACTTCGTAACAGCGGGCAAGCCAATAAGCCCCCGAAGTCACTTGAGTAAAGTAGGTTCAGTCCTTCTCACCGCGAGAAGCAGGAGGCCACCACAGCAGCGCATGCTGCAAAGTGATAGACCCTCCTGATAGCACAGCAAACTGCAGGCAGCAGGCCAACATAGCAGAGCAAGTAGCAAAGTGGTAGTGCCTTCTAGTAGCACAGCTCCTCTTCTTGGCAGAGTCTCCTCAGGACCCACAGGTGAACTTATTTAGTGGGGCAGGGGTACAGTGCTTATACTCAAATGTACCTTTGAAGTTGAGGAGACATCGAAGATGCCTTTGAACCTCATAGGGGAGTATGCAACTTTGTGTGGTGACAGATAAAGCTGTATTCAGGTACAATGGCCTGTTCCTCCCTCCCAATCTACCTCAAGTAGGCCCATCAGCTTGGTGATGGGACACCAGGATTCAAATGTCACACCCTAGCTCCTTTTGTGTGCCTTTCTAGAGGGAATTCACAAAGCCCAGCTTTCATCTGAACCCAGACATGTATTCAGAGACAGACAGAGGCACAGAGTAGTTAAAGTAAAATCATTCCAACTTTCTAAAAGTGGCATTTTAAGGCCTGCAATTTAAAAACCAACTCTACTAAAAGATGTGTTTTTAAATTGTGAGTCCAGAGACACCAAACTTATAATTTCTACCTGCTCCCAATGGGAAATTACACTTTAAAGATGTTAAATCAGCATCAGACGTAGCCCCAAGCTACAAGCATTCAGGAAGAACCTCCTCCCAGCGTCTTGAGACCCTCATAGGTGAGTAGTGCGCTCTACAAATCCTAGATAGATAGATAGATAGATAGATAGATAGATAGATAGATAGATAGATAGATAGATAGATAGATAGATAGATAGATAGATAGATAGATAGATAGATAGATAGATAGATAGATAGATACAAGAGAACTAAAAGCAACATAGAAAGATGTATAAGCAAAACATTCAGTCTAAATTAGTTTATAACTATTTATGTAGTTTTCAAATAAAATACATACCAGGATGACATGCCGGAGTGCAGTAATGAATGCACTTCATTGTATGCATAAGAAGAAGAGGATCCGTTTATAAAGAACAGTTTCAAGGGAACACAAACTAGTCTGCTGTGACATAGCAGCAGTTAGATAAACAAAGGCCACTCAAAAAGGAATTTACTACAGCATTAGCAGGAGCAAGGAACGGATAAAGCTGGATCACATCGAACAAATGAAGAGCCAGTAGAACATGTCCTGCTATTACAGCAGGCTCAAACATAATGGCAAAAAAAGCAATAATCGTGTAATAATAACAAATAACGAAGGCAATAATAAAGTTAAAAAAGGAAAAACAAACACACCAGCACTGAAGTGGACTATTTGTGTTCATTGTGAAATAGCAACATGCCGTCACTCAAAGTGAAGTAAGCCAGTAGCTGAAGTAGACAGACCCATTTTCCTTGATGTATGCTATCGGGGGCTGAATCAAAATGTGATTGACACAACCACAGGTTAATGATGGAAGAGATTTGGATGAAAGCCCCTTTAAGTAAATATATTAAAAACATATTTTTTTTATAAAATCAAAAGATCATGGCTAATGCCAGACCGAAATAAACAAACAGTGAGGGTATTTTGAATTGTATCTTTCTCTAGATTCAAAGAAATCAAAAACTAGTTAGTGCAACAGATATCAAGTTACCACTTTAGAAAAAAATATTTGGAACCACATACGAGAGAAATACCTGGCATAGACCTCCACTTACAAAATACTTTCTAGGAAGTGAAGAAACACCAAAGTAAAAGGTAGTTGTTGCTTTTTTTATGCTCCAACTATTTGGGCTTAATCAATAATACATTTTGGAGTATGTAAAACAGTACTCCATTAGAACTCTTTTATGCACTCTTACATTTCTTCGGCCCAAAACCATCTAAAATGGTGTAATTGGGAATATTCGAAGAAGGTTCATACAGAGTTAGTATAGACAGAAAGGTATGCACCCTCTTAACATTTTTATTACAAGTGAGCTGGAAGTTTCAGGATTGTTTCACAAAAGCATGTAAGAGCACACAAAGGAATACTCCTGTTGAACTACTTCATTAGCTAATTAATGCTTTTGTGAATCGACCTTTCCATGTTTGGTAAGCTTAAAATCTAAAAGGAGAGTATTGATGTACCTGCTGTACTGTATTTGCAAGCCACACAGCGACAATATCATAATTTCTCATGATTTATACATTCTTTTCTGACCACCAATAATACATAGCCTCGGTATCCACCCTCACTATAGCAATGCCCCCTTTTCTCATCACTGTCCTTATCTATAAGGATTAGCCATCTTCATACACGGGTAACTTGCTGATCTATAATTAATTTTCCTCCCCCTCCACAGGGAAATGTTATACGTCAGTCTCCCACATGGAAGTCCTCTTTTTCCAATGCTTCACAACAGGTCAATTCTTAAACAGCAAAGACAAAGATAACCTGAGGTGTCAGACTTTTATGTATTCTGTAAACATTTTCAGGATATCAACCATCTTTGTCTTTGCTGTTTAAGAATTCTTCTAATGCGACTGGTTAACAATCCAGTACCTAGCATGCAGTACTTCAATTGAAGTCTTAAAGCAAAAATGTGTTTCTTCTGACAACTGTAGCTTGAACAAGACATTAAGTAGTATCCCAGCCTAAACATATTTAATAAGCATAGGTTTCTCTAGGAAAGCATTATTATTCATCAAGACATTAAGTTTCTCTATGTTGCTTGATAAGCTCGCTAAGAATCTAACTCCCTTATATCATAAAAGCATTTATGGAATAATTGTTTTTAGATACTTGATTATAGCTTCACACTCTCCACCTTTATTGAAACTAGACAAGCTGGGCTTTCAGTCTGAAGCAAATATTCCAGCTGCCTCTTGAAATTCCTCACTCCTTACAAGCATTTCGAGCATTGCTAATCTGTTGCTCAACATCTGCCACATGTGTATCCATTGATATCTAGTGAACATATTCTATGAAAAGGTTTGTTGACCCAGAAATGGATCAGGTGGCAATTTGAGTGAATTAATTGTAAATGGATTAGCAGCATTTGAAAAAATGAACTGAAGCAAACCCTGGAATGACCGATGTTGATGTTTTCAGAATACTAGGGTCTGTATCTATTACAAAGCTAATTCATCTTTGTAATGACAATCACATCTTTGAAGCATAACTGTAGGCATCTTGATTTTCCCATACAAATGCAAAGAACGAGGAATCAGAGGTTGTTTTTATAACATTTTGGCAGGATGTCAAGCATTGTCTAGAGAAGCAAATCTCTAGGAATTAACTGTAGAATAGCAGGAGTTGATGATGTTTGTCAAATGGTTCGATTTAACACACAAAACATCGTATGATAATCCAGTTCTGTATGATTCAAGATCTATAATTTCCATAGTTGTCTGCAGATCCTTGACATTGAGTCTTAGTATACACAAGAGAAAATAAGTATCTGTCATAGCACGATTTACAATAGTAATATAACAGCCGCACAGTTGATTCTGATGTGAAAAATATGGTAGAAAACGAAGATATTGCATTGCTAAAAAATAATCTATATCATTGATACTTCAAACGTCTGTCAAAAAATAATGTGAGGAATTGTCAAAAGAATGAATAAGTAGCAAAAGGCATTTGAAAACAGATAACAAATTGGAATTGAACATGCATGTCAGCACCATAGTATGTGTTATTTAGCAAAAAACATTTACTGGCCATCACTATCATAACTATCATGTGTAAACCACAAACCAAGTTCTAAAGTAATATTATGTTGCTGCTATACTGTAGCTTTGTGCATGTCACCTAAACATATCAAAATATAATAGGCACAAACACCCCAGCTCAATTTGTCAACATAAATGTAACTCTGCTTGAATAGATTTCCTCCTAAATTCAGAGAAGTTTTCAAATAATTTTTTGAAACTTCACAAAGGTTTTGAGAAGTACTCATTGGAAGCCAAAACGTTGGAATGACCCCTCCTGAAATTCCTTTGCAAATTCCATTCATGTAATACAAATATAGGTGTGTATATCTACCCATGCAAAAATCAACTCACAGGTGCAGCTACTTTTGCTACTATTCTTTTTTTTGTTTCTTAATGGGGAAAGTATGTTGAGGCATTCAATGTACATTCTCACTGTAAACAGGCATTTCCTTCTAGTCTTGACAGGAATAAATCACCAACTGATAACATGGTGGAAATGGGTCAGGAAAAAGCATGTAATTAAATTTATTGGTGAGCCCAAACCTAGAGGGCAAATCCACCCTCCATCATTCACTCAGCCACTCTGGGAGTATACTCACTCTTAAGAAAACAATTTGCATCAGTAAATCTATGTAGGAGTGTACAACTACCTTTTGTTAAAGTGAAAATTGCTTATACACTGCTAAAAACCTATTTCCATGGGGAAGTTATACTTACAAGTATTATGGGAACCAAGTCCTTGCTCTCTAATGAAGCAAAATGGTTGGTGCAAGTCCTGATGCAAATTAAGTACAACAGATGCATTCTTAGAAACCTACCTCTTCTTATACAAAAGATTTCTCACAGTGCCCGAAGTATTTTTATATTTTTTGCCTATCTTCTGTAAAATGAGGCAGCAACAAATGATAGATGGAATGATGATTAACTCAATCATTCACCCCCAGTCAAGATATCTTGCTTAAATCGATTGTTATTTTGCTCAGTATGCCACCCCAGTTTGGACCCAGCCATATGCAAATCAGTCTTGACTCAGCTCCTCATAGGAACAGTCGAGCCTGAACTGCCAAGCCGGGTCCTCCCTGAACCAGAAACAAGCATCCTGGAACCGGTTTCAGTATACCCCACCACATCCCGCTGGCTTGAATCTAGTGGCACAGCAAGCAAGGGTCCCACGTCTGGGCATACCCATTTCACTCACAGCAAAATATGCTGCTGCAACAAATGATGATGATGAATAAATCAAACATTCACCCCAGTCAAAAGATCTGGGTTTAATCCATCATTCTTTTTCTCACTAAGCCATCCCAGTTTGGACCCAAGCCATATGCAAATCAGTCCATACCTTGCTCCTCATGGGAACGGTCCATACTCCCCGATCTGGGCAATGTTATCAGCATGCAGTCACATTCAGATTTTCAATAGGGTAGCAGGAATGCCCATATTCTCCAGCAGCCTTCCAGAGCACCCCCGTATGGACCAGGTCCAAAGTTGTGTGTTAGTTAACAAAGGCAACAAAGAGCTTGGCCTTGTTAATTAGCACCTCTATCCAGTAGAAGCAAGAGAACTGTAAGACCTGATCTAGAGTACCAACATTGGCTCTAAAGCTCGCCTGCAATTCAGACAGAACCCCCGTTTCTGGAATCCAGTCCTGCATATGTACCAGCACTTGCTTTTAAAATATTTTTTGTTTGAAATCGGTCCGGCCGATTGGTCTTTAGTTCCCTGGGTTTGCCAAGTCCCCCTTCCTATAAATTAGCAGGATCAATTTGATAGGATCACCACCATTCTCCATGATGTGGAGATATCCAGTCCACGGAGAATGGCATTGGATAAGATTTCTATATATGGGCCCCACACTTGCGAGTTCAGCTTGCATAGGTCATTTGAAATCCTGTTCTGTCCCTGATCCTATCTGCAATGCAGGAATTAATCGTAGTCAGAATTAATATTTTTTGTTTGAAATCGGTCCGGCCGATTGGTCTTTAGTTCCCTGGGTTTGCCAAGTAATGTAATGTAATGTAATGTAATGTATATGTAATGTATAGGCATTTATATAGCGCACTACTTACCCGGAGGGTCCCAAGGTGCTTCGATCGCTGCGAAACCCTTCCTGGCTTCCCTGAGAGATGGTCCCTTAATGGGTATCTCCAGGGTGAGACCAGGCATCCCCGGCGGTCTGGTGGGGCCGTTAGTGAAGATGAGGCAAGCTAATGCCCAGAGTTGCCGAGTGGGATCGCTGATCAGAGTGGGCACCGAGGCGAGAGAATTATCGAGTCCGCTGAACCTGGTCCAGAAACCTGCCGTGCCGGGAATCGAACCCTGGTCCCGGGCCGTCCTCTGCTCTCGGGTCTGCCGCCTCTAACCAGTGAGCCACACTACCTCACCTTCCTATAAATTAGCAGGATCAATTTGACAGGATCACCACCATTCTCCATGATGTGGAGATATCCAGTCCACGGAGGATGGCATTGGATAAGACTTCTATATATGGGCCCCACACTTGCGAGTTCAGCTTGCATAGGTCATTTGAAATCCTGTTCTGTTCCTGATCCTATCAGCAATGCAGGAATTAATCGTAGTCAGAATTTCATTTAATGAGAATGCACAGTACTTGAATCATCTATAACATTCTCGTCTAGAGACACTCAATCACTGTACTTGACAAACTCTCCCATTTGTGTACAAAGTACTAAAATGGGCCACCCACTTGTCCGGTTGTATACAAAAGTCTAACTAGGATTTACGGCCACTTAGGCAGACTGCTGCAGTCTTCCTGAAATATTTATTATCTTTAAGAGTCATGGCTTTGTATAAAGAAGACCACAAGGAATTTTACCAGTCCTTTTTGGCTTGTGTCAAAACCTGCATATTACCGGCCCTACACCTCATTATGTCTGAGCGGGTGTTAGACTTTATTGAAATTAGGAGCTTGCTTTTGGCTAACCAGCATTCACAGGTATAGCAGGAAGAGGTCTTGGGTCCCTTCGTCCCCCTTACATAGTTTTTCCTGACAAATCCATGATTTGAGAAAACAGTGAAACATGACTAGAGCTCAACACAATCCCTGTCTGTTCCGCTGGGAGAAGGGATAGATAATCAACATCTTGCTCCATTTAGGCTTTGGCTACCTCTAGGTCCACCTGATTGTTAACCTATTGTTGGTTGGAGAAAGACCACTGATATCCGTATAACCCCAGAATATTGATTTTGTAATTGAGTTATCTAAACGTGTCAGGGTTAGTGCATGGTGATCACTATTGGATCTGTCAACCATTACCATGTCTAAAAACGGCTGGCCAGAGCTTCACATCAACCAGAAAATAACCAATTCTACTATGGCAGCCAAACTGTTAAATGTAATTTTACTTTGTTGGTCTGAGGCAATCCTCCAAGGTCAAAGTTAAGCGTTAGTGCTAAAATCTGAGGTGCTTTGGGGGGGGGGGTCCATCTTACAGTTGGTAAGTCAAGTTGTCACAGCCCACTGATAGGTCACAAGGGGTGTCTCATAGGGGTCTGTTAGGAGTGAGAATGTGGTATTTATATCTCCAGCCACCAGCAGGAGACCAATCCCTGTGAGCTCTGATAAAAATTGCTCTAATACATTTTAAACCTTGGTTTCCAGTGATCTTTCCTCTCTAATATAATCATTGGAAATGATTAAGATCAGCCCTGATTGGAGCTCAAGCCCAGCTGTCATAACATGAAGTGAATCAATGAGAATGTCACTGATTTTACACTGTAGTGAGGTTTTGACCCAGATTCTCAGCCACCCAGAGGGTCTGCCCCTTCCACTCTGTACTGTATTAACACAATAGTAAGTGAATGCACTCCTATAAAGGGGGACAGGCAACATGCCTCTTGGAAGATGCAGATATCGTGGGAGTCTATGAATTTGCACCATTCCACCTTGGAAAGCAATGTTGTGTTCCCTGCTACATTCCACAACAATATTTTAAGAAATTACTGCTGGGCCAAAGATGCGGTAGCCGGATCTCCAGGCGTCAACTAACAACCTGTGTTAATATCTACAGGCATACTTTGCCCGCTACTCACAAAGGGCAGCCCCGGAGAATTATTATTTAGGTTTGTGGACCGCCGCTTTAGTATGAGAAAGAGCTAGCACCAAGGGGTTGAAAGCTTGATTGCTTCACCATCATCAAAGGGTCTCCCTACCCTTGTCCAACATTCCGAAGCTTCAGAGATCAGTCAAGGAAGAGCACTAGGGTCCCTTGTTTTGTAGCCCCTGTTTTAACAGTACCATCTGTGTCCAAACTGACTTCGGCTGCCGGGGCATGATATTTTATCGAGGATGCGGGTGTTAACTTTGAGGATGGTTCGTGAATTGGTGGCCATCAGAAGTACAAATGTAAAGTAGTGTGCTTGAGAAATTGAGCTTGAGAAGTGCACTCAAGTTCATTGTGTTGAAGTGAAATTTGTAGGCAAGTGAAGTTAAACTGCAGTTTGGGCGGAGTCCGGAAACTCTGCTTCCAATTGCAAAAGAGTGAAGTGTCTTGACTTAGTGAAAACGTTTAAAACGTCGCCCTACCCTAATGTTTGTAGCTTCAAATTACTCAAGCAGAGAAAATGCTGCAAATGGCTTGCTTGAATTTGACATGTTCACACTTTGGCTTAATCACACTGATAAAATAAGATACCCTAGGGTTCAGAATTTGTCATATGCAATATATCGAACCTATTACAATCTAATGCAAAGACTACCAGAATATGCATTTCTGGTGATTACTGGACCTTTTCTTGTCCCGCTAAAATTCTGTATGGGGAGCGTAGCCTGGCTAGCAATGGTGTAGGACGTAAGTTCCAGCCTCTCCGGTCCCTTGTGGTTATCCTAGCACCATCCACTACACCGCAGCCGGGATAATCACTGGGATACCGATCTTAAGCACTCCTGCACCCACCCACCATGTGGGAGAGGAATTAAGCGGGTCTCTTGGAGCCCGCCCCACCTTAAAGAACAAGCCCTAATCAGTGGCCTCACTGGGTCGGCTCTACCACTTTGAGGGGACTGGGCTACACCACGGCTACTGTAGCGGCATGGCCAGATGGTCTGTGGGGTACAGCAGATGACTCTGGAACTCAGCAACAGCTCCTCCCAGCCAGAAGGAACAGCCTGGGGTCAACAAGATGCCCACACCATGGCCCTCTGACACCCACAAATACTACTACTGTGGGAAGTGGGCGATCTGCATGACCCTGCGAAGCGGGGGTTGAAGCAGCCGCACCGTTGAAGCAGCCACAGCTTCCCTCTTCCAGAAGCCTCCCCACCCTACCCAAGAGGTGTGCTGCATTGCCCTAATGCTGACGAGACCCGGGGCAGCAGCAGCAAACTGTGTGGGCCTGCACTCATTTGAACTTAGAGGCCCATGAAGGATGCAGAGGTGCATGGTGGAACATTCTGGGGCAGAAAACTGAGGTGAGATGCCAAGCGACAGAACACCACCCCCCCTCTTCTCCTAACACACTGACTCCACAGGGGGTGTGGTTACCGCATTGGTCATCTAATCCATCCTGGGCACCACTGCAGTGGTGATGCCTAGAGACCTAGGGTACTCCTGAGGCAGATGATTGGACAGGTTTGCACGGTGACAGCAAGTGCTCCTGCACTTGCTAAGTGCCTTACTCTGTGGCTGGTGTGAGTGCTCTTGGTGCCTCCTGAGAAATAATTTTCGTTTTCTGCGAGCAGAGACTAGTGAGAGCATTCTTCCCTTTCTAAGGGGCCGGCCCTGATCCGCACAATACTACCCTCAGTCCTGCGTTAAAGCCCTGGCAACATCCACCACTTGGGCTGTGCAGCTGGAGGGGGTGCATGCAGACTGTAGCAAGAATTTGGGGAGACTCCGACCTGGCTGTCCTACAGACCCCTATGCAGGCACACTTAGCCAAGACTATCATCCACATATTGCACTGTAACCCTCCATACACCGTGTGACCAGGTGAAGTGCAATAATATGCACCAAACTAGGGGTGTATTTCCAGGTGCTCTGAACTAACTCCTGCCTATCCCCTGCATGTGGCCACTGCAGACTTCCTCCTTCCCCTGCACCAGTGCCCTGGTGCCTGTTAGACACTGCTGCTGGCTTGTAATCTATGTAGATCTGGCAGAGATCATGACCACGGCCAGCAACAGGGACGAGAAGTGACAGTCAAACCTGGTCCCCGCTGTCTGACATCAGCCTTTTAAGCATTATGCCACACACCAAATTCATCAAATACACACCAGTGACCTCCCTGTGATGCATGCTCCCGCCTGCTGGACCTGACAACAAGGACTCTAGACAGATAGAGCCCCTGGAGAGCCTGCCTCCCGCACCTCCCTCATAAGTCTACATGGAGCACTTTCTCTGGAAATCAATCAAAATGGACTTCAAGACCTGCATCAAAGAGCACAGGAGGGAGATCTCTGAGATAGGAGGACATGGGCATGATATTTGGGATTTTATCTGGAATAGGAAGCGACCCCGAATCTCCAAAAAGTGCGTGCCCCACTTCCTGGAATATTACTGGGCTGCTCATTGGCGCTTTCTATATGAGTGGGTGGTGAGGGAAATTGAGAAGCAATGGTTTTGTAAGGTTAGGGCAGTGGCTTGTACACCACTATTGGACCGCGCATGGTTACCCAAATATGCTAGGTCATGCAGTCCATACCTCGCTACCCCTACCAAAACAGTACTGGACAAATTGGCCACTACAAGGGGACTGACCACCTTTCCCTCTCCTAACACACCAATCTCACGTAATCCAGACTTCACCCCAGCATTGCCCACTCACTCCTTTCAGGAATGGACTGCTCATGATTGTAGAACGCTAACTGACCTCTTCACAGGGTCTACCATCAAAACCTTTGAGCAGTGCAAATAAGAGTATAACGTTCCTGAGATGGTAATGAGACGGAATATCGAGGAAACAAATTTGAACTACAATATTATTAAGTTACAAATATCATGGAATGGAAATATTGAGTGCAAAAATATTGTTGTCAAAAAGATCAATTTGAAGGTAAGTAATATTGATTTAAAAATATAGAAATCATTAATATTGCTTGTAAACAATATGGTGGTTTAAAATATTGTGTTTTTATTGTTGTTATTTTTGTATATATTTTAAAGGTATTTAACATTAATTTTTGTGTTTAATTAATGTTTATGTTTCTTACTATATTAGTTAACTTTTTAGTAGCTATGAAATGTAATTTAATAAAATGTTGTTTTTTAGTTCCGTGGCGGATTGTGAGTTTATAGGGATATAAGGTGGGAAGTAAATTTATTATGATAAATTAATGATTATTTAGAGTTTTTTTTAGTTCTGTATCAGGTTGTGGGTTTATAGGGGTATAGGGTGGAAAGTAATTTAATTACAATAAAATAATGATTTATTTTTTAATTAATATTTTTTATTTGATATTTAATGTTGGAAAATTGTGTTATTATTATTTTTATGTTAATGTTATTTGAAGGTTGTGACATTTACGGGGTAAAGTGAGGGAAGTAATGTATTTTATTGAATTCATAATTTGTTGTTAATTAATAACAATTAATTGATAATTAATTATGTTAATTGTGTAATCATTTTTTTAGGTGTGGGCTGTGGGGTTATAGGGTGTAAAGGGTGGGAAGTAATTTATTTGAATGAGTTTAGATTTAGATTTTCATAAATAATGTTTGTTTAATTGATAAATAATTATGTAAATTGTGGCAGTGAATGTTTTTAAATAAAGATATGGGTTGTGTGTTTTGTAGGGGTGTGGGGTGGGAAGCAAATTAAATTTGCCTTTTAACTATTAAATATATTTCTATTTTGTATTCAACATAGTTTTCATTTTTTAACAGTTTTTTAATTATTTTAATTTTGTTTAAGATATTTTACTTGTTGTTAATGTTGCACTGACTGGAGTGGGGTAATACATTTTAAGCCCGGGCGGGTAACTACGCTACGCCAGTGTAGTTTACATAGTTTTGCCTACTCCGCGTTCCGTTGCAAATGCGTACTTTAGACAAAACGACAACTCTGTGGTGGAGCATAGTTAGCCTGCCCCGCAACCTCCCAAAGTATTTATAAAGTAATTAAAAGGCACTTACCTACCATGGCTGCCTCCTCCTTGCCATGGCCACTCTCCTTCCTCCTCGCCATCCTTCTTCACTAATAACGCCTACATTGTACGTATTGCATGTGTGCACGTGCAAGAGGTACAACGTAGGGGTTATCTCAGAAGAAGGATGGCGAGGACGAGGAAGGAGAGTGGCCATGGCAAGGAGGATGCAACCACTCCAGGTAAGGGCCTTTTTTATTACTTTATAATTACTTTGGGAGGGCGCGGAATGGAGCGAAGTTCCATGGAGTTGTTTTCCAACTTCGTGGAACTTCGCGTAGAAGTACTGCGCCTTCTCCGCCCCTTTCGCAATCCAACACTTTCCCTACTTTTGCACTGACTGGAGTGGGAGTAGTAAATTTTACCCTTATGCAATCCAACACTTTCCATTCTGTTGCACTGATTTGAGTGGTAAAAGTAAATGTTACCCCTCGGTAATCCAACACTTTCCTACTGTTGCAATGACTGGAGGGAATATTTACTTTTTCCCATCTGCAATCCAACACTTTCCCTACATTTGCACTGACTGGAGAGGAAATAGTAAATTTTACTGCACTGCAATCCAACACTTTCCCTACTGTTGCACTGACTGGAGTGGAAATAGTAAATTTTACCCCTCCAGAATATAACACTTTCTCTACTGTTGCACTGACTAGAGTGGGAATAGTAAATTTTACCCCTTGGCAATCCAACACATTCCCTACTGTTGCAGTGACTGGAGTGGCAATATTCACTTTTTCCCCTCTGCAATCCAGCACTTTCCCTACAGTTGCAGTGACTGGAGTGGGAATAGCAGATTTACCCTGCCGCAATCCAACACTTTCCCTACTGTTGCACTGACTGGAGTGGTCATATATATATGTTTTTGTGAATTATGAAAGTTATTCTTGTTTTAATTGTACTGGGAATAGTAAATTGTAGTAGAGTAGTAAATCTGTTTAAGAAGTGATGCATATAATGTTTTTATTGTTGGATTGTGTTAGGTGGGAGTACTTATTTTTACATTTATTTGGTATAAAAAAATATTTAATGTAGTGGGAAATGTATATGTATTTATTTTAATAAATAATAATTTGTTTATGTTGTTAATTAGATAATTCTGTGTTTGATTAGTTATAATAATAATATTTTGAAATGTCATTTTTTTATTTGTCAATTACTTATAATTCAGTTTAAAAAATATATGTTTACTTTTTATTTTAAATTAAATTGGTTTTCTTTCTTTGTATTTTATGTTTTTTGTATATTTAAAAATATATACATATATTTTTGCTACTAATATATTATTTACAATTTTTTAAATGATGACATTATTTAAAATATTAGTTTATTTATATATGTGTGTTCATATATATATATATATATATGTGTTTGTGTTTTTAACAGTAAGTTTATTTGGTATGTTTGTTGAAATATACATGTAAATATATTTTATTTTTATAAATTAATGTTAGTATATCATATATAATGTTTTAATATTTAAAAATATATCTATTTAAAAATCGATATTTAATACACCTATATTATTATAGACAATATTTTATTTTCAATATTTTTGTACTTACCTTTTTAAGTATAGGCATTCGATATTTCTATTTTTTATATTTTTTCAATCGTTTTTTCTTCTAGATTTTTCCCCTCAATATTCTGTCAGTTAACCCTGAGACAGCCAGTCTTAAATACTTCCAACTGCAACCCAGCTGCGGCCCGTGGAGGGAGGTCCGGTGGGGAAGTTCTGTGGGGCAGGCAGGCAGGGTGGGGGAGGGGCAGGGTGGGGGGTGATAAACACCGGAATATGGATGATTGCAGGTAAGTAAATAATTAAATGAATAAAACAAATTTATTTCGTAGCGCACCCTGCATTGCATTTTGCGATGCAGGGCACGGAACAAAATTCTTTTTATTAATGTAATTGTTTACTTACCTGCAATCATCCATATTCCTGTGTTTATCACCCCCACCCTGCCCCTCCCCCACCCTGCCTGCCTGCCCCACAGAACTACCTCCACGGGCCGCGGCTGCTGCAACACCATGGAGGGCATATCACCCAAGCAATGGGACACACTGTGGCAGGACATACCCAAAAGATATTGTAGCATCTCCCTTCGGCAACCAGCATATGAGCTCATGCTCCATTGGTATTATGCACCTGCACACCTCTCTGTTCTCTATCCTGGCGACTCCTCTCTGTTCTGGTGATGTAAAACAGACTATGATAACAATGTCACATAAAGTGGTCCTGCACCTTCATTGTTACCTTCTGGAAGGAGGTGCTAAGTCATATTAAATTTACTGTGGGGTAGCATATACTGTGATTACCCTGAGGATTCGCCCTCTATACTTGAAAGCGATGACCCATGCTGATTGGACACCTATTAGTTACATGCTCCAGGCAGCCCTGATAACTTGTAGACCTAGCATGGGAGAAGACAACCCCATCCCCGCGGCACAATGGTTCTCTCGCCAATGGAGTACCTTGGCAATGGAACATCTCTGCCACAGCCTTAATTGTAGAGTCCAAATTTCAGTCTGTGTACTGACCCCTGATACAGTACTTCAACCGAACAGAATTTACCTGCTTTAACTCACTGAAACTGAGAGGGCTTTTTACCTGACCCGCCCTTGATGGAGCTTTGATCACCCGATTGGCACAACATTGCTGTATAATAGGGATGCCTCCTGGTGCCCCCTGCTGCCTTAATGACGATTCAACGACTGAGCACACCACTGGCCTTGACCTGGTGCCCCCTACCCATGCTCTTGTTGTATTTTTATATTTGTGTACTCTGTAACCGAATGATGACCTGATATGCCATAATCTGATGTTATGCTTCATTAGGAAAGAGTAATGCTATCTCTCAAATGATTTCCTAACTGCCAATCTGAAACCCAATCTGTACTCTGTAAACTTTATCTATGTTGTAATGCTGCAACGACACATGCACTTGCTGAATTTGTGTTTTGAAAAACAAAAGACATACATTAATAAAAAAGAGTGTGAGTAAAAAGAAAATGCTGTCAGGGATGGCCTGCCCAAAATGTATGGGTGGACGAAGACTTTAATACAGTCAACAATTGGGGGTGCAGTCAAGCCTGCACAACTGGGAATTCCCGAGCCGTGAATGCTATATTTGAATAATAGAGAGAACTTCAATTAAATGTGTTGAACTATTTATTTAAGTTGCATACACTTTGAATTTACTTACATTTTGTAGTTCCGTTAAATGGAGTCAAACCCTTCAGCTCTGGAATGTAAACAGAAATAAATGTAAATGAATGCACATAGTCGGCAGGTTTACACATAAAAAGCTTTTTAGATAAAACATTTTTATGGAGTTATTTTTGTTAGATTCTTTCCAGAGGTGGACTAATTCAGCCATCCATCAAATTCAGGATCTCCTGATAAATGTATAACTAAATGCATGAGGCAAATAACAATACATCTACCTTTAATCTTCCATTATTTACTCAAAAATCAAAATCAGGAATCTCTTGCTTAATCGGGAACTAAATGTAAGATGTAAATTATGCATTCCTTCTCTATTTGCAATTATGTGATTACAATTGTCATTATTCAAATATTATATTAATTGCATAATGAGGTTCCATGTGCACATTTTTTTCATTTAACGAGCAGTGTTTGATAACTTGCAGTTTTATATTCTCATGATATGCGACACACAGCGCTAGGATGTATGAAATGAATGAAAAAAAAAATATTCCAAGCTATAAATGTATTGGTGCACTAATGTGCTACAATTTTACCATTCTTGTAAATCAGACATGTTAGCTCTATCACTTGTTTTAAAAGGAAAAGGCTGATATATTTTTTTTTAGATTCGTTCTGCAGTGTAGTTGCACTGTTGCCATGGTAATGTAGGCGCCTAGCCTTTTCTCATTTGGGTATATGTAAAAATCAAGTACAAAGGAAATGTTTTACGCACTCACAGTGTTTTCTTTCTTACAGTATATATAAACGAACTACCATTCAATGGATCTACCATAACAGAACACACTTTCAAAAGACATTCATTGTTGAACGTGTAGCAAACTGTCTTTGATATACTGATAATGAATTAATTGAGTTTGTCGCTGGAGAATGTGGGCAAATGCAATTAACGATCATTAACTCCCAGCTCCATTTTGACAAAGGGGGAATAGGCATACATTCTCCCACGCTAAGCCAGTCAGTCAAATAATGAAGATAGCTTTTTGTTCCAGTTTTAGATCTTCACAAAACTTAGAATGCAGATAAACCGCTTTTTTAACGGTAGAATTCTAAGCACCTTAATTGGTTGAGCTAATTTAATGTACAATATGCTAGCTAGAGCGTTTTTCAACTGTGATATTTGGATTGATGGGAGTTAGTACACACTGCTGGGGGCTGTTAATAGCGCCTAATTGCCCATCCATAAGTTAAGGCCCTGAGCTATAAACAAGGGCAAGTTGTGACAGTAAATTTAAAATAATTGTTGGCAATGCTGGCGGTGTGGAGTTGAAACATCATTATCAGAACATCATAATATGTTATAGTTTTAAGACATAAGTCCAGGTCAAGTGGGATAAGCTGCAATGGAAAGAGTGACATATTACCACAAATAAGTACATCACATTAGAAGAACAAAGTGTAACAATCTGAAATACAGGCTTTTCCGTTTGAAAGACGGTGTGGAGATTTGCAAAAAGAATTCTCACTGTTGTAGTTTCAAACCGGTAGTAAACATGCACGAGTTGTCTATTTTGTCCTTTTGCTAATGCAAAACGTTTGTGAGCAGTGAAACAAGCACACTGACATTACCAAAGTATCACAAGTAATACATATTTTTAACAAATGTGAAGGCATAGATAGAACAAATGTATGTATTACTGGAACCAAACACAACGTTCCAGTTTGAAGTACAAATAGAAACCTTACAAAGGCTCATTTATGACTGACGTTTGACTCAGCAAGGGACACAGTTAATTCTACTATTTTATGGGCAGTGCAAAACTGTATCCTGTTTAGGCAGGGAAGGTGACAGGAGGAAGCTTGAGGAACAGGATGGTCCCCTCTCTTCCACGCTCAAAAGTCACAAGAAAGATGAGAAGTCCAGCAGGCTGTTGAATAGTTCCAGACCTCCCACAGGTGGTTCGGTGAAGTTTTCTATTTTGGAACAACTTCAGTTGTCTAAATTATGGCTTTGGAAATTATAACTGGCCAGGTTGGGTTCTTAAGAAGCAGCACACCAACACCTGGAAAATGGAACGTTGACCATATATAGACTTGACAGGTTATTACGTCATGTTTCAGTGCATTTGAATATGAGCTTAGATGATGGCAACCCTGTGAGAATTCCCTTACATTCATTTTCAGATCTCGGCTACAGACAGTTCTAGGTATTTCTCGTCCATACCCGTTCTTTCCAATGCATTGCATCAGGGACGGCTCCTCCGCTATGGTGGAGGAGAGTCGCCCCCACTGGTGAAATGCCAGCACACAGAAGAAAAATAAAATAACAATAAAATAGTTTTATTGTCATTTTATTTTTCACTTTTAGTCTGTGACTTGAGTCTGGGGTAGGGCGGAGCCATGTTTCCGCATCAGCAGGGCCATGCCAAACCCAAATGCACATTTTGATACCTCCAGGCTGTTCCTGGGAGATAGCAGTGTTTAGGGCACAGGATCCTAGTCCTCACAGAGCGTTTAACTGGCCCGCTCTGCCCAATCTCTCATGCTGGGAGAAGCACTGGGTTTGAGTGGGGTCTAGGAGCCTGTGCTCCCGGGGATTGTAGTGCCAGGAGCAGCGAGGTGCCTCACGACGAGGGAGCAGTAGAATGTGGGCCAGCAGTGAAAGGTAAGTGTTTAAACTTTTCTTTTTATTACTTTTTCCAGAGCTGCCCACAATGTCCCCCCAAGTAGGATTGGAAGCAGTAGCTGCTGCATAGCATGTACTTTGAGTGGACTCTGGGTCAGCCACTTACTCATGATTGAATGGCTTAGATTTCTATCTCGGGGTCTTCTCTTGACTGGATGACCTTCCGCCATTTTCTTATGTTTGTGTTCTCCAGGAGCATTTCAATCTCACAAAGCTATAATTGGATGCTTTGCATCCTACCGCTGCATAGTTGAAAATACTTTTTCTTTCTTTTTCTAATGCTCACTCAGTGGGAGAGTATATGTTTTCTAGCTCTGTCCTGTGCCTCTATTCACTACCCCAAAGCTCCAAAGCCCGCTCCCCTTGTTACAATTTGTTTGCTGTCTTTTTAGTCCTCCCAGTTATCCCAATGCTCCCCACTCTATTTTCCATCCCACTTCCAGTTGAATTATAAACTACTTTTTTTAAATGAATTAATTGATTTATGTACCTATTTATTTATTATTATTTTGTATTTGCTTTTACGAGGGCTTGCCAGCTCCAAAGAGCTGCCTAGCCTCTCGATTTTTACTCTGCATAGTTTTCTTGTTCTTTTTATTGAACTTTTTAATTTACTGTACTAACATGGCTGCCCATATATAAATTAAAATTGGCTGCTGTGTGTCATGTATAGCTTTCCATTTTAGAACTCCCATTTCAAAATTTCTTGCCATGCGTGTGCATGCATCTTGACTAGGCCTTGGAGAAAGTTGCGTAGTTTCCTTGAAAAAGAAATTACACAAAATGTCCATAGAATGACAGGAAACTGTGTTTTATTACATAAAACACCAGGGGGCATATTATCAAGAGAGTTTATCTCCGCTTTTTTGGCCTGAAAAGCCAAGAAAGCGGAGATAAAATTATCTCCCTATTACCTAGCTGTCGCTAACACCAGTTGACGACAGCTAGTAGGAGATAGCGACCAACTTGGGCCCCGCTTTGCATGTCAGAGAAATGTATCACTAATGACATGCAAAGTGGGCGTGCCAAGATGTTAGCGACTGGAAACAGTCGCTAACATCGCTATCTCCTTATTACCAACTTTTGGAGATATTCGAAAAGCTAACACCTGCCCTGAGCAGTTCTTAGCCATGTTATCCAATGGGAGGTGGATAACATGGCTAAGAGCATTAGCTCGGTAATGCATGAATATCGCTGACTTTTTAGCGATATTCATGCATTGCGGCCGATTTTTATCGCATTTGCGATAAACCTTGGTAATACCAAGGTTTATCTGCGATAAAAATCGCCGCAGGTCGGCGGTAAATTTTTGACTCTAACCAAGCAATACCGATAATTATCGCTATTGCTTGGTAATATGCCCCCAGCTTTGTTATTTTGCAAAGTTTTTAGCGCAAAATGAATCTGTGCATCGATTTGTGGTGCAAGGACATCTAGGAGCATATTATCAAGGGGGTTTATCTCCGCTTTTTTGGCTTTAAAAGCCAAGAAAGCAGAGATAAAATTATCTCCCTATTACCTAGCTGTCGCTAACACCAGTTAGCGACAGCTAGTAGGAGATAGCGACCATCTTGGGCCCCGCTTTGTATGATATTTATCTCTAATGACATGCAAAGTGGGCTTGCCAAGATGTTAGCGACTCGAAACAGTCGCTAACATCGCTATCTCCTATTACCAACTTTTGGAGATATTCGCGCTAAGTGCGAATATCTCCTAAAGCTAACACCTGCCCCTGAGCAGTTCTTAGCCATGTTATCCAATGGGAGGTGGATAACATGGCTAAGGACATTAGCTCGGTAATGCATGAATATCGCTGACTTTTCAGCGATATTCATGCATTTCGGCCGATTTTTATCACTTAGGAGATAAACCTTGATAATAGCAAGGCTCCTAAGCGATAAAAATCGCCGCAGCACGGCGATAACAATATCGCCGCTAAACCAACATAGCGATAATTATCGCTAGTTGTTGGTAATATGCCTCCATGTTCACTTATAACGAGCAACGCTAACAACTGCCTCTCAGGTACGCTTCTTTTGTGTACTTCACATGCTCCTGTGATAAGATTTTATTGTGAACAAATTCTCAGTTACACAATGTGCTGTCATAACGTAATCCCAGGCATTTCGTATAAAACACGTAATGCAAAATGCAAGTAATAATGCAATATTACACCAGAGTAAATACATTTTCTTGACCCGTGTTTGCATGCCAGTGCTAAATAGCATTGCCAAAGGCAATACACCACCTTTTCAAAGCCGAAACCTTTGGCTTTGCTAGTCCTGTTGATTTAACCTGACAATGACATTCAACCAATGATATAAGCAACAGTGGAGGCTACCACATCTGGGCCTGGAGACTAACCTCCATTGTGCGTTATGAGACACAGGTGCAGAACTTAGAAGCAGACGACCTGTAGTGTAATATTTCATCATATTTGCTTTGTCGCGAAAGGAGTAGTAGCGCGCATCTTAGTTTAAGGGCACTTGTGAAGATTCAGAGGAAAATAGTCCTAAAAGCCTATACTGGGATTTTTCTTAAATTGGCTACAACTGTTAACCATAGTGACCCATCTTATAAGAGAAAAGGCTATTTATAACAATTGATCTGCAGAAACATCACAACGATATTAAATACCTGTAATTACACAGCAAGGTCAGTGAAGGACGGTTTGTGTATGGGCGTGCATCTTTGCGTACAACTATAGAATTATACGAAAGTGCCTGTCAGCAAGAGACACATAGGTTTTAATAAATGCAACCTTGTTTTAACTTTGATAGTTTGGGTTAGGCAGCAGACAACCCTTTGATAAAATGTGTAGATTTGATGTTTAACAAATTAACCAAACACCAACACAGTAAGAAATAAAGAACTACACCTAGAGTGAGAAATCGAGAAAGTTTTCCTAACAATATCACAAACTATTTAAAAAAAACTGAACATTGTGCCATAGTTTATGGCAAAAAAAATAATCAAGTGGGGCTATAGAGTTGATGTCAAAGTGTATGGGAGATAAAATAAAGAACAACTCTCTTACTGTCATCCAGAGAGTACGCACGGATCTGTAAACCTATTCCAAATTGCCTCCGCGTAAAGCCATTGGATAAAAGATTGTGAACCGTTCCAATGACACATTTTTCCATTACACATAGCAAACAAAATATGGCACGCACAAATGTTCGCTAGGATGAACATGAAGGCAATTTTGGATAGCTCAGAAGAACAGCCACATACAGTTCGAAGGAACAATTTACCAGACGTAGAGATCTGGTTCACAAGCTCCAAATGGAACTTTGTGCTAAACAAGTCAATCCTCTAAGGGTAAGTAGCTAGATCTACAATACACATTTCCCATGAGGACTTAAGGATTTTGATTTGCTTTTGTAAATAAAATTAATGAACAACTTTTGAAAACATTCTGAACAGACCAATTTGCCTACCAGGTCAAAGGCTTGAAGCTGTTTGATAGCTTAGATTTGGTGTCCTGACGTCGTTTTTACTATCAAGTTTACTTTAACTAAGGCGTCAATAGGTAATCAGCAAAGACCTCCATAGCCTCAGTCCTCTCACATGTGAAAAAGTACTCCTGTTTTTTGGGGGAATTCCTCGAGCTGGACTCAGGCTTCATTTTTATTTGGATCTGTCAATCTCCAACCCTGTAGGCCTCATGACAACAAGCCCCACAGTACTTATCTGTCCCCGGTGGACCAGTTCTCCACAAATACAAGTTCCAGCTCACTCATGCTTAGGCAGTTAATCAGGAATCCTTCAAAGTACATCAGTTAACCTAGGGGTTATCTGATGGATTTCCAGGAGATGGTAATGTAGCAGGCCAAGCAGACTGACTGCAGAATACTGACGTTACACGATACATGCAGGACAAATCAGAAAAGTGTATACACTGGTACTGAATAACGTCCCTGTCCTTTTAAAAAGATTACAAGAAAGACTTAGAAACAGCCATCAATCTGATGTCACTCTACAGGTAGATTCAGAACGACAGAGAACACTACATTTCTACCAAGTTCGAAATCTTGATACTAGCAAAGTAGTTGTATTTAACACAAAGTTAAGGTTTGCCTTTGGTAGAGTCATTCCAATATATTCCACACCAATTTCCACACTAACAGTCCACTTTTTATGGTGTACATGTTTTTATATCTTGTCAGATTTTCTTTGAGGGTAGTCAAGTCCAACTGACTTTCAAGGATTCATAATGTATTTTATCAAGAAGGTAACCTTGTGAATCACCACTTGGAGGCACTCTAATTTACATGTCATTTTACGAATAGGAAAGGTTGGCCAGATAACAAGAGGGAGGGACTCTTTCAGTGAAAGTCAACATGAATGTGAGTCTTCATATTGCTGAGAAATAAATAAGAGTGCTATCCTCTGTTAGGGTTTAATGCTAAAGGTAATGTTTACCTGTTGTTCGTGTAGTCTCATGTGTCGCAGTCTAATGATTTGCCAGATTTGTGAAACAGCTGTGTAAGAATGAGAGGATTGTTCAGGGGATTGTGCAATACTTGGATCATTTTTTTGTAATTGGAAATAAAGCACGGGTATGATACTGCAGCTTAATCAACATATTATATGACATGGCAGTGAAACTTTTGGGGGTAATGCAATGTGGCTTTGCTGTTTAGGGAGTGAGTTTTAATACAGTCAAGTAGGAATGGTTGCCAATGGAAACGTAGTATCATTCAAAGCAGTAGGGAAATTGCATATTTTGTTCAAAACTGTTACACTGAAGCACAACAGAAACAATGCCACTTATGAGGTCCTCCTGGAATTGCCTCGCTAGAGCCACAGGCAGCTGTGGAGGCCATTGCTTGCTTTTTATGTGCATAACAGCACCTGTGCAGATCCTCAAGTGCTTGCCCAGCATCATGTACAAGAGAAAATGGTCTACACTTATTATGGTGGTCCTTGGAAAAAGGAGAGGTAGTCACCTTTGAGATGCTACAGCGGGAATATGAGTGAGAGATTTACGTATCTGCAGGCGCGACATGCACTCAAAATGGTATTGCCTCGGGAGGGGTCGGTTCCAGAGGCTTCACCTCTTGAGGATCGGCTGTTAAATGGATACATGCCACACAAAGCGATCTCGCTGACCTACTCCAAACTGATTAATAACGCCCCTGATCCACTTCACCAGCTTCGGCCACAATGGGCGAAGGAATTTCATGATTTAGATGAGGAGGAGTCGCGGAGGCCTTAGCGTCACCCAGGGAGGTGGTGGTCTTGTCAAAGTTGAGACTGGTGCAATTAAAGGTGCTGCATAGAATATACTATTCAGGTCACACGTTAGTTAAGATGGGCTATAAGGAAGAGACTAATTGTAGGCATAACTGCAATAAAGTAGGTATGTTCCTACATATATTGTGGGAATGCCCTAGGATAGTAGCATACTGGGAAGCAGTCCTCAAATGCATGGGGGAAGAACTGGGAACTCACCTCAAATCGAATCCGAAATTTTGCCTTTTGAATATATGGGACCCAACGGATATTGAAACTAAAGACAAGACATGGGTGATCCTAGTGGGATTGTGGAAAAAAGAAACATCGCTAGGAAGTGGGGAGCACAGGAGATGCCAACAATAAGGGAATGGGTGGGGGATATGGACTGGTGTATGTTCCAAGAGAACATGGTTTATATCTCAAGGGGATACCCCAGAAAATGGATGCAAATATGGGGTAAGTGGAACTCCTACAGAGGAGATATATGTGCTCCACTCAAACTAAGAGATTGCGCCTCCATGGAGGACATGGTAGCTATAGATGGGGGGGCCCCAATAAATATTGTCGACCTAAGATTGTAAAGATATGTAGCGATATGCTAATAAAGCCCAAAAATTAGATGACTACAATGCCTGTATATCTGTAGCGTTTATTGTTTGTCCAATAAAAAGAATTCCCCCCCCCCCAAAAAAAAAATTACGGTGGTCCTTCCAACATTGTGAAGCCAGTAGACTCTGATGTGCTGCCACAACAGGCTTGCCAAGGGCAGAACTGGCAGAGGCTATGTAATATGAATGTGGCCTGGGATCGCTAGATCTCCAGGACTCCGGTGCGCACTACTATTATTAGTTATAACAAATGAAACCAATAGTCCATGTTAGTCTTTGTTTTTTACATCAAACAAGTTTAGTCAATGAGAATCCATTCATATCATTTTTAACATTGCATCAAAAAAATCCAAGATTCATATACAATTATCAAACACAAATCACTACAACACAATTACACTTGTAACCCAATGCATTTCGGGGTCTACACCCCTTCGTCAGGGGTCTAAAGAAAAAAGAAGAAAAAAGAAGAAGTAGGAAGCTCAATTAGTATTGATGTTTTTACAAAAAGGAAATCTGCTATTTACGTTTAGAGTGATATATTGATCACCTTACCCTGGTAACTGGTTGTCTTTGGTGTATAAGTGTTGTGGATTGAAAAAAAATAAAATCTGGAAGATCAGAGAAACGAAAAGAAAGAGTAAGAGTGTATTTTAAAACAAAATATACCAGCATGTTATGTTGAGATGTAGTTCGCAATAAATACCTGTATTTCCGGATAGAACCAGATTATCTGTGAATGAGTCGAAGGCATATATGTAAGAGAACATTCCTCTTTATGCTTATTTTTTGCGTTTTTGCGTAAAGACACATGGCTCACCTGTTCGGTTTAAGTCACGTAGCCAAAATGATGGATTCTATTGGGTTTAAGCGGATGAGAATAGTATCATGAACTATTTAACACATAGATTGTTTTCAACTAATTGTACTGTGTAGAATAAGCATTTACCTGCGAGTTCAGGATTTTGTGCCTAGTAGCTCGCTAGCGTCTTTTTAATTCTTCTCACGCTAAAAGAGAAGTAAGACAATGCGTGTTTTAGCGAGTTGTCATTTAGGTCAAGACTATTATTATCAATCCCGCCTAACGCGGGTTGACATTAAGGCTTACCGGGCGGCGCTGTGATAAGCTCCGTGTTCACTCTGTGACCGACGTGTTGTGGTGATAGCGCGTTGGCGTCCATAGTCCTTTAGCTATGTCGAGCTGACTTAATCAATATAGAAGAGGGACTAAGGGCGAAGAAAGAATTTTGGCGGCCATAATGGAATGGTGTCACTCGTGATTATAGTGGAGAATGGTTGTTAATAGCGCGTTAGCGTCTATTGCTGATGATACAACTTGTAAACTAAATGAACGAAGAAATGAAACCAAATGGCAATAAATTGGGGGTAGTGATACCCCAATTAAAATGTATTCACATATCGAATATATTAATTTCTGTGATCATACATTGCCGGTATTTCGGTTGTGTGTTTACGTCGAAATTGCGAAACTGCATTTTGTAGACAATCAGAAAAGTAAATTATGAGAAAAGATGAAAAAACAGGAAGAGTAGAAAAAAGTAAAGATGATCTTCATCTTTAACACATTTGAAGCATTTGTTTCTTATCAACTTTAGATGCCTATAGCAATTCATATACTCATTGTTCATAATAACAAATTATTTTATGAAAAAGATTTTCATGGTGTGCATTATAACGACCTGTGATTGTGAAACACTGTGTTAGTTTCTCCTTTGAGAATTGTAGCTATCCATGTTTATTCATGAGATGAAATATTGTTACTAGCTACTTAGAGTGGCTCTATATTAGGGTTCATGTCTGAAACTTTGATTGTTTAGAGTCATATTTAGACCAAAGGTCATAGCAAACATATCATGTCCAATTTATCGTTGAGCCCATTAGGGGCCACAGTCTTAAGTTTGCGGATCCAGTAAATTTCCCTCCTAAGTAGAGCTTTTGCATTGTCCAGTCCCAATCGTTGTGGAACCTGCTCGATTATCTGAAAGCGTATTTGAGCTATAGTATGATTGTTTTCAGCCCAATGCTTTGCAAGTGGTGATGTCATGTTTTTGTTGCGAATTCGGCTCTTATGTTCTGATAAACGGATTTTCAGTCTCCTATCAGTTTTGCCGACATATAATAGCCCACAGGGGCACTTGATTGAATATACGACATGTTCTGCATTACAGTTTGCTGAATGCCTTAATTTGATCTTCTCTCCTGTCTGCGGATGTTGCAATGTGTTCCCTGTGATTGCGTTGTTGCAGTTCTTGCAATTAAAGCATTTCGTTGTGCCTTTGAAAGTTTCATCACAAGATTCAATTTTTTCTGATTTGTTAAGAAGTTCTTTTAAGTTTTGAGATCTCTTGTAGGCAAACAATGGCTTTTGCTCATATAGTATTCCGAAATCACTTTCCATTTGCAAAATATCCCACCTTTTGTTTATAGTTCTTTTAATATCTCTTGAGGCGGTGGAGTATTTGGATGTGAAGACCATTCTTTTGTTTTCAACTTTTGTCTCTTTTTGCAATAGCTCTCCTCGTGGTATAACTTTTACTCTTTCCATTTGTTTGATAATGAGTTTTTCCGGATATCCTCTGTCAAGGTAGCATTGCTTTTGAAATTCAAATTTCTTTGTACATTCTGCTTGGTCAGATGAAATTCTTTTTATTCTCATAAACTGAGATATTGGAAGATTATCCTTTAGAGTCATTGGATGGAAGCTTCCATATTGTAGTGATGTGTTTTTGTCAGTGGGTTTTCTGTATAGTTCTGTAACAATAACCTTTCCCTTTATTCCCACTGATACATCCAAAAATGGAATTGTCGTAGATACAGGCTCCTACGCCAATATATTTATGGCCAAACTGGAGTTTGAATACATACTGGAGGACAGAACTTGGAATGAAGGTATCCTATACTACAAAAGGTATATTGATGACATTTTCCTAATTTGGAAGAAACCATTAGTAGATTTGCAGAGAAACATCAACAGCTTGAATCTAGTGAATCCAAGAGTAAAGTTTACCAGCCAAATAAGCAGTACGACAATTCCATTTTTGGATGTATCAGTGGGAATAAAGGGAAAGGTTATTGTTACAGAACTATACAGAAAACCCACTGACAAAAACACATCACTACAATATGGAAGCTTCCATCCAATGACTCTAAAGGATAATCTTCCAATATCTCAGTTTATGAGAATAAAAAGAATTTCATCTGACCAAGCAGAATGTACAAAGAAATTTGAATTTCAAAAGCAATGCTACCTTGACAGAGGATATCCGGAAAAACTCATTATCAAACAAATGGAAAGAGTAAAAGTTATACCACGAGGAGAGCTATTGCAAAAAAAGACAAAAGTTGAAAACAAAAGAATGGTCTTCACATCCAAATACTCCACCGCCTCAAGAGATATTAAAAGAACCATAAACAAAAGGTGGGATATTTTGCAAATGGAAAGTGATTTCGGAATACTATATGAGCAAAAGCCATTGTTTGCCTACAAGAGATCTCAAAACTTAAAAGAACTTCTTAACAAATCAGAAAAAATTGAATCTTGTGATGAAACTTTCAAAGGCACAACGAAATGCTTTAATTGCAAGAACTGCAACAACGCAATCACAGGGAACACATTGCAACATCCGCAGACAGGAGAGAAGATCAAATTAAGGCATTCAGCAAACTGTAATGCAGAACATGTCGTATATTCAATCAAGTGCCCCTGTGGGCTATTATATGTCGGCAAAACTGATAGGAGACTGAAAATCCGTTTATCAGAACATAAGAGCCGAATTCGCAACAAAAACATGACATCACCACTTGCAAAGCATTGGGCTGAAAACAATCATACTATAGCTCAAATACGCTTTCAGATAATCGAGCAGGTTCCACAACGATTGGGACTGGACAATGCAAAAGCTCTACTTAGGAGGGAAATTTACTGGATCCGCAAACTTAAGACTGTGGCCCCTAATGGGCTCAACGATAAATTGGACATGATATGTTTTCTATGACCTTTGGTCTAAATATGACTCTAAACAATCAAAGTTTCAGACATGAACCCTAATATAGAGCCACTCTAAGTAGCTAGTAACAATATTTCATCTCATGAATAAACATGGATAGCTACAATTCTCAAAGGAGAAACTAACACAGTGTTTCACAATCACAGGTCGTTATAATGCACACCATGAAAATCTTTTTCATAAAATAATTTGTTATTATGAACAATGAGTATATGAATTGCTATAGGCATCTAAAGTTGATAAGAAACAAATGCTTCAAATGTGTTAAAGATGAAGATCATCTTTACTTTTTTCTACTCTTCCTGTTTTTTCATCTTTTCTCATAATTTACTTTTCTGATTGTCTACAAAATGCAGTTTCGCAATTTCGACGTAAACACACAACCGAAATACCGGCAATGTATGATCACAGAAATTAATATATTCGATATGTGAATACATTTTAATTGGGGTATCACTACCCCCAATTTATTGCCATTTGGTTTCATTTCTTCGTTCATTTAGTTTACAAGTTGTATCATCAGCAATAGACGCTAACGCGCTATTAACAACCATTCTCCACTATAATCACGAGTGACACCATTCCATTATGGCCGCCAAAATTCTTTCTTCGCCCTTAGTCCCTCTTCTATATTGATTAAGTCAGCTCGACATAGCTAAAGGACTATGGACGCCAACGCGCTATCACCACAACACGTCGGTCACAGAGTGAACACGGAGCTTATCACAGCACCGCCCGGTAAGCCTTAATGTCAACCCGCGTTAGGCGGGATTGATAATAATAGTCTTGACCTAAATGACAACTCGCTAAAACACGCATTGTCTTACTTCTCTTTTAGCGTGAGAAGAATTAAAAAGACGCTAGCGAGCTACTAGGCACAAAATCCTGAACTCGCAGGTAAATGCTTATTCTACACAGTACAATTAGTTGAAAACAATCTATGTGTTAAATAGTTCATGATACTATTCTCATCCGCTTAAACCCAATAGAATCCATCATTTTGGCTACGTGACTTAAACCGAACAGGTGAGCCATGTGTCTTTACGCAAAAACGCAAAAAATAAGCATAAAGAGGAATGTTCTCTTACATATATGCCTTCGACTCATTCACAGATAATCTGGTTCTATCCGGAAATACAGGTATTTATTGCGAACTACATCTCAACATAACATGCTGGTATATTTTGTTTTAAAATACACTCTTACTCTTTCTTTTCGTTTCTCTGATCTTCCAGATTTTATTTTTTTTCAATCCACAACACTTATACACCAAAGACAACCAGTTACCAGGGTAAGGTGATCAATATATCACTCTAAACGTAAATAGCAGATTTCCTTTTTTTAAAAACATCAATACTAATTGAGCTTCCTACTTCTTCTTTTTTCTTCTTTTTTCTTTAGACCCCTGACGAAGGGGTGTAGACCCCGAAATGCATTGGGTTACAAGTGTAATTGTGTTGTATTGATTTGTGTTTGATAATTGTATATGAATCTTGGATTTTTTTGATGCAATGTTAAAAATGATATGAATGGATTCTCATTGACTAAACTTGTTTGATGTAAAAAACAAAGACTAACATGGACTATTGGTTTCATTTGTTATAACTAATAATAGTAGTGCGCACCGGAGTCCTGGAGATCTAGCGATCCCAGGCCACATTCATAGTTCATTAAGAGTTCAGCAGGCACTAATCTGGTGCTGCACACATACCGAATAAATGTAAAAGAGACTTATAAAAACTGAGTGCATTACCCTCACCTCCATACATACAGAGGCTATGTAATGACAAACTTGGCAGACCCACACTCCTAAATGAGAAATGGGAATTATGAGTTTTGTTGGAGAAGAGAATTAGGGCAGTTCTCCCATACCGTCAAACACACTATGATGTCCTAACAGCCTCAAGAACGGAAGAGAAGTAATCAAAACATTCCTGGGGATGAAATCAAGTTTTAGTCTATTAGGAGAATCCTCTTCTGATGATCTGTCAGATAACAATATTTTTGACATTGAATTGTATGTATTATTATTTTAAACTATTTTACATAATGATTTTAATATTTTTTTCAATGGGTTTTTGTTGAAATGAATTCCCATCCTCGTCGCCAGTTTTGAAATGTAGTACTCTGAAGCAGAGGTGAGTACAACGTCTTTATTCTGTCATCCACTCTCCGTAACTGTCAGGCTAGCCAACATTCTAAAGCGAACTCTGAAGGAACGTTCCAAGGGAAGGAAGGAAGGAGAGGGCGGGAAAGTACAAAAGAGGGAGAGGGGAAGAGGAGGAAGATTACAACAGTTTTATTTTAACTTTCTACTTCAGTTATTTTCTAGGGGGGGCGGTGTTGTAGTACCTGTGATTGGCCATGGGTGGTGCTGAACTTACTCCAGCACTAGGCTGGAGTACATATATAACTGTTTTGGGTCCTTGTGGCTGTAGTTATTTTTAAAAGTGTAGTTTGTAAGTAGGAATGGGCCTACTCTTGTGTGGGAAAGTGCATGCTCCTCCCTAATCCTACCATAACCCTTTCTTACTCCTCCCTAACTACTCCCTTATAGTAATACATATTCCACATTTTTCAGCCACACCTCCCTGCCTCTTACACATTTAATACCAAAAATCTCAGCACACCAAAACATAGGAGAGGCAAACGTGGAACCTCTGCACAGGTTTTTGAATACATTTTCTTGTATGTTAGTAGTATTGCAGTAGTACTAAATGTACTATAAAATACAGTTTGTGACCAGGCCCTTTGCAGTCTATTGCAGGTGGCCATTTAGTCAATCATAGTCGTTCACTGGGTGGATGAACTGTGTGTGTCAGCACTTTTTTTTTCTCATAGTACTACCAGCAGCTTTATGTGTTATGGCAATTATATGAGTCACTATAATGCAGATGCCTAGGGCTTGATGCTGAATGAAGGTATCAATGTAGAATGACTGTTTTTAATTGGACAGTTAAATGATAATGACATTAATAAGTCAGCTGTCCCTGACGGAGCGGTTATTAAAATCCTCAGAAGTCTTTCCCTACCATTAAGTTTTGTCCTCCAGGTCATCAATCATCCCAGTTATTCAGATATTATTATCATCATGATTATTAACTTCATGATTATTATTATGTATATACTATCGGATTGTTTAATTACTTTTTGTGACTTTGCATTGCTCTCTGAAAGCACAATATTCTAAATGAGGATTTTTCAGATCAACAGATCTGAATACAAATCATATGGCATTCTTATTTTTGCTGGAAATGGGCCACGCCCAGCATTGTTCTGAGGGTTTTTTTTTTATTATTTCAAATGAAGCACACCAAACATTTTGTTTGATTTACTGAGTATTGATTTTAAAAATTTACATAAAGATGTTCTTGTATCGATGTAACATTCCTGATTTTATTTTCAGTCCTTTCTATACACATACATATCTTATTCTAGACTCATGTTCATTCTTCTCTTCGTTCATAGAATAATGTCATCCTTTATTATGATAATTGATACCTTAGTATAATGGTCATTTCGTTTTTTGGAGGCACAGGATCCTTTTTTTCTGCACTTGTTCTTGATTATTGGTGGCCCAGTAATTGGGCTGCTTTTTATCGAGCTTGATAAAATCCAGATTCTACTAAATACTGGGCATTGAGCGCTCGATACATATCGGCAGGTTTGATTACCTGATATATATATATATCACAAAACTAATAATAGTAATACATGCTGAAACAAGAGTTACTGAACATTTGTATCGCAAATTTACAGGGTTGTTCATAATGAGGGCCTCAGATAAGAACATCTTATGTAACTTTGGAACTCAAGAACATAACACTTGTGTAATTTTTACTTAAATGACAACTTTGTTTACTACACCTCGCAAAGCTTAATTTTTGCAAAACGGATGTGTATTACACGTGGAAAAAGGTGTGTGATTTCACCCATTCCTCGCCCATTGGCGTTTGTCTGCCTAGCATTTGCCGTAGCAAGGAAGATCACCCGAGCTTTTTTGTAGTTGACTCTTCCATTGCAGGTTGCTGCTGAAATGTTTTACTATTATCAGGAAGACTATTCAGAGCGATGTACCTCTATTTGCACAGTTACATAGCTGATCATTAATCATTTCAAATGTCTGAACTAGTGGCCAGCATTTCTGCATCCTGTTGTCGATATTGCTGATCGATGAAAACTAAGGATTACATGATTTTGCTGGTGTGTGTCATGTACATGAAACTGCTCTTAACATTCAGTTTATGATAATCATCCCTGCCTCCAATTTCTATGTCATGTTGACCAATTGCCATAAACTCCATGGAGTGCAACAGTAGGGTTTGTTAATCAGGAAGTAGCTTTTATACCAAAAAGTAGCATGGCAGGAGACCTATTGAAATTGGTAGCTTAGGTCATTTATTGAAAGCAGAAATGCCATTTGATATTATGCCTAACTGCACTAATCTCATTGCCACGCTGACCAGTTACCATAGACTCTGTGGAGTGTAACAGAAAAGTTTGTTAATCAAGACGTGATTGTATATGAAATTGTAGCCAACCAGGAAGACTAGGGAACATGGAACTTTGGCAACTTTGGGTATTTATGTATTTGTACAATTACATATAGCATGAACAAGACCCATAAGGGTATCTGAGTGCTTTACATAAGATACGTTACCACTGTGTATCAAAGGGTTACAAAAGCAATTTTACATATGTATCTGTATATAAGAGCATCAACACAGTTACATAGGTTTAATCAAACATCACTCTTAGGAACACATTCCTGAATAAAGTTATAGTAAATTGGCTGATATGCTGGCCAGTCCGTCATTGTGCATATGTGCACTTGACAAGCATATTGGAATGGATTTTATCCTTTCAAATATAGCCAGCATGTGCTCCATGAAGGATACTGTAAGAAAATGCCTCTTTTTGCATGGTCTACTCAATTTGTCTGGACTAATGCTGCTGGCTTTATTGACTCGCCTAACCAGGCCCCACTGCATATGTTCTGACCCCTAAAACATGTTGAAATTGGCTACACTCCAAGGGTGAACTTTCCCTGTTTGTGCCACAACACACTGTAGAACAGGTGTGCTCGGTGCAAGCAAGGAAAGTGTGCCATATTATGTTGAATGTGTGCTGTCCTGGGGCAGTGCATTCAAGTGAAATACGGTGTGTCTGCTTCAAAGCTGGTCTGTGCTTCACTGTGCAGGTGGCAACCCACCATCAATTTCAAGAGGAGAGAGAGATCCCATTGCTGGTGGGCATAGTGAATGACTACACCCGCCTGCAAGAGGATGTCTAGGGGGTCCATGGGACCCCTTTCTCCCTTTCTGAGTGTGGCCTATAGGAGGAGCACTAAACGTGCTTCTCCTAGTGGCATGTTTGCCTGTGCGCCCATGTACATAATATGGCACGGAGCAGAGGCAAAGTGATTCCCTCATTTGCATGGGGCCACATGCCCATGCAAATGAGGGAATGCCCTCTACAGATAGCTCTGGTGGTAAATGTGTGTCAGTGCTATCTTTGTTACAGAAGAGGCGGCACAAGCATCTACGGCCCCTTCTGTAATACCACTGTGTCCCAGGGGTGCACAAAGTGACTGCATATGTCTGTGGTCTCTGTAATAAGGCCCCTGATTTGAATATTTACCTTATCTATAGCCCTAGTCCTAGTATATTGTACATAAGTGTACACAAGGCCGGTAAGTTAAATCTCCTTAGTGGACAGCAGCACACAATGTGCCACCACTATAATAACAATGCAAAGTATGTCCCAGGCCTGTCCCTGAGGCCTGTGTGTGCAGTTGTAAAACTGGAATAATATCCCACTTACTAGGCATAAACCTTCCTTTTGAATACTTGTAGGTCACCCGTAAGGAGGGTATTTAAAAAGTAGGACAGCATATTTTATGTTTTACATGTACTGGCAGTGATAAACCTGTAAAGTCCTTTTGCACTGTGGCAAGGCTGACTCTCCCATAGGAAAGCACTGGTTTACATTATATACATCTTATCATGCTTAACTTTAGTTTTGGAGCACCTAGAAAAGTGATCCAAGGACTCATTTTAATAGTAATTTAAGATCCATCTTAATTGTGAAGTCCGATTTTATTTTACTATTTTTAAAGTGCCACTTTATTGGAGAGATGTGGATTGCTCCAAGACAGTGGACAAAGAGCATCTGAGTGGGGAGATAGTTTTCGTCCTTGGGCAGGAGTGTTGTGCCTGTCGTCTTGGTTGGCAAAACCAAGACGACAGGTTGGTTGGTAAGATGGCCGCTGACATCCTACGCACATGTGCGAACAATAACGCATGCGCATGAAGAGAGGAGACCGCTCTTAAGCCCTCCTCTGAGCCACAACAATGCTTCGCGTTCAGATTTTGTTTCCCGGGCCTCCCTGTTGTTTCCGGGTCACGCTGGTGGCGTTTTCGGGCAGCGTTGGGGATTTCGGCATTCTCTGCGGTTTGAAGAGTTCCTGAGACATTATTGTATTGCGCTTTGCATTCAGAGCATTCTCCTGTAAGTGTTTCTTTGTCCTGTTATAAACGTCAGGGTTCTGGCGTCTTTGATACCCTTGGTTCCTAACATTTATGTTATCGATATTTACCTGATTATTTCCAGAAAAGTAGAGGAAATATTACTTTTGGTTTCTTTTTTAACCCCCTTTATTGTTTACTGAGTGGCTATGGTGACAAAACATATGTGATTCTCAATGAGGTTTCGAGAGTTAGTTAAGCTCCTCAAGTTAGAGAGAGCTCCTATATTGTTGCAGCACAGTGTGGTAGTGCGCTTTCCTTTTTTGGGGTTATTAATATGTGCATCAGGCCACTTATACAGATAGGTCCAGAAAGTCCTTTGATCTCTGCTGTTTATTCTCCTCATACGTAAAAGAACCTGAAGAAAAGGTTTACTAGTAAGGAAACACATCATGTATTTAAGTAACTTATAGCTAGGGTGGGATACTAAATGTTCTGTTGCTTTCTCTCTAAAATAGCTGATGTCTGCTGGAAGTACACAAGCCTCCTGATCCTCTACTGCCTTCCTGACGACCTCTCCAAAGAAGACACTTTTCTCCCTCCTTTCCTTGTTTTGTTTTCCCTTCTTCCCCCTGGGTACCATTACTTGTTTACCAGTTCATACTCTGGCATTTGGTGGTATCCTTGGGAACTTGTGGACCTGTCTTCACTTCTATGGCACTCCTGAGGCAACAAAAGGTGAGAGCATGACATGGAGGGCCTGGGGATGTACAGAGCCCCTTCCTGAGTTTCAAAGGATGCCTGATCTGTCACTGATAAAAGTAGCTCAATCCTACACCTTTCTAACTTTTGTCTTCATTACCAACTTGGCTTCAAACTCAGTGGGAGGGGAATCACTGGTTTGGATTAGCCACAAGGAAGGGTTTGTCCATTATCATAGCCACACCTCTGGGTGGGCAGAGGGAGATCTACACAGGTGAAGAAAGGTTCTGTTATTTTGGTTTTAGGTAGCAAGGGGCTCTATGGGATAATTTATAGTAAAACACACCAGAAGTGCGGCAAAAGTGGAAATGGTCCTTTCTGCAGTGTCACACCCAACGTTTTTTTGGCTTTCTTCCTCCACTTTTTGCTGAATTCATTTTTGTTCGCTTTAGGACTCAGGGCACTTTGTCACCCCTAACCAGTGCTAAAGTGCATGTGCTCACTCCTTAAAATGTGGTAACATTGGCTTATCTAAAATTTGCATAATTCATTTACTCATAAGTCCCCAGTAAAGTGCACTATATGTACCAGGGCCTGTAAAAGAAATGCTACTAGTGGGCCTGAAGCACTGATTGAGCCGCCCACTTCAATTGCCCTTTAATCATGGCTGCCGAGCCTGTGGGTGCAGCTTGAACTGCCATTTCAACATGGCAAGTTAAACCACTTGCCAGACCCAAACATTCCCATTTATTACATATGTAACCCCTAAGGTAAGCCCTAGGCAGCCCTAGGGAGGGTGCAGTGTTTAAAAGATAAGACATGCACTTTTGAGTTTTACATGTTCTGGTACTGAAAACGCCTGCAATTCATTCTACACTACTGCAAAACCTATCCCTCCAATAGGTTAAAATTGGGGTTGCCTTAAAACATATTTGAAGTGTAATTTCCAATTGGGGAATTTGAGTATCTTGGCTCAACATTTAAAATCATAACTTCTGGTGAATTCAGATTCAAAATTGTTAGTCTGAAAAAGTCTTTTAGAAAGTTGGCATTTTCTTACATTAACCGTTCTGTGCCTCTCCTTGTCTCTGAATACACGTCTGGGTTGGGTGACAAATGAGCTTTGTGCTTTCCCTCTAGACAGTCACACACAAAGGGAGCTGAGGTGTGTCCTTTGCATCCTGATCGGCCATCACCGGGTTGATGGGTATTCCTGTGGTAGATTGGAAGGGAGGAGCTGCCCCCTGCACCTGAATATAGCTGTACCCATCCCCACACAAAGTGCTGCATACCTCCTGTGGTGTATCTGGAGCCTGGGCAGGAAAGGCAAGGACCTTGCGATTGTCAAGGGCCTTTTTGAATTGTGACCTACTTCAAAAGCACATTTAGGTATAAGTGCTGGACCTCTGACACCACCAAATCAGAACTTTGCTGGAACCAAGGACATTCTGCCTGGAAGAAGAGCTTCTATGCTGCAGGAGGGACTGCCACTTTGCTACTTTGCCAACTGCTTTGCTCTGTTGGCCTGCTGATTACTGGTCTGTAGGAGGGACTGCCACTCTGCTACCTGCTTTGCTGTATTAACTTGCTGCCTGTTGCTTCTTGCCTGGAAGTGAGAAGGACTGGACCAGCTCTCTACATCCTTGAACCCAGGATTCTCCTAGGGCTTGCTGGCTTGCCCCCTGTTCTTGAAGTCTGAGGGCCATCAAAGACTTTTTTCAACTCTTCCGTACTCTGCCATCCGAGTCCTCTCTAACCTGAGGTACCCCTCCCCTCCCCAGTCCTGGGCCACAAAAGTGGGTTCTGCTGTTGTTTTGCTGTAAAATGAACGCATCTTCACCTCTGTGCAGATTGGAACCACGCAGTATTTTTGACACAAATGCAGTGGCAATCTGAGGACATTGCTGCATGGCTCGACAATAAAATGGAACCCAACTGCGAGGTTCTCTGATGACGCAGCGCCGATCCGACGTACCGACGATGAGGCTCCACGACGATGCAGGGCCCGACTGTGAAGCTCAATTTCAATACATTGAATTGGAACAGACGCCAGTGTTCCACGCCCACGTTTGCTCCATCCAAGGTCCTTTTTCAGCAGACCCTGCAAGGGTCCGGTAGCAAGCCAGCCCTTCATTGCGGTCAGCCTGAACTTTGGATTTGCCCTGTTCGAGTGCTAACTAAAGTAACCTTGTAGTGCTATTGACTTCTAAGCAATGTTTTAGGATTTAATCTTTAATAATTCATATCTGGAGTTTTACTTACTGGATTTTTGTCATTTGGTCTTGTTTTACTCAGATAAAGATTCTCTAGTTTTCAAAACAGGTGCAGTTGTTTTGTGGTGTTTTTACTGTGTTCCTGTAGTTTAAGTGTTGCACAATACTTTAAACATTGCCTCTTAAGCTAAGCGTACTTGCTCTGTGCCAAGATACCAGATGGTAAGTACAGGTTAATTTAGGTTGTATATCTGACTTACCCTGAGTAGGATTGCGATACCTACTTGGACAGGGTGCAAACCTCTGCCAACTAGAGACCCAATTTCTGACAGTCAACCCTGGAAAACTTCACCCCTTTGGTGAGGGAGTGGCCAAAAGTTTCCTCCGTCCACAGGATGGCACTGAGCATAGATTTGACACAGCAATCCCCTCATCAGAACACTGCTATACCTGTGGAAGATAGAAGAAGGGCTGCACCTGCTGTTTTGATCTTCAAGGAGAACCCTAAGAGCTGGACCTGCTCCGACTTATTCCCAAGACCAAGTAGTGGTCTCCAAGGGTTAGTTGCTGAAAAAACAGGATAATTAGGAACAGTTTTAACTAACGGAAAAGACCTGACATCAGACAGCAATGACTATAGATAAACACCGTGCATGGTACAAAAATATATATACATATTATTCAAGAAGTATCTTTGTCATTAAAATGCAAACATTTTTGTTTTGTTTTGTGTTTTTCTCCGTGTATGTGCCTCCACTGTACATGTGATGGTCAATCTACCTATACAGAGTAATATACAGTTTTGTTCATATCACAGTTCAATACATTTCAAAGAATTTCATTATTTGGGAACTGTATGGAGGTTGTTTAAACACACTAATCGTTGCAGTTTAAAAACATGGCTAGATGTAACTACGCGCGTTTCGGCTGAGGGCCTTCATCAGGAAGCCATGCAAATATCCAAATGAACCTGGATGTGGATAGTACAGTTTCTCACGAAGACAGAGATCAAAGTGGTCCAAAAGAAGGGGTGACTTTCTTGAGATTCTATCTTAATGTCCCATATTATGTAAAAGTATGGATATTGAACAGACGAGTTATCCGTGTAGGTAATCCTGTGGGAATTGGGGTGGGTCCTGCAAGGGTTAAGAGGATAAATGTTGCAAGTCGGGTACTCTCATCGATGGAAAGATGACAAGGGAGCCTGTGGTGAGGGTCCCGCCTGCCTTCCAGTGGCAGAGTATTCTGATGCCTGTGAGGATCCTACCAAGGTTGGGAGCTGTCAAGATAGTCCTACGAGGATTGTAGTGCTGGACACTACTGAACGGCCACCGTCATATGGGTAATGGTACCGAGAGAATCTGTTATAACGTTGCCGCTTGTCTTCCAATTGTGGGGTCTATAGATGTCTCTGTGCAGGACCCACCCCAATTCCCACAGGATTACCTACATGGATAACTTGTCTGTTCAATATCCATACTTTTACATAATATGGGACATTAAGACAGAATCTCAAGAAAATCACCCCATCTTTTGGACCAATTTGATCTCTGTCTTCGTGAGAAACTGTACTATCCACATCCAGGTTCATTTGGATATTTGCATGGCTTCCTGATGAAGGCCCTCAGCCGAAACGTGCATAGTTACATCTAGCCATGTTTGCAAACTGCAACGATTAGTGTGTTTAAACAGCCTCCATACAGTTCCCAAATAATGAAATTCTTTGAAATGTATTGAACTGTGATATGAACAAAACTGTATATTACTCTGTATAGGTAGATTGACCATCACATGTACAGTGGAGGCACATACACGGAGAAAAACACAAAACAAAACAAAAATGTTTGCATTTTAATGACAAAGATACTTCTTGAATAAAATGTATATATATTTTTGTACCATGCACGGTGTTTATCTATAGTCATTGCTGTCTGATGTCAGGTCTTGTCCGTTAGTTAAAACTGTTCCTAATTATCCTGTTTTTTCAACCACTGTATACATCCCGAATTAGGAACTCTAGTCGGGGATACCCCTTCCTTCTTTGCATATATTTTCTCCAAGGGTTAGTTGACTGACTGCCTATTAAGGTAAAGGGATGCAAAAGTTGCAAGAATGCCACTTTCACGAAGACCCCAGCTGGCCATTTCCAAGTAGATCTGCCCTAGACACTTCTGGTGGCTCCTACAGGAATGAGACCTGACCTATAAGTGATGTCTTTAAGGTCCTGGGGCCTTTAGATAAGTGTCAGAGTGCACTCCTCCCGCTTATCTCTACAATGGGGACTTAGGAACCTTTTAAAGAATTTTTGTTGAAGAACTGATAGGACACCAAGAACAATTTGTGAAGCCGATCTGCAACAGGTTTTGGATATTGTGTGTTGTGTGCGCTTTGATAAAAATATTAGTCACAAAAAGCTGAGACTGGTTGTAGATAAGATTTAAGAAGGAAATTCATATTCTGACAATCAGAATTTCAATGAAGAAATGAGTTTGCTGAAGCAGAAAAGATTTCCTAATTGGTGGGCTTTTCCACATGAGTAATTCAGGGTAGGACAGGACCATATGAATTCTAGGATCTTAAGCAAAATGGAGATGTGTGATCTTGCGAAATTGTGAGAATACACAACAATAATTATAATTAGAGTGTTTTGGTTGTAAAAACATTCCCGCCATTGTGCTGAGAGTGACCCCAACAAGACCGGCCATCGCCCCGGTACATCCCTTCTCTCTTCTTTGAGTAATATGCTATTACTCTCATCGACTGGGAGTAAATTTACGCCAACGAACCCCCTTCCGCCTCTAAGTATACCAGACACCTTCACTCGCATTGACCTGGATTAGCTTTACACGACCGCGCATTCACTTCAGGCATCCGAGGTACACCGGACATCTCAGAAACCGAGCTGGCAAGCTGGGAGTCCTTGCGGATCCCCTTGGCAATTGAGGCTTACTTATTAGGCACAATATCATATGTCCTGATGATGATCCGCAAATTATAAGTCGGATCGAAACACTGTCGACACCTAAAGACACCTGATACAATTGAAACCTTGTGTGTAACTAAATTGTAAAGGTGTATGAAGCGATTTGATGCCCTTCCTGACACTGATCATTGAATAGGCACAACAAACCGTAAAGCTTTGCCTAAAGCCCTTTGTATGTCACCCTTTCTTGTTGTTGTAAACCCTTCTCTTGGGTTCAGTAGGTCACAGGCTTGTGGCCCACCTTGTGTATTGTTGTGTAAAAGGTTTTTTTCAATTGTCCTAAGTAAATATTAGATCTCTCCGGCTGGACATGTCAATTCAATATAATGACGACGGAGGCTATATTTATTGTTTACTAAATTCCTTCCTCCCAGGACCATTGTTGATCAAATAATACTTCCCAAGGTCCCTGGCTGATCCTTTGGGTTCCCATGTTGTTTAAAATATAAATATATATATGTATAAATATCGGGCCCCAGACTCCAGAACTTCAGATTACTTCTGGACTCAAGAGGAACCTCTACCAAGGAGAAGAGCTGGGAAAGCTGAAAGGGAAAACTTGCCCCTTTGCTGTGTGCTGTCTGCGGTTGGCCTGCTGTGGTTGTTTTTGCCAAGGAGAGTATTAAGACTTTGCTGTGTGCTATGTCTACTTCTTGAAGAAGATCTCCAAGGGCTTGGAGTAGAGTTGAAGTAGAGAGTGCTTCATGTTCTGAAGTCTCAGGGACACAAAGACGTCATCACCAGCGCCCCTGAACTTCCTTGCTGGGAGTTCTAACCTGCCAAGAGGTTCCTGTTGCTGTATTGGGCATCTGGAGGTTTGTCATTTTGGTCTTGTTTGGTTTAGATAAAGATTACGTATTTTTCTAAACTGGTGTGGTGTACATTTGTAGTGTTTTCACTGTATTTCTATATGTGAGCACCACTGCTTTACACACTGCTTCTGAGATAAGCCTGCCTGCTCATGCCACGCTACCAAGGGGGTTAGCAGGGGTTAGTTTATAGGTGTATCCCCCTTACCCTGACTAGGAAGAAGGGTCCCTACTTAGACAAAGGTGCAAACCTTTGTAAAAGAGAGACCCTCATCTCTAACATCCCAGAATAACCCAACAGACTCTCACTCAAAGTAAATCAGAAACAGGCTAGGCACAGTATAACAAATTGTACCTTACAAGCCTGTATTTTCTTCTTTGATGAGAAAAATGAGCATCCGGGATACTGCACCTGCACCATGAAATCTGGGTAAAATGACAATCTTGATCCTTCATATTTTATCTCCCCCTTTTCTTTTGCCAGCATCAGCACTGTATCTCTGTCAGAACAGTTAACCATAAATTCTATGACCAGACGTGGTGGAGTCCTCCAGTCAAGACAAGCCCGGGAGCCAGGATCTTGTTCGCTCTTTCAACAATGAAAACTGAAGAAAAGTAGTTTTATTCTCAGAAAATAGATGTTAGAGGGCTTTGATGTATGTAATCATGTTACCTGTTATTGTTGTTTCTGTCATGATACGTATGTTTTTACACTTATAGCATGCATCTGTCTCCTTATTTGTGCTCCTATGTCTAGAGATTTATCCATCTGAGGGATTGCTATGACTGCAGTAGTGTCCTCCATATCAGATATTCATCTCTCTGCTTGTTCTACCCATGTGACCTGCCTGTCCACCTTTTCACTTATGCCATTGTCATCCATTCCTGCTGACAGATTGTCAATTTTGTCACCAATTGAATGCAGTGTGCATTTCATTTTTTGCACAATACATTTGACATCCTGATCTTGGTTTGACTCTAGTCTCTCCATGTCTATCATTGTCAATCAACGAGCCTTCTCTGCACCATAGCCCAATCTCCTCACCTTAATGGAGAGTTTTAACTGTGCATTGTCTGCTTTTCCTATATTCATATTTCCTATATTCCTATATTCATGCACAAGCACCAGTCACACAGTAGCAACAGTATAATCAAGAGGGCTCCCATTACTTTGAGTGCTTCTGGTATTTAGGCGGTGTGACCCAACAAGTGGTCCAACATCTTTACAGCTTTGCAATTCTCAGAGGAGCAAAGTCTCTTAATCACTTCCTACTCGCCACGGGTTCGCAAGCTGTTCAAATCTGTTGCTGCATGGGGCCCCTCTCAGGGTTTCTCCCGTACACTGGTAAAATCCTCAACAGGCTTGTTGTGCCACAGTGATGTGGAGCTGTCCCAAGTGCCCTCATTCTGTTCACTGACGTCATGCTCAGGCTATGTTAGCACTTAGGGTCGACCAATCCTCCCTTAAGCCAGGTCAGCAGGGTTGATATTGATCCCAGCACAGATGAGCTTCCCCTCAAATCAGTACCTGCGGCTCACCTGTTGCTCCTGTGAACTGCTGGCTCCACACCACCCAAATTGGCCACCACACCTTTTTCTCTGCATCCACTCTGACACTGGTCGCCACCTGTGCCGCACAATGCTTTGCTACAGTCAGTGGACTGACCTCAGCCCCTGCGCTACAGATAGGAAACAGTCTCCAATGATCAAAGTGGGTTATGATTTTTGCAAATCAGTTCCCAGCTTGTTACGCCTCCCGGCAGCAGTCAGAAAAGAGAAGATTTGGTTGAAGGCTGATACTGCTCCCCCAGAGCAGCACTGCCTTCTTAGTGCAGAGCTCTCCTTTTTAACTCTAAAAGGGAACATAGGACTTTTACCTCAGAACACTCACATTTTTGAAGAGGGACAGCTGGGACTACAACTCATCTGCCCCTGAGCCAAGATTCACATCACATCACTTCGAATATACATTGCTGCCTTAACAGCAACCACCTGCTCAAGAGGGTTATTTTTAAATTGGTGCAGACATTTAGAATAAAGAAGCAGCTCGGGATGCCTGCAGATCCAGATGCTATAGTCTTAGTTCCAGGTCTCATTCTCCCACTGGGTGTACTCTAGTGGCACAGATTGTAACTTCTGGGCTACCCAGGTCATGCTTGACACTTGACCACTCTAGTGATGAACACGGATGGATTCGTTCTCTTGTTAACTAACAGCTATTTGTATAATAAAATACCAATAATTACTACTATTTTTGTAGTTTATAAGCAGTGGGCCCGATTCACATAACTAACTTAAGACAAAATCTTAAACTTACTTATTGTGGTATTCACAAAAGGCACTTAGATGAGTAAGTGCCTTCTGTGAATACCAAAATGGTTGTAAGTTTAGGATTTTGTCTCAAGTTGTGCGAATCGGGCCCAGTGTTTAGTAACTGGTCTCAATAGTGTCCATTGGAATGGTTGCCACTTTACTGACGTTTTGAAGACTAATGAGGTGAGTAGTCCCATCCTAAACTCAAATTTCTGTCACCAGATGTCAGCGCAGTACCTTAACATTTTGAGCTATTTTGCCATGAATCGATTTTGTGGAGATTCATCCGTCCCAAATTATTATTCTTTCATTTAGGTATCCCTCCATTACATGTTGCAATTTACTACTGCTAATGGATTTGGCATTTCCTAGAGGAGTAGAAAATGCTTCTACATCACTGACAAGTTGCCTCATACTTTCAATTTGGGCAGAAACGTACATTATGAGACGCTGTAAATTTCCATTTGGTAGACACATTTGAAAACACCGAGTAAGACCTGAGACAATTTGACCACATCAAAACCCAGTGATAATTTTGTCAGGAAAAAGTCCATATATTTAGGAAAAAACGTGGAGTTGAGTAGGGAATTAACATGAAAATACTTTCATTCCAGCAGTAATTCTGCTTTCCACAATTCTCAATACCGGTAAACGCAGTATTTCTGGGTGTAAAGTTACTGCACAAACAAAAAAGCTCCCAAGGGTCACGAACAACTGACACTTTGTACTAAAAGTAAGACGGAAAACTCCAAAAGAAAGTGAAAGGGTTTCAGGGATAGAAATAAGACCTCTGGACCCTTATAGGTATGAAAGGATACCCATCAGTAGCCATCCTGTACTGCCCTATTCATCATTTGGGCTTCCTCGTATTCTCTATCATAAGTAATCACCCAAAGGGAGTAGATGTATATATCCCGTAAGTTGGTAAGTTGGTATGGGCGAGATAGAGAGAAAAACAGGGTATGGATGTTGTGACAGCTATAAGGGTCTAGAGGTCTTATTTCTATCCCTGAAACCCTTTCACTTTCTTTTGGAGTTTTCCGTCTTACTTTTAGTACAAAGTGTCAGTTGTTCTTGACCGTTGGGCGCTTTTTGTTTGCTTAGTATCTTGTCGTGGGGGACACTACCCAAGAGGTCTTTAAATATGCCCTTGGACCCTAAATAAATAAGTTGTTTTGTATGTGAAATTACTGCCTCACAATAACAGTGATACTTCTAATGTGGCTGTTGTCTTCTTTATTTGATAGTCAGAACTTGCAAAGGGATTAAATAAAAGTGTGGGCACCTCGAAAATGGAGATAGTACTGTTTCTATGGCAGGTTTCGCTTTTTTCAAAACATAGCCTGAATGGGCTCGATGGCGCAGCGCAGAGCCCAGCGCCGGTTTTTATGCGCCCACAGTGTGTTAACTGAATTTCACTCCATGGACCTCATTTATGAAAAGTGACGTATCGCTGCGTGAAAACAGCAATGCGTCACTTTTCACTGCGCCCTCCTCGCACCACCAATGATGTGTCATATTTACAGTATGACTCATCATTGCGCAAGGAGTTACAGATACGTCAGTATTTCTGACGCATCTGTATGGCGCAAAAGTGGCGCATTGCTGGAGTGTGTCCAAAAGTGACGCAACTCCAGCAATGTATCCTTTCACATGGGGCAAGCCGCATATGAAAGGGCCTGCGTCAGTCTTATGCCTGCTCTGAGGCAGGCGTAAGAAATTGACGCACTTGTGTCCGCGAAGTGGCGCACATAGATTTTACTGCGTCACTTCTACGACCCTTTGCATACATTATACCTGGCGCAGGTATAATGTGGCGCAGGGGTTTACAAAGTGACGCATCTACCTAGATGCTTCACTATGTAAATATGGCGCAACCAGGAGCATTTTTTACGCCACTGGTGCGTCACAAAAAGTGACGCACCAGCGGCGTAAAAGTGACGCATAGCCTCATAAATGAGGCCCCATATTTCTATGAGTTAGTGCTTTATTTTTAGATAGTACAGTTCGAGCTCGGCCACAGTGGCCAATGCTTGCCCATTTATGTTCCTGAGCTGGCTGTCTCAAAATAAAACACTAATTCAAAGAAACATCGGATTAGATGAATTCCCTTTATGCCGTACAGGTGCATAAAGAAGTGCTCGGCTCTGCGCTGAGCCAGCAAAGCCCTCCATGATAAGGTCCCAGATGAGTTTTTCAATGAATATTACATAAGTATCTTAAAAAACAGTGCAGGTAATAGTGTCCCTTCTGATCTGTTTCTAACTAATGTGTACTTGTAATGTATGCGCTGTGGCAACTGTAGACTTCTCACAAGATATACTACGTATTTGAATTCAGTACATCTAATGCGATGCGCACAGCAAAGCGAACCACGAACACCAACATTATTTTATTTGGCCCGGCAAAAATGAATGCAGTCGTCACATCCCCTTCTTTTGTGCTGGCATGTGTCCCACACCTAGTTCACACTCCTGCTAGCTTTAGACGTCATGCTCTCAGGCGATTAGAGGTCGTCAATGTCTGATTAGCCCGTGATTTTAAGTACTAAAGTGTTCTGTCTTTGCTTCTGCTGTCCAAGAAATCCATAGGACTCAAAGTTAATTAAGAACAGGAAGCTGATCTGTTCTCCAGAAAATCAATGTCGGTGCATAATGAAAGAAAATGCAGCCAATGCACCTATGAATTAGTTTCTTTCCATAAAAAAACACACAGGTTATCGGTCATTTATATCCGGACAATCTGTGTCAGGGTAAACGTAGCCTGATTCCACACATCACCAATATTTAGACATAACGTAATAGTAATACAGGTTAATATGAAATAATGAGTCTACTAAACAAGCGATGACACTTATTTCATGCTTTGGAAGCAGAGGTATTTACGCAACAGTTTATTGTTTTTTTTGTCCGGACAATAGGTTAGTCTCATCCTATTAACTTGTCTTCCAATAATTAGATCGAACATTGAGGTCGCTGAAATCAGTGGGAAAAAGGATGGAGAATGTATAAAGCATTCAGAAAAACCAAATGACAAAAACACAACATAAAAAAACTTCACTTTAATTATTATTCTACAAAAAACAATGGGGAAAACGAAAGATATGAAGTTTTAAAGTTTTAAGTGTAAATCACTCCAAAAAGCTCAAAGTGACCATTGTAGGCTATGCTTTCGGTAGACTGAAACCTAGCCGCAAATTGAGGCCAACTGTGATGGATAGAGGGCATGATACACCAAGTAGGTTGGCCCGGCTAGGGCAAAAAAGTAGGAACATTCGGAAAACTTGCAAAGTCCCAATCTGATATTGACTTTTTCAGATGAAAAACTCTTCTCCGCGTAGGGAAAACCTAATATAAAATCTGGTGCCATGTAAGAGCACATCGGCATCGTTTTTTGGGTTGGTCCACTTCAAGCTCTGGAGCAAATAGTTTCGAAAAAGATCCCAAACTTATCTTTGTGGCCACATTACCAAGGAGTACACCTTCAAGGCCCCTAAGACATTAGGGGGAGGTCTTAGACACACACAGAGTGTCAGGCAGAGGGCAACAGCAAAGTCTAGTCGGGTCTAGTTGCCACTGGTCAGCTGGAGTTTTTCTCTGGAATGTCCTCTTAGCTTTTTTTGTACCTTGAGCCACCTGGAGGATCAATCTTATGATCCTTTCAGATTTATCTCTCCTTGGATTTCAGGTCCTTCTCAAGGTCACAGATGACAAGTGTAGCAGGCCCAGTCTTCCTCATGTCCAAGAGTGTTCGCAGGAAGACTGGGTGAGAGTGCAACTTTGTAGGGTTCACCGGCCTGTGGTATGGGACACCCTCAGACACTCTAGTTTCTCTCTGACCAATTGAGTAAAAATTGCGTGGACCTAACATACTTATGTTTGTAGCAGTTCTTCTTTGTTCTTTTGCAAATAGGACACAGCGCCATCTAACAGGGCATTTTCGAAATGGCTAAATTCTTTGGCGGTGTGTGTGTGGAGTGTATTCTGGTGATCCTATTGTCCTCCCACATTTAATATTGAAATCCAGTTTGAAGCAGGCAGTGTACCCACAAAAACCCAAAAATAGAAGTCTGGTAGGACAAAGGCCGGCAACTTCAGAAATCAGACAGGCCATAGACAAGAATAGTCTTAGCATCCTGTTTGCTTCCTTTGAAGGGCGCAATAGTTTTACATGTGCTTCAGACAGACCTGTCATCCAGGATATGACACTGCGGTATCAACAGGAGTGGCACAGCTCCCACATTGCATATTCTATTGAGCTCAGAAGAGTCATCTCTGCTCGTTTATTATAGCCTATTGTGTGATTCTGGGAGGAACTTCACACCAGATTGATCACTGGCTGGAAGGTGTTAGATAATTAATGCAAATTAGCCTCCAAAAAGCACAGACATGTAAAGGGTAAAACAAAAAAAATAATTCTTCAATGTTTACTAAACATTAGATTTCCTTAGTAGATTAGAATTTGCATAACTTTTAAAAGTAGAGGTTTCATTATTTTTCGGGCTGGTGTGGGGTTCCTGAGTTAGATGTATTAGGATTTTAATCCACACTCTGGTTTTCTACACATGATAGCTAGGCCTATCACAGCAAAATTATTGGCTTGAACCATGTCACTGGAGGGACATGGTAACATACATTTTCTACACCTTCCACTTTTTTAATACCATTCACCCCACCTCAAGGCCTACGTAGGGGGTGCCTTATTATATTTAGGATGGATGATTTTTATCTGTCAGAAAGCGCTTTGTTAACAGGTCGCACAGCAGGTTTAGATTGCAGCAGTCAGGCTACAATGGTTGGCCTGCAGCCATGTTTCCTTGTCACACTCGTGGATGGCACAATTAGTGTTGCAGTCCACATGTGTCATTACATTTTCCATGACTTCGTGCAGTTTCTACACCATATATTTTGGACTTACAGGAGAGCTAAATATGGAAATCAGGCATTAACTGATTTCAGCATGTTTTCTACATGTTTAGCACTGCCCCGGTGTACAACGTCCAAAAATCAGCAATAAAATTCAGCAAAAAAAGAGAATAACCAAGCAACAAGGGGCATTTTTATACAGACTTCAAAAAAAATATGAGAACATGTGTCTTTCTTTATCAAAATAAATACAACTTAAAAAGCTTTCAGAAATTGCAAGAAATTCCATCTGCCCAAATTGTTTCTCCATTTTTTCATTGTCTGGCTCCAGAGGATTCGTACCTCTGTTATGGGTAGAGTCCTGATGGCAAGCTTTTACTTGGGAGAAACTTTGGAAAATATAAATTTCCATTCACAAGAGTGCATCCACAGAAAAGCCATTCACCTGCCTAAGAAAATATTAATTCTAGTTAGAGTTTTCTAGCAATAATCTCTGAGAGAACTGCTCTGCCACAATTTAACAAATGAGAGCAGGAAATACATTACCCTATAAAGATAACAGGAATGAGGATTGTGAGAACTAGTTACGGACTAGGTAAGGAGAATCTCATTCCTAACATGCTAGGTTAAATCCTTTAAAGAATCTGTGATGGGTCATCCTACTGAACGGTCAAAAAGAGCCTAGGAATGTTCTGAAAAGAAACCTGATTGACATGGGAGGAAAGCTGTAAACTTTACTCCACCATTGTGCCTGAATCCCTTCTCCATAGACATGCTCCAAGGACTTTGTTGTATTCAAACTACTGTTCCTGCAGGTAACTTGTTACTTAATGCGGGAAGAGCATAGGTTTTGACTGGCAGGAGAATTTCTAGCTGGATGATGAAGAAGACAGAGGAAAATAGATACCAGTGTTGCCTGTGGGCAGGCAATTACTATTTATTTTCAGAGAAATGTGAGGACCTACAATATCAATAAAGAGAAATACTATATATCAACTAAGAAATGGGGCTTTACCAGAGCCCTAAAGGATAAAGTGAGTATTCCCTATGGTTAATTTTCAGTTCATAACTGCCGTCTGGTGGGCATTAACGATAAAACACCAGTGCTTAATGTTTCTACACTTTTCTTTTGCCCCTGTGTGAATTGTTATGTAATGTGTCACCAAAACATTTTTGGAATAGTTTTTATACATTTATATCATTTGCGAATAGACTGCGTTACTATGCATGCGATACATTGCATGATATTACAACGCAGTCATTACAATGGGAGCCTTGTTACATCACATACCATTGCAAACGACTTGCTGTAGAGGGTGCGCTGGATTTTGGAATAGTATAATTTACTATTCCATCTCCAGTGTGTGCAACAGTAGGGAAGGTGTTGGATTTTAAATCCAACACCTTCTGCCACCTACTGTTTATAAGCAAATAATGTAAGAAAAATCATGTTCACAATGGCTACTTTTTTTGTTTGTGATATTTTTATCATGTAGCTTGATATTTCAATTCAATTTTGTTTGGATCCAGGAGTCACTGATTTTAATGAATTTTTATTTGGTTGGTTTGGAAAACACAACAGTTTACCCATTCTCTAAGTAAGGGTGGGCGTAAAATCCGTTTTGCGGGCGAATTTGCGGATTTTCCGCGATTTCGCGATCTGTGAATCTCGCGAAATTGCGGTAAAATCCGCGAATCAGCGGGGACGAATTTTCAGCCAAGCAAGGGTTACAGCAGCAGGTGCAAAAGTTGAACCTAATTTCTTTGTAACCATTTACAAAAGGGTTACAAACAAATTAACTTCAACTTGGACACCTGCTGCTAATTGCTTCCTGGCGCCTCGTTGCCTACTTGCAACTATTCTCTGACCCTGCTCTGACCCTTGAAGCAGGGTCAGAGAATAGTTACAAGTAGGCAACGCGGCACCTGTCCAAGGAATTGAACCTCATCAGGAAGCACTTACAGATATAAAAAAGAGGAAGAAGTGAGAGGATGGCAAATACACCCATTTTGAGTTGTCAGGAGGGGTTAAACTAAAAGAGACCTTTACAGCACAATTTTCCTATGCATTTTGCTAAAAATAAAAAGCTGTATGTTCTGTAGGGGCAACTCAGGAATCTGGCCCTTCAGAGATCCGGCCTCTCTTTCTTTCTCTCGTTCTCTCTCTCCCTCTCTCTTTCCCTCTCTTTCTTTCTCTCTCTATCTATCTATCTATCTATCTATCTATCTATCTATCTATCTATCTATCTATCTATCTATCTATCTATCTATCTATCTATCTCTCTCTCCCTCTCCCATAAACGACTGCATGGGTAACTTCGCTATGCAAGCGGCTTGCGAAGACGCAAAAATCCCTGCAAACACGCAAAAAACCCCGCAAACACGCAAAATAACCAAAAATCCACAAATTCGCACAAATTCGCGAATATTGCGGATCGCGAATTTGCAAATCCGCTAATTCGCGGATCGCGAATTCGCAAAATTCGCCCATGCTTATCTCTAAGGATTACACTGTTCCTCAGGCCAAGCTGCCAATGGAGAACTGAGAAAATATACCGAAATGTGAAACCTGCTTGCCTTTAAGGGTTATTTTGCTTCAGTAGTGCCAGAGCTCAGTTATAACACACATCATGACGGTAATCTTGCACCCAGATTGCCTGGATGGCAGAATCTCTGCAAAAACGAACTGCTGCAGAGCTCTGAACTAAGTATGTGCACTGATGATATTCAGATTTTAGGACCTATGAAAGGTGCCTTAAGTGGTACAGAGAACACTAACAAGCAATACAACCCACCAAAGGTGTTAAAATGAACCCTAATGGTGAGATTTAAGTATTCAATAAATCTGTTGATACAGAGTTATCAGAGTTTTTTAACTTTGCCACACTCCGTCAACATATTATGGGTCATTATCAGCTCTGAGAGGTCTGAGCACATTAAAATAAAGTCATTACTGAAGGATTGTTTTTAACAATTATGGCTTGTCTTGCTCTCTGTCAGGAGTTTATGATAGTTCTTGCTGTTTTCTCCCCAAGGCTTTACTGCTGTAACATTGTATAGGGACCTCAGACGTTTCATCCGCCCTACATCCTAATGACACCCTTATTGTCTAGTGAGCTTTCTGCCCCTCTTCTCCGGGGGTAGACAGGAGGTTGTAACCTTCAATCTGCTCATGGAGGGCAGAAATACCTTTGGGTCTGGGAGAGCAATATCCCACTTCAAGGGGGCTGCTCTTCCGCTAAAATGTACTCTCTGTTGGTCAAATAGGCCTTCTTCTCTTCACTGATGGGAGATTAGAGGAAAACAGTGCCAATCTGCCCCCAACTGGGGGGCATAAGTACTGCTTGAGCTAATTGGGGAGGGGTGGGTGCTAGGCCCGATGCCTGGGTGGCCAACCCCCATCCATTAACTCCTCTCTGAAAATCCCTGGTGTCTAGTGGCCTTTCACCCCCCCTCTGGGACATACTGGGGGTAGCAACCTCCCTGCTGCCCAGGAGGCAGAAAGACTTTTGGGCCTGGGGGAAGTGGGAGCACTAATCCATTGTGAGGGGTCTGCTACCAGTTTAAAATCCACTTCCTGGTTGTCTGATGGAGTTTCTTCCCCACTCTGGGGGAAGATTGATGGAAAACAGCTCCAATCTACCCCGGATGGAGGGGTAGAAAGACAGATGGATTTTTTGGGGGTGGGAGGGGGCTAGGCCTGAGGCTTGGGGGGCAGCCCCCACCCATTTACTTCCCCTTAAAAATACCTGGTGTCTAGTGGTCTTTCTACCCCCCTGGGGGCAGATTGGATGCAGCAACCTCCAATCTGTCTCCTGGGGGAAGAATGAATTTTGGGCCTAGGGGTAGGGAGAGTATTAGGCAAAATAAGTTCATTTGGTCTAGTGGGTGCATCCCTGTTTGGGGAAAACACTCCATGCGGCAATCCCCAAGCAGGGATCTAATAGGGAGTGGTACCATTGGAGAGGGGAGGTTTTTCCCTTTCCAATGACACTTCCCTGTCCAAGTCCCCGAGCAGTGATGTAACTGAAGGTAAATGAGTCAATCAGCTAATTTTACTTTCACTTTCTGTGTAATGCATTGGCCCCCATGATCCCTTTTTATGCCCAGCTAATTTATAAAGGATCATTGTGGTAGCTTTAGAACATACATTATCTCAAACTGGAAGCTTAGAACTTTCTTGTCAGCAATAAATATCGTAATTCCTACATAATTTGAGTTAATGTATGTGCTGACGATACTACAAAGAAACACACAGCTCCCTTTCTACACATCTGCAGCACAGATAACAATATCATGATATGGGTCTGTTCTGTCATGAGGTACAGAAGCAAGTAGAGTATGTCTCCAAATCAGTGTACTGTCTAAGGAGCCACTGGTAAAATGTAGAAGAGAGGGACACTAAAACCAAGAATAACACACCAGCTGAAGAACTGAGAAGGGAATGGAGGAAAATTGGAGAGGTGCACAGAGGTGAAAGGCTGGGTGCGAACGGCACAATAAGGAGGTATATTCCCATAACCAGTAGGGGCTCGTGGAGGGAGTGCCGCGTGGGCGGGGGAGCTGCGAAGGGGCAGTGTGGGGGGTAGTAAACTCCGGTTCACGGCCGACCTGAGTAATGTAAATAAATAAATAATAAAAAGAATGCAATTGCGCACGCTGAAACACATTTGGCGTTTCAGCGCGTGCAATGAAATTCGTTTTATTTATTTATTTCTTTACATTCCTCCAGTCAGCGTGAGTCAGAGTTTACAACCCCCCCACACTGCCCCACCCACGTCCCACCTCACCACCCCACGGCACTCCCTCCATGAGTCACTACTGTCCATAACGCACAACATTGCCAGGCAGAGACTGAATACCAGTTCCCAACAAGAAGAAATAAATGTAAATCGTGGCCATATGGGTTGCGGAAGGCATCTGTTGTATCTATATATCCTCATGGGTTTTACAGAGTCAATTGTGACCAACTCACGGGGAGGCAGGGCCAATTACACATGGTGTTTACCGAGTGAGATCCTTCATGTTTCCCCTGGCTGCCAAAGCCTCCAACCCCCACTACAACTCTGGCTCCCAGCAGGACTCCAGGTTACTGGCTCTGCATGTTAACTCGATAGCTGAAGCAAATCACAGGGAAACCAAACCTATTCTTTTGAACACTCTAAGTCAGTTTACTGAAAGAGAAGGCGAACTTCCATTGTACCCTCTGAGAACCAACTTCAAAGAAAGAGGTGGAATGGTCTGCGGATAATGAGCAACAACACTAATGGGTAATTGTGAGACAAAGAACAGTCAAGATCAAATCCTACTCCATATTTTCTATTGAAGGCTTATACTGAAAGTTCAGGTCACCTCCAAGAATATTTCACCATACACAGTCTCATAACCCTGTAGGATAGATTCAATGACTTCCATAGAATGGATGACCAACAACTTTCTAAAGCTAAACTCTGATAAAAATGGAAGTTTTAATTTTAAGAAGTGATCACACAGTTTGGAGCAAAGAGGGATGACTGGCAGCACTTGGTGATTGCCCACACTCATGCCCACCTTGCCCACATTCATGAAAACCTGGACTAAGAGTGTTGAGGAAAATACTCCACATGTTGCCAGCACGTATTAGATTTAAAGTAATTACAGCAGCTGTGAGCTATCACTTAGATTCCTGTAATGCCTTTTAGTTTGGACTACCTTGGGTGAGCTTTACACAAACTTCATCTAATCCAAAATATGGTCATGAGATGTAAGTTCACCCTGCCTTGGAAAGTGTTGTAAGCCACCAGCTGATCCAGCTGCATTGTCTGCAAGAGACTCATGTTCAAGGCCTTATGCATTTGTCATAATATACTTAACAGTACTGTGCTAGTATTTATTAAAAGTTTGGTCTCCAGACATGCTCCTGTGAGGGACCTTAGATGATTAACGGAGTGTCTTTTGTCCTCTTTTTGAATCAGGAAAAAGAGTGCTGGTTGACAGTCATTTTTTTAATTGGACGCATTCCATTATATACCTTTGTTTCAGCAATTGCATGATCTTCCATAAAAAGCTTAAGACATACTTCTTTTAATTTTGATTACCTCAGTATCAGATTGTCTTTCTAGCACCAGGAGGCCTCTGAATATTTGAACCCATTATAAGCACATAACATAAGATAATAACATAACATCACATAATTGACTGTCAAATAGTCATTTTTGCACGTGCATGTATGATTCAGTCATTGTTTGGACTTCTCCGTTGTGAGATTTTAACAAATTAATAAAAGATGTTGTTAGTGACATTTATCTTTAAGTGAAGGAGATTTAAAGAACCGTTGGAAGCATAATACTCCAGTAGATACTGATCTTGATTCAAACTAGCAACTCACATGAAAGGCATCCTTTGAGTCCTCATTTGACCTAAACATTATAGGTTTTATTCACAAATGTACATTTACATGTGTATACTCACTACAAGTAAATTTACTCTTACCTTTTGAACAATTATACTACTTTTGGCAATCCCCATTGAGAACTATAAAGTTCCTCAAAAGGTTAGACTTATATATCCTCATTCTCTGAATTTACGCGATCAAGCCAAATGTAGAAGTGGGATTTCACTACTTGCAACGTTTCATGCAGTGGTCTTTACCACTGGGTCAGAGATCTCCCTATAATGAAGTAAGTAAAAACATTTCAACTTTTATTAAACTGTGAAAAAAAGTTGCACAAATGTTTTAAATTAAAATATTATTGTAAATTAATCTAAAATATGTATTGTAAATGTAAAAGTAAATTAAAAATTGATATACTATTAACTTACATTGTTACTAAATATTTAATCATTTTGAATTTATTAAATTAAATTGCAATTAATTTTCTGTGAGGGGGTCAGGCCTCAAACACAATAAGCTCTGACTAACCTAGGGCACAGGAACCCTGCACACTGGCTCAGACGATTAATTTAGATTTTTAGAAAAAGGATTTCACCCACTGTTTCCTACCACGCCAAGAGGGATTAGATATCTTTCAGTGGCCCGGACGTATGTCCAAAAGTCCCTATTTAGTTATCAAGAGTCCCGTGGAGCCCAGCATGAATCCTGCTAGAAGCCAAATAAAGACATACTGGACTTGCCTCAGCAGCCTGCCCTTATGTTTTAGTACTGGCTGGAATGCCACCTAAGGGACTCTCAAAGTGAATCTTGTTGGGAGCTACAAAATACAAGTGCCAACTTGCTTAGGAATCATAAACACTTCAACCCCTTGAGCACTAGTGAGATAATAATGGTGCAGAGGGTGGGTCCCAAAAGGTATTGATGGAGATTGCAGTGTAATGAACTTCCGTAGACGTCTGCATACTGAGGCTGCAAGAGGATATTGGTCACAACACTAAAATCTGTTCCCTTCCTATAGGTTATTTTTATAAAACAGTAATTTGAGAGCCCTGCAAAGTTCACCCACCTGTCTACCATATTTGGCACCTTTTGCAGATCCCAACAGGTTCTCTACTTTAGATGACTTGAGGTCCAAACCAGCAAACAGGGATGTATTAGCACCTATTTTATCAGACCTCCACTAAGCATGGGCGGAAAATCCGTTTCGCTCGCGGATTTTGCGGATTTTCGGTAAATTCGCAATCCGCGAGATTCGCGAATCTCCCGCAAAATCCGCAAATCCGCGAGCAGCGGATTTTGCTCGCACTGTTCGCACTGTTCGCGTGAGTTCGCGGCTTCCCAGTACAACTTCGCGCCCCGCGAATAAGTGCAAAATTGCAGAAATACGATCTTAGCAAAACTGAAACTACTTACCAGGTTCAAAAGTTCAGGCTCATCATTAGTAGCCATTTCCTGTAGTGCTTCCTGAGGGGCCCCTCCAGAGTTCAGTTGCCAGTTGCAACTATTATGTGACCCTGCTCTGAACCTCAGAATAGTTACACATATGCCACAAAGGTCCTGAATTACAGCTAAGGGAGACAAGCAGGAGCCAGGCTGGAAGTTCAAATCCATTAATCAGCCCCTAATTCATTATTGTCAGTTGGGGCAGGGCAGGTGTTGTAACTAATTTTGCAACAATGAAAGCACTTAGCAAGTGCAAAAGATCACTAATCAGGAAGCACTAAGGAAGCAGGTGCCAGCTAAAAAAATATTCTGTGACACATTAATCAGCCCCAAATTAATTCAGGTCACTTGAGGCAGGGAAGGTGTGCTTGCGTTGCCACAATAATGTACACTGACTGGACAACCAGAGGGTGCTGTGATGAAACAGAGGGTGGCATGGGTGGGCCAGAGGGTGGCATGAGTAGTCAGAGAGTGGCAGTGGTGACAGAGAGTGGCAGTGATGAAGAAGAGTGTCCCAAACAGGCTGGACACGTAGAAACAACAAGTTCGCGAAACTTGCGACCCGACAGGTAAGTTCGCAATTTGCGACATTGTACAAAACCCTCGTGAACTGGCAGAAACCCGCGCAAACACACAAAAAAAAAATCTGCAAATTCGCGAGAATTCGCGGATTTTGCGGATTGCGAGTTCGCAAATCCGCAAAATTCGCGAACACGAGATTCGCAAAATTCGCCCATGCTTAACCTCCACTTCGATGTCTCCCGAAATTCGGACAATGTCTTGGGTCAGGGAGATTCTGTGTTGAAAATACTGAGCTGAAATGTGGCTGGTTTGCAACCTAAGATCCTGATACCTGGCTGGTTATCTTTTATTAGACGATACAATATATTAATGCTTCTGGAAACCTGGACGACTTATAAAATATCTATTGATGGATTTGTGTATCATAGTACCATGGCAACCTTATCTAGATTGGGGCAAACATCAGGTGGGTTTGCCATCTGTGTGAACATCTCAGCAGGGGGTAGTGTAAAGGTGATAGAAACACAACTTTTTTTCAAGTTGTGAGGTCTGGCTTTGTATTTAATCAATGTTTACAATAATGATTTTAATAATATTCTAAACACCAAACTTCCTATTTTATTTGACTACATCACCTCTGTACAAAATATTGGTGGTGAAAACGTGTAACTGGCAGGCCTCTATATAGGAGGGGACGTTAATGCAACACATTCCACAGGCCAATTTTCTGAGCACTCTTAGTACAGTCACAATAATTAATCGCACCCGCGTTCAGAATAGCATCAATACTAGGGGCTCAGTACTGATAGCTTATTTGGCGTCACAGGATTTAGATAATGTTATGGATATTGCAGCCCAAAGAGAACCACTGTTACCCATCCTTAGGGGCAGAGGCTCTTCCTCTATCACAGACTATTTCTTTATGTCATCTAATCTGGAGGAATTACTGCAGTATGGGAACACTGTCCTATCAAATTAAATGGACCATATCCCTATTGAGGTTGCATTTATATTTTCCACTAAGCCCAAACTCAGAATGGAATGCAAAGTGAGAAATCTCAAACCATCTACTGATGGTCTAATATTAAAATGGATAGCAGTTCAACTGGCCCACTTGTTCCACAAAGTGACTAAGGAGAACCTAGATCTGGTCATGGCTTTTTTAGACGAGAATGACTACGAACATCTAGTGGTTGTAGCATTTGAGATATTGAGACCCTACGTCCAACTGTTAATAGATCAATCATCAACTACATGGGGCCCTTACGGCAAACCCTAGGAAGCCTCTCAAGATAGCTTCTCTACACAGGAAATATAAAGAGGTCACCACGATAAGAAGGAAGGCGGCATTAGACCAACAAAGGTGATCATTAGTCTCGGTGGCAAATAAAAAGGATAGAAAACTTTTCATTTGAATTTTCTGTAAATGATATGAGACAAATAAATGAGGTATAAACCCCAATCAGCTGTAACATTAACAGCAAGGCTTGGTAGGTGCACTTCACTAATATTTACTCTGCCATATTAGCAGAAAGTGAACTCCCGTGGCTCCCTTCTGTGAGGGAGAGATGTTAATTTTGAGTGAGGTTGAAGATGACATAAGCCAGAGCATTGGGGGCAAGGCCCCCGGCCTGGACGGGGTACCAATAGATCTTATTAAGTACAACCCTGAATTCTGGGCACCGCCAATATTGAATGTTTTTACCAGTTTGGCCCATTCACCTTTACCAAGCACATGGTCAACCTCCATTATAATTCCCATTTTCAAAAAGGGTGACTGCTCTCGACCAGGACACTAAAAGGCCCATTTCTGTAACTGACACCACAATAAAAATCATGGGAAAGTTCCTAAATAACAAAGTCCAGGAGTACGCAGTGAAGAAGTCCATCTGCATCCTTGTCAATATGAATTTAGGAACAGTGTTGGAACAGTTGAACAGTGCTTGAATCTAAATCTGATTATTCAGAAATATACTGCATCCCAACAGTCCCCTCTATACTTGACATTAATGGATTTGACTCCAGTCTTTGACTGCTTAACTGCTCAAAGCTGTGGTCACACCTTTTAGCATGTGGGATGGGATAAACACCGGTGCACTTTTTAGATTATTTGCACAGGGACATGAGGGCCAGAATTAGAATAAATACTCAGGGGGAGGTCTCTAAAGGCATAGGGATTTTTCAGGGAGTGAGACAAGGGTGTATTTTAGCTCTGCTTTTATTTATTTTATATATTAATCCCCACCATTTTTTACGATTACTCCAGATGCTCCAAAAGTCAAAGGCTCTTTTTTTACCCTCCCTGCAGTATGCAGATGATGCTGTGTTGATGGCACGTACACCAAGAGCCCTGTGTCTTCTAGTACAAGGATTTGTGGATTTTATGGCCACAGTAGACCTATGCACCAATTTCACAAAAATCCTACATTATGGCCTGTGGTCATAGGAAGCACAAATTGTCCAGTCTTATTGTTGAAAATTACAGCTTAAAATGCACTAGCACTTTCTCATACTTGGGTTTAGTCTATGCTGTTAATCGATCCTGTACTGTGCACATTGCCCCCTGGCAGGAATAAATTATCCAAGGCTATTGGCTTGTTGATTGAGGGGGTAGCTCTTATGCCCATCTTGCAAATTAAAAAAATACAATGCATCTCGATGGCAACAAATGGGGCAGAGGTATGGAATATCTCTAATTGTAATACTAACAAGGTTAAAGAAAATAGGTGTTGTTGAAAGGTTCTGGCGATCCCCGTATCTTCTGTTTCCTGTAATTGTCACAGTAAACTGAATTTACCATGTATATATTATAACATTAGAGCCCGCCCACCCTTGTTATTGTTAGCAGTGTGGAAAAATAAGGAGGTGAGCCTCTCTAGAGTTATTATCATGGACTGCCCTAGTTGTGATAAGGGCTTGGAAATCCCATAGCTAGCAAGGGTGGAAAATTGTTTTCGAAAGATTGGTTATAAGCATGTTTTTGAGAACCCAGAGGACAACAACAGCATTCACAAAATGCAGTTACAGGAAGCCTTGCATAAACTTTCCTGTGATGAAAGGATTGTCACACAGACTGGAAAGATGAGCATGGCAGTATATTGAATATTAAACCAGACAGCCAAATTTCAGGGTACAGTACCCATTTGGTTGTTGGGAGTGCAGCTTACGGTTGTACTTTTGGGCTGGAAATGTCAAGAATTTGCTATGCTACCCTTTTGGCTTTCCAGCAAATCTCTACTCTTTGCTCTGCCCGTGTAATGGGAGCTCAGGCAAATCTACACTTCACTTTTTATTCCTTTGTGACTTTTATTACTTGTATATAAAGCATATTTTACACCCTCTAATACAGAGGTGCCACATCTCAGACTTTAGGATAGCATTTAGTATGCTGCTTCAACTTAATTAGCAGGAGACAATTGTCCTTGTAGGTGCTCTTCTGAGAACATGTGTGCATGCCAGTATTTCCATGAATATTGAATACATTTGAATTTATGACTATGCTGTATCATCTCACACATGGCTGCTATGGCTTGTATTTTAATGTAGACGTTTATGAATTGTTTTAAATATTTATATGTTTTACTGTACATATATTATGTGTTATATTGTGTATGTTTGAACTTTTGTGGATACTCTTGTGCTCAAAGAAAGATTAATTGAATTTAACTAAATTGAATTAATTTTCTAAAGGTTTAAATTAAAAACTAATTCCGACCTGAAGTATATAGTATACATTTACTGATTATGTAGTACAAATTATTAGACTTTATGTACAGAGATCATATAAATTAATTCACTTATTAAAAAAATAACGCTGCATTAATTTTGAAATGTAAAACTTGTTTTAACATATTTTATAATAAACTAATAAATATGTTTTATTTATATTTTAACATGAAATTAAATATATTTATATTTCTTAAATGTTAAAATAAGTCAATTAAATTTTACATTTGTTTCTATGACCTTTTATTTTAAGTCTATCCCTTTATTATTTTCCATGGGAGGGTATTGCACAAATGGTGGTCGGCCACGTGTGGTCCTGAACTTACTCCAGCTCTGAGATGGAGTACCTTTACTACTGTTTTGTATTCCTTTTTGACTGTGGTAACAATAAACTGGCAGTTTGTGGAAAGCATTGGGCTTACTCCAGGGGTAAATACATTGGGAGTAGATGAAAAATGGATAATACTTACTAGTAAATGAGAGTGGGTTAAGGGAGGAATCATTTATTTTATATAATTATATACATTCCTTGTAACAATTTCTAATACATTAAAAAAATACTTTTTTCACTTTTGGTTTGTATTTTTTTAAATTCAAACTTAGTAAAAGTAATTATTTTTGATTTAATATATTCTAAATAAGAATCATTTTAATTTAAAACTAAGTAAAACTAAGTAATTAATGCTGTAACATAATTCTATTGTTTAATATTGACATAAATATATACAATTCATTAACAATAATATTTAACATAAAAAGTACCTTTTTTAATATTAGTCCTCCCTTAACCCCTCTCATTTAGTAGTAAGTTTTCCCCATCTCCCAGCCGCTGCCCTTGCCCCTCCCACATTTACAACTAAAAAGTGCACCTACATGTGGGAAGAAACCGCAAGCACACCATCGAACTCTGGAACCTACTCGATTTCTCCTCCCCGGACGTCGCTTTCCTGACGGAGACCTGGATGAGCCCCTCCTCGGCACCTGACATCCCCATAGCCATCCCTGATGGCTAAAAGATCACCCGCAGGGACCCACCAACGGAACAGGAGGAGGAATCGCCATGGTCCACAGACACACCCTCAGAATCTTGACCTGCACAGATGACACCCTTAGCGCCGCCAAACACCTGCACTTTCAGATCCAGACCGACCCCAACACCACCCTCAGAAGAAACCTCATCTGCAGTCCACCCGGCTGCAGTTCAGCGACTCCATCGCCGACCTCTACAGCATCCACGGATGACATCCTCCTTGGAGACCTGAACTTCCACCTCGAGAACACCAACGACAGATACTCCACCACCCTGCTCGCCAACCTCGCCAACCTCGGACTCAAACAGCTCATCATGACTTCCACCCACTCCGCCGGACACACGCTCGACCCCATCTTCTCCGCCAGCAACCACATCACCTTCAGCCTTACCACCAAACTCCACTGGACCAACCACTACAGCGTCCACTTCACGTTTGAGAAGCCCACCATGCACCACCACACGCAATGGGCCCCCCGCCACAGCTGGAGCAAAGTCACCGAAGACCAGCTACTCAACACCCTCGCCCATAACCCACCAACTGACACCACAACACCGACTCCGGTGCCCGCAACCTCAGGCAATGGATCGACGACTGCGCCAACACACTCTCCCGATCAAGAATCCCTCTAACAGATGCACCGACAGAAAAGCCATCTTGCTCACTGCCGACTTCCAGTCATCTAAGCAGGCCTGCCGTAGGCTCGAGAAGAAGTGGCACCACGTACAGACACCGGACAGCAACGTAGCCTACAAGAGTGCCATCCGAAGACACCACCAACTCATCCAAACCACCAAAAGGACCTCCTTCAAAGAGTGCATTGACAACAACGCACACATCAGCATCGTGAAGGAACTCTCCAACCCCAGCTCCAACTCTAACGACATCCCACCATCGCAAGACCTCTGCGACTCCCTAGCCACCTTTTTCCGCCGCAAGATCGCAGACATCCATGACAGCTTCAACAACCAGGCCCCCCCCCGACAGGCACCGACACCTCAGTCACATTAACCTCCAGCCTTCCTAGACCCATGTCAACAACGATGACACCATCAAAATCATGAGCACCATCCACTCCGGCTCACCATCTGACCCCTGCCCGCACCACATCTTCAACAAAGCAAGCTCCACCATCGCACACCACCTCGGCAAGGTCATCAACAGCTCCTTCAAGACCGCCACCTTTTTGGAGAGCTGGAAGCACGCCGAGATCCACGCCTTACCCAAGAAACCCAAGGCGGACCCCAAGGACCTCAAGAACTTCTAGCCCATTTCTCATACTCCCGTTCTCGGCGAAAGTCATCAAGAAGATTGTGAACAAGCAATTGACCTCCTTCCTAGAAGATAACAACATCCTGGACCCATCCCAATCCGGATTCCGCTGCAACCACAGCACCAAACTTGCCCTCATCACCGCCACCAACGACATCAGGGCCATGCTGGACAACGGAAAAACTGCGGCCCTCATCTTCATGGACCTTTCAGCCACCTTCAACACCGTCTGTCACCACACCCTTCGCACACGCCTCCACAACGCAGGGATCCGTGACAAAGCCCTGGACTGGACCACCTCCTTCCTCACAGGCAGAACCCAGAGTATCTGCCTCCCCCCGTTCCATTCTAAAGACACCAAGATCATCTGCGACATACCGCAAGGATCGTTCCTCAGTCCGACACTCTTCAATGTCTACATGGCACCGCTTTCCAACATTGCCCAATCACACAACCTCAACATCATCTCATACGCCGACGACACCCAGCTGATCCTCTCCCTCACCAAGACCCTCACCCCTGCTAAATCCAACCTCCATGAAGGAATGAAGGCCATCGCCGATTGGATGATGAACAGCCACCTGAAACTGAACTCAGACAAGACGGAGGTCCTCATCATCGGATCCACCACCTCCGCCTGGGACGACTCATGGTGGCCGGCTGCACTGGGAGCAGCACCGACGCCCACTAATGACGCATGCAACCTGGCGGTCATACTGGACTCAGTGTTATCAATTACCCAGCAAGTAAACGCTGTCTCCTCCTCCTGCTTCAACACCCTCCGCATGCTCCGCAAGATCTACAGATGGATCCCCACCGGAACCAGAAGGACGGTCACCCAGGCCCTCGTCAGCAGCAGGCTGGACTACGGCAACACTCTCCACAGGGGAACCTCAGCCAAACTCCACAATCGACTACAACGCCTCTGCACGCCTTATCCTCGACATCACTCGCCACAGCCACATCACAGCCCACCTGAAAGAACTGCACTGGCTCCCCATCAACAAGAGGATCACCTTCAAGCTCCTCACACACGCTCACAAAGCACTCCACAACACCGGACCAGCATACCTCAACAAACGACTCACCTTCTAACCCCGCCAGCTTTGACCCACCGACCTTACCCTCGCTATCGTCCCCCGCATCCGACGAGCGACTGCTGGCGGCAGATCATTTTCCCACCTCGCCGCTAAGACCTGGAACACCCTCCCCATCTGCATGCGCTAGACCGAGGACCTTCTGACCTTCAGGAGACTTCTCAAGACCTGACTGTTCAAGCAGTAGCAGCACCCCGGCCCCACCCCCAGCGCCTTGAGACCCTCACGGGTGAGTTGTGCGCTCTACAAATGTACTGATTGAGTGATTGATACCTGCAGATAGGGTGGCAATCTCGACACATTCATCATAGACCTCAATATGTGGGTTTGTAAATAGCGTTTTTTACTACATTCACAAACAGCCCTTTAATAGAAAGGCAGTGTGTGAATAGAGGGGGGGTTACTCTTTTGTGGGTCCTACCTTAACCCCTCTCCTTTAGTCATGCATATTTATTATTTTCAAGCCACTTCCATCTGTCCCCCCCACATTAACTACTAAAACATATACTTGCATGTGCGAGATCTCCATTGTCAGGGATAAGACCTCCACATATAAAGATCGGAAATGAGGGGGTGACGACTGCTGCACCTATATAAGTGAACAGCATTTTGTAGCACATAAGTAGTACCCAATGCAAAATCACTTTTGGAATTTACATAGCCATGCAAGCCAAGATTTGCGTGGCTTTGCATGGGATTTTAACATAAAAGTACTGTAAATCAGAACATATTTTGCCTTGCGTTACTTTGTGTCGAAGAGGGGTTACATGTGTGGACCATTTGTGTTCCCGTGCATCAACCCGTGTGTTTTGCTGCAAACCCATATTTACTCAAGTTAGTGAAGATGGGCTTATGCCAAAACGTTGTGCCTACCCAAGGTTGGCGTAACAGGACAAATTTATTTATTTCTCATCATTAATTCCTCTCTGCATGCATGCTGCACTCTGCTGCACACAAAAGAGGAAAACAACTCTCAAAATATATTTGGGGCAGGAAAGTATCCTCTCATGTACAAGAACTATTCTGACCACAAGCAGGCACCCTTGCTTTGTGGAGCAAGGGTGCCTGCACTGGCTGTAGGCAGCCAAAAGTGCACTAATGCTGTGAGAGTGAGAAATGCGCCATATCTTATTGATATGATCCATTTTTTACTCTCTCCCTTTGACGCAAAGCAACGCTGCATTGCGTCAAAGTTTATTGAATTCGCCCACCAGATTTCTTAACATACTCCTTTCAGCATATTTTTTCCAGAAGTTAGCTTTAAACACCCTCAAATTCCTTAGCCATATGCAAAACAGTCATGGTGAAGGGCTATTATCTAACTGCACAAACGATGTGTTCTAAATTAACAAGGAAGATGTTTGTAAATATGTTTACCGGCGCACGGGAACCGGCTCAACTTTTGATGTGGCATTTTATTCTGAAAATGTTTACCTGGAAAATAACCTTTCCGACATTAGAATTCAGCGTATGAAAGTGTTTGCTAGTTTAAAAAAAGAAGTAATTTGCATCTGTAAAATGTCATGCACAACAACATTGAGTCTGTCACGTCAGTTTGGTGAGCAACTACGTGATCAGATTGTAAGTTTTTAATGTGTGGATGTGTCTTGTAAGGTCACAAAAGGTGGTGAGGGAAATGGTTCCAAGACATTACCTACCAAGCTACTCAGGAAAAAAAGAGTTTAATATATTTTTTTCATATTTTTGACTTATATTTTTTTATTATCTGCACTATTGCAAAAAATACCAAACAAAGGGGTATATTTGCAAGGGCATCGCGCCACCCGAGCGTCACTTTTTATGACGCTATGTTTGCGGAATTCCCTGCTCTATATTTACAATGCGGGGCTAAGCCACTTTGAGTGGCTCAATGCTGTATTGTAAATATCATACCCTTTCACGCAGGTAGAAACGTGCGCGTGCCATGGGGGCTGCCGTGGGCGTTCCACTGTAACACCCATTGCTTTTTGATGCTGCCCCAGGTTTTCAATGATGTGCAAATTTGAGGCAGCGGCAAAAACTAACGCCATGGAAAAGCAGGCATTAGAGTGGTGCATCGAGGGGAAACACTTTCATTCTCCTCGTTTTTTGTTTTTTCTATCTGTGCTGCATTCTAAAAAAGCTGCCTAGGGTAAACACAAGCATCTTGGAAAGGGGCGACCAACTCGGTCCCCCCGAACTTATGGCAGAGTGCCTCGATCCCCCCGGGAAGCCATTTTTGGGCGGGGGGCGCGTCTCGGCTGGTATGCCCGAAGCGGCGTAGCTGGGGCGCGCCCGTTCCCGCCCTAGAGTGGGCTGGCCTAGACACTGACGCAGCCAGCCACGCCCTCGGGGCAGGCAGGGGCGGGTATACGCCCGCCCTGAAGACGGATAAAAAGGGACGCAAGACCAGAAGACATCCTCTTGTTCTTGTGCCCTGAAGCTGCACCTCCTCGCTGCACGTGAGCTCGGGACGGAACGAAGAGCCAATTTTGAGCGTTTTAATCTTTCTTTTTGTCTTCTAGATACTTCGTTTGAAAGATGCCCAAGAAAGGCGCGAAGAGAATGACGACTGACCAGATGGTTCGGGTCCTCATGAAGGAGATGTCCGAAATAAAGAAGCGGTTGGCGGAGCGAGACGGGGAGGAGGGATCGGGGCGTCCACCGGCTGGAGGGAAGCCAAAGAGGCCGAGAAGGGGGCCAGCCGGGGGAGACGTCCCGGTCCCCTGTTCCCCGCTCGAGGCGCCAGCCCCGGTACCGAAGGAAGGGAACCCGATTCCCGTCGTAGTCACCCCGATATCCACTGAGGATATGCCTCCTGAGTTGGCGGCACAGTTAGCAGCGTGGTTGGGGGACAGTAGCGAGGGCGCCACGGCTGCCGAAGCGCAAGCACTGATGAAACAGTTGTGCGAGAAACGTGATACAGCCAAGGTACCCGCGCCGGCTGCGGTGATAGACAAGCCACGAGTGGCGGAAGCAGCGTTCGGTGCAGGTAAGCGGCCATTGCCGATCGCGAGGGATGAGTCAGCACCCTCTCGTAGAGAAAAATTGGGGCAACATGTTCCTTTGGCAATAAAGGAGAAGATTTGGGCGGGGGAATATGTAAACATTTTCTCCTTGCTTGTTGATCATTATGAGGTTGAAACTGTTAAGAGTCAAAAGGATCTGATGCATCCAAGTGTTTGGCGCGCAAAGATGGCCGCCTTTAAAGTGAATGAGAATATTGGCAACTGGGGCAATGCATGGGGAATTTTTACGTCAATTTTGGGGGAACGTAGGCCTGAATTGCTCCCTGAGTTTCCAGTATATCAGTCACGAATTATGGGGTACTCGACATCGCACCAAGGTAACCAATGGTTCTGTTATGACAACCTTTTCAGGAAAGCGATGGAGCATAACAAAAGTTTAACCTGGGACTGTTATGATTCTTTGACATGGGATAAAATGAAAGAGTCAGGGATGTTGAAAATGCCGTTGGTGGGGAGTACTGTTGGTGAATCCTCCCGCCAATATGGGGGGACGCCCTTTCGGTCGGGTACGGGTACCGACGATTATCCGAGACCCGCCGGCAATGCAGGGAAGAAGGGTTTCTGTTTCAATTTCAACAAAGGTAAATGTACTAGGCCCCCGGGATCGTGTAAGTTCAAGCACGAATGTAGTGGTTGCGGGGCACCCCATCCTGAGTCCTCGTGCAGAGCCAGAACGGGTGAGAATGGGGGTAGAGGAGGCGCCAAACAGGTCTAATGTAGTCCGAGGGGCGCCTTTACCAACCCCGATCGATACCTTGGCGATGATTCCCTGGCTCAGCGAATACCCAGATCGTACTTCTGCTGGGGTGCTGCGGAACGGTTTTTCATATGGTTTCCGCATCCCGGTGGGGGACTTTCAGGGTGTCGGGACGTGCAAAAATCAACTTTCCGTCTTGCAGCATACGACTGTAGTGCAGGATAAGATCCGGAAAGAGGTTATCAGAGGTCGGGTTGCCGGCCCGTTTAGTGTTCCCCCGGTACAGAATTTTGTCTGTTCTCCTTTAGGGGTGGTCCCCAAGAAGGACCCAGGTGAGTTTAGATTGATCCACAATTTATCAGCTCCTCATGGCCTTTCTGTGAACGATGCAATTGATCCAGAGGTATGTTCGGTGCGGTACGCATCATTCGATGAGGCCGTAGCCATTTTAAATCGCTTGGGGCCCGGGACGCTGATGGCGAAATCAGATATCGAGTCAGCGTTCCGTTTGCTCCCGGTACACCCGGACGACCAACGTCTTCTGGGATTCATGTTTCAAGGTTCGTATTACTTGGATAGGTGTATGCCGATGGGGTGCTCTATATCTTGTGCATATTTCGAGAAATTCAGTAGTTTTCTACAATGGGTTTACACGAAGGAAACGGGTTTTCGAAATGTGATGCATTACCTTGATGACTTTCTGTTCCTTGGGGCCGCTGGGGATGACGAATGTGCCCGGGCCTTGACTGAATTTTGTGTATTAATGGATCGATTTGGCGTGCCATTGGCACCAGGTAAAACTGTGGGTCCCTCGACTTGCCTCGAGTTTCTGGGGATCGAGTTGGACTCTAGTGAGGGTTGTTTTCGTTTACCGGCTGCCAAAGTGTCGAAATTCAGGGCAGCCCTGCAAATGTGTATAAATGCATCTAAAGCTACGCTGCATCAATTGCAGCAATTGGTGGGGAAGTTGAATTTTGCCCTGAGGGTGATCCCAATGGCCCGCCCCTTTTCCCGTTCAATTGCCCAGGCGATGGTCGGCCTAAACGAGGGTCATCATCGCACGAGACTATCGGCTGAGGTCCGCCAAGACATGCGTATTTGGTTAGCATTTTTGGCGGATTTCAATGGTCGAGTCGTCTGGAACAAACCAGCCTTGTCCTCTGAAGAGCTTGGTCTATGGACGGATTCAGCGGGAAGCATGGGCTTTGGCGCCATCTTCGGCACAAAATGGTCGGCACAAAGGTGGCCAACATGGTGGCATGAAGAGGGGCTGACGAGTAATATTGCTTTCCTTGAACTGTTTCCCATTTTGGTGGCCCTCAGAACCTGGCCCGATGGATTCAAAAATCACTCTGTCATATTTTGGTCTGACAATATGACCGTTGTAGAATGCATCAATAGTCAGGCAGCACGTTGTAAAATGATTTTAAGGCTGCTTAAAGAAATTGTCTTACTGTGTATGCAACTGAACGTGGTATTCAGAGCGAAGCATGTCCCAGGGGTGATGAATCAGGCGGCTGATGCACTGTCTCGTTTTCAAATGCAGGCTTTCTCGGGTTTCCTTCCCTCAGCGGACCCAGAGCCGGCACCCTTTCCCGAAGCTCTCTGGTCTCTCGGTGCCCCGAACTTCGTTACCTCGTGGGAGAGAGTCTAGCACCAAGGACGAGGAAGGCATACGAAGGGGCGTTTCGGGCCTATTTAGCCTTTTTGGGGACTGAGAGAGGGGGGATTTGGGGGCATGAGGATTGGGTAGTGCATTTTCTGATGTCCTTGCGTAGGGCTGGGAAGTCGGTGGCTACAGCCCAGAGGCATCGTGCTGCCATTTCCTTTGTTGCCAGGGCTCATAATATCCAGGACCCAACAGCGTCTTTTGTGGTACAGAAAGCGCTGCGTGGGTGGCAACGCCTTGAGGGTCGCAGAATAGATGAGAGGCGCCCGATAGGTCTGGATAGGTTGTCCCAGTTGCTGGCCACACTCCCCGCCACATGCTCGTCTCAGTTCGAGGCCTGTTTGTTCCGAGCTGCTTTTACGCTTGCATTTCACGGGGCGATGAGGATAAGTGAGCTGGTGGCAAGGAACAAACAGGATGTGGTGGGGGGTTTGTGCCGGGAATACGTTCAGATCTGGGGTGAGACGATGACTGTATCCTTTGTCAAGTCCAAAACCGATCAAGGTGGGGTAGGGGACTGCATAGTCATTCGCAGGATTCCAGGGTCCTCCATGTGTCCGGTAAAGTGTTTAGAAGACTACCTAGCACGAAGGGTGGCATCATGGGGAGGGACATTGTTGAGATACGCGGACGCCACCCCACTGACGAAATTTCAGTTTCAGCGGGTGCTCGCGATGTCAATTACCGCAGCGGGCTTGGACCCGGGCGAGTTTGGGACCCATTCCTTTCGGATAGGGGCTGCCACTGAAGCTACAGCCAGGGGTCTCAATGTGGAACAAGTGAAACGTGTGGGGCGCTGGTCCTCCAATTGTTATAAGAGGTATGTGCGGTTGCACATGTTGTGAAGCTATGATAATGTACTCACGCTTCTTGTCTTTTGTTTGGTTTTCAGTTACGCAAGCCTTCGAGGCGGGGCGGACTATGCAGTCGACCCAACACCAGGCCAGCGGTCAGACATCACCGGCTGTGAGGAAAGAGGTGTGGGTCGTGGGCCACTCATACGTGAGGCGTGCCGCTGACGTATTCAAAGCAGGTGACATGATTCACGTAGCTGGGGAATACGGGTACAGGGTGTCCTTCTACGGAAGGGGCGGTCTCTGTATTGACCAGTTTCAGGCATTCTTTGAGGGTTTGTTAGGGCGGACGAGGTCACCGCCGTCTATAGTCATAGTACATTTAGGGGGCAACGATTTGGTCACCACCGGTAGACGACTTCTCCTAGAGGCAATGCTTTCCACTGTAAGTTGGTTGGCGAGGAAAGTTCCGGGGTGCATAATTGCGTGGTCTCAGATGATCCCACGAAAAGTGTGGCGGGGGGCTGTTTCGATTCCTGCTTTGAACCATTCTGTTAGAAAACTTAATAACAAAGTGAGTAGGTTGTTCCGTTCCAGGACATTGCATTCTATCTCGCATGGTTGTATTAATGATGACAGTATGTATCTAGGGGATGGTGTGCATTTGTCTCGGGTGGGAAATGAGTTACTCATAGGAGACTTCTTAGCATGGTTAAAAAACGTTGAAACATGACCTTTAGGTAGGAGTTTTGTGGGGGTCCGGATAGCCGGTCAACTATCCGGCCTGTGGCGGTAAGGTCATGATCGGTGAGCACTAATTAGTAGATCCCTATGAGTGGGCGTCACCCAACACGGATGGGAGCGCTCGGGAGAGGTGGCCATTGGCCCCTCAATGGGGAGGCGGTCCCTTCTAAGGATGGGTCGCCGGAAGTAAAGGAAAAGGTGGTCAAGGCCCCTTCCTTTGTAGGAGGGGTTACAGCCCCCTCCTGGGGAATTTCCCGGGGCCAGTGACATCTGCGACGGCAGATGCGGTAAGTTGTGTGGGGTTGGGATAAGGTCTACGATACCTTCTAGATACCTCACACGAGTATTCGAACGACCTTTAACTGGCGTCGAGTCTTTAGGTGCCCCCGTCAAGTCAAGGGAAATTGGTAGTAGTTGCACTTGAGGTACGCCTCCGTGCTGTCGCCCCTCCCAAGTGGGAGGGGTAAGTCGGGTTAGGGATCTTGACACCGGTTATGACCTTGCCGTTGGCCCTTAAACGTTAGGATGTACAATTTCAATATGTCAAGAAAATGTTTGTAGGATGCTAGTTCGGCTAGGAGAACCTCTGTATTAGAGAATCTGTTAAGGTTAGCCAAACATCGTAATGTGGTAATGAAATTGTACATAACATGAAACGTTTAATGTTTTAATTTTTTTTTAATAAATACGGCCGGGATGGTCACTCCATCCCACTTCCAAAAACTTCAAGAACTGTTTCCGGTTTCCCTCCTTTTGGGGATTGTGTTGAGAGGGGGTGGCGGGTATCTCGGCCATATGGAAAGGGGCGACCAACTCGGTCCCCCCGAACTTATGGCAGAGTGCCTCGATCCCCCCGGGAAGCCATTTTTGGGCGGGGGGCGCGTCTCGGCTGGTATGCCCGAAGCGGCGTAGCTGGGGTGCGCCCGTTCCCGCCCTAGAGTGGGCTGGCCTAGACACTGACGCAGCCAGCCACGCCCTCGGGGCAGGCAGGGGCGGGTATACGCCCGCCCTGAAGACGGATAAAAAGGGACGCAAGACCAGAAGACATCCTCTTGTTCTTGTGCCCTGAAGCTGCACCTCCTCGCTGCACGTGAGCTCGGGACGGAACGAAGAGCCAATTTTGACCCACCCACCAGCCCCTGAAGACAGCCAGTTGTTTGTAATAAAGTTGATTAATTTGCGTCCATTTCGTTTACAGGATGTGGAGTCATGTTGATGTTGAGTATAATAAAGAAGGGTCGGTTTGAGTACTTTTTTGCCATTAAAGAGATTCAGATATAGTGTTGAATTTTAAGCATGCTCTCTCGGTCATAGTGGCCAATGTATTCTTAGGTTTTGTTAGCACTGTCTTTGTTAGCACTGTCGTATTTATTTTGGTAGGCGGTAAGGTCATGATCGGTGAGCACTAATTAGTAGATCCCTATGAGTGGGCGTCACCCAACACGGATGGGAGCGCTCGGGAGAGGTGGCCATTGGCCCCTCAATGGGGAGGCGGTCCCTTCTAAGGATGGGTCGCCGGAAGTAAAGGAAAAGGTGGTCAAGGCCCCTTCCTTTGTAGGAGGGGTTACAGCCCCCTCCTGGGGAATTTCCCGGGGCCAGTGACATCTGCGACGGCAGATGCGGTAAGTTGTGTGGGGTTGGGATAAGGTCTACGATACCTTCTAGATACCTCACACGAGTATTCGAACGACCTTTAACTGGCGTCGAGTCTTTAGGTGCCCCCGTCAAGTCAAGGGAAATTGGTAGTAGTTGCACTTGAGGTACGCCTCCGTGCTGTCGCCCCTCCCAAGTGGGAGGGGTAAGTCGGGTTAGGGATCTTGACACCGGTTATGACCTTGCCGTTGGCCCTTAAACGTTAGGATGTACAATTTCAATATGTCAAGAAAATGTTTGTAGGATGCTAGTTCGGCTAGGAGAACCTCTGTATTAGAGAATCTGTTAAGGTTAGCCAAACATCGTAATGTGGTAATGAAATTGTACATAACATGAAACGTTTAATGTTTTAATTTTGTTTTAATAAATACGGCCGGGATGGTCACTCCATCCCACTTCCAAAAACTTCAAGAACTGTTTCCGGTTTCCCTCCTTTTGGGGATTGTGTTGAGAGGGGGTGGCGGGTATCTCGGCCATATTACATCATGGTACAAAGGTGCCTGCATTGCAACAATGATTGTTTATGTTCCGGAAGGGGCATATTCCTGCATATAAACAATCATTAAAAGTGATTTGCAGCACACATGGAAGGAGCAAATCACGTTTATCATTGTTTATGTGCAGGAAGTTTTCCCTTCCTGCACACAAACAATTTTTTCTACAACGCAGGCACCCTGCACCATGGTGCAAGGATGCCTGCATTTGCACTAGGCAGCGTATTTAGCTCTGGCGCAAAGGAAAACACAGGGTTGTGATTTTTTCAAACGACGCAGCATTGCGTTGCTAAATTGCTTGCAGCGCAGCGCTGCATCATTTCTTTGTAAATATCCCCCAAAATATAAATATTTTTATCTTGTAGTACAGAGCTGTGAAATATATGCAGAAATAGCATGGGAGAATTTAATAAACGTGAAATATAGGCTTAGAACTCATGATATTTATAAAGGTAAATAGCACTGAGGCAAATTCTGAGAGTACAGGGAATATGGCAGAAAGGAAAACTCCACCTGTACAGCATATGCCTGAAAACTAAACTGTTCCAGCATGCAGTGAACCAACTCGCATCAAGGAGCAGCGACTACAGAATATTAGACTGGCATGACATAGTTACCAATCAGGCTGTAACTCCCCAGTTCTCTATTTCACCTTCGAGTGCTTTGAAGTAACTGGAAGAAGACAAGCTGTCTGAGGATTTATAATGCATAATTGGAAACTCCTAGCATTTAATTATCAAGAGTTTACATAAGAACACCAAGACTAGTCATTATACATGAAGGCGATTCTACGGAATTGTGATATATCTCTGATTTTTACACAGGTGACAGCATTTTGTCAGATGAAGACCAGAGGATCCTCGTCTGCCTTGTCGATCAGTGACCATGGTACACAGACAAAATATCGAGTTTTAAATATCGATATACCAAAATATCGAAGTTTAAATATCGATATACACAAATATCGAAGGTAAGTAATATCGACAGTCTAAATATCGATATTGGTATGATATCAGTAATATCGAAGTTGTAAATATCGATGTTAACAATATCGAAATTAATAACTTTGATGTTACTAATATCAATTTTTAAATAAATTTAGTGTATATTATATTGTATTTATTATGTTTTATTATTTATTTTTAATGTAATTTAATTAAATATTGTCTTTTACTACTGTAGCGGGTTGTGGGTTTATAGGGGAATAGGGTGGGAAGTAATTTAATTATGTTAAATTAATTAATAATTAGTAGGAATTATTAATTAATTAATTGAGAATTAATTTGTAATTATTTTTAATTAATTGATTAATTGATAAATATGTTCTGTAGCGGGTTATGGGTTTATAGGGGAATAGGGTGGGAAGTCATTTAATAATAATTAATTAATTGATATATGTTTGTACATATTTTAATTAATAATTAATTGGTAATTAACTTCTATTAATTAGTTAATTACTTATTATAATTTTTTACATATTTATAATTATTAATTAGTTGGTAATTATTTATCATTAATTATTTTATTACATTAATTATAGTAATTTTTTATATATAATTTATTGTTATTCTTAATTAATTAATTGGGCAAAATAATATTAATTATTAAATTAAATTAATTACAGCAAATGTGCTAATATATTTACTTTATTGTTATTGTTAATTAATAATTAATTGGTAATTAAATAATATTAATTAATTTTGGGTACAGGGGTATTTTTAGGGTTCAGGGTCAGTTTTCAGTTCATGGGTACAGGGGTATTTTTAGGGTTCAGGGTCAGTTTTCAGTTCATGGGTAAAGGGGTATTTTTAGGGTTCAGGGTCAGTTTTCAGTTTTTGGGTAAAGGGGTATTTTTAGGGTTCAGGGTCAGTTTTCAGTTCATGGGTAAAGGGGTATTTTTAGGGTTCAGGGTCAGTTTTCAGTTTTTGGGTAAAGGGGTATTTTTAGGGTTTAGGGTCAGTTTTCCGTTTTTGGGTAAAGGGGTATTTTTAGGGTTCAGGGTCAGTTTTCAGTTTTTGGGTAAAGGGGTATTTTTAGGGTTTAGGGTCAGTTTTCAGTTTTTGGGTAAAGGGGTATTTTTAGGGTTTAGGGTCAGTTTTCAGTTTTTGGGTAAAGGGGTATTTTTAGGGTTTAGGGTCAGTTTTGGGTTTTTGGGGTACAGGGATATTTTTAGGGTTCAGGGTCAGTTTGGGGTTTTTGGGTAAAGGGGTATTTTTAGGGTTCAGGGTCAGTTTTGGGTTTTTGGGGTACAGTCGTACAGGGTAAAAATAAAATAAATTTAAATTAAATCAATTAAATGAAATTAAAAAATATAAAATTACATTAAATTATTAAGTTTTTAATTTATTTTAAATGTATATGTATTAGTTTTAATTTTTTTATTATGTTTTAATATTTTTATTTAATATTTGTAACATTATATGTATTTTATAATTATTTTTACAATATTATTAATACATTTAAAAAAACGATATTTTTAATTTCGATATTTTTGTACTACGATATTAATTTTTCGATATTTTTGTACTTACCTTGTTAGGGATAGGATTCCGATATTTTTGACTTCGATATTTTTGTTCCGATATTTTTGTATTTCGATATTTTTGATTTCGATATTTTGTCAGACATTCAGTGACCATACCACATGTCGCTACTCTCACTTTTGCTCTTGCAGGGTACAAGTTTACCAATGTAGGAATGAGACAAATAGTTATAGATCCCCCGCCCTCCTTATCATTAACATCACAATAAAAAGATTTAAGCACATCAGTATTTTGAAGAGTATGGAATGTAATACAACTTGGCATGAGGTTCAGTAGAAAATATTTAATTATAAAGACACAGAACCCGAACCCACATCCAATGATAAGCATGCTTTTATGAGTGTCGGCACCTCATCTCAACCTTATTGCTCCCTGATATAAGCACACATTCATCTGGAGTTCTTAGCTTTTTGTGAAGTCCCTAATCAAGGATCCTTTTTCTTTGTTGTTGTAGGTTAGAAAACAAATTCAATTGCATTGAAGAAACATTTATTGGTGTCGTCAAAACAAGATGATTGGCTATGCCCCTTCATGTTTTATACTGTTCAGATGTTTCTTGCCTTTACGTTGCCCAGCGGAGTCAGGGGCAATTCTTCGGTACTGTGTATCTACCCATTTATATCCTTGTTAACTACTTTCTGGTCTTGGTGTTTGTGTGTGTTTACATTATAGTATTTCAAAATATTACTTTGTTTACTCATCAGTCTTGTTTTATCGTCTTCACGATGGGCCCAATTATGATGTCAGACGGATGACCACCGGCAGGCTGTATGTGGTGATCTGTCCGACATCTTGTGCCGCTGCCTGACTGCCGCATTATTATGTAAAGTGGTCGGAGGCGGCTGGTGAATGGATCGACCAATGCTTCTGAAGGGCCCAGGAAGCTTGTCCAACCTTTGGTTGGAACGTAATACCCTACAATGGGGTGGTGACTGCTCAGGCACCACCATAGGGATTACAATGGCCCATTCCAACTGCCTTTTCATGCCTTTTCATGGTGGTCCCATGCCATGAAAAGGCAGCTGGAATTGAACTTTGAAATTGATTTTTACCAATTGAAAATTTAATTTTACTGCATTTTTAATATCCAAATGAAAGCTAGTGTGCGAGACAGAACATGTCTTGCCAAATGTGCCTTAATCTCATGATAGCATGGGTAACCTCAGAGGTGTAGAAATAACCAGTTTCTAAACTTGGGGGCCCATTAGGATGTCGGGCGGATTGCCCCCGCCAGGCTGGCGGTGGCTACCACCAGCCTGGCGGGGGCAATCCGCCCGACATCCGCATTCGAATTCCCCCGCCATATTAGTTTGGCGGGGGGGCCTCGGAGGATGGAAACACCGCCCGCCGATTTTCCGCCCCGGTTGCCTTGCGGCTGGGGCGGAAAAAGATTAATATGGTGGGGGTGTCTATTAGACACCGCCAGCCATATTATAACGGGCTTAGGGAAATGCCTTTCCGTGGCGGCGATGCCGCCCGGAAAGGCATGTGGTCTTCACTCTGGGGCCCTCCTGCGGGCCTGAGTGAAGGAGAGGTGGGGGTGCACATGGGGGGTACCTGTGGTATCCCCTGCATTTGCATAAACAAAGCGGCAGGCACCGCGCGGTGCCTGCCGCTTTGTTTAGGCAAATGTAAAAGTGCATTTTTAGCATTGTGGCGGGCGGTGCTGAGAGCACAGCCCGCCACAATGCTAAAAATACAGGATGCGCCCACCACAGTGGCGGACGCATCCTAATATTCCCCGCGGGACCCCCGCCCTTATGGCGGGCGGTCCCGATTACCGATGGGATGGCAGGCGGACTAACTCGGCCCGCCATCCTAATGGACCCCTTAGTATCTTGCGCGCATTTCAGAAAAAGGCCGTTTTTATAGCTATCTTTCATTAATTAACTTTAACTATATGGATTGGTAAATTGTCAGTATAATTTGATAAATCATTAGAAGCTGCAGCTCAGTTGTTGGCTCTGGAGTATGCTTTTGGGAAACCTGCAAATCCTGTATACCCTGCCATCAGAAGGGTCTGATGGACGTTATGGTATATTGGTTTTGTAAACCAGCAATTGTGACAAAAAAGTACAGATCAAAATGTCATGAACTGCTACTTTCTGCTTATTTTCAATTTCTTTTATATAATTGATTTGTGTATCTGGGAAACATTCAGGTATCTACATAAATGACCCCTTTCTGAATGTTGTCTCTTTTTTAGAATATATGGCTTTCAGGGATCGCCCATGGGTTTCACACCTGTTTCCACCACAAACTGCAAGTAGGCTGAAGCTATAAAAATTAACAATTTACTACTAAATGCAACAACTTGGTAAAATAATAGTTTTATACAACCCTGCCTGTTCCTGAAAGTTAGAATATGGTGATCCTAGCAGAGCAAACCTTTCATTTATGTCCTTTTCAGAACATAAACATATGGCTTCATGTACAACACTTTTTTCTATTCTTCCCTAAAATCCCACAATTGAGCTATATTTTGGTTATTTTCTCAGCACTTCCAAGGAGAATCAACAAACCGTGAGTGTGTTTAGAATTCCCAGGCTGTTGGGAAAAGAGAGGCAAATTTGGGGTGGATAACTTATGTGGGAAAAAAAAGTTATGAAAGTTAAGGGCGAATTGCCCTCAGATATAAAAAGAAAAAAAAGGGCTCAGGACTGGGGGTGGAAAAGCCTCAGCAGCTAAGGGGTTAATCTGGTTAGGAGCTACCTCTAAATAAAGCAAGAAAATAAAACAATAGACAATTTTACATGTATCAAGTGATACAAAGAGATTAAATCTGAGCTTCTCCCTTTCCATTTCAGTTTTGAAATAGGGATTGCAAAAGAGACAAATTTAATTTCAACCGTTTATATTAAGTTTTAGGTGGCCACTTCTATGAAACACTATGAGAATTGGCACTCATGTGGCTTTACTTAAACATGTTTGATTTGTATTATTTAGCAATGGTATACATCCCTACAGATGTTAGATCCATTTTCAACATTGACTCTGTCATTAAAGAGGAAGTAATATGAAATAACATTATCAAAAGAAATTTCAAACAACAGAATTGCATGCTGTGAATTTTAACATTAGTATTCTTGTCATGCCGCAAAGAAGACAACAAAGTAGGAAGACAAAACTCAACAGAATCCTCAAACCTTGTTGCTCTGCAATGTTCTGACACCCAAAGCCATGTTACAAATGCAATTTTCTGACAGCAGTATTTCAAACTGCAAGCAACAATGGCTGTATCACATAAACACATTTTTTCTGTTGATATTTGACTTTGTCGACGATAAAAGCTGTCGGAAATGTTTTAATTTGGCAGCAGTAAAATGTGCTGTGGTTGATGTTACAAAAACGAAAGAAGAGAATGCCGGAGTACTTTTATACACTGTTTTCTATCACAAACACACTCAATGTGTCTGGAAATCCATTCAAATTAATTATGGTGACATATATCTAAAAAACCTCCTAGAACTATATATTTACAAGAATAGTCACTAGCACTGTTACATTTTTCTTTTGCATTTTTTTTGTAATACACTTTTTTTAACAAACATTTATCAACATTACCAATAAACACAAATCCATATGTTCCACAAAACAAAACAAAATCCCGGTCACTCTTGGCCTCTCCCGGAAGTACTTTTTACATTACAATTCACAACTACAATGTTGGGTCCACTCGTCCTGCATACTGGTTTCAAATTCAACCAAAGACATATAATGTGTGGGGACCACAGTCTTTTCCTTAAGACCATCTGATCAAGTTCCCCATCTCAGGATGATTGGTTCATCTTTTCCATCTGGGGATTATACTTCTCTATACCCAGAAAGGTAATGTTCGACACGATTCAGCTTTCAAGATATTTAAGGCTTCATTCAGGACCCGAGATAAAGGGATGACCAGTTAATTCTATAAACAAAACACATACATTACCACATTTTCCAAACAATGCAGGATTTTTGTTACGTTAAATCACCTTAACTCGGCATGCCATACCTAGTGCTACAACAGTGGTCTTTTCTCAGCCTCAAAATGCACTCAAGTTGTGCTAAAACAGTAAAAAAGATCCTTAAGCACCTAAAAAGGCCTTATTATGTGCAAGGTTAAATACCCCTAATCTGCCCCCGGGGTTGAAAGCCCACTAGACATTACAAACTGAATTCAAGTAATAACGTTTTGGGATGAGTGCCCCCCCAGGCATGGGCACATTCTCTCCCCCACCCTCGGCTAAATAGACTTTCTTCTCCTCCTGGGGGGTTGGATAGGGTATTTTGCCCCAATCTACCACCCCTATCCAGGGGGGCCAAAATCCCACTTGACACCAGGGATTTTTGAAAATAGTGGCACGACTAACAAAAGGATAGGGCGGCTTACCCGGACATCAAGCCACACATCTCCCGAGTGCTTTTCTGCTTGTCCCAACTGGGGAGGTTGCCCCAAACTTTGTCCCCAGAGGGGTAGAAAATACACCTGGGTGTTGCACTCTGGCAAACTGATCTCCCCTCCATACATTTCTTTCACATTTCTGTGAGGAAAACTTTAGGAATTTGCAGGGAGACAAAAGTTTCCTTTGACACAGCATTCTCTGATGTCTCCTGATAAAAATGATATCTCACTTGTGTGGGTAGGCCTAGAGACCTTGACACAAAAGTGTTATGTGGAGAGATCAGCAATAGGGGAGCTGTGGGGTCAAACCAAGGTCAAAGGGAGTCCACTCGCAAGGGCTCCCATTGACCATGGGTTGGACAGTTCCTCTCACGGGCCCTCGGCCCAGCTACACAAGTGGAGCAATGTTTTATTGGCACAAGTGGGGTGACGCTGGGTGGTAGGAATTTTGTGGACTCCTGCGGACCCCAGAAGTTTCCATCACAGAAAATTTAGGAAAATATGTGATTTCATGTAAAGATTGAAGTTTGTAGATCATTGTGGGTTAGTAAACCTCATGGGATGTTTGCAAGGCATACCACCCTGGAGCTACCTAAATCCACAGCCACTCACATTGGAAGAAAAGGATTAGTTTTCTGTGGAAAAATGCTTGCGTTTTGAACCATTTCCTGTTACGGGCACTAGGCCTACCCACACAAGCGAGGAGGCATTTTATTTGGAGGACTTAGGGGAATGCTGGGTTTTTGGAGGTTTTCTGACTCTCTGCAGATTCCAGCACAGTAATGTGAGGAAAATGTGTTTTTTGTCAAAATGTGTGTTTTGCAGGGGATTCTGAGTAACACAATCTGATAAGAGCCACACATGTCACACCACCCTGTCTAGTTTTAAAAAATGTGCAAGTTTGCTAAGGTGCCCAAGATGCCTCCTAAGTTAGGATCCAAAATCTACTTTGCAAAAATGGCTCAGTTTTGAGTGGAAAAATGTGATGTGTCCATGTTGCCTTCAGGACCATTACTTGCCATGGGCACTATACCTACCCATACAAGTGAGGTACCATTTTTATAAGGAGACTTAGGGGAATAGTGGGTGGAAGGAAGTTTGCGTCTTCCAGCAGTTCCCAGAACTTCCCATCATTGTAATGTGAGGAAAATCCGTTTTTTCTTGGCAAAGTTTGGGGTTTCCAAGGGATTCTGGGTAAAACAACCTTGTGAGAGACACAAAGGTCCCCACACCCTGGAGTCCCCCAGGTGTCTAGTTTAAAAAAATGGGCTGATTTGCTAGGGTTCCCTAGGTACCACATGAGTTAGGGCCCATAAAACAACAGCTACCCACTTTGCAAAAACAGGTTTGTTTGAGTGGAATAATGTGATGTACCCATCTTGCGTTTTGGGTTGTTTCTTGTCACAGACACTAAGCCTACCAAGACAAGTGAGGTACCATTTTTATTGGGAGACTTAGGGGAATGCAAGGTGGAAATACGTTTGTAGCTGCACACAAATTCCAGGACTTTCATTCACAGAAATGTGAGGAAATTTAGTTTTTTGGTCAAAGGTTGAGAGTTGCAATGTATTTTGAGTAGTAGAACCTAGTGAGAGCCACAAAAGCCACCCCACCCTGGATTTCATATCTCCGTGGAAAAATGTGATGTATCCATGTTGCGTTTTGGTACATTTCCTGTTGCAGAAACTAGGCTTATCCACACAAGTGAGGTACAGTTTTCTCAGGAGGCTTAGGGGACTGAAAGGTCGAAGGAAGTTTGTTTCTCCCCATAGATTCCAGAACTTTCTGTCACAGAAATCAGAGGACATTTTATTTTAGTTAAAGTTTGAGATTTGCAAGGGGTTCTGGGTAAAACAAACTGGTAAGAACCATGCAAGTCAGCCTATACTGGACTTCACTAGCTATCTATTTTTCAAACATGTACAGGTTTGTTAGATTTCTTTAGGTGTTTGCTGAGCTAACACCCAAAATTCACAACTACCCACTTTGCAAAAAATTGTCATATTTCAGTGAAAAATGTGATGTGTCCAGGTTGTGTTATTGGCCATTTCCTGTCCCGGGTACCATTTTTATTGGAAGACAAGTGGGAGCATAAAATAATAGAATATGTGTTATTACCAATAGGATTCTAAATGTAAGTCAGTGTGTGTAAAAAAAGGCATTTTGAGAAATACCCTCCAAATCAAATTTACGGATCACTGAAAGAATATCGACGGACAGAATATCGACCTACAGAAATATCGATGCTGGAATATCGAAGGCAAGTATATCGACACCCTATCTACAACATTGTAAGTACAAATTATCGAAAAAAAATATCGATGTCAAAAATATCGTAATTAAAAATATTGTTTTTTCTGTAAAAAAAAATAATAAAGTAAATATTATAAAATAAACATATTTAAACATATTTAACAATCGTTACAATTAATAAAAAATACATATTTAATAATAAAACTTTAATTAAAAATATCCATACAATATATAATATATACTTACTTAATAATAATTTGTAATACTTATTTTAATTACTTGTAAAGTATTAAAATAAAACATAAATAAAATTAAATAATTATATTTAATTAATAAAAAATAAATATACTCCTCAATATTTTTAAAGTTAAATAAATTCAACATTATCTAAAAAAATTTTTTTAAAAATGGCTGGATGTAGTTTGGATGCATGGTATAAAGTGCCCTCCCTCTCTTCCACCAAATAGCTTTACCTCCAGAAGCCAGTGAAGTGATGTCAAGAAAAATAAATACAAGACGTTTTTTATGAAGATGTTTTTCATTTATTTTCTGCTGCAGCAGCCCACCAATCTCAAGGAAAAAACAAAAGAACTATCAAAAAACCACAGCAGACCTTACAGAAAATTCAAAACTTCAGATCAAGTAACTGGAGACATTCTACAGATATCCTACAACATAGATGATATATCAATGGGTTTCGAAACAAGAATTCAAGCTGTTCATTCACAGAACAAAAATCGCTGCAGCAGTAAGATAAAACTTGAGGGTAATCACATTCTTCTATATTAGTTCAGGGAATTAAAGTACTACCAGTCAAGGTTAGGAAGCGTCCTGTTCACTACTCAATTGCGAACAACTCGCTCAACATTCTTTGGGCCACATCGAGTTATGTAATGTGTCTTTGGAAAGTGCACTATCATCCGCTAAGCTTATGGAGTGGAGATCTTTGTTTTTCAGTTGTTTAGTAATGTCATCGAACTGGACCCTCCGCTGGTAGTATGGAGCTTTGATTGTCGACTTGAATCATAAGAGAGATGTTAGCATAAGCAATATATTACAAGTATAGTGAAGCCAATGTGGTACCACAGGGATTACAGAGAGGATGACGTCTAAATCATAAAGATTTTATTTGTAAATTACTCAAAGTTACAAGTGAATCAAATGTCAGCACCTTAATCAATCTATATAATTAGCATGTATATTTAATTTGTCTTGTAGTCTAAATGTGTACATTATCGAGGAAAAATGCACAACATAGATACGTAGAGTCTACAAAATATATTAGATAGACAGGTTCCATAAAGGAACTTCCCTATTCTAAATAAGTATACAAAGGAAAACAGGGGATTATTAAGAGGAAGGTTTAACAATCAAAATGGCCAGGTTTAAGGTTCAGGGAAAATTTCTACCAAATGGTCTAATCAGCAACTGTCGTTCTCCGAAAGTAGGTAGGCTGCCTAGTTTCCCAGCACTGGGCCATGAGACACACACCTGTATGACCATGTATGTATCACTGGTCCGGTCTGCCTGGTACAGGAGGAATTCTGCCAACACTACATTCTGCATACTATACCAAAATTCCAAATAATGTCTAGCTATCTAAGAGTTTCAATACAATAATTATATGCTCATTCTAGCTAACAAGCATATTAGTAGGACACCTGCAGAAGGAGAAAAACATGAGACTTGCAGAACATTTTATGAACATGTCCTGGTTAAGATTGAGGCCAGTTTTGAAAACATGGCTTCCAAACAAAATGCAGTTTGCATGAGTCAATGTGTTGATTACATTTCAGTAATATATGTGTTGCTCTCTTATAAGGTAAATACAAATACTTACTACATTTGATGAATAATAATTGCACTCTGATTAAATCCACTTAAATAAACAATGATTATAATCTGTAAATAAAGCATGGAACACCAAGTTACTTGATTTCAATGCTATCCTGGTTGGTTTCTTTACCAGCAGAAGAACCTCTTGCTTGAACTTGTTGGTATTGTGTGCATATTCTGCGATATATTCACTGACCAGCTTAATTCAAAATAACCCACTTTGTATCTTTGCAATAGAATAAAATACATCTACTATCATCAGTTGGGGTACACAGAAAGTGCAGAGTCTGAGAAAACACGCCTAAATAAAGATAAAAAGAAGGAAGTCTAAGGTAAAATTAAGCATTTCCAGGTTTAGGTAATGTGCTGAAGCAAGATAAAGTAAATCACAGTGTCCAAAACTAGATACACGGGAGTCTGCTTGGAACACGGATACATGAAAGGTCTATATCACTTTCCAACCCAAACCTGCCCCTCAGGCCGTGTGGAAATTGGATTGAGATGAATGGGTGAAGAGCACCTCTCCTGCGGCTACATGGCAAGAAAGCTCAGTAAGTATACAATGCAGAGGAAATCTTGATGCAAACTCAAGCTCACACGATTTCTAATTGAACTACTGAGTATTTCATCCTTCCAGGTCAGTGAAGGTACCACTTTTCAGTTAGGTGAAATCTGCCATTACAGCACTTTAAAAACCACAGGCTGGGTGCGGTGCAGATGTTATGGTTACAACAAATGTCCAAGTTCAACTGGTGTTAAAAGACAAGTACATATTCTTTGTGAAATAGATCATTCAAAAGATGGATTGGGTGAACATGTATGGCAACTCCATTGTTGGATTGGAAAAGTCCTCTGCATGGTAAGAGATGTGCACCCCTGCCCTGATTGACCAACTGTGTCATTGTCTGGATCTCTAATGCTGCTTTTTTGGTCATAGGCAAACACATATCATGTGTGTGCACCATGACATTGGCCTGTCTCATGGAAGCAGTCTTGTTGGACCGAGAGAGGCACCCAAAGTGCTACCTTCCTTGTGGTGGAATGCCATCATGTTTACTGAGAGTTAAAGAACAAAAGCTGCATGGTGGCTGCATACTGTGTAGTGATCAGCAGTATTGAACAAAGCCTTTTTACTCTGTGTCACTGGAGTGAGGCCTACAGGCTAACTCACCATTATAAACCTTCCACTGCTGTGTGCTTAATTAATCCTTGGTCTACATCAGGGAGATATGGAGTGCTGCGCACAACAGGCAAGGTGAATCTGCATTGGTTGTGTGCATGCATGGGAAGGGAACTGTGCAAGGATGATGCAGTACTATGCAGTGCATGTGTGTTTAGTACATGTACGTAGTGTATGTAATCCTCAGAGGAATACATTACATAAGTGTATGTGTGCTTGCATACATTACAATACATGAATGGTGAAGAGTTGTGCAAAGTTCTTTCTTTTTCTTCGCTTTCTTCTCTTTCTTCCCCTCGCCTCTCTTTTTCTACTTGTTCCCCTAACTGATTTGATACTAGTGATTTGCTGGACAACAATAGGCTTGAGCCATGTTATGGCCTTCCTCTTGTGTCCATTGCTTGAATGCCCTTTTCTTTGGATTGAAAAGATGCATTATAACCTATGTTGTGCTCTGTTCTATACTCTATTTATGGTCCTGTGCTTGTATTTAAACTATGTACTACGTATTTGTTACATGTGTTTTTAAAATGGAATATTCATGTTTTGTATATTTATGTTTGGTTTTCAGCCCTGAGGAAGCTCCCAGTCAGGGAGAAAAACGCGTTGGCTCATCATTTTTTGTGATTGAATTAATGAACTTCTTGACATTACTTTTGTATGAATAAAGAAAGGAATTTTTACACATACTCTGCTCGCCTTTGACTTTGTATTTGTGCGCCCCCACTAAAGTTAAAAAGTACTTTTTGATCTGGATACACAGCGGTGTCATTCAGCAGCTGACGCCGGGGCTGGCTGCACATCCATTGACACTTTTAGGAATTGGGACTAAGGTGCGGCAACTCTAGGGTCCGCTGTTGCTATTCTTGTTTATAAGAAGGGTAGGTTGAGTCTCCCAAAATGTGTTATCTGCCAGAGAGCCAGATGGGTAGTATGAGAAGGGGAAGATCTGCAAGACTTTTGCCGGTGAGCAGGACTGGGAACCTAGGGCTGTTAGCCTCCCTGTTGAGTGAGAGGACATCACTCAGGACACCAAGATCACCTGACCTGGAGCTTGGAGCATCATTGCCTGCCTGATTGCCAAGACCAGTGCCGTGAGAGGGAGAAAAGCATTGGAGGGAGTGAGGTCCAGTAGGAAGCCCTACGCGAATATTCACTGTGAGAGGTTTGAGGCTGTGCACCAATCATCCGTTGCCTGTGTGCAGTATCCACTCTGTGAGCTTCTTATGCCAGATATGGGCTGCGTTGTTCTGAGTGGTATTGGAAGTGCTGGAAGCACCAAACTGCACTGCTGTGGTGATACCATGTGCCAGAGAGGTTCAAATGTGCACTGGGTTTGGGCCAGGAGTGGCAGTTGTAGGGAGGGTGGTCACCTAAGGCGATCACCTAAGAAGAGTATGTGCCCTGATCATGAGTACCATGGCAACCCAGTACACTAGGAGGTGCTATGGGTACCACTTTGACCTAGAGTTAAAGCTGTCACCCCGGAACAAAGAAGAGCTACTAAGCTTGCACGCCATGATCTGCACTTGACAAAGTGACCATGGCTCACTGGCATGACGATAAGCATGTTTTCATCTTATTGGAGCTATGACCATGCCAGCATCTCCCTGCTGTGCTTGGGAGAAGAGTAACTTGCCTTTTGTGTCTGCTGAGCGAGAGCAGCTCCATGGCCAGGTGCTCCTGTGTCCATTGCGAGCGTCTGAGAATAGGGCTCTCACTGCACCACTGAACACTGTCATACCACTGGAGTGGGTAAGACTGAAACTGGGACATTTGGGGGACCGGAGGATCTGCTACGAACAGTTCTGTGCCACCAGAGACACTTTTGACTAAGTTCCTAAAAGGTGAAATGGAGAAATCTTGAGAACAACCTAATAGAACATTCCCTGATATGGCCACCTGTGAATGGATAATTACACGAAGGAGGATGAGACAGGGACTTGCCTGACAACTACTAGTCCCTTGATCTCAAGGGGTATTGTGTTGTTGTTCTCAATGTTGTATTCCTTCTCATGACTAGAATTAGAAATAAAACGCTGCCTTTTCTTATAAAAGTAACTATTTGGTTTGACATTGGTTTATTGTTCGTACCTTTTGCATTTTGAGTTTTGAGTCATGTACAGGTACATACCTGTATCTACATCCCGAGAGGTAGCCTTGACTGCTCAACCACAGCTATGACTTAGAATCAAGTGCAGGAGGGGTACGTGGCCCAATTGAGCAGGATCCATAGTAGGACATGCCCGGGACATCAGGAGTAAATAGCCTTGATCTTCACAGTTGGGCGCAGTAGCGCCTGTGTGTCCCATGGCTCTCTGAAAGGGTTATTGACATCTGGTGAGAATTGGAATACCTCCCATTTAAAAAGAAATGTCTCCCTCTGCTTTTTTAGTTTGAAATCCAAAGGTTCACATTCTCAATAGTAGAATCACATGGAAATTCTACAAACCTGTTGTAGGGGGGCCCTAAGTACACACATCTGGTAGAGCTTCAAGTGAGGCAATACAGAGATATGGCAAGATCATTTTTGTGAAAGTAAGTGGGTCTCAGTTGAGGTATCAGCACAATCAGAAGGAAACAGATGATTTGTTACTGTAATGCCTCCTAGGGCCAGATGTAGGTGGCCGTTTCAGGCCATTTACTGATCGGTAACGGCCGATTTTGGCCGTTACCGATCGGTAAATGGGTGTCAGGTATGTAGGGGCATTTTTTTACCGATTCGGTAAAATTACCGAATCGGTAAAATAAAAATTCGGTAAATTTACTGAATCTTAGGCTCCCAGATGTAGGTGGGACTCTTCTGAGTCCCAGAGGCCTTACAGAATCGGTATTTTACCATCAAATCCAATTTGATGGTAAAATACCGATTCCGGTGTGCATGCACATGTGTGCATGCACACCTATGCCATGTGACAGGCAGACCTGCCCTTAGGGCATGTATGCCTGCCACATGGCACCCGAGCCTGTTTTGGGGGTGCCAGAGGGTGTCAAAGTGACACCCCCTGCACCCTTGTGGAAATCAGTATTTACCGATTCGGTAAATACCGAATCGGTAATGCCCATTCATTCCTATGGGCTTCAAAGCCCAGAGGAATGAATGGGCATTACCGATTCGGTATTTACCGAATCGGTAAATACCGAATACTTCCGATTCGGTATTCCAGCACATCTGGAATACCTACATGTCCACAGCTTAGATTTACCAATTTTTAATTACCGAATCGGTAAAATTCGGTAATTAAAAATCGGTAAATCTATTTTACCTACATCTAGCCCTAATCTTTATTCTCCCCCTTCAATTCCCCTCTTTCTGGCTAATAGGCTACCATGTGACAAAGGACACTAGTTGACATTAGGAATTAGATGGACTGACATGTGAAAGAGGGGGCCAGATTGACAATGGGGTTTGGGCTATTTAAAATACGTGTTCAGTACATAAAATATATGCCGGGTCTTGAATCTGGATATGTGGGATGTTAGTTCTTAGTGAAGCAAGTAGAACCAACTATCTTCAACCAGTAAAGTTGACTTTCAATGGCCAAACCTTAAGCAACGTTTTAGGATGCAAAAGGAGTATTACGTTTACTCATGTCTTTGTTTATAGGTTTTTTGGAGACCACATTTGTTCAGGGGTAACACTATAGCCCTGTATTTGAAAAAAAGATGACTGACTCTTGTTCGAGGAATTCTAAGCACAATCTGAATGTTTTCGTAGAGAGGGTTTTCATCTGAGTAGTACAAGGCACTTCCTTTATAGGATGAGTTTATATCTATCTTAGATAGGTGCCATAGGGGCCTCAATCAAAGTCTGCAAAGTATCTTTTTTCCCACCAGCATTAAAGTTAATATACCACCAATGAGAAGTTACAAACTGTTAGCTCTTGAGAACCTACTCTGATAACCATTATAGCATTTGAATAACCCTAGTTCAGTTATACACAACTTCTGTGGTTCAACACATACTGTGCAATTGTCCCAGAGCCTGTCTAGTCTGCCAGTAAAGCAACAACTGTGAACTATTTCAAGTGGACTTCATTCATCCTCAGAGTCAGAACTTATTTGCCTATTTCTGATGAAGGGCACTATTGCCCGAAATGCATTGGGCCAAATATAATTTTGATTTATGAATTACGTGAAAAATTAAGAATTACATACAGAGAAATTGAATGGTTCAATAAAACTTCATTTTGAAAGTATTAAGCCTATGAAGATAATTTTTCTACACTGTGTGCATCTGGGGACGCCATTCCCGACTGGAATGGCGCTATCATAAGTTTACTCCACCCTCCAAGATTCAGAAGGAGGAACTCAGGTAGCACCTAACCACTTTCAGTACTGTTTCACCAAAAACAAGTGACTCCGAGTGCGAGAAGGTTCAGCCTTTATTCATTAACAAATCTATGCTGACATATAATAACATCTGTGTCACTCAAAAGTACAATGACTCGATTGGAACCATTTCGAACAGCCCGCTGAAAATGTGGCTCAGCATGAAGGTCAGCTTCCTCTAATTAGCTGTTAAGTTCTTGAACAATATGGCACATACCTTTTGACTATATCTCTGCAGGCACCAACTCACCATTGACAATCATTCCACTTGCAATAGTTGGAAATTTAGTGTTATCTGAGGCATCCGCAATGTTTTGACTGGTTAACATCTCCAAGTTCATCTTGTTAGATGTTAACCTGTTTTGTAGTGGCTGATTAGATGGCTCATACTATTGCAATTTAAGCATGGAAGTTTTGCTTTAGTGATTAGGGCAAACAGCTTTTTCTCCTTCAGTTCAAGTATCACCTGCTTCAGTTCTACGTATAGTTTTGATCCATGTCCCAGGACATCTATTAGAAGTACCTTTATATTGTTATCCACATATTGTTTGCTCAGGAAGTTGTGCAGTTGCGCAGGCTCATTCTTTTCAAAGGGATTTCCTTGCTGCTACATGAAATGAAGAAGGCTTTCAACATGTTTATGAAAATACTCCTCTCTCTTTCCCATAAGTTCATGGTGAGGAACATTTTCACGATGGTCCAATAATTCTGAATTTTTCATATTCATGAAAACACTGCAAATAGATATTACCTAATGGTAAACTAGCAGTGTTGCAGTCTCCCATCAGTGCAGTCGGCCTGATCTAGTTTCTTCTGTTCGCGTGTGCTACGCCCTTCGGTGACTGTTTGTGTTTGTCACTGAAAGTGATTTTGGGCAAAGATAAAACTCAATATTGTATTTTCTTTTATTTATTCCATTTGAGGCCAATCCAGCCAAGTAGAAGCACTCCAGTCTGAGTGCCCTAGAGGTACCTGGCGAGCGCTCTACGAGCTTGAGCACATGTAATGTACTTAAAGAAGTGCGAGGAATGCTTGAGGACATGGATTGTTCAACCGCACCTGGCAGTCCACAGCGAGGAGTCTTCTTACCTCATTACTGCTCAGCGGCATGGTTCATCCCTGCCCTGCTGCTTGTAGTTCACAGCGGGATTTCATTAATTACATCCTCCTAATACCTAGGTGTAATGGTCTTTCCAGAGATTGCTGTGGCTGTACTCTTACTATCTGTGATGTCACTGTCAAGGTGATGGAATGTGTGGATTCAAATCCCAGGGACCAGTCGGTTGCTGGAAGCTATGGAGATGAACAGTGAATAAACTAGTGTTCCTACACTAACCTGCTCCTGCATAGTTAATACATTACATATAATTCTGTAAGTGGTGGCGCCACATACGGGCTGCAGAAAGGAATACAGGATCATAGAGTTACAACATGTGTGCAGTGTAGGTGTACACTGCCAACTGTGGCCCCTTCACCTTGGTGCACAACACTACATACTTGAAATAAGGGACGAACAACAAATACTTCCCTCCAGTTGTGAAGAGGTAACAGTCAGTGACACTCACACTTGTGGCTGGGGTGCTTCTTGTACGTCATACACATTTAAAAGGCCATTATGACTTACAGCCAGAATATGGTAGTACCACTGTCCTTTTTAATGCAACAGGTGGACCTGATCATTGAATGGGAGATTGGGTAGAGACCTTTGGTAGCAATTGGTGAGACAAATTTTTCACCCCTTAGGAAGAGATCATTGTTGGTGGGATGTCTTGGCACAGAATGGCAACATGTCTTGAAATATTTGCCACGGAGTATGAGGACAATATTGACATAATGAAGGATGTGTACAATGAAGCGTAATTGCGGCTACAAAAACATTTTGCCAAAACATTGCACATCGTCATGCAATGCTATAAATTCTACACACAGCCAAAGAGGCCGAATGAATCAGTGGATGAGTTTGTGGCCAGGATGAGGAAGTTGGCCACAAGGAGCAAGTTTGGGCCCATGGCAGAGGATCTTAATAGGGACCAACCTATCATTCAGTGTAATAATAAAAAAAGGCAAGAGTGTCTTTGGGCTGCCAGCAATCATACCTTAAAGGACACTATTAAGATAGACAAGGTTATGGAAGAATCAGACAAGTGCTTGAAAGAAATGCAAAAGTTGGAGGGTAAGAGTTCTCCTGAGGTGGTAGAGGTAGAAAGTGATTCTAAGTTTATGGTTCTAATGAGGCAGACAACATATATAAAAGAGGAAGAAGTGAAAGGCCCACCATCTCTCAGTCTGTGCAGGACAAACCTGCAGCACAGTTTTGTTGCAGATCTAGCTGCAATTTTCATCCGGTTGACTTAAAAAACTATTATGCCGGAGGAAAATAGTGCCAGGTTTTTGGAAAGAAGGGCCATTTTGCCAGTGTCTGCAAGCAACCAACAAAAGAATGACTGTGATAGAAGAAACAGGAGAAGTAGTGAAGAACAGAATTCTAATATCTGACTCTGACGAGACTGAAGGCGTTAACGATAAAGAATCCAAGAGGATAACGTGGACCCAAAGCCGATTTCTGGGTGGATGACAAGAAATTGACCTTGATGATTGATTCAGGCTCTCTCTACCCCATCATTTCCAAGCTCTTGTTTGACTCTATGTGGCCAAGGAGGGTTTTATGTTCCACAGATGTTGTGTTGAAAGGTTACCAAGGGGCTAGTATTCGTGTGCTGGGATATGTGCCTGCCAGGATTGAATTCAGGGATCAACACACTCAGGGAAGAGTTTAAATAGCAAGTGAGGGTCCGCCAATATTAGACTGGTTACATCAGTATGATTAGAATATTGTGGGGAATCCTCGAGCTGTTGATCAAGTAATGATTGTTGATGATGGCGATATAAATACTTTGCAGGAACAATTTAAGCCTATATCCCAAAACAATTTGGATTTTCCCAAGGACTATAGACACAAAATAGTTGTGAGAAAGGATGCTGTTCTAGTATGGCATGTAGCTAGGAAGTTCCCTGTGGCAATACAGTCTAAGGTCAAGCAAATTACTGACTTAATGATCCTGGATGGGGTTATTAAACCAGTGGAGGCCACACAATGGTTATCTACGGTGGTGATAATGAAGAAAGCTGATGGGGCATTGAGGTTTTGTGTTGACCTTCATAGTTTAAACCGTAGTTTGAACCACTGCCCAATATAACAGAGGCAATTTTCTTGTTGACTGGTTTACAATTTTTCACCAAAATAGATTTTAAAAGTGTCTACTACCAGGTCTTGTTGCACCCTGACTCGAACTGCTTTCATCACCACAGAGGAAGTCTTCTAGTTTAACAGAACGCTGTTTTGCTTGTCCTCAGTGGCTAGTGTGTTCCAGAGACTCATTCCAATGTGTTGTCAGAGGTCAGCAATGTGGTCTTCTTTCAAGATCTTTGGGGACAGTATTGATACACACAATAACACTCTGTGCACGGTTTTGTCTTGTTTGTTGGATGTAGGTCTCACCTTGGGGAAAGAGAAGTGTAAGTTCCTAGTGAGGGAGGTGGAATATTTCATCTTGGGGGAGTGGGGGAGGCCCAAAATGAACCTTGTGAGTACCAAGTGAATGACGACACACCTGACGATAAAGCCAAGTTGCTTTCATCCATTGGTCTAGTGGAATACTATTCTAAGTTTGTGAGAGATTTTGCGAGTAAATCAGAACTTTTGAGAGAGTTGTTGAGGAAGTGAAGAAATTTAAATGGTAAGGGGTCAAAAGGTGGCATTTTAACAAATCAAATGTGAAATCTCAAATACCGACATACTGGTTCCATTTCAATGTGATTTGAATTTGTACTTACTGTTGATGCCAGCATCATTGGCATATGTGGTGTACTTTCCCAATCTGGGAAGGTGGAAAGCACTGTAGTTTTTGCATGAATTCCTTGACACAGGCCAAAAGGAATTGCTTGGTCATTGAGAGGGAGGCTTTGGCTGGTGCATTGGGGACCAATCACTTCTGCACCTTTATTTGGGGTTTGAAGGTAACACTCAGAACGGATCATAAAGCTTTGCTTATGGTGTTGGGACTGAATGGAATTTAGAATTGCTCAGGAAGTCTGGCCAGGTTGCTGGTCAAGTTGCAAGACTGCGATTGTTCTGTGGAGTTTCTTGATGGTTGGAACAACAAAGTGGCAGAATGCCTATCAAGGTTGCACGATAAATTTGTTGTTGAGGGTAACCTACACACAGAAGAAGTAGTAGCAGATGTGGAGGATGCAGTGGAAGATGTGCAGGGAGCAGTCTCAATGGAAGAGTGGATGAAAGCCATGAGTGTGGCTGAGGAACTTATGGTATGAGGAAATGGATAAAGGGAGGTGTTCGGGGGGAGGGTAAGTATCCGGATGCCATCAAACTGTATCACAAATTGGTTGAATAATTATCGTTGAGTGGTAAGAAACTTATTGTGCAGGGTGAGAGTTGTACCTCCAGCAGCTGGTAGGAATACACTTTTAAAAAGCTGGCATATGAAGGTCACATGGGCCAGACCTTTACTCTGAAGAGATTGAAGGATATTTTTGTGTGACCCAAGATAGATTGGGATGCCAAGCTATGGGTGGAGATGTGAATGGAATGAAAAAATGTGGGTAAAAGGTTTAAAGAAGGTGTGAGTGGCAGGGATGATCTACAACATAAGTAAGAGGTAGGTTGGGTTTGGTAGCAGATTAGTTAGATTTTAATGGCCTTTATATTTTTTGCCTACACAGGAAAGATTTGCTGCTGTACTAGTTGATGCCAAATGAAGATGGTTTGAGTTAGTGTTTATGAGGAATGTGAACACTAAGCCCACCATTGCCATGCTGAGGGAGATTTTTGGGAGAAAGGGCATCCCTTCCAGACCTGTCACTGATAATGGTATGCAGCTCTCCTCCATGGAGATGAAGAGATTTCTGGGAGGTTTGGGTGTGAAGCATCTTTGCTTATCATTATTTGTGTGAAAAATGGAGCGGCTTCTTTGAAGCCATTCTTATTTCTCTGTGCAGTCGGCAAATGCCTGCACTTTTAAAGAGGATTATAGATTTCCTTGCAGGCGTATGCCGTAAGTGACCTGAAACAAAAACAATATTAACATAAATTACCAATATGATGGCTAAAACACAATATTACAGGGCAGCCATTTTTATAAAATGGAGGAAGGGTGGCTCTGATGAGTTATTTTCTGTCTCTGTAGGACTACTTGACCCTCAACACCTATGTTTTGACACCAAAATAAAGTATATCGGTCTTACAGTTCCAGAAATATTACATCATCACTGCAACACATATGCCATTTTTAAAAAGGTTTTTCAGAAAATTTCAGCCCAGATTAGCAATGTCTACCGCAGCTAATTTATTTCTGTAATGCTACAAAAATGCAAATCAAAAATGAAAATCTCTGGACAACAATTAAGGGGCCAGGACTATGCCAGATCCTTCGGTTTACTACTGGACTCTTTCCTTCTAATTGCAACCTCATATTTATAGAATGTACAAAGATTCCTTCCAACAGCGTCATCTGGTGTGTACTTAAAAACACTAGTTCAAGCTTGGTACTTTATTAGGTTGATGTGGTTCCTACCCCAATCAAATTATTATGGTGGTAACAATTTGGTTAAGGGCCTCCCTCAGTACCCACATGTTTCAATAAGCAGGGTAAGCAGCTGCATTAGAAATACTTTACTTCAATCCTCATGGATATTCACAGGCTCACTTAAGATGCTTAGATCACTTTCAAGGTTGAATTCATTAGTATCAATGCATTCTATTTCAAACAACATTATCATTCCAACTGCAACATCATATTTGTGAGCAGACTTGATCTCTCAAAGATAAATTAAGGGTCACCCTGGAGATGAACCTCACTCACTCACTCACACAAAACACTACATCTGCTTTTCTGTGGATATACCTCATGATTGTGGCACTTATTTCAAGAAACCATTAGAAAAGCATATAATCTTCACATCTTTCCCAAAGTAGTAGATTGTTTTATGGGTATTCCACTCCAATTGCTAACCCTTACGTTGTTTCATGATTGTAAAATAATGTCCCATTTGGATGCCTCGACCTGGCTAATTATTGTGAAGTGATTATGCTGCACTGCAAATACTGTCTCTAATTGGATTCACTACCCACATGGTGCCATACGCTAAACAAACACATGAACCAAATAATTTATTTTTGATCCGGGTTTTGTAAGGTGTTATAAACTTCCCACAGCTTTGCCAGCGGAAACGCTAGTTGCTACAGACACAGCTGCACACACATACCACATTGGTAGGCAGTCGGAAGATGTGACATTCCACCAAGCCTCCTAACCCTACACACCTGGGGCCTTATTAATGAAGGCCTTCCGTCAGTTTTGCGCCGCCGGTGCGTCACTTTTTGTGACGCACCAGCGGTGTAATAAATGCGCCCTGTTGTGCCATATTTAAAAAGTGACGCATCTAGGTAGATGCGTCACTTTTTAAACCCCTGCGCCACATTATACCTGCGTCAGGTATAATGCATGCAGAGGTGGCGTTCCCCCGCAAAAAGCCTCGTAATAGTGAGGCAGTGAAATCTATGAGATTTCACGGCGTCACTTTTAGGACGCTGTTGCGTCAAAATCTTGCGCCTCCCTCACAGCAGGCGTAAGACTGACGCAAGCCCTTTCACATGAGGCTTTCCCCATGTGAAAGGACGCATTGCTGGAGTTGCGTCACTTTTGTGACACACTACAGCAATGCGTCACTTTTGCGCTTACAGATACGTCAGAAATACTGACGTATCTGTAACTCCTTGCGACATGATGCGTCATACATTAAATATGACGCATCAGGAATGTCGCAAGGAGTGCGCAGTGAAAAGTGACGCATCGCTGTTTTCACGCAGCGATGCGTCACTTTTCATAAATGAGGCCCCTGTAGCCTTTTAGAATAGTCTGGTTTCATTGTTTTCCAACTTTGTGCAACAGTCGATTGAACCATATAGTTTTGAGACCTGCCCGTGTTAACATGCACCTCACTAAAACTGAAACAGCTACCATTTTAACGTGGTAACGCGTGTGAATAGAACTTCAGTTAAATGGCACTGCATTTGAATGAAAAATGCGCAGGTTTATATATGGAGCAGGAAAGTTGCCCATCAAGACTTGTGAAAATCCTGAATTTGTAAAATGCTAATAAAAACACATGAAATTGCATGTCTACCAGGGCATACTCTGCAGAGGATAATAAGCTAGGCAAATACATTATATTATTAATGTAATATTGTATAAACTGAAACATATAAATCCCCAGTGGCTTAATTGTAGAAGTACCCGCTAAAAGGTTAAATGGCAAAGTAAGTTCAGTAAAGTGTGTCATTTGGCATAAAGGTTGCCATAGCATCAGGTTCTGCACTTGACAGCTTCCTTTTCTTGTGCAGGTGATAATTGGCCTGTAGTAAAAAACTGCAGGTGATAAGGGAAGAAAAATGCATGCTGAATCCATAAAAAGGCAGCAAATGAAGATCAGGGTCAAAACAGGCACAGAAGTAAAAACTCGGGATCCTGTTGAAACTTCCAGTTTAGTGCTGGTGTGACTGGTGCAATGAAGTGGAATACAAGTTAAAATTGGCAGCAATTATACTATTTGCAAATGATCTTTCAACCTTTAAAGCACTGTCTGTGACTGCAGTTTCCACCAAGTCAAATTAATATCTATTCTATGGTATGTAGACTTCAATTCTTAAACAATTTCCTGACTATAACGCGAAAGCAGCACTCTGGGGAGTTTAAACTATATTTATTTGTTCTAGTTCAGACACCTCTCACTAACCCCAACACATTTCGACAGTTAAGGGCTTTCATTTCTTTTCTAAATTGCATAACGATACCAATTTGAGTGTTTGTAACTCAAAGGTCCTAGAGTATTTGCTTGACTCCCATGAAAATGCACGAAGGGAGAAAGTACATTTTTTTGTTGGATTAAATGTACGCCCCATTAAAATGCCGGGAAAGGACATTATCAAGGCAAGATACCTATAGTTCCTTTTTTCTCTCTGAAATTTTACTATGTGGTAGTTTTTGTACGGCACTGCTAATTATTTATGGATTAGCCCTATGGGCAGCTCGCAAAATGATTTAATAAGCTCTTACTAGGATGCATTGAACGATGGTCTGCAGATCTTCGAAGAAAAGTTAGTAGAGTTGATCAGGTACTTAGGTATAAAGAATTGTACTAAAGTATGTTTGCAATTCTTAGAAGCCCTGTCCATTTAAGTTTAGCTGACTTAAAATGGTCATTGGACAGTATTCCAAGGGACAGCCTATGGGACACTTTGTATCATATTGCTATGCCTGTTGATCTGTTAAAAATTCTGATAAGATGATATGACGAAAAGTATGCCAATGTGTGCCAGGTGGATTAGGGGCAAGACTACAGACTTGTGTTTTTTTTCACTGAAGGCATTCTCCAAAGCTGTGTCATAGCTACATTTTTTAACATTGTACATCAATGACATTGATGAGCATCTCTCCCAAAGTGGAAATGAAGCACCAAGGCTCGTGAGTAATATAGAACTCTCTGTTTTGTTTTGAGATAATATGCTTTTGATTTCACATATAGGCATTCAAATATATTAAATAGTTTTTCGCAATTTCAACTCTAAAAAGAGCAACAAAAACTACTCTTATGACTGTTAATCTCCACTGATCACTTGAAGGAAGCTTACAATTGGATGGAATGAAATTGAAAACTATTTCTGACATAGTCTACCTTGGTATGTGGTTGGCTGCCACTGTAAAATGGATAAACCCACTCTACATCAGCAAGAGTTTACTGTGTAGGGATGGTGCTACCTTACAATTCGCTTGATGATATGGTGGTAGAGTACTTTCCCCCATTATTGAGGTCTACAGACCAAAATCCCAAGAAATACACTTTTAATGGCCTTAATTTGGTGTTATAATAGGATCACGCATTTAAAAATAGTGAACATTTATTTTTGAAAACGTTTCTTAAACTGCAATCAAGTATGCAAACCGTTCCTCTTTATTTTGAGTTTGGATTTTAAAACTATTCAGTTTTAGACTTGTTAAAACCATCGATATGCTAGACTAGGCTCTGGCCTACAAATGCTGTGAAAGCATTGGTCAAAGTAAAATATGAGTTTATTCCATCAACTACTTGTACGAACTCTACACAAGTAGTCAGTTCTGACATTTCTACGAATGTACGTTTCTTGCTATATTAAATCGGGGTACCTTAACCCAAAATGTCTGGATTTCAAATATACTTTTTTATTTGAGAATTGCCTTGTCTTGATCTGCTCTGCTTCAGCTAAGACCTTATATTTAAAATTAAGATGTTGTAGCCTTTACTTATAAATGCCACTGCTCGACTACTCACGAAAAAGAGTGCCCTTTGTTCACGGAAGTGGGTGAAACTGATGTTAATTTGCTAGTTTTCTGTCCCTTGTATAAAAAGTAATGTAAGCAGTGTTTAGTTCATTTGTTTAGAAATTACACTTTCAAGGGACACAAACTGGCTGTCCACTTATGTAAAAGTGATACATCGTTATCTAGAATATTTTAACTTTCTAAAGATTTTCAATCTATTTGTAACTTTCATAGAAGACTTAAAGTTACTTGGTTGATTTTGAGCAAAATGATATTAATCTAGACATTTGAATATTATTTCAATACGACTTATAACATAAACAATGAAACTCTATATAACAGAACTGTTTGATAATACTCAGTATTGTACTTTTTTGTGTTATAAGAATATTTGCTAATGTTGTGTAATGAATTGTTGATGTAGTTTGTATGGTTTATTTGGGTTTTAAACCAAAATTGAAGATGATACAATGTGTGGGCCAGAATCACATTCAAGATACAGGTCATTGAAGATGGCTGCCAAAATAAATGCACGAAGAGGGGCTGCAAGTCTCGGGCACCGTTTTGTCTTTCTGCGGGGTACTGCCTGCGCCCCTGTGTGGGACTGCGGAGCATCTTCAGATCATCCTGACTGCTACCAGGGCTTCGCTTCTGGACGCCTCCCTACCTTTTCTTCTGGAGACTGTTTGTTGTTTACCTGGGTGGGGCCACGGAGTGACATCAGATCACAATGACAGCTGGTGGTGGCTAGGAATCTGGGTATCCCTCTTGCTTTACTACTGGGGACTTCCTTAGCCCGCAAGTGGGGCTGCGGAGTGGTTCCGGATCGCCTTGCCCTATTCTGATGGCTGCTCCTGTGGCTGTGCCTGATCACTTCCCCCCTGCTTGAGCTCCATTTAACTGGAGCCCATGAAGTAGTTTCTGGCATGAAATAATTTTTTATGGGAGCGTGACCTGAGCTGCTCGTGATCCAGCTCTATCCTTGATTTCTGACTCCATATGCCGGAGGGGTTTGCCCCCCCATGCTTGAGGTTGTCTCCATACTACAGAATTGGCCTACCCTGTCGGTTACTGACTGATGTCCATACTTGCCCGCCTTCTTTCTTGATGCGATTATCGCCCAGTGAGGGCGCCACAAAGACATGAAGAGTCCTGTACATGTGTGGGCTGGTCCCTGCCGAGAGCCCCGTGAGAGGAGATGAGGCTTTTCATATCCTCTGTTCTAATATCCTTTATCTCACCATCTGAGGCATTATCATAGTCCTCCTCTGTTTGACCTCTAGTTGGCTGCTCTGCCACACACATTAATTAGCCTCCACACAGCCTGCCAGTGACAATTAACTGAGTTAAGAATGGGAAAGAGTACTTGCTGTTGCGGAATGGTACTTTTGTTTCTGGGTCTTGGCCGGCAGGGGGGCTTTCGGAGTGGAAGGTGACTCCATCTATAGATCACCCTGTTGCAATCTGAATCACTTTAAAAAACGACTTTGGCCGACCTCAAGATTTGCGGCTATGCCTTACTATTAACCAACTTCCTCAGAATCTATCAGAGGCATATAGTTTAAGCAGGGCATTAGCCCCGGCTCTTGTGGATGGAGCTCTTCTGCCCCTCCTATGCAGTAATAGGGAGAGTGAACTTCCTCATATCCGGATAGCAGCAATTTGAATGATAAGAGATAAGGTCCTTGCTCCTATGGTTGAAGTCCGGATGTCTGCCGCCCCTAGTATTATTTATCTGATATTTGTGGGGAGAGACATTTAGCAGAAGTTATTTTTTGCTTCACCAACATATGCTCTGTCTTTGGTTGGATGCTGGAGGGCTCCTTTTATCAGCCTCACTCCATGACACTCAATCGACTGTCATTAACTTACCAACCTAACCACATCCTCACATATGGCTCATTGCCCATCTTAACCACCACATTACACCTAGTCCAACCTTTTCTGCTCTCTCCAATTTCTCCCCTCTTGCAGTTCAAGTGTAACTAGTCACTGAATGTCTATAGCTATGTACCTCCACAATCCCCTCAACATTGCCATTGTGAAATATCGCCCAAACTCATGGAGCATCACGTATCCGTAAAAACTCGGACCTGGGGAACTGGGTTCGAGTCTCGGAAATGACGCTAAAACATCTTGTGATTCTGGGCACATCACTTAATCTCCCCGTGCCTAACAAAAATGATTGTTTGTCCTCATGTAACGTAACTGGTGCTATGTAAAGTGCTCTGATACCCGCAAAAAAATAAAAAAAGAATGCAAAAAAGAATCTCAAACACAAGCAGCGACGGCTCGTGGAGGGAGTTACGGTGGGGCAGGAGGGTGGGGAGGGGGAGGGGCAGGGTGGAGGTTGCTAAAAACCGGCATATGGATAATTGCAGGTAAGTAAACAATTTAATTAATAAAACGAATTTCGTAGTGCGCCGAGCATCGCAAAATGCAATGCAGTGCGAGCTACGAAATTCGTTTTATTAATTAAATTGTTTACTTACCTGCAATTATCCATATGCCGGTTTTTAGCAACCTCCACCCTGCCCCTCCCCCTCCCCACCCTCCTGCCCCACCGTAACTCCCTCCACGAGCCGTCGCTGAACACAAGATATTGAAAATGCACCCGGAAACACTAATAGCTGATACCTACCTTAGCGTGAGAAATGACACCAAGAAAACTGACTTTACCTTGTACTCCAAAACCCGGCTAAATGAAAAAACATATTCCTTCTCCATCTACAAGTCACTAAAACAATCAAAATATCCCATGGAATAAAACTGACAACGTCCCCTTCTCCCTCTTTTAGAGGGAAAATTGAGATATCCATTTTCAGGACAGGGAATATTCTCGTACAAGCCACTGACCCTCACCTCACCATCTTTGATAGACACTTTCCCTAATTTCTACTGCACTCAAACAACAAGGCCAATTACCCGTAACACCTCTTTCCCAATTACCATAATCCATCAACCCTGAACAGCCCCTCCTTCTTCCTCCCCAAGGACTTACTACCTTGTTCTGTGACACCCTCCGGACACCACCATCAACCTTTCTGTGCCCACTAACACACACCGCTGACTAATACCCTCAAGAATGACCTCTCATGTCCCCACCCTATCTAGTAATCTCACGATAACAAACCTAGACGATACTCACACCAAACCTAGGAAAGGGGCCCCATCCTGAGTCCTTCATCCACGGATCGTGCTGCAATTGCCCCGTCCTTCTAATGATAACCCTTCTCTGCCTACACAGATGATCGACAATTCTATGCCCCTTGACACAGACCACCCCTATAACGTAGAGATCTCTGCTCTTCTATACAAAGTACTGGTCATCTTTCCTCCCACTCTCAATGTATTCAACTCTGGGACACCCCCGGACTCAACCAGCAGCCTTGACTCGTCTTCCAACACTCACCGCAGACAATTGCCTACCAGAAGGTCATCACCTGCTCCAACCCTTACCTACAAGCTCACAGTAACAAATCTAGTTGATGCCCACTGCAAGCCTAGTGATGAGGGCCCCAACCTTAGATTATTATCGACTAATTTCTCAACTGATGCGTCCCCCGAACAAGGCAGGCCATACGCATCCCACCCTGACTGTCTTTAATCCTTGTCCCAACGGCACATATCACCCCATAGCGTAGCGATCGCTGCTCCACCAGCATACACAGAACTTGCTGCGTTTTCCCCCACCCTCAACGCTGGATGCACCAATAACACTCTCACTCTGAACCAATTCGAGCTTAAACTGGACTCTCATGTAACTGACTTAGCGCATCTTAGACAGGATCTCTCAAACCAGGCCATCCTTGCCTGCTCTCACACTTACAAGAGACTGAAATATTCTCCACACACAGGTTCGTCAATGACCTTCCAATGCATCCCTTGTGGCAGCTGGCCCACTGGCCCTGTTGCTCTCATTGCCCCTTATCCGAACTTGAAGCGAATGCTCTCAGCAAATCTTACCTCCCCAAAACCAAGACCATGGTTCACAATCCTCCCTCCACAATCCTACTAATAGTGGGCATAAATAGAACCCTTGTAATTACAGACTCGCCCAGATCTCCTCCTCAATTCATCACCATTCAGATTCTACAATCTGCTAAAGACAATCCCTGTCCTCTATCCTGCATGCTCGTTAACTTTAGATCGGCAGCTGAGCAGGCTACAGATATTGCTGAAATCTTACTCAGTGAGAGAATTGATTTTGTTTTCCTTGTGGAATCTTGGCTCTATGACCACTCTACTGTCATACTTGACCTGCTTACTCCTCCTGGTTACTCCATCATTAGACATGACAGACTTGAAAGAACAGGTGGGTGTCAAGCCATAATCCACTAAGTTGAAATTCATCTTTCCATATTAACAAAATGCTCGACTTTTGAATACCTTGGCATTGAACTTAATGGTAAAGGCTCCCCGCCTATCAAACTTCACACTATCTACCACCCTACTGGTTATTGGGACATTTTCGCAGAAGAGTTATATGACCTACTATCCCGGTTCTCCTTAACTGGCACGAAGGATGTGTTCTTGGTAAACTTTAACATTCATTGGAACAATGCAGAAGACTCCGCAGTTGAGCGCCTCATGAACGTTCTGTAAATAAATGAGCTAAAACAACTTTGGAATGAACCAACCCACATCAAAGGCGCTACTCTAGATGCGATTGTCACTAATAATTAACTGGTCTCCGTCAGTGCCATCTTACCCATTGAATGGTCAGACCATAATCTCATACTGTTCAAAAACGATACCATGGCCAAATCACACTCAGACTTAACAAACAAACCTAAACTATTGACCAGAAACCTCAAACAAGTTCCAATTACAGATCTAGAAGCCAAAATTTGTAAACATCTACAACTTCACCCTCCCAGTCATAACGTAAATGATCTCACTACACATTCCAACACTGCAATAATGGAAGTTCTCGAACAAGTTGCACCACTCAAATTAAAACAAGTAATATCAAACCAATCAAAATCTTGGTTTAACTCCGGTCTCAAAAACAAAAAAAGACAGCTCAGACAAGCAGAAAGGAAATGAAAATAAAAATCCTCATCATTACATATAACTCTACTCAGAACTGCAGGTTGGCATACAAGAAGCACATCTTAAGAGAAAAAGCCTCCTTCTTCAGCATCCAACTTGACCGTGCAAACATGAAATTGCCTATATTTGACTCTATCTTCTGATTTTCATAGAAACATTACCTTTTAATAATGTCAGCGACACGGCAGCGCAGGACTTTGCAGGTAAGAACAATTTTGTTCCTTTCATGCTCTTTCCCTCCTACCACCATAGTAGATTTCTTATACAGATGTGTCAAGGAAAGTCTTTTGATACACACAAGCAATGGACAGACAGAAGAGTTTCTTTGGCAATTATGAACTTGGTGAGCTTAAAGTGTTAGGTTGAACTAAATGGTAATGTGGCTTAATGCCAGTAAATGAGCTAAAAGTGTATTTAAAATGATGTACTATAAATGTAGTGCTTGCTATACATTTTTAAAGTGCACATTTCTCAAGAATATGCATTGCTTTTAAGTAATCATTATGAGTTCATACATTGATAACCTGGACTTATATGCGTATATTGGTAACCTTTCGCTAGTTAAAATAATATAATAATTTCCACTTGTGTGTCTTTCGTGCCTAGTGTGACAGCTTTTATCTTTTATAGCTTTGTATCAGAACATTAAGACCCTACCTGTTCTCAAGGATCATTATAGTGCTTTCACCCATGCTTGAATCCAATCCTGCAATGACACTACTTGCAGTTTTGGTATTGCATCACTCAGTAACAAATTAATTTCCCTGCCTAACTATTGCACAGCTTTCTGAAGGGGCTTCCAGCCGTGGCTATTGTCAATATGGGTAGATGTGCCAAGCCCAGCGAACTTTGACCATAGGCTTATATTTTCTGATAATTTTGAACAGGGCTCAAGCATTTAAAAATGGGTCTAAAGAGCAATCAATGGACAGTAGATGATTTATTTCTATCTACTCTAATATTGTAAGTCAAAATTTTCATCTGGACATTTTCAATATCCTGCACGAAGATGGGATGCTATGACATTCTGGTGAAAGAGCTACAAGCCTGGCAACAATATTTGAGTGTCAACCCTTTCAAAGCAGAGAATAAGCTCTCTTGCATCAAATGCAGGATTTTACAAATTTTCTAAGAGAGTGGTGGGGTATAGGGAAGAGCTGATGGAGGTTCTAAAATTGCCTAATGCGTGGAATCTTTCATGGTTAAAATATATAAGACAGGAATTTAAAAGATTGAGCCTCCCTTTTATGTGGAGTAACCTGGAGCAAGCATGCATGAGTATATCACGCAAGCAGTTGGCTAATCTGTATTAGGAAAAAAATGTATCTGACCGCCTATCCAATGCTCAATTAGGAACCTTGTCTAACACATTCATAATTACGAAAGATTATTATAAATTCGAAACAGTCTAGAATGATATTAGCCCTCTTGGTTATAGGAAGCTCTATCTCCAATGTAGATATGGCTCTTTACCAATCAGAGCCCTTACAAGTAAATGGTCCCCAATTACCCCTAAAAACTGCCCAGGCTGCTCAGAAGAAATAGAAAATGAATTGCATGTAATTTGTTTCTGCCCTGGATACCAGATCCCAAGGAAAACGTGGATAGTTCCAATTTGTAAGAATTTGGGGATTAGACAATGCTCCGATTCTTTTCGGATATTAAAAACTGATCTTTCTCCGTTAATCGTCTTTGCAGTAACAAAATTCTTAGCAGCAATGTGGATTAAGAGACGTAACTATCTGAATGTCTAGTACAGTGGGAGAAGGCATATTTATGTATCCAGTTATTAGAGAAGTTTAGAGTAATGCCTGGGCTTTTTTGATGATCTTGTTTTTAATTGTTCTTATGGATTTTTTATACTGTATAGCGATGTTATTTTCCAACGTAGATGCACTGATTGATGTTTTTAACTCAATGAATTGTATTTAAGTCTGTTAAAGTATATTGTGAATGTAATGTGACTCTTTTTTGACATTATTGTCGAAATAAAGATGGCAAAGAAAGAATTTCCACTTGTGTGTCTTTCGTGCCTAGTGTGACAGCTTTTTATCTTTTATAGCTTTGTATCAGAACATTAAGACCCTACCTGTCCTCAATGATCATTATAGGGCTTTCACCCATGCTTGAAGCCAATCCTGCAATGAAACTACTTGAAGTTTTGGTATTGTATCACTCAGTAACAAATTAATTTCCCTGCCTAACTATTGCACAGCTTTCTGAAGGGGCTTCCAGCCGTGGCTATTGTCAATATGGATAGATGTCCCAAGCCCAGCGAACTTTGACCCTAGGCTTATATTTTCTGATAATTTTGAACAGGGCTCAAGCATTTAAAAATGGGTCTAAAGAGCAATCACTGGACAGTAGATGATTTATTTCTATCTACTCTAATATTGTAAGTCAACATTTTCATCTGGACTTTTTCAATATCCTGCACGTAGATGGGATGCAATGACATTCTGGTGAAAGAGCTTACAAGCCTGGCAACAATATTTGAGTGTCAACCATTTCAAAGCAGAGAATCAGCTCTCTTGCATCAAATTCAGGATTTTACTAATTTTCTAAGAGAGTGGTGGGGTAAATACATTTCTGGAAGAATGTCAGACCCATCTAGTCCTACTTTTGTCATGTCCAACTCCTATTCCATCCAAGGGTTTAATGTTGTTTGTTTGACCATTACCAAATTCAATATTTTTTCCAGTTAGAGACAAATTTGTTTTAGAAAATTAGAGCCAAGTCAATTCCCAAAGTCTCCTACATGGTTGAGTCAGAGTGCGATCAATGTGGGAAAAGTAGAACTAAATCATATTTAAAGCTGCTGAGAGACCCCTCATGGGGAAATCCTTTACAGTACAATTATGGAAGAGATAACAAGGCCATCTAATGTAGCAATAGGATATACAATCCCAACCTTTTCATTTCTCCATCTCATAGACAATGATGAGCAGCACAAATAAGGTTGAGCCCTCCCTCCAGGACGTCATCCTAATCCGCTGTTAGAACAGAACCTTTTTATTGTAGCATAAACCCAAGATTCATAATTAAAAGCCTCTGACATGTTGGAATAAGCTAATTTTATGAGATCCTGGAAGAGTTTATATGAAAATGTAACACGATTAATCACCAAACCAGTAACTCCTTTAATTTAAGTCCCACCCTTTTCAGTTCATTTAATTAAATTTTAAGTTGGGAATAAACAACCTGATTTTGGACAAATGTACAGTAGCCAGTTGAGTGTGTTCAGGTTAAGCGCAAGATCTGCCATCTGCACTCAAAATTTATAGTTGGGCCTCTTCTCACATGTATGCCTTCAAATTGCATCTACTGCTATTTTATGTCAACGTTCTCAAATTAAGGGTGAAAGGCAGGATGATATGTTATCAGCCATTGAAGAAATTCACACTCTGCAAGGAGTCATTTGCTGCTCTGTTGCCTGCAGACATTTAAGAATTTTGCAAGGAGTCTTTAGACGAACCGAATTTTTAAATAGTAAACAAGTGTCATATCTTGTGTGTCCTGTCCTCTGAGATTGCTTCACCAATAAAAATATTTCTATTGCTGGCTCCTGTACCTGTTAAAAAGAGATAAAGATGCTGTGGTTCCCAAGAAAAAGTTGTTCTGAAAGGATCCGCTCCGAAATTCTATTGCTTATAGGGTTGCTTCTTATTTAGTGTATCTATCAAAACACCATGTGTATTATTGTTCGCAAGGAAGCCTAGTTCTAGGCGCAATTCGAATGTTATCTATGCCACCCACCAATGATTATTCTTCTTGAGCAGTTTCTGACTTCAATAATTAAAATGTTGTTACTTGAAGTGTAGTGTTTAGCACTACCTATGTATTGACTGAGATTTGAGAATGACAATATTTAGGACTCAGTTGAATTTAACCCCTTCCATGCTGATGACGGAATCGCTCCGTCATCAGCTACAGTTGAGCTGTGCTGATGACGGAGCGGTTCCGTCATGGCCCGGCCGCCGCGCCTGCGCGGCGCTGATTTCGCTCCTGCGCGGGCGTTCTAAAGAGCGGGCGGGTCATGACGGAACCGCTCCGTCACCAGCACAGCTCAACTGTAGCTGGTGACGGAGCGGTTCTGTCACCAGCATGCGGCGGCCGCGCGGCCGCCCCGCCCCTTTAGCGCTGCGGCGGAATAGCCGCCGCAGCGAAGGGGTTAAGTGAATTGTGTATGGGATGGGATTGATTGCTGCTATTTTAGAGCAGCGTACTTGGTACTGATGTCATTCTTTGTTTAAAGGGTTATCAGAGGGCAATTTACACAGCCAACAGTTTTCAAAGAGATTGAATGAGTTGTTTTATGGTTCCTCACAAACAGTTACATTACCTGCTGTAAAGTATCCATTGCTTTTATCAATATCGCGAATATGTAACTCATACATTCACTGAGGTTTTGGATTATGTTGGTCTATTCATTACATATCCTCTCATGCTACACTACCACTTCCACAATACATACTTGTTTATCAACAGTTGTCCTCCATGCAACGCAGGTAACTTCCTAAAAAGAGAGATTTCAATTTCTTTGTGGTGATTTGATGAGTTAACAAACATGTGAAGTACTAGGCTAGTTTATGTTGACCTACTATTTGCACTACTACAGCCCAGCTGGCTTATAATTCCCACAAAGGTTGTAGAAGCTAACCTATTGTTTATAGCAATGTCCTGTACTATTTAGTGAGCAACTAGCTAGGTGACAGATGTGTTAGATGATGTTATAAATTATGGAGTATTATGACTGAATTGTTTGACTGATTCCTGACTGTAGATGGACGACACCCTCTCAATTAGTGGACTGATGAGATCGTACAACATTCATAGCGCTTGTAACCCCCCAGCATGAGCTACATTTAGAGTAGCACTAAACAGTGGACAAGTAGGACCCAATCTGTTATTGATACAAAAGCACTAGGTTCTTTCGGGGACCAGGCATGAAAAACAAATCTCCTGTGTTTGGGAAGAGAAAGGGTTTAACCAATTGTTCATCCTGTTACCCACCCCGGTAGCATACACGGCCAATTTAACAAAAGTGTTTGGTAGAACCCGGAATAAATAGCTTCTTCCCATTTTGAAGGTTTTCACTTGTGTGTTTTTTTGAGACAACCTGTGGACACTTAGGACTTTTCTGGAGGAGATTGAAGGTGAAGGGAGAGAGAATGGAGAAAGGAGAATGAGGTAAAGGCACAATGGAGGAAAGAGCCTACAATTAGGTAATATCAGAAATGTTGTGTCACAGGAACAACTGTAAGCCCAACTATCAGTCTGTAACTTCTTGATGTTCTGCTGAGGGATCACAGTTTAAAGTTACTGTGAGAAGAGAATTAAGCTTGTGTGCCACTTTTGGCACTACATGTCTTTCACAATGACATACGCAAAGTGCACAGTCTCTCTCTTAGTTTCAAACGTGTCACTTACATTTACAGCAACTCGCTATCGCTTAAAGTTGGAGAACTTTATTTGGGAATTGGTAAATAATCCTTTATACAAATTATGCTAGCTCTCTGTCTGATTGGTAAGGAGGAAATTGAGCACTGTGTTTTCTAGACAATCCTTTTTTGTTATTTAAATCTTCAAAGAACAAAACAAGCATAACATGGCAGCAGTAAGTTGCTCTAATCATGTTTTTTAATGTAATTGCCATCATTATCAGGTGATAATTAATCTTTCCTCTTGTGATGCACGCTGTGCTTCAGTGAAGAAGGCATAATTCAAGAAAGGAGAGGTCATTAATTATGCCCTTATAACGATGGTAATTGCATATGATAATGAAAAAATAGCGCCTGACTGAAATAGAATACAAATTAAGTGCCCACACTTAAATAACACTACGTTTAAGTGAAACAAGACATGCATGGTCTAATTACAAATTCCAACCAAAGAAGGCTTTAATGCATACAACCTCATGCACAGTGAAAGTTACGAAATATACCATTAGTTGATGAAATGCTGAATTTTTTTCTTTTTTGTTATGATCTCTATTTCAGTGATAAAATGGCAATCCCTATTTCATGGGAAATCATCAAGACTGCATCTATGTGGCAGGATATGATTATAAGTGACAGACAATGAGTTGACATATTCTGATCAGCAAAATACCAAATGCAAGTAGGGGAGTTAGATCCAGATGTTCAAAGCCTTTCTGTGTTCGCAAAATGACCAAATCGCAGGATCGGCACGACAACAGCAAAGGACTGCTGGAAAGTAACAAACCCAAGATGTCATTCAGTAGCATGTGACAGGATGACAATTTGGATATGTGACCAAATCTGTATTTGAAATGGGTGTGTTTATGGCGCCCCTTCCAAATACTGATACTGAATGGCATGAATCAATGATTTGCAACCAAAAACCAGTCGTAAAACATGAATGCTTTGCCCATTGCACAAATGTGGTAAGTAAAGAACACATTTATTGTTAAGCTACTAAAAATCATAACAAAAAAATATTAAATCTTCAGTGTTTGAACTTTAGTACAAAACAATTTACTCAAACAATTCAAAGTAGTTCTGTAAACACTTCAGTAAACACTTTGTGCACTTCGACCAGATAACACCCTCTTGATTACTGCTCACTATCGGGCAAATATGCCTATTCTTTTCATGAACCAATTTCTGCTTTTGTGCAAATTGCATTTGTAATCACTACTATCCAGCGAATCTATACATGTACATATAAACACATGGCAGTGTTTTAAGTCAAACCCCTCTTCCTGCTCGAGCAACCATTTTGTTTTAAGTTTAGATAGCAAGATGATGCGTGGAGAGTACCCTTCACAATCTGTGATTTTTGAACTGCCAGTTCCTATAACGCCATTACAAAGTAAAAATCGTTAGTTATCAATGAAATGAATCAATGCTTCGGTTCAACACAAACAATTATCGCAAATAATACATGGGGCAACTAAAAGCAAGTATTGAGCCCACCGACCAAGTAACACTTTTTCAGTTTTTGCTCACTATTGTGCAAATTTGCTTAAGCTTTTATTCTGTCAATTGCTTGCTTCTGTGCAAATTTCGAGCAATGCTTGCCATCTATTCCGAGAATCTAAAATACTACACAGGACAATGTTTTAGCTCCTACTAATCATACTCTTCCAGCAGTCTTCATTACTTTGAATTTTAGGGACAGGAGAGGGCGTGGAGAGTTCCCTAGACTATCTGTAGTTCTAATACTGACAATTCCAGATATTTTAATAATCTATACACCATCTGAAGAACAAACCCATGCAAACAATCTGCCACACCTTCCTTAATCCTCCTATCTGCCAGCCTATTAAACCATGAATTAAAAACCTCCTCCTTAAAATCAGTAAATGTAGACAAATACAAATCAAATGTGCAATAGATTCAAGGAGGTATCCACAACCGCTGCAGCACTTGCAGATTGCTTGATAATTCGGGGGTTCTAAAGTTGTGAGTTTCACCAAAAGGAACCTCAGTCTTATACATTTATGCCCACATGCATCAAAGTAAATTGCATTCGCAAACGGTGTGAATCGCAATTTTCGGCCGTTTGCGAATGCAATTTACAAAATTGGGATGCATCATGTTTTTCGGAATTTTAGAAATCGCAATTACGTTGCGATTTCTAAAACTGCGATTGCATTTAAGAAATTGCAATTTGAGATTTCTTAAATGCAATGCATGAACATTTTAAATTTGCGAATTCGCAAATAGGGAGAGGTAAATTACCATGAAGTTGACCTTCATGGTAATTTGCGAAAACTTTCAAAAATGCACAAAAGGGCATTTTTGAAAGTTTCATTTTACACACACACACATACCCTTGGGGCATGTGTGTGTGAAAAATTCACTTAAAGTTATAAAAGTTATATTTCAGGGGTGCAATTAAGGAAATTTAAGAAATCACAAAAAAAATTGCGATTTCTTGGTGCATAGCCGTTTGCGATTTCTTAATTGTGATTCCTTAATTTTCGCAATTAAGAAACTACAAACGGCAACAATGATGCATGTGGCCGTTAGTTCTGAGCATTTGTTTCACGTGCCTAGAGAGGTACTGCTGTGGAGTAAAATGATGTTTATGATTTAAATAAAAGCTGTGATCTCTATAACCTTTCAAATTCCTCTATTTTTTTCTTGAATGAGGTAATCCTCATTGCTATTTTTGCTTTTGGTTTAAAGAAACTGTACTCTCTATTGTTTCTCAGCATTCATTTAATTCCATCTGCTTTACAATTGAGTCTAGTTTGTGTGTGCTTTTATGGATATGAGCTTCACGGTGTGCTCATGGTTCATTCCAAATAATATTTTTAATGACCCAGCAGGTGCATTCTCATTCTAAAAAATACTTAATAAATTGGAGAACTGCAGATGTTGATATATTAGTAAATCTAAATTATTGCACCTGAGAAGACTTTTTTTAAGTCTTCAGGAGTTTTGTGCCATAAACTGAAGTTCAATAGATAACTAAAGGAACACATTTTGCCCTTATATATATAATATGCAAGTACCTGTAGGGCTATTTAATCATCTATAGAGTTTCCATGGTTTACTCTGTAAGTAACAGGCTCGATTGCAAATCGCGTAAAGCTGAGTTTACTACCCTGCCATACTCCCAAATATCAATATCAGTCTGTAGTCAAATCCTTTGGTCTTTAATCAACCACGAATACATGGGTTTTTGTATTTCCCAATTAACTGATTTTCTGTATTTGATGGACTACATTTTACATCCTTTCCTTCATCATACTTCTCAATAAAGTTTATGGCCCTTTGAAGTACTGTTGCATGATGATCCAGCAATGCTGTATCACCTGTGTATTGTAATAGTGGTATGTGTCTGACCCCGAATTCTGAGGGAAAGATTTTTTATTTTTCTAATAATTGAAGTAAGTTTGCTGTATGTAACTGAAAACACAGGGCAGAAATTATGAAGGTATTTGCAGCAGCAGTGATGGTGTTGGTAGTGGTGGTGATATTGGTTATAGTGGTATTTGTTGTGGTAGACATCATGGTGGTAGAGATGGTGATGTTACTAATGGTGTTTGTAATGCTGGCAGAGATGATAATAATGTTGTTACTAGTAGTGATGAAAGTAAACGTGGTGATAGTGATGGTGGTAGAGGTCATGGTGATGATGAAGGTGTAGATGGTGGTGGTGATGTAATAGTAATGGTGATATAATAGTAATTATATTTGCTGATGGTTGTTATCGTGGTAAATCTGGTAGTGATGATGATAGCCATGGTAATGGTGGTAGTAGTGGCAGTAGCGGTAGTGTTGAGGTGGCAATTGTAGTGGTAGTGGTAATGGTGATGTACTGGCAATCGTGGGAGTGATAATAGAGGTGATAGCAACAGCGATGGTAGTGAAGCACTGGTGGTAGTAATGGTGAGGACGGTCATAATTGTGGTGGTGGAGGTAAGAGTGGTTTAAATGGTGGTGTTGGTAATAGTCATAGAGGTAATGGAGATAGAGGTATTGATGTTGGTCATAATGGTGGGTGTAATGGTGGTATTGGGATTGGGAATTGGGGATGGTGGTAATGCTGATTATGATGAGTTCCATAAACTAAGACTCTGGCTTAGTTCTACAAGATTTAACGTTCCCACCTATGGGTACCTGAGCTTAGTTCAGTGCACCAATGCTTCAGCATGAAAGTATAGGATGTCATAGGCCCACACAACCCCATCTAATACATAGTTGATGTGGTGTCTGTGCTTTCTGGGTTACTAGCATTCCCTTACAGAGGGGTCAGGGATGCAGTGGTAACTCAAACTCGATTTTGCTATTTAGAATATAATGCAGAAGGTATGCACTAAGGAAAACACACTTTTAAATTTAAAGGCATTATATCTCAAAAGTCTCATCATGTTGCTGTTGCGATCGTCCTCAAACAGAGAAAACGCCGTGCATGTGTGTCATTCGCATATGCGAGAAAAGGATGGAAGAACTTCGTGTCCCAGAAGGCCATGGGGTGCAGGATGTAAGGGGATTGACGTCTTGTATTTAAGTGCCTCCTCTGCTCAGGGAAGTGCTTGACAATCCGGATATCCTCTCAAGCCCTAGACGGAAGGTGTGTTCTCGGAGGATCCAGGAAGAAGTCAACGCCGATCAAGAGCCTGCGTGGTCAGTGAGTTTCGTCTTTGATGGTCTACGCCGATCAAGAGCCTGCGTGGTCTGTGTGTTCCTTCTTCGTCCTGTTCCTCTGACATTTCCGGTGTTTTCCCTGCTGTGTGGTTTTATGCCCTTCCTCCTGAAAACTACCAGAGTATCGCAAGTACTTTAGGAACCCGCTGGCCCGCCTCCTTTCTACTTTACTTCTATTTTTGTTTTGTTTTTCTTTAGTCCGTACTTTGGGAAAACTTACCCTTGTTTTCCATGTAAAATACTGTTTCCTGTGGTCTGTTTAGCAGTGCTTAAAAGTCGTTATTTCAGCCCTTAGTCTCCAATGCAGTAATTGGTAGACGTGGAGAGTCTCGGCCTTCTCGATTGGGAGTTCTGGTTAGTTGGGGGTGTGGAGTCGGGGGAGAGGGTGGACTTCGCGGTGAGTGGTTCTGATGGTAGTGTTCTTGTCTTCCTGTCCTGCAGTATTCCAAGTCCGACCACAACCCTGCTGTACATCTGACCAGACCTTGTTGGAAGTACAGAACATTCTGCCCCCTTCTTTCTTTGTTCTCTCCCTTTTTTTCCCTGGGCACAGGTTCAAGCAGTGAATTCTTTCATTGCCGGGAATTGTGTCAGTGGGAGGAAGGGGCAATATCATCTGCCATAGTCTCTGCTGGACATCTGTTTCAGGTTAGTGGCGTTTGTTTGTTCTTGCACCGCTTGCAATCCCGGCAGTTGCTTAGCACATATAAAGTAACTGACATAATATTACGAACACTATAAGTACTAATGGCTTTCACTAACAACAAGAATAATATGAATGTTTCTAACATAGTTGTAATGTAATTCGGCAACCTAAGATCATAAAGACTACTTCTATACGCTATTCTATGGGAGCATGGGAGCATGGGAGCATGGAGGAACTTAACTTGCATCTACAATTTCCTAGGATTTAGCCCACTGTATACCTTTAACAGCAAGAAGCTATAGTTATCAGTAGCTGGGAGAAAGTGTTCATTTGGAAAGAAAACAAAAGGCAAAAGAGCAGCTAGGCTCAGCTCCTTCCAGACCTGGTATCAGCCCTAGGTGTAGAACTGAATGCTGCAGCAGTACAGAAATCTGGCAATCTCTGTCTGATTCTCTAGCAGTTTTTGTGCAGTAACTTGGGATAAGGACCTTCCCAACCCAATAGCCGCTTGATGAGCCTTTTATACTGTTGGCCACCGTCTTATCTTATCTTAAATGAGGAGTTTCGGAGGAATATCGGACATATCGAGTGTTCATCAATATACTAGTCTTAGATGCATTATTATAAACTAACATGGTAAAAATACATGCATTCGGGCCACATTGTTTGCGTTGCTATCGTTATCTGTCCTTGAAATATAGATAACAAGGCTATTGTCCCGGACTGACATAGTATTAGTTGTCTTATCGATGTCATTGTCTGGATGACTTGATACAGTCACAGGTTCTCAGAAAGATAAGGTAAGACTGCATGTATATCAAAGGTAGACATGCCAATGACCAGGAGGAAAATTGAGTCTTGGACTGCTCCAAATGGAGCCTGGCCCTAGGGTTTTATGTCAGGCAATGATAGAGGTAATTAGGCAGGCATGGAAACTAGTGAATCCTTTTATGGTGTAGGAAACCACAAGAGCAGTTAATGAACTCTTGCTTAGAAAACTGATAATGGAGAACAAGACAGGTACCATGAAAAAGCAGGACTCAAAGTGCATTTTTCTCTGAAGAGACTAGGTTCTCTTTAGACACGAATGCCTTAGAAGAGATAAAACCCTGGTCTCTAGGAAATGCTTCAATGTACTGGGAGATATTTTCAAAACTTAAGGCCATTTTAGGTGGCTCTATGCTCAGGAACAGTGTCTTGCCTCCTTATAGTTGTGACTTCTGAAGGCTGAAAAAAGTCTTGTACCAGAATAGGCTGTGTTATCAGATTCAAAAATCATAATTATTAGGTAATATACGATAAACAGTGCTCCAGGTGTGGAAGTGTCACTTCAACTGTTATTAATGGGACAGTTATCATCGGGCCTGCTCTAGAAATATTGAGCATAAAAACATTTAAACACATAGTATTTACCGTCTAAACCCTTTAGTTCAATGACTTTTATGAGAAGAAAATCTTCAGTTGTGGATTTTAGGAGGCCATGTTGATCCAGCACCATTCATTGAACCAGGAGGCAAAACAATCATACAGTTATTCTGCGTGATCCCAGCATGATGTTCAAGGACTCCTGCTTTCAACCATCAACAAACATACCCTTTCAATTTAGCCTTCTGACCTACTTCATCCTCAAGAAAGTGACTTAGGTCCAAACATGGAAATCTTTATCTCTGTCAATCACTGCTTCCCCATGGCCCTTGTACAGCTTGGAGCTTACACTATTCACCAAGATACCCATACCATGTATCTCATCCCCCAGAGTGCTTCTTAAATATAGCTTTCATGTTGGTCCCACATAAATACTTTTTGAGCAAGAATAATTTCTTAGTGACCAGTCCCAAATATCAAAGTCAGTCTGATTCTGTGCTCCAAAGGCCTACCTGACTAAGCATTGGTCCAATCTATAGCGGGCACTCGGTCATTACTGACAATTTATATAACTTCCACTGCTTTTGAAAAACACCTTTTTGCATTTTTTTCAAAAGGCATGTTTTTTTAATTCAATCTTTCAACCTTTGGTAATTTATCTTAATTTTCTATTGGTTTTCCGAAAACACACTTTTCTTCTTTTAAAATTTTTTTTTATTACACTATCCGCCCCAGGGGCATCTCGGACCACTCCCCTATACTGTTTAAATATACCTATCACCAGGTCTGCAGAAGACGTATGTTCCCGGTGCATGCTGGCTTCCTCCAGATGGCACCCATTCAGTCGACCCTCACACGTACCACTAAACACTTTTTCCAAGAAAACCAGGGTTCGGTGGATTCACCCAGTATGCTCTGGGAGGCATATAAAGTGGTCCTCCGGGGACAGGCAATGGCTGCCATCCTGGGTCACAAACGGGAGCGTCGAGCGGAGTTGGACAGCCTTGAAGCTGAGCTGGCCGTGGCCATCGCAGAGCAGGAGGCCTACCCTTCTCCGGGAACCGCCCGCACGGTTCGCTTAAAACAAGCGGAGGTTTTGGCCCACCAAAGAAAAATGGCGCAAAGCAAGATACAAGCTACTAGACATAGGGTGTACGAGCGGGGAGATAAGGCAGGGAAAATGTTAGCCTGGCTGCATAGAAAAGAAAAAGCGCATAAAGTCATTGCACAATTGATATTACTTGCAGGCTCCCCGGTCTCAGATCCTGATGGTATAGTTAATCTCCTAGCTGACCACTATGAACAAATTTATGCTACCCGGGCAACCTATACGGTCGCAGAGGCATATGAATATATTGAGGATCTACCAATACCCAAGCTCTCCCCAGAGGCAGCGCTTCTGTTGGAGGCAGACATTACCACTGACGAGGTACATACAGCTATTAGCGTCCGGCAAGGCGCTGGGGCCAAATGGGTTCCCAGTTGAAATGCACAAGAGATTGGTGCAAACGACAGCCCCTTTCTTCCTAAGTATGTTATCCGATAGCCTTGAGATGGGGGAGCTGCCGCGGGATCAGCGACTAGCCACGATTGATGCGATCCACAAGCCTGGTAGGCCAAAGACAGATTGTGCCTCCTACCTTCCAATCTCACTCATCAACGCGGAGCCTAAGATACTCGCCAAATTGCTGGCGCTGCGACTTACTCCTCACCTCGCGACGCTAGTTAATCCGGATCAATCTGGCTTCATGTCTCATCGGAGCACGGCCCTTAACCTCCGTCGGCTTCATGCGGTCCTGGCACGTGCACCTTGTCTTAAAGAACCAGCTGTCATCCTTCCGCTTGATGCTACTATGGCGTTCGATACGGTCGAAAGGCCTTATTCATTCGCAGTGCTTCAACATATGGGATTTGGTCCCAAATTTTGCGCCTGGGTTCGTTTGCTGGAGGAGTCATCACCTCTCGAAGATAGACTTCTGACCGAACACATGCAGGACAAGGCCACTTCCTTGACATATAGGAAGCTCAAATATAACCTCCCGGACGTGACGTCCACACTGAAACAGAACTGGTCTGAGAAGGTGGGCCCCTTTGAAGACTCTGAATGGCAGGAGGCCCTCGCTTTGCCCCTGAAGCCGCGATCCCCTCAAGATTGAAACTGGTCCAACTCAAAACACTGCACCGTACATACTACACTAGAACAATCCTACACAAGATAGCAAAAGCCATGCATAAATTCTGCCTTAGTGACTGTGGGGAGGAGGGGACATTTTTCCACACCATCTGGGAATGCAGATTCAAGATGACATATTGGACAGCAGTGATGCGCACTATTTCTCAAACAATAGGCGTCTCCCTGCTGCCGGAGCCTCATCGCTGTTTGCTGAATGTGTACGAACCTAATGATCTGAACCACCGGCAGCAGGACTGGGTAATGTTGGGCATGTTGATGGTAAAACGCAACATCGCCAGGCTGTGGGGCTCAGCAGTACCACCGACATTTCGTAATTGGTGTAGGGAAATGGATGAGGAGATGGCGGAGAAGGCTGTCTACATCCACCGTGGCTGCCCAGGAAAATGGGGTAAAATCTGGGGGGCCTGGAAAACATTCAGGGGTAACATCTGCGAACCACCAAGTACCACTGGGGAGGCTGAGGAATCAGACTAGTAGAACTTTGTCAGGGTATACAGTTGAGGTAACGATATGTTTAAATTGTCATGTTAAATATTTGTGATCCACAACTGTCTGTAATTGTGAAGTGCCCGATAAAAAAATTCATGTATCGGTTGTAACAATTCTGTGCAGAACTGTTCCATTTACATTGTTAATATAAAATGTTTTAAAAAACATTATAAAAAAAATGTTTTATTAGCCAGCAGCCGATAGAACACATACATGGAGAGAGCACATGGAGGAGAGCACACAGCATAATAAATTTAAATCATTCCGCAATACTATACATTAAAACATATAAACAGCCCTATCAGGTAAAACCAGGTGAGGGTTTAGCAGTTCACTAATACATACTAAATACAGAGAAGCAGGTCATAGAGAGATAACGCCTATGAGATATATTGCGTAAGGACCCCCTGATTTTTTTACCTAATCTTTGTTTCTGTGGCCCTTTAATGGCATAGAGTCTAGTTTCTAATTTGCATAATGCAAGCAGTTTTCCTCTCCACATTTTAAACAAGGGGAGTTATTTCTGTTGCCACAGTAATGTTATGCAAAGTCTGGCCACAGCAACGGCTATGTATACTAAATACCTAAAAGTATATATTCCCTGCGTTAACATGCCATCTTCTAAAACCCCCAGCAAAATAACTAATGGTTATCTCACAATCTGCACCCCTGTGACTTTTGTCAAAAAAGTCGGTATCATATTCATTAGTTGTTTCAGTTCAGGGCATGTTGAAAACATAAGAACTATACCTTCCTGACCCATCCCACATCAAGTACATTTATCCTCGTTCACTCCCCCCAGCGAGCAATTTTTGCCGGTGTATAATACAGATTAAACATTATTTTATACTGCTGTGTTCTGAGATTGGAGGAGATTAAGAGTTTGTTAGCTAATATAATTGATTGTGACAAAATGTTTCCATCGAGAGAAAGTCTGATGTTCCATTTACCATTTTGTGCCTCTACATCATCCTTCTGTATTTCAATAAGTAATTGGTATATATTTCCAATCCTTCCCAGACCCTTCACAGCTTCTAATAATTTATTTTTCTGTGCTAAGCATGACACATCACCTATTTTGATCAAATAGTCACGGATATGCAAATATTTAAAAAAGTCTGCTTTAGGGAGATCGTATTCAGACATTAATGCAGCATATGTCCTAACACCCCTGTTATCTACTAAGTCTCCTGGCATTTGTATTCCTGAATTCCTCCATCTATTTAAAATGCCTGTTGAAAACATTGGGGGGAGTGAAGTGGATGCATCAGTTGGGGTGTGGTAATTGATCCTACCTATCTGTAAATATCGCCTAATCTGGAGCCACGCCTTATGAGCAGCCTGGACCACCTTGAAGTGGATTTTTTTTTATAGTAAATAGGCTCCAGAACCTTACAAAAACATCTCTCCATTGTAGAACCTAGTAGCAGCTGATAAATATGGGGTACATCATTTGTGCTGTCCTCGTTTGCCCCGCCAATAAAATTCCCATATATTGTAGTAAACATGCCCAGTAGTAAAACGGAAAGTTTGGAAAGGGGCGACCAACTTGGTCCCCCCGAACTTATGGCTGAGTGCCTCGATCCCCCCGGGAAGCCATTTTGGGGCGGGAGGCGCGTCTCGGCTGGTATGCCCGAAGCGGCGTAGCCGGGGCGCGCCTGTTCCCGCCCTAGAGTGGGCTGGCCTAGACACTGACGCAGCCAGCCACGCCCTCGGGGCAGGCAGGGGCGGGTAGACGCCCGCCCTGAAGACGGATAAAAAGGGACGCAAGACCAGAAGACATCCTCTTGTTCTTGTGCCCTGAAGCTGCACCTCCTCGCTGCACGTGAGCTCGGGACAGAACGAAGAGCCAATTTTGAGCGTTTTAATCTTTCTTTTTGTCTTCTAGATACTTCGTTTGAAAGATGCCCAAGAAAGGCGCGAAGAGAATGTCGACTGACCAGATGGTTCGGGCTCTCATGAAGGAAATGTCCGAGATAAAGAAGCAGTTGGCGGGGCGAGACGGCGAGGAGGGATCGGGGCGTCCACCGGCCGGAGGGAGGCCTAAGAGGCCGAGAAGGGGGCCGGTCGGGGGAGACGTCCCGGTTCCCTGTTCCCCGCTCGAGCCGCCAGCCCCGGTACCGGCCCCGGTACCGCAGGAAGGGAACCCGATTCCGGTCGTAGTCACCCCGACACCCGCTGAGGGTATGCCTCCCGAGTTGGCGGCACAGCTAGCAGCATGGTTGGGGGACAGTACCGAGGGCGCCACGGCTGCCGAAGCGCAAGCACTCATGAAACAGTTGCGCGAGAAACGTGATGCAGCCAAGGTGCCCGCGCCGGATGCGGTGATAAACAAGCCACGAGGGGCGGAAGTAGCGTCCGGTGCAGGTAAGCGGCCATTGCCGATCGCAAGGGATGAGTCAACACCCTCTCGTAGAGAAAAATTGGGGCAACATGTTCCTTTGGCAATAAAGGAAAAGATTTGGGCGGGGGAATACGTAAACATTTTCTCCCTGCTCGTTGATCACTATGAGGTTGAAACTGTTAAGGGTCAAAAGGATCTGATGCATCCGAGTGTTTGGCGCGCCAAAATGGCCGCCTTTAAAGTGAATGAGAATATTGGCAACTGGGGTAATGCTTGGGGAATTTTTACGTCAATTTTGGGGGAACGTAGGCCTGAATTGCTCCCTGAATTTCCAGTATATCAGTCACGAATTATGGGGTACTCGACATCGCACCAAGGTAACCAATGGTTCTGTTATGACAACCTTTTCAGGAAAGCGATGGAGCATAACAAAAGTTTAACCTGGGACTGTTACGATTCTTTGACATGGAATAAAATGAAGGAGTCGGGGATGTTGAAAGTGCCGTTGGTGGGGAGTACTGTTAGTGAGTCCTCCCGCCAAAATGGGGGGACGCCCTTTCGGTCGGGTACGGGTACAGACGATTACCCGAGACCCGCCGGCAATACAGGGAAGAGGGGTTTCTGTTTCAATTTCAACAGAAGTAAATGTACTAGGCCCCCGGGATCTTGTAAATTCAAACACGAATGTAGTGGTTGTGGGGCACCCCATCCTGAGTCCTCGTGCAGAGCCAAATCGGGTGAAAATGGGGGTAGAGGAGGCGCCAAACAGGTCTAATATAGTCCGAGGGGCGCCTTTACCAACCCCGATTGATACCCTGGCGATGATTCCCTGGCTCAGCGAATACCCAGATCGTACTTCTGCTGGGGTGCTACGAAACGGTTTTTCATATGGTTTCCGCATCCCGGTGGGGAACTTTCAGGGTGTCGGGACGTGCAAAAACCAACTTTCCGTCTTGCAGCATACGACTGTAGTACAGGATAAGATCCGGAAAGAGGTTACCCGAGGTCGGGTTGCCGGCCCGTTTAGTGTTCCCCCGGTACCGAATTTTGTTTGTTCTCCTTTAGGGGTGGTCCCCAAGAAGGACCCAGGTGAGTTTCGATTGATTCACAATTTATCAGCTCCTCATGGCCTTTCTGTAAACGATGCAATTGATCCAGAGATATGTTCGGTGCGGTACGCATCATTCGATGAGGCCGTAGCCATTTTGAATCGCCTGGGGCCCGGGACGCTGATGGCGAAATCAGATATCGAGTCAGCGTTTCGTTTGCTCCCGGTATACCCGGAAGACCAACGTCTTTTGGGATTCATGTTTCAAGGTTCGTATTACATGGATAGGTGTATGCCGATGGGGTGCTCTATATCTTGTGCATATTTCGAGAAATTCAGTAGTTTTCTACAATGGGTTTACACGAAGGAAACGGGTTTTCGAAATGTGATGCATTACCTCGATGACTTTCTGTTCCTTGGGGCCGCTGGGGATGATGAATGTGCCCGGGCCTTGACTGACTTTTGTGTTTTAATGAATCAATTTGGCGTGCCATTGGCACCAGGTAAAACTGTGGGTCCCACGACTTGCCTCGAGTTTCTCGGGATCGAGTTGGACTCTAGTGAGGGTTGTTTTCGTTTACCAGCTGCCAAAGTGTCGAAATTCAGGGCAGCCCTGGAAATGTGTATTACTGCATCTAAAGTTACGCTGCATCAGTTGCAGCAATTGGTGGGGAAGTTGAATTTTGCCCTAAGGGTGATCCCGATGGCCCGCCCCTTCTCCCGTTCAATTGCCCAGGCGATGGTCGGCCTAAAAGAGGGTCATCATCGCACGAGATTATCGGCCGAGGTCCGCCAAGACATGCGTATTTGGTTAGCATTTTTGGCGGATTTCAATGGTCGAGTCGTCTGGAACAAACCGGCCTTGTCCTCTGAAGAGCTGGGTCTATGGACGGATTCAGCGGGAAGCATGGGTTTCGGCGCCATCTTCGGCACAAAATGGTCGGCACAAAGGTGGCCAACATGGTGGCATGAAGAGGGGCTGACGAGTAATATTGCTTTCCTTGAACTGTTTCCCATTTTGGTGGCCCTCAGAACCTGGCCCGATGGATTCAAAAATCACTCTGTCATATTTTGGTCTGACAATATGACCGTTGTAGAATGCATCAATAGTCAGGCAGCACGTTGTAAAATGATTTTAAGGCTGCTTAAAGAAATTGTCTTACTGTGTATGCAACTGAACGTGGTATTCAGAGCAAAACATGTCCCAGGGGTGATGAATCAGGCTGCTGATGCACTGTCTCGTTTTCAAATGCAGGCTTTCTCGGGTTTCCTTCCCTCAGCGGACCCAGAGCCAGCACCCTTTCCCGAAGCTCTCTGGTCTCTCGGTGCCCCGAACTTCGTTACCTCGTGGGAGAGAGTCTAGCACCAAGGACGAGGAAGGCATACGAAGGGGCGTTTCGGGCTTATTTAGCCTTTTTGGGGACTGAGAGAGGGGGGCTTTGGGGGCATGAGGATTGGGTAGTACATTTTCTGATGTCCTTGCGTAAGGCTGGGAAGTCGGTGGCTACAGCCCAGAGGCATCGTGCTGCCATTTCCTTTGTTGCCAGGGCTCATAATATCCAGGACCCGACAGCGTCTTTTGTGGTACAGAAAGCGCTGCGTGGGTGGCAACGCCTTGAGGGTCGCAAAGTAGATGAGAGGCGCCCGATAGGTCTGGATAGGTTGTCCCAGTTGCTGGCCACACTCCCCGCCACATGCTCGTCTCAGTTCGAGGCCTGTTTGTTCCGAGCTGCTTTTACGCTTGCATTTCACGGGGCAATGAGGATAAGTGAGCTGGTAGCAAGGAGCAAGCGGGATGTGGTGGGGGGTTTGTGCCGGGAACACGTTCAGATCAGGGGTGAGACGATGACTGTATCCTTTGTCAAGTCAAAAACCGATCAAGGTGGGGTGGGAGACTGCATAGTCATTCGCAGGATTCCAGGGTCCTCCATGTGTCCGGTGAAGTGTTTAGAAGATTACCTAGCACGAAGGGTGGCATCATGGGGGGGGACATTGTTGAGACACGCGGACGCCGCCCCACTGACGAAGTTTCAGTTTCAGCGGGTGCTCGCGATGTCAATTACCGCAGCGGGCTTGGACCCGGGTGAGTTTGGGACCCATTCCTTTCGGATAGGGGCTGCCACTGAAGCTACAGCCAGGGGTCTTAATGTGGAACAAGTAAAACGAGTGGGGCGTTGGTCCTCCAATTGTTATAAGAGGTATGTGCGATTGCACATGTTGTGAAGCTGTAATAATGTACTCACGCTTCTTGTCTTTTGTTTGGTTTTCAGTTACGCAAGCCTTCGAGGCGGGGCGGACTATGCAGTCGACCCAACACCAGGCCAGCGGTCAGACATTACCGGCTGTGAGAAAGGAGGTGTGGGTCGTGGGCCACTCATACGTGAGGCGTGCCGCAGACGTATTCGAGCAGGTGACATGATTCACGTAGCTGGGGAATACGGGTACAGAATGTCCTTCTACGGAAGGGGCGGTCTCTGTATTGACCAGTTTCAGGCATTCTTTGAGGGTTTGTTAGGGCGGACGAGGTCACCGCCGTCTATAGTCATAGTACATTTAGGGGGCAATGATTTGGTCACCACCGGTAGACGACTTCTCCTGGAGGCAATGCTTTCCACTGTAAGTTGGTTGGCGAGGAGAGTTCCGGGGTGCATAATTGGGTGGTCTCATATGATCCCACGAAAAGTCTGGCGGGGGGCTGTTTCGATTCCTGCTTTGAACCATTCTGTTAGAAAACTTAATAACAAAGTGAGTAGGTTGTTTCGTTCCAGGACATTGCATTCTATCTCGCACGGTTGTATTAATGATGACAGTATGTATCTAGGGGATGGTGTGCATTTGTCTCGGGTGGGGAATGAGTTACTCATAGGAGACTTCTTAGCATGGTTAAAAACGTTGAAACATGACCTTTAGCTAGGAGTTTTGTGGGGGGCCCGGATAGCCGGTCAACTATCCGGGCCTGTGGCGGTAAGGTCATGATCGGTGAGCACTAATTAGTAGATCCCTATGAGTGGGCGTCACCCAACACGGATGGGAGCGCTCGGGAGAGGTGGCCATTGGCCCCTCAATGGGGAGGCGGTCCCTTCTAAGGATGGGTCGCCGGAAGTAAAGGAAAGGCGGTCAAGGCCCCTTCCTTTGTAGGAGGGGTTACAGCCCCCTCCTGGGGAATTTCCCGGGGCCAGTGACATCTGCGACGGCAGATGCGGTAAGTTGTGTGGGGTTGGGATAAGGTCTACGGTACCTTCTAGATACCTCACACGAGTATTTGAACGACCTTTAACTGGCGTCGAGTCTTTAGGTGCCCCCGTCAAGTCAAGGGAAATTGGTAATAGTTGCACTTGAGGTACGCCTCCGTGCTGTCGCCCAGCCCAAGTGGGAGGGGTAAGTCTGGTTAGGGATCTTGACACCGGTTATGACCTTGCCGTTGGCCCTTAAACGTTAGGTGTACAATTTCAATATGTCAAGAAATGTTTTGTAGGATGCTAGTTCGGCTAGGAGAACCTCTGTATTAGAGAATCTGTTAAGGTTAGCCAAACATCGCATTATGGTAATGAAATTGTACATAACATGAAACGTTTAATGTTTTAATTTTTGTTTTAATAAATACGGCCGGGATGGTCACTCCATCCCACTTCCAAAAACTCAAGAACTGTTTCCGGTTTCCCTCCTTTGGGGATTGTGTTGAGAGGGGGTGGCGGGTATCTCGGCCATATGGAAAGGGGCGACCAACTTGGTCCCCCCGAACTTATGGCTGAGTGCCTCGATCCCCCCGGGAAGCCATTTTGGGGCGGGAGGCGCGTCTCGGCTGGTATGCCCGAAGCGGCGTAGCCGGGGCGCGCCTGTTCCCGCCCTAGAGTGGGCTGGCCTAGACACTGACGCAGCCAGCCACGCCCTCGGGGCAGGCAGGGGCGGGTAGACGCCCGCCCTGAAGACGGATAAAAAGGGACGCAAGACCAGAAGACATCCTCTTGTTCTTGTGCCCTGAAGCTGCACCTCCTCGCTGCACGTGAGCTCGGGACAGAACGAAGAGCCAATTTTGACCCACCCACCAGCCCCTGAAGACAGCCAGTTGTTTTTAATAAAGTTGATTAATTTTGTTGGTGTTCTCGTTTCCAGGTTGGAGTATCATGTTGATATTGAGTTAATAAAGAATGGTCTGTTTGAGTACGTTTTACCATTAAGGAGATTCAGATTTAGTGTTGAATTTTATGCACGCCCTTTCGGTCATAGTGGCCACTGTATTCTGAGTTTTAGTTAGCACTGTCGTATTTATTTGGTAGGCGGTAAGGTCATGATCGGTGAGCACTAATTAGTAGATCCCTATGAGTGGGCGTCACCCAACACGGATGGGAGCGCTCGGGAGAGGTGGCCATTGGCCCCTCAATGGGGAGGCGGTCCCTTCTAAGGATGGGTCGCCGGAAGTAAAGGAAAGGCGGTCAAGGCCCCTTCCTTTGTAGGAGGGGTTACAGCCCCCTCCTGGGGAATTTCCCGGGGCCAGTGACATCTGCGACGGCAGATGCGGTAAGTTGTGTGGGGTTGGGATAAGGTCTACGGTACCTTCTAGATACCTCACACGAGTATTCGAACGACCTTTAACTGGCGTCGAGTCTTTAGGTGCCCCCGTCAAGTCAAGGGAAATTGGTAATAGTTGCACTTGAGGTACGCCTCCGTGCTGTCGCCCAGCCCAAGTGGGAGGGGTAAGTCTGGTTAGGGATCTTGACACCGGTTATGACCTTGCCGTTGGCCCTTAAACGTTAGGTGTACAATTTCAATATGTCAAGAAATGTTTTGTAGGATGCTAGTTCGGCTAGGAGAACCTCTGTATTAGAGAATCTGTTAAGGTTAGCCAAACATCGCATTATGGTAATGAAATTGTACATAACATGAAACGTTTAATGTTTTAATTTTTGTTTTAATAAATACGGCCGGGATGGTCACTCCATCCCACTTCCAAAAACTCAAGAACTGTTTCCGGTTTCCCTCCTTTGGGGATTGTGTTGAGAGGGGGTGGCGGGTATCTCGGCCATAGGGGACAGCCCAGCCCCCTCGCTCTCGTGGCAGGGTCATACATTTCACAGCTCAGAGGCGTTTCCCCTGCGCCCACAGGAAACTGCTGCATATAGATTGTAGCTTCTGAATCTGTTCAAATAAAAAATGGCATCTTTAATTATATGTACATTTAATGTGTGTGGTCTTAATGAAAGGGGCAAACGGCAAAGAGTGGCTCGAGAAATTAAGAATATGTCTCCTGATGTGGTTTGTCTCCAGGATACACATGTTCTATGGAGTAGATGTAATATATTAAGGGAATTAGAATATGAGCTTCTGGTCTGTCCTTCTCAAGGCACCACTACTAGAGGTGTTGCTATTCTCGCCAAAAATTATTTATTAAAAGTAACGAGAAGTTTAGCAGACAAGTACAGTCGCTGAGTGGTGATTGAATGTTTAGCTGTCAATGAGAAATGTACAATATGCTATGTATATGGCTCAAACTATGATAAAACTCAAATTATTGAATATCTGAATATAGAAGTGGCCACCTGGGCTACCCCTCTGATATTGGCAGGGGATCTCAATATCCAAATGGGGGAAGTGCAGCATGGGCTGGGGGGTGATAAATACTTTGACAGGAAACCTAAGGTATACAGAGCAACTTGTTGATGAGCATGGTTTAATCGATCTTTGGCCCAGATTAAAAAATCCAGACCCAGGGTACACACACTATTCTTGCCCACATCAAAAGCTAGCCAGACTAGACTATTCTTTGTCACTAAAATTCACTTAGCAGACGCACACATACAGATCTTTCCCCGAATTACCTTGGACCATAACCCCCTCTTGTTGAAGCTTACAATGCATGGGCTGACACGCGCACAAGGCGCATTTTCTTTTGATAGGAAGTTCGTATTAAATGAAAAGTTTATCTGTCACATGTGAAAATGGTTAACAAATTTTTTGCCATAAACCGAAACTCTACTAAATGTGATATATTGTGGGATGCTTTGAAAGCAGGGCTTAGGGGTGGAATACCAAGTTTCTGGCTGTATGAACAAAAACAACTCAGGCAGCACCAACAGATGCTATATGATAGTCTGCGCCATGCCGAATATGCATTGATAGAGGCGGTTCAGGGGCAATTGGGCATTACACAGGCACAATCTGAAGTAGCATGTTGCAAAGCTCGGATAAATGAGAAGGGGGCCAAAGATATTGCAATAAAATACCATCTTTTTAGGAGAGAGTTTTATGAGTTTGGCGAGGCAACTGGTAGATGCCTGGCAAAGAAGATCAGTTCTAAGGAGGCTAAAAATACTATATCGGTAATTGAAGATTGAAGGGGGAACATAATAGAAACACCAGAAGAAATTCTTGAGGGGCTGTATTCAGAAGATTGACACATTAAGGGGGGCAGAGGAGACTTCTATAAAGATCCTCACAGGGGTATGCTGAATGGAGAGGACCAGAAAGCATTATGGGAGCCTATTACGATAGAAGAGCTTGTAGAAGCTGTTGGCTCTTTAGCCACAGGGAAAGCTGCTGACCCCGTTAGGCTCCCTCTGCAATTTTATAATTTTTTTTTTACCTGAAATACAGTCATATATGTTAACAGTACATCAGGAGGCACAAAAGGGTACTGCACCAGCATCATGGGATGCTTCCAGCATCATTATATTTCTTTAAAAAGATAAGCCATCTACATTACCAGGCTCGTTCAGAACAATATCACTCCTAAACTGAGATTGGAAAAATCTAAGCAAAAATACTAGCATTACGACTTGCCAGAGTGATTATTCCTCTAGTCTCTGGTCACCAGCATGGATTCATCCCACGGAGGTGCACGGTCGACCACATAAGTAGAGTCACAACGCTATTGGTCATTGCCAACACTCGTAAACTGTCTTGTGGAGTGATACTACTAGATGCGGAAAAAAAAAGCGTTTGACCGTGTCTCCTGGGAGTTTTTATGGGTAACAATGAGGTGGCAATGATTTGGCACAGTCTTTATCCAGGCAGTTAAAGTTATGTACCGATCGCCTAACGCCCGTGTCTGTGCGTTGGGGCCAGAATCAAATCCCCTATCTATATCAAGGGGTACCCGACTGGGATGCCAATGCTCCCCTCTACTATTTGTGCTATATACTAACCCGTTACTATACCTATTATAACATAGGATAAAGACACAACTAGGTCTCAGGCAGGAGTGGGTTAGTATACTAGCCTACGCAGATGATATAGCAATAGTCTCATCAGATCCGGCCATCACTCTGAGAGACGGAACAACTAGCACTATTATATAGGAGGAGTTCAGGTTTCAAGCTAAATGTAGCCAAAACACAGGTTGTTTGCATAGACTCAGTACATTTTAACGATTCTAGAGCTATGAAGGAGGCTACATATCTATGGGTTCTATTTAATTGGGACCCTATATTACGGAAGATTAAAAAGGAATTAGATAGGATGGAGGGTTTACATTTATCAATGATGGGAAGATGAAATATCCTACCAAAAGTTCTTTATTTCTTCAGGTCGGTTCCTTTAGAAATTACAGGGAAACAAGAACACACTTTTCTTACTACTTAAACCTGGTGTAGACATTTATATTCTTTATTTTATTTACTTCATGGTATTTGGGAGATTCGTGACAAATACCACCACATATTTTATTTACTTTGATGATTTCATCCTACTCATACCATGTTGCCAAAGAGGGCTAATGTTTCTTCTTTGAGTCTCCCAGAAATTACACTTACCCTATCAGTTGATGTGTACTGTAAAAATTATGTCTGGATAGTGTGAAAAAAAAGAAAGAAATATTACATTTTTCATCATGTTATCTAAAAATTGCCACAGTAAACCAGAAAGACTATGATCTCAAATTGAGGACATTTTACCAGTGTCGAAAACCTGCAATATTTTCCCAGGAGTTCAGTTCACCATTAAGGGTGGGTGGAGCTTGCAGAATTAAACTACCTGGAATTCTGCAGAGTTGCATAAAAACTCAATGGAATTCCACAAAGTTCTACGAGCGGGTGGAGTTGCTCAACTCGCCCACCCCTGAAGTACAAAGAAACTCTCAGGTGTGACCAAAAGTGTGAGACATACCCGGGAGAATGTATAGTAGACAACGATGGAATGAGTATGGACTCTACACCCAGCCTTTCTGGGCTGGCATGCTTTAAAGGGAAAAATGTTTCCACTCTGACAGGATGATGTCACATGCCTTCAGAAGACAGAAAAGTGACCAAGGGAAAAGCATAGAGGTAACCAAAATGACACACGGTTAACAAAAGAAGCATGGTAGAGCTGCCTACTTTAATCGCCCCCCGCAGGGTCCCACGATGTGGCAATGGGTGGGGGCCGAGGATGCTTCACATCACTAACCCCTGAACAGCAGCTGAGTGAACAGTGCCACACACACCACACACAAACTTCTACTTCCATCATGAGGGTGGAAGGCAGAGCAGGGAGTATACACGCACATAAATTGCACCATTGTGCGTGTCGGATTAGTTCTCTTGCAATGAGATTTTGGAGACCACCCAAAGGCTTTCGGAAACGAGCTAGAATGCTAACTTTTTATTAGCTTACAGATCAAAAGCAAAGCCTCTGTGTGCGCCATGCTGCTTGAATTAAATGTGCAGAATCTTCATCTTCTGCTGTCCCTAGAATATGTGGCGTAGATGGATTTGTTGCCAAAATCCACCCTCCAAGCAGAGTGTGGAGTGACAAAAATTCCGGGAATTCCATTCCCGAAATGAAATTTACCACCCAGGGTTATTTACCATATCCTCAGGCAGTGTATAACATGTCCTTTACTACCAGCATATCCAAGGCAGGGTGTTATTTAGAGGATCAGATATTTTTATTAATATTTCAACCAATTCAGCATGGCCTTCTGTAAGTTTGTCATCTCTTCAAGTTATTTTCTTGTGCTGCTCATCTGCTAAAGCCTACTCTATTAAATCCCTCTAACACCTGTTCTCCCAAAGTATAGAAATTAATCTTTTCATCAGGATTGTATCCAATGCCCACATCTACAATCCCATTTTGCAATATTTTATTTGTCCATATACCTAGTAAACAGGTTTGTATAGAATTCACCATAGCCATACCAGGTATTACTAAGTGTCACCCTTCTCTCTAGCAGCACCCATGTCTAAGAAACCGGCCTCAGGCCTACCACATCTGCCACAGAGAGACAGCTTAAAAGGTGTTACAGACGCTTTATACACATAATTAAATGTTATTCGTTTAGAACAGGCATTAGGGGATACCCTCTTAACTCACTCACATGCTCTTCTCCACTTGGATTTCGTCAGTTCTTCTGAACAGTCTGTGTCCCAGAGACCTTGAGCTCTTTCTGTGTCGCCCCATTCACTAATGTTAATAACACAATAAACGGTTTCCTACACCCAGCTAAGCCTAGTCACCTTTTCATGGCCACATGTGCAGATGGGGCCTAAGAAAAAAGCTTCAGATGGTGTGTGCTTCATGAGCTATCCTAGCATACAGTAGTATGCTAGAATAGCTCATGATGCACGCAGCCCAAAGTGATCCTGGGATTGTTCAAATCCTCTGCTGTTTTACATCCACCCTCCTACCATATGATTTGACATTTCCCTAAAAGGCTTGAGAGTCAGTGAAAACGGGAACCTCTTTGGAACCCTGACCGCAACCTTGTGTCAGCAAATCTGCCAGACTAGGTATGGTGCACTCCACAGGACTTCTAAATAGGATATCATAAATAACCCTGGCTGTGTATACTACAAGCAGATACACTGCAAGAGTGGTCTCTCTCAGTTAGGGTCCTCCTCAAACCAATGAGCCAAATGCTGCTGCTGTGCCACCCTGTAATTCAAAAATATATCTGGGAGACCTAATCCCTCTTCCACCTACAAAAGCTCCAGTGTGTCTAACAGTACAGGGTTGCATTTCCCAGCCCATATCAGAGTGAATAACAATCTTTCTAGCCATTGGAACATATCAATTGAAATGGGACACATTGTATACTTCAACACATAGAGGCAACAAGGCTTAAATGCTATCTTTGCTACAGAAATCCGTTCCATAATAAAAAGAGTTAGCAGCGGCATCTCCTCCGCTATGGCAGAGGAGTGTCGCCCCCTCTGTCAGAAGCCACAGCAGGTGCAAAACTTGAAAATAAAAAGATAATAAATCAAGTTTATTATGTTTTTATTTTGATCCATACCTTTGAGTCTAGGGGGCGGGGCCAGGGGAATGAAAGGCACAAGAGGAGTGATACTTTCACTGTTCTCAGTGCGCATGATGGTTTTGACGACTGTCTCCGGCTGGCCAAACCGCAATGCACAATGAAGCTCTCTTCAACCCGACCTGTATTGCCGGGTTCGAGAAAGCAGGTGCAAATTAAGAGCACTCGGGTCAATCCTGATGCTGCTCTCATGATAAGAGAGCAGCATCAGCATTGGCCGCAGGACAGTCTGGGAGCCTGTGCCTGTAGTGCAGGCTGAAGAGCGGTGATGAGGGATGCAGCGATGCGGAGGGATTCAATTAAGTTTGAGAAATATAGATTTTTTTTTTTGTACCCCATCCTTCCCCCCTTGCCCCGACACCGGTTGTGACTGAGGGGTAGAGTTTTCCAAAAATGCTACCAAAAGGCTCAACCCATCCCCCATTCTGCCCATATTAGGCAAGTATAGGGCTTGTGGACAACGTGATACCCACATCTACAGATACCTATCACTATTTCCTTCCCACTCCAACCTCATGCCTGCTGGCGGGTACTCTTAATTTCGTACCCACCTCCCAAAGAGGAACATCCAGGACTTGCTACAATTAGTGTGCAATCCTGACACTGCTCCAAACTCCTCTATTTATTACTGCATGCGTAGCACTGACCTCACCAGATCAGTTAAATATACCAATGTGTCACATTCATATAGGGAGACATTGTGCATCACGTCACCAATTTGGATACCCCATGAGAGGATTTCCATTTATAATCTGCATGGGAAAGGCTCAATCCCCCCAGCAAAAAACACAGGAGTCAGATGTTATTTCTCCCTTACATATTCTAGTTCCAGGATTTGTATATAGCAGTTTACCCCAACCTAGGTAACTAGGGCCAAAGCCCATACATTACAATACAGCCCAGTGAAACTACAAATTCACAGTATCAAAAGCATCTCTCCGGGACAGAGACATTATTGCATAATCTTCTTTGAATGTCTCCAACACCTGCATAACATTTGTGATTCTCCATATACTTTTTTTATTTAACTGGAAATATATCTAAGAGTATTCTAGAGAAATTTAAATGTAGTGATTTTAAATTGGTGGGTTTCTATAAGACTCAACAATGAGAAAGTTCAAGGGAAATCTTTAGCACAGGTGTCATCAAACGGAAAATTAAGTTCCCTACCACTTGGGTGAATACCCCCAAGTGGTAGGGTTTCGTGAGTGTCTTCCAGCCCACCCTCGGACCCTACCCCGCCCATGTGAGTCATTGTAGCACCAAGCGCAGCCTGTTGAAAAACGCATTTGTAAGCCACACCGGGATATTCCAGAATAAGTACAAAAATCTGGGCAGAATGACCATTTTCTGCAATGCTATTCTGTCAGCTATCGACAGTGGTAGTTTTATCCATCTTTCTACTGTGTCTTCTAATTTGGACATGGCTACCCCATAATTTTCTTTGAGCACTACCTCTGGATCCCGGTGTACCCATATTCCCAGACATTTCACCGGGCCTGTTTCCCATTTTAATGGGTAGTCTAGTGTGGCTTGCGGTGTCTCTGTCGTCAGCGGTATCACCATCGATTTATCCCAATTTATACTTAAACCAGCATATTGTTCATTTGTGATGTATTCTCTAATCAATGGATTCAAGTTTGTGTCAGGGTATCTGGTGTGCAGTACCATGTCATCCGCATAAAGCGAAATCCCGATAGGCCGCAAAGAGAACTGCAGCGCTGACGCAGGGTGTTTTTGTCTGATTTTGCACGCCAGTGGTTCCACAATAAGCGTGAACAAGATAGGGGATAGCGGGCAGCCCTGTCTGGTCCCGCGGCTGATGCCTATACTATTTGAGGTGCTTCCGTTAATTCGAACTCTCGCCATAGGTTCGTTGTATAGCAAGGCTATCCATTTGAGAAACGATGATGGGAAACCCATGCATGTCATGACAGTAAACATGAACTCCCATTCCACTGTGTCAAATGCTTTCGCTGCATCTAGCAGTGCAGCAGAAGCTGGCAAATCCGGGCTCAGGCTTAGGCACATTGTGAATATTGTCCCTAAATTTTGCGTCGATGATCTAGTGGGGATGAAACCGGCTTGGTCCGGAAGCACAAGGAACCCCAGCAGCATTTGTATTCTAGTAGCTAGAATTTTTGCTAAGATTTTGACATCGATATTAATGAGGGATAGGGGTTGATATCATTCGCACTTTGTAAGGTCCTTACCGGGCTTAGGGAGTGCTATCAATAATGCTTCTCTTAAAGTCTCCGGAAGGAGCCCCTCCTCGTACGATTCTTCATACATTTTGGCTAGATATGGTAATATTAGGTCCCTGTACTCATTGTAAAATTCCCCCGGTAATCCATCTAGCCCCGGGGCCTTGTTTTTTGGGAGCGAGTTACTAGCGTCTTTAAACTCCTCTTCCGTTAAGTGGTGTCCCAGAAAAGCTCTGTGCGAGTCTGTTAACCATGCCAGACCTACATCGTCCAGGTGTTCATGTATTTCCTGCCTAGTTTTAGTGATCCGTGTGGTATATAGTGTGGAGTAAAACTTCTGGAAACTGTCTAGTATGGCTGGTGTGTCATAAGCTGTAGCGTCTTGCCCCGTATTAATGTGTGTTATCTGGGTGTTGGTGTGTATGGATTTGATCTTGTGCGATAGCACCCTACCTGGTCTGCCTCCTTCGCCATATGCTCTGGCTCTGTAATATTTCGATAGTTATTTTATTTCTGTATCCGCATATTCATGATATGTATCAACTTTGCGTCTAATTTCAGCCTGAATGGATACCCTCTGTGTGTCTGCGTATACAGCGTCCAGCGTTCGAATGTCTGATTCCACCTTGTCTAATTGTTGTCTAATGTCTTTGAGAATACCTGCGTGTTTTCCGATACAGTGCCCCCTTATGGTAACCTTAAATGCTTCCCATAGCGTCCGCGCACTATCCACTGTCCCCTCGTTTATCTGGAAAAAATGTACGATGGCTTGGTGTAATTCACTTCTGAAAACCTGATCTTTCAGTGCTGATGGACGGAGGCGCATTGTAAACTGCCTTGGTGTATGTGTGGGTATTTCTAGGACCATCAGCACCGGGGAGTGATCTGACAATGTTTTGGGTAGGTGTTCCACTGTCGTTACCCATGTGCTGACCTCGCGTGTAGTGAGCCAATAGTCCAGCCTCGACCAGATGTTGTGAGTCAGGAGGTGCACTTGCCTTCTCTAGTGACAGGGCGCCGCATCCTCCATACATCCACCAGCCCCCACTCGTCCATACCATAGAGTAAGGCTCTGGCTGATCTCCTACCATAGTTGTCTGTGCCCGTTGATCTGTCTAAAGGTGGGATTAAACATGTGTTGAAATCACCCCACCATAATATATTTGTCGGATGGACGGTTCTCAGTTTAGAGCAATTGGTCTCGTAGAATTTCGGGTCTTCCATATGAGGGCCATACACTGAGATTATTGTGACATCAGTGCCGCCAAAGTTGCCACGTAAAATAGCAAACCTTCCCTGGTCATTTGTTATTGTATCTATTAATGTGAACGGAATATTGCGTCTAATTATGAGTAGCACCCCTCTAGCGTAATTTGAATAGGATGACAATACCCATTTGTATCCGATCCTACATTCTCTTGCGGGGTTATGTGCGTCTCCTGCAGGCAGGCTACATCTACTTTATGTCTATCTAGATACGCCATCACTTTTCTAATCTTACGCGGATCGTGTGACCGTCTCACTATCCACGTTAGGAAGGATAGTGTTCTTGTCTGCTTCAGTACATTTGCCATAGTTTACTGTCACTTGGTCTATCTATGCCTATGAGTTTGCCGGGATGCTTTCCTCCTTGAACATGGTGCCTATTACTGCAACCGTCTATAGCTGACTGGTGAATTTTAAGTGTACCCCTCCCCTCCACCCCCCACCCCCCACCCACTTCATCTCTCACCCCTCAACAAAGCCATAATCCCTCCCTCTTGCATGGTACCACCCTGCCACAAACAATACCAGTTGTGTGATACACAGAAGGGCGAAAGCTGCCTTGACTCAACCCTGCTTTAATGGGGGTTGTAAGCACTAGCTGTGCGCACTCCAACCCTTCCGTTAAGTATTCAATGTAAATTAACAGATTACATTACAATTAACAATAACAACATGTGAAACCTTTTCCACTACTGTAGTGTGACCTTATCAAAATAGCTATGTCCCCACGGGAACTTATCTGGATTCCTGTGCTTCTGTCCCACTTATATTGTCCCAACCAGTTCACATCTTGTCTCTGCATCTCTGCTTTTACTTGTGACTCATTACTTACTTGTATCTTCGAATATTATGCTTCCCATTACAGCAACTTAAACCTCTGTTCCCAGAGAGTCATTTTATCTCCCATTGCATGAAGGGATGCGTGTGTAGACAGGATGAGTTTACTCCACATCTGACATGGCGTCCTTTTCTTGTAGTCTGTCCCTCGCCGACCTCCTGCGCTCCCCTTTTGGTTTTTTCAATTGTAAGTATTTCATAATGTCTTTGGGATCATTGAAAATGTTTGTGGCGCCATCATCCGTAACCTTTAGTCGTGCAGGATACAACATGCCGAAAAAGAGGCCCTGAGGGAATGGACCGATTGTAGGGAGATTATTCTGAAGCCAGCTGACAAGGGTGGAGCTACAGTGCTTCTGGATATGGACACCTACAGTGAGGAATGCCTTCGTCTCTTAGCCGATGAGAGGAATTATCAGAAACTCCCTGTAGATCCAACTGGGGAAATCTCGTTAGAAATCATGACGGCTGTGTAAGAAGCTAGGTCCAATGATTGGATGTCAGAACATGAGGCATTGTTCCTGGTGAACAAACAACCCAAAACCCCATATCTGTATGTCCTCGCGAAAATTCACAAACCAGCACGACCCCCTCCCGGTAGACCAATTGTCTCCGGGATGGGGTCGCTGCTGGAACCACTGTCACAATTTTGTGATTTCTATCTAAAGCCACTGGTTCAAAAACTTCCAGCTTACCTTTGGGATACTTTGGACATACTGCACCATCTTAAAGACATGCCTTTCGACCTAGATTCTGAATTTCTTATCGGGCTCGACATAGAGGCTTTATATACAAATATTTCGCAGCGTGAAACACTGCGTGTATTGGAAGACATCCTATTCCTGGAAGACTGGCCCTACCAAACACCTTGAGATTTTATCCTGCATCTAACGGAGATTGCGCTTACTCGAAACTTTTTCGAATTTGAGAACGACTTGTACCTCCAGACCCATGGGACCTCCATGGGCAGCGTCTTTGCGCTAAGCATAGCTGGGTTATACGTGGGCACATTTGAACGTGATATCATCCACCACGAATCCTGCCCATGGAGGTCTTACATGAGGTTATGGCATCGATATATAGACAATGTCTTGGACATCTGGAGGTGAGATGCTAACTCTGTGACCCTCTTTTTGGATTGGCTGAACCAGAGGAACCCCCTCCTACATTTTACTTCTACAGTGACCAAGACCAGTATACCCTTCTTGGACCTGGTCATTGAACCTGGCAAAGGAGTTTTACAGACTAAGGTACACCACAAGTCCACCGACAAAAATGCACTATTAGCATTTAGCAGTTTCCATCCATGCTCATTACGCGAGAACTTACCGGTGGGCCAGTTTTTTCGCATTCGCCGAAATTGTTCCGAAATCAAGGATTTTATTACAGAAGCTAGTCTTCTGTCCACCAAACTCTGTGAGAGGGGTTACCCACAGAAAGTAGTGAAACGAGTGAACAAGAGAGCCCAGAATACAGATCAGGATTCCCTACTATCCAAAACTAACAAACCGTTAGTCAAAAAAACAGTTTTTGTATCTACTTTCAACACTGCATCCCAACAAATCAGAAAAACAATACTTAAGAATTGGAAAATCTTCAACTCTGGCATTCTACAAATGGACAAACCCCTGTTCTCGTTCAAATGCAGCCAAAACCTCAAAGACCTTTTGGTGCACACCTATATCAGTGGGTAGACGAGGACTGGGCGAGAATGGTACAGGCCTGCCACCAGTAATTGGTCACTTTCGGTGCTGGTCATCCAGTGTATGCCATCTTACAACCAAAACTAAACAGATTGACCTAGGCTTAACAACTCCCTGGGAACAAAGATCGCATACGAATTGTAACTCCCAGGGAGTGATATACTTGATTACATGTCTATGTGGCAAACAGTACATGGGCATGACATGTAGGAAGATCCGCATCCGCATTACAGAACATCGTAGCAATATTAGACGTGGCAGATCTAATACAAAGCTAACAACACACTTTGCGGAAGCAGGACACACTGTGTAGGATTTGAGATGGACAGTGATAGAAAAACGCAGATTAGTTTCCCATGGACAGGATACTACGAGATCACTTTTTGTCAGGGATCAGAAATGGGTTTTCCGCCTCCACAGTGACCTACATGGCTTGAATGAGATGAAGCTTCAGACTCATGGCTTAGATTTATGATAGGATTTATTGCTGGAATTATGAATTCAAACATCAATCAGCAATAAATATATTACATCCTATGAATAAGCCAGAGGGCATACGATGCTCAGTTTCATGAGGTTTTTCTTTCTTAATACTTGAGTAATTATGTGTAAACGCTGCTTTGGGTCTAGTTATACACCTATATTTTATAGCTGGACTTTGTGTCCTCCTACATCCAAGACCATTTGTTTTTGTGACTCCCTGATCTTCGGTTGAATTATTTAATCATTATCTAAAGATCAAAAAGTTAGGAATGCCAACTGTTTACATCTTTGCTTCCTTCTTTAAATTCCCCGGTCTCCCTGTGAGATCTTAAACTTCATCTCCCTTCACCCCGATGTATATAGCGAGGTACATGTAACACATTACCTTTACAGAGTTAAATGTGAGAGGATATGCACCCTATCCTACCGTTAAAACATTGGCTATAGACTGGAGAATTACAAGTGATGAATATTTATACGATCGTTTTCATCACTCTAAACACCGGTTTTATCAAGAGATATAAACTACATCTCCCAATACTCGGATGCACGCGTTGATGTCATCACGTCGATTGACGTAATGCACTTCCGGGCCATCTCCCTTTACAAGGCGGAAGCACCCGCACGCCATTATTCTACACAGCGTTTTGCACGGCGGGTGCCAATGATGCTGGATTGCTCCATCAGAACAGTAAGCGGGCGCCGTTGTTGAGGGTTCTTAGACTGGAGATGGTGGCCAACAGGCTAACATATAATTTTATTGTAAAATTCTTTGCCTATCTTATGGTGGAAGGGCACCCACTGGGATCTCCTCTTTTGCTGTCGAACCCGTTATGCGGGATGACGGAATCTGTAATTTACGGACAGAGGTGTCTAATATAAATGTCTTCATGCATTTTATATGGACTATTATTCTTCTCTCTGAACACAGGTTGTGTTCTTTGGGGGTCCACCCACCATACGCCAGTTCGAGCCTTATGAATAATTAGACTCGGTAAGACATTGTTATACTAAGATCTCGAAAGTGTGTATCAAGGTTAATACAACGACTTACAAATATGAAGTTTGACTCTATGATTTACTTGTTCTATAAGAGGCAGCAGTTTTGCCTCACTCACATACCTCTGAGTTTGTGTTTTATGATGCATGTGTGTTTTTAACTCGTCATAGCAGCAGACAGTTGGGAGGTCATTAAAAATATTATATATTGGAGAACCTTACCTTACAGATGTGTCCCATTGATTATTATGGTTCAAAGGGACCATCTATATTTGTACTTATCTTCTTGGGTAACATACCTCTTAACACCTGTTATTATCATATAAGAATTATTTTTTTACTGCGTATAAAACTTTATTGTTCCTTTCATGTTTTTTGCAGTAACAAAGGTTCCACGGGTGTGGAAGTACCCCCCACGTGGCATCCCTCTGACGAATTACTAAATTATAGGTAAGAGGTGATCAAGGACAGGGACAGTTAGACTGTCCTGAAGAAGACCGACGTGACCCACGTAGTTGAGGGCACTTTCAAATGGTCGAAACATGCTGACCACCGCAGTATAAGGAGGAGTGTTTTAGGATCTTGACCTCCTGCCTAAACACTTATTCATCTTTCACCATTTTTAATCCTGACCCTAGGACCCATGAATAAAGTCCAAACGGGTGTCTAGGAGCCAGTTTTAACAAGCACATCCTAACTGCACTTTTTGTCTATCACTTACCCAGTCCTTGGGAACAACACATTTTGGTGTGATCACTGTTTGTCACTTTTGTGTTGTTCTGTGTTTATCTATAGTACGTCTTTTGGTGTTCCCCCTCCCTATGCTCCGCCTCCTGCGTGGCTACGCGGGGGCGTATTGTAAGCAGACCCGATGATAAAGCATGTCACACACATAGTGTGTGAGTGAGGGCAGTTTTTTCAAATTATTTTGATTTTCCTTCAGCCCCTTGTTGTATCTTGTCTTATTAATTTTTCTTCTCCCCACCCCTCTATGTGCTTGTACCTTGGTTTAGGGGGTTTGAGGTGGTGGAGTATACTAATTGACCCTCTCCGGTCCTTTGTGTTTAATAACACCAAAGAACAGCCTGCCAGACCAGGAGAAAACTACTAATCTGGAGGGTGGTTCAACCATGGGTTTGGCAGTGCGGGAGCAGGGCAGTCCCACTCCTGCAAAGCCAAACTTGTAATCAGGCCCTAAGTCCCAACAGAGACACAAGTATTGTCTTCAAAGTCCCCATATCTTCCTGCTGCACTTGGCACAACACATGGCCCACAATAGCACCCTTTCCATTGCCAACAAACAGTCTATATTAACACTCCATGAGCCTTGCTTTCATGTTGTCATTCTTGGACCAGCCCAATTGTGTGCCTCTGTTTGTTATGTTTGTTTTGCTGCTCATGAGGTCTTACTCCATCCCACAATCCCAGGAGGTCTACCTTCATTCATTCATTCGTTAAATCTTCATTTCGCTTACAATAACCATAAAAGAATACAATTCATTAAAAACATCAATATATACATCAAGTGCTAGTACATCAAGTGCTAGTAATCCGAACAAGGATAATTGGAATACACAGTATTACTGGGCCGTTAGAATATGTGAAAACAGAGGGTTAGCCAGGGGAACCAGGTTTACAGTCGATTTAAAATTCAAAAATCAGAAAGTTAATACATTATATATATTAAAACATTAAAAATAGTTAGGGAAGCATCAGGGAACATGTTGCAGAGGAGGGTTTGGGCTAGATTAGGTGGGGCTACTATAATACAAATGCATTTTGTTTCATTATGCTCACAGTTGTCACAAAGCTAAAATGTTATTATATTTTGAGTCCTTTTTTCTTCCTCACTATCGCTACTGCAAGAAGGAACCTACTCAGACTAAATACTATAGTCTGAGAAGTATCACCTTTAAATACTCTTTCCCCATCTGTAATTTTCCGAAAGCCTAAGAGAAGGCAGATGGGTTTGATCCACTTTTTCCTTGCTTGCAAGTACGCCGGGCATATAAATATGACATGAGCCTCATCTTCTCTAATGCTCATATCACAAAGTTCACAGTGGTCAGAGTTATTTTTATTCGTTGACTCTGATCTACACACCCATTTGGAAGTTCTGGATTTTTATTGTAGAATGCCGTAGCGGTCCTTAAAATACAGTGATTTTGCCATTGAGGGTAGAATTTCATCCATAAAACATTCAAATTTACATTCGCTTTTGAAATCAAAGAGTTTAAGAGTCAGTTTCCCAACGTTAGAGTTATGGTGTGGGTAACTAAAAATATGTTCCCGAAATCGTGCCTTTAGTAACTTTTTTGAGCTAGAGTTCAAGGAATCGGGGTCTGTCCAAAAGCTGTTTAAACCTAGTTTTAGGAGCCATTTTTCAATGTGCAATAGCCAACTTATTCTCACAGTATTTTTTATTTGTAAAATTTCCTTGAGGGCTAATCTGTAGTCCACTAGTTCCTCAGTGGACCAAAGGCGGACCCAAAAGAGTAGCGGGTGTAGGGAGACATGGTCATCGGACCGTCGTACATTTAGGTCCCAAAATAGAGGAATGAGGGGAGTACAGCCTGGAACTGCTAAGAGTTGCCTAACAAAGCTATTATCCTGAATTGAAACGGAGTCTCTGACTACGTGTCCCCATAGTTCTGCCCCATATAGGGCGGCCGATTGAGCTTTGTATTTATATAATTCAATAGCAGGTGATACTGCCTTAAGGAAGCTGCTTTTGTGCTTCCGTATTATTGGTGCTTGGCTTTGTATTAGCGTTAGCCGAGACTTTTCTATTTGTGAGGTCCAATTCATTTTAGAGTTACGGCTGATACCCAGGTATTTAAAATTTTGGACCTGTTCAATATTCTCCTTATTTACACTAAAAACGTTTTTAAAACCTTTGTGCGGGTTGATGGACATAACCTTAGTTTTTGAGGAATTAATTTCAATGTTTTTGCCCAAACAGTACAAGTAAAAAGCATTTAATAAATTCTGCAATCCTTTGGGGGTCTGGGAAATTAAAATCGTGTCATCCGCAAATAGTAATGCCGGAACGTCTTGACCATTCAACTTGGGAGAGTCATGCTCGCAGCCCAAGATGGTGTCTGGGATGTCGTTAACGTAGAGAGAGAAGAGAGTTGGCGCCAGGACACAGCCTTGCCTTACCCCTCTCTCTATGTCAATTTTTCCTGTCAGTTCCCCGTTAGGTCCCCACCTTACTCTTGTGTAATTCCCCTCGTGCAGCCTCCTTAACTGGTGTAATATATCACTGGGAACTCCCATGTCTCTTAATGATTTCCAGAGTTTGCCTCTTGGGACCAAATCAAAAGCGGCCCTAAGGTCCACAAAGGCTACATATAAATGAGAGTTCCTTATATTAATATATTTCCAAACTAAACATAAAAATCTAAAAACCTGGTCCACTGTGCTAATTTTGGCTCTAAAGCCTGCCTGGTATTTTGTCAAGATAGAGCTATCTTCAATCCAGATATTAAGCTTGTATAAGAGTTGGCGTGCAAAGATCTTTTGGAGTACATCTAGAAGGCTAATTGGTCTATAGTGGGCCGGGTTAGATCTATCACCCTTCTTGAAAATGGTTACAATTTCAGCACTCCGCCACGTCTCCGGTATTGGTGCCCCTCTTAGAATATCATTGCTAAGTAGGTTAATGTACAGGGCCCAAAGGAGATTTTCATGTTTCCAAAGATCCCTAGGGATTCTGTCTGGGCCTGGAGCTTTACCCTGTTTAACTGCATTAATGGCAAGTATAGTCAGACAGGCTAAATGTTAGAGGAGTAATGCACGGGTTAGCTGTAGAATGCTCTAGTGTGCACTCGTCCTCATCTTCCCCACCACATGAATACAGGGCTGAAAAATGCTTGACCCAGACGCTTTCCTCAAGGAATCTATCCCTTGATGGAGTATTTTCTTTCAAACCATTCGCAATCAGCTTCCAAAAGAGGGATTGGTCTTTTATTTTACATGCTACGAGCAGGTCTTTCCAAACTCTGCCATCCCATTCTCTTTTTGCAAGGTAGAGTATCTTTTTGTAGTGCAACCTTTTCTCTCTGATAATATTAATCTGATTATCTTTTATGGCTTCTATCAATTCGGTTTTAGCATGACGGCAAGCTTTATTATACCAACGGCCTTCCTTTGGTTTAGGCTTTTTTTGGCCCGTATGTACCTGTTTAGTCTCTTTTAAGAAGATCTCTCTAGCTGTGACATTAGGTTCTTATGTAACTCAGCTAAGAGGATACCTTCTCCGTTGTTATCAATTAATGGGGCCATAAGAGTTACATAAGAGTCATAGATTCTCTTAATGGTTCTTTTGTTACCCATTACATCTCTACCCAGTTCCTGAGGCGGAAAGCCGGGAGCTGTCACGCTTCTCACCAGCCCCAGCGGCCGCCATCAGACCAGGCGTGCATGCTGACCACGCCCACTTAGGCCACGCCCCCCGATCGCTCTACAAAAGCGCTGACCACTAGCGCTTCTGTATACATCTCTACCCAGTTCCTGAGGTGGAAAGCCGGGAGCTGGAGGTACTATTGTATTTGCAGACACTTGCTGAAAAAACTTTTAAAACGAAGCTCATTTTAGAAATTGCGTGGTGTCACTTACTCTGTTGCTTTTAACCCTGCACCACCGCCAGGATCTGCTATCACTTGAGCGCACAGCCGATCTTAACGCTGTCACGCTTCTCACCAGCCCCAGCGGCCGCCATCAGACCAGGCGTGCATGCTGATCACGCCCACTTAGGCCACGCCCCCCGATCGCTCTACAAAAGCGCTGACCACTAGCGCTTTTGTATACATCTCTACCCAGTTCCTGAGGCGGAAAGCCGGGAGCTGGAGGTACTATTGTATTTGCAGACACTTGCTGAAAAACTTTTAAAACGAAGCTCATTTTAGAAATTGCGTGGTGTCACTTACTCTGTTGCTTTTAACCCTGCACCACCGCCAGGATCTGCTATCACTTGAGCGCACAGCCGATCTTAACGCTGTCACGCTTCTCACCAGCCCCAGCGGCCGCCATCAGACCAGGCGTGCACGCTGACCACGCCCACTTAGGCCACGCCCCCGATCGCTCTACAAAAACGCTGACCACTAGCGCTTCTGTATACATCTCTACCCAGTTCCTGAGGCGGAAAGCCGGGAGCTGGAGGTACTATTGTATTTGCAGACACTTGCTGAAAAAACTTTTAAAACGAAGCTCATTTTAGAAATTGCGTGGTGTCACTTACTCTGTTGCTTTTAACCCTGCACCACCGCCAGGATCTGCTATCACTTGAGCGCACAGCCGATCTTAACGCTGTCACGCTTCTCACCAGCCCCAGCGGCCGCCATCAGACCTGGCGTGCACGCTGACCACGCCCACTTAGGCCACACCCCCCTCTGGGTTAAATATGTGCATTTACAGGAAGCGCAGCGGACGAGCGCAGCGGGAGCGCCGTTTGCGCGCCGAAGGCGCACCTAAGGCAAGCCCGTCTGCGCCCGTCCGCGACCAGCCGGGACCCGGGGCCACAAACCTTGGCTCCCACCCCACCCAGAGCAGGACATACAGCTCGGCAGCCTTATACAGCATAGGTAGGACTGCCACTCCCCAGTGCTCCCATATCTTGGCACCCACAGAGCTACCCGCCCGATGTTCGGGGTGCAAACACTCCTTCCGCAAATCCCCGTCGGCCGCGACACAAACGTACCGTATGTATGCGCTAAACTGCCGCTCCTTACCTAAACACAGCACACAGATTGCCATGCTGCTCGAGGAGCAAAAGCCAGACGCAGTTTTCCTGACAGAAACGTGGCTCACTGCTCACTCTGAGCCAGACGTGGTTCAAGCTTTACCCATAGGCTACCATATCCTCACGGTGGATAGACCGGTAGGGAGAGGCGGAGGTCTGGCGATCATTCTGAAGAACCAGTACCGATGCCATACTACAGCAGAAACTATCCCTGAGTGCGAGAGTGTAGCATTCTGCATAGAGTTCAACGCAAATAGCACTTTCTCCGGCACCCTGATCTACCGCCCCCCTGAGCCTGTAAAAGTGTTCCACAGGTCTCTTCCAGAAATTATAGCGGAAAGAATTCTTTCTTCCGCCAACCACACAATCCTAGGGGACCTTAATCTCCATTTTAATTCCCCCTCAGACCACATTGCTCAGGAATTACTAGATGATCTGGAAGCTCTCCAACTGTCCCAACTGGTTACAGCCCCGACCCATGAAAAGGGCAATTTACTTGACCCTATATTTAGTAACTGCCTGGATCTAACTGTGGATCAACCCACCCCCCTTCCATGGTCGGACCATTGTTTGGTCTCGTTTACCTGGGCCAAACACAAAACCCCCCAGCTACCTCCCCAAGTCACCACCAGAAGGAACTGGTCAAAACTCTCATTGGAGTCCTGGCTGCATAACCTGGACTCCACTCGCCCGTCACCCTGCCTAGACCCCAATGTGGCAAACGTCTACTATGAAAGGTGGATCACCCACTCGCTAGACTCGATCCTCCCGCTTCGTAGATCCTCCGCGAAGAGACTACAGAAATCTGCCCCCTGGTTCTCCGACTCTCTAAGACAGCTAAAACGCCTTTGCAGGCAACGAGAGAGAGCCTGGCGTTTAGACTTCCTCCCAGATATAAAGGCTTCCTACAAAGAGGCGATCAAAGCCTACAAAGAAGGGATCAGAACGGCCCAGGCAACCTACTATTCTGAGAAAATACTAGAAGCGAAATCTAAGCCCAAAGAAATTTTCCAAATTATAAAGCAATGTTCCAGTGCCAACACGGCTCCCCTTCCTAACAAAACCCAGGACCAATGCAACGAGCTTGCGAATTTTTTTCACAACAAAGTTCTAAAAATTTACTCTACCTTCCCAACTGCAGCCACAAACCCGGATGCGATTAATCCACTCCCCCCTAGACCACCTCTCCACCCAGACCAGCCTTCCCTCGAGCACTTCCCTCCTCTGGACCTCGACACTTTAAGCAAGGTGGCACGACAAGTCAAGTCGGGCTCCCCTTGTGATCCTGCTCCTCCAGAAGTCCTGATGCAGGTAAGCAAAGCCACCCTGCCTGTAATCCTGGATCTTCTAAACACATCCATATTCGCTTGCTCAGTCCCCACAGCTTGGAAGCAGGCCATGGTACGGGCGCTGTTGAAGAAACCCAGCCTAGACCCAGATGACCACTCCAGCTACCGCCCCATCTCACTTCTCCCTTGGGCTAGCAAGGTATTAGAGAAGTATATAAACGTGCAGCTGGTCCAGTTCCTGGAGGACCACTCTCTATTACACACATCCCAGACAGGCTTCAGACCGAAGCATGGCACGGAAACGGCCTTGTTAGCGGTCACCGAAGAAACTAGAAGGATACTGGACCAGGGAGGATCAGTGGCAGTGATCCTCCTTGATCTTAGTGCCGCCTTCGATACGGTCAGCGATACCACCTTGCTGGACCGTCTCTATAACATCGGAGTTTCAGGTGACGCTTTAAGGTGGTTTGACTCCTTTCTGTCTGGGAGGTCGTTTCAGATCTTCGACGGAAAGACAGTGTCCTCCAGCAAACCCCTGAGCTGCGGAGTACCAAAGGGCTCTTCCCTGAGCCCTGTATTGTTCAACGTGTACATGAGGCCGCTGGCGGGTGTTGTCGAACCATAATGCATTAAAATCGTGTCATACGCCGACGACACCCAGCTTGTGGTCTCGCTGGCCACGGAGAACAACAGGCATTCCCCAGCTGACCTGCTAAAATGCCTAGAGGACGTTAAGGGATGGATGACCAACTCCTCCCTAAAACTAAACGGAGAAAAGACGGAGCTCATGCTCCTAGACCTAACCTCCCCTGTGCCTTTCACTTCCTTGTGGCCCAGTGCACTGCCCCCCCCCCACCCCTAAGGAAAGTGTTAAAAGCCTGGGAGTGTGGCTGGACAACAAACTCTCCTTCTCCATCCAGGCCACAAAACTGTCCGCCACTTGCTTTGGCCTACTTAGAATCCTGAGGAAAGTTCTCCCGCTACTTCCCCTAGAGGCCAAAAAGGTGGCGGTACAAGGTCTCATCCAGTCTCGCCTGGACTCGAACAATGCCCTATACGTGGGGGCACCTGAGATGACCCTCCGAAAATTCCAGGTTGTTCAAAACTGTGCAGCACGCACCCTGCTGAAAATTCCGCGCACCCAGTCAGCCAGACCTGCTCTAAAAAGTCTGCACTGGTTGCCAGTGAGGCAGAGAGTGGCCTTCAAGGCGCTGTGCTTGGAGCACCGCGCCTTCTGGAAAACGGGCCCAGCCATTAACACCGACCTTGTTACCCCCTACCACCCTAACAGGAACCTTCGGTCGACGGAGGCGTTCCTCGCCGTTGTTCCCAGAGTGAAGCGAGCCAGGTCTGGGGGTAGGCTGTTCTCTTTGAACACCGCCAGGCTCTGGAATGCTCTCCCCTTCTCACTCCGGTCCAACCCAGACTTCCTCTCATTCCGTAAAAACCTAAAGACACTGCTGTTTGCCAAATCCTATGTACCTTAGCTCCTCTTCCCATCACTTTCCTGCTTCAACCCAGCGCTTGGACGCCTACGGGCAGCAATCGCGCTTAACAAATATTTTTACAATTACAATTTTACAATTACTGCTGGCCATTTCAGAGCCGTACGGTTATTGGATTCTAAAGGGTCCTCAGACGGGGTTTTTTTGCAGGGATTTATCTCCCGAGTGGGGGTAACTAGTGTTTGACAAGTTGATAAGACTAAAGGGAGGTGGTCGCTTTCTATACGGTGATCCACCTTTAGATCTTTGAGAATTGGCCATAAGCACATTGACACCAATATATAGTCTAAGTGACTGGCACAACAACCTCTTCTAAATGTAGGTTTGCTTAGACAATCCGACAACAGTCGTCCATTACAGGCACGCAAACCGTGTTCCATTGTTAACTTTAATAATTGCAAGGCCCCTTTTGAGCAAGCAACTGTGTTATTTGTGTCAATACAGGGGATGTTGTTGGCACTATCTTCCTCCCCATAGATGTCTTCTAGCCCCACAACTGGTTCAAACTTCCTATTGAAGTCTCCTCCAATGATAAACTTAGTTTTGTGATCTAGGCTGCATATGAAATTAGCTAATTGTATAACTGTTTCCGAGTCCTTGTTAGGGGATTGTGGTCTGTTATAAATGTTAATCATACAGACCGACCAGCCTTTTCCATCTTTAAATTTTATCGCCAAAATATCTGGATTGTTACAATCTATTTGTTTCACAGCAATTCCTAGTGTTATTCTTACCCAAATTATCAGGCCACCAGATGGTCTGCCCCTGGTCAGGTTGCTAGCTGGGATAAAAAAGGATCTATAGCCTACTTTAAAAACATTTTCTAAGGCCCAGGTTTCCTGGAACAGAATAAAGTCCCCCCTGTTAATGTATTCCTGCCATGTTGGGTCTGGGATGTTTTTCCCAATGCCCGCAATGTTCCAGGATATTATTAAAAACCTGGAGTTGACCTCGTCCCTTATAGGTGTGGCTATTGAGCTATCAATCGTACTTATATTCTCTACAGTTTGGGGATTTAGCTGTTTTAGATTTAAATTTTCCCCCCTACTCATTGGAGTGGAATCTGGAGCCTGCGTGGCTAATTCTATACGGTTACACACACTGGTATTTACATGGGTGGAATCTGTTGTTATTATGGTTTCACCCATTTCGTGTGTATCTCCCAGTCAATAGACCTCATCTAACCCATAGAGTGGTGAAAAACGATTATTTGTAACCACCCAGGGGTTAGGAGCATAGCCATCTGCCATCACCATTTGGATGGGGATGTGGTGGTTTCTGTTCTGCCACATTTCCCTTGGTCTATAGAAATAAGTAAGGCCCTTATTCATGTACTGATATTCTTCACAGATAAATCTCACTACTTTGCTGTCTCTAAAGTTGACAATGATTATATCCCCTTGGGTATCTTTTGTTTTTCTGCCTATCCAGTTGGCTCTTCTAACAAGGATCACCTCTCCATTCAAATGATTGGGGATTGGTCTGTTATTGTTCAACCAAAATGTCACCTTGTTCTTAAGTTCTTGATAAGATTCCGATCTCCCATTTTTTAATTTAACAGGCTGCGCTAATTAAAATTCTAAGGACTGCTACGGAAATAAAAACTAAAGCTTCGGCCTCCGTACTCATGTTTAATTTCACATCACAACCAAATATTATCAGGGTTGGGGATAAGTTAATTTTGACGTCGAGTAGCCCCTCTAAAAACCGTGTTATTTCAATTTTAATATTTTTTAATTTTTCACAGCCATAGAACATGTGTATAAGATCTGCTGTACCATTTCCACATCTGGGGCAGTTACTATCTGTCGCTTTCCCCCAAGAAAATAATTTTTCGGGCGTATAGTATAAATTAAATAGTGTTTTAAAATGTTGGGCCCTGAGATTCGAGGAACGTAGAAGCCTCCTATCCATATCTAGTGCTTTATCAAGGTCTATTTCGGGATCTCCCAATTTTTTGGACCATGTGGTTTCAGTTTTTTCAATATCGTCGATTGATGCGTCGTTAAATATTTTATATATATCTCTAATTCTATGGCCCCCTGACTTCAAATACTCAATTAGTTCGAATTTCCCAAGCTGAGTGATACGTGGCCTAATTGCTTTAAATCTATTTACAATTTGTAGGTATTTGAACCCTTGATAGCCTTGTAGTGAATATTGGTGTGTAAGTTCTTCAAGCGTTCTACAGTGATCTCTAATCATTATTTGCCCCAACTCCACAATACCATGGCTCTCCCAATGACGCCACGTTCCATCCCTACTAAGATTTGGAAAGAGTGTTGAATTCCAAAGTGGTGTGCGGTAATGGATAGTGGGTATATCTAGTGCTTTTTTAACAGTTTTCCATATATACCATATACCTTCCAACGTCTTGTATCCAATTTCCTTATAATAACTGCTCTGGGTCCTCCTTAATAAAAGCCCTACGGCTTCACTTCCCACCAAAAGCTGAAAAATTGATGGTATCACCGCCTGCCTGAGGGTTGGGCCCCCCGGATGGAGTAGGATAGCCATGTCTACCAGGAGACATGCAAAATGATAGCTCTTAATATCTGGCAATCCCAACCCCCCTCTATCTTGTGGTAATGACATATATCTATTAGACCTCCTTATTTTACCATATTGCCATAAAAATTTCATGAAAATGGACTCAATCTTCTTAATAATTTTCTCGTCAATTTTAAATGGGATTGACCTTAATTTATAAAGCACCTTAGGAAACATTGTCATTTTTATGACGTTAGCCCTCCCAATCAGTGTTAACTTTTATGAGTCCATTCTTTTTAGATCTGTTTCCATAGATTTAATAAGAGGGGTGTAATTGTTGTCAATTATTTTACCTGGTTCTGCATTTATTGTATTACCCAGGTAAACTACAGATTCTACATATCTTCCATCCACCTTGGCTATTTTTTTAGAACATAGTACCTGTGTTTTGTCCACATTTAGTCGGTAGCCGGACACATATCCAAAATGACTGGTTATATTAACTACCTCCCTCATTGCTAGCTCTGGATCTTTTGTAATGACTGCTAAATCATCCGCATAGGCGAGAAGTTTAGTGTGAAACCCATTTGATATTACTGGTTGGATAAGTGCACTGTTCATTAATTGTGTAATTAAAGGGTCTATGTAGAGCGCGAACAAGATTGGAGAGCATGGGCAGCCCTGTCTCGTACCCCTTGTTATGTTGATCCTATCTGATCTTTCCCCCATTGATTGAATTCTTGCCGTAGGTGATGAGTACATAGCCTGAATGGCTTGACAAAATCTAGGGCCAAATCCCCTTGCCTCCATAACCTTCCATAGGAAACTCCATCTGACGCGATCAAATGCCTTCTCCGCATCGAGGAGGATCATCGCAACCTCCTCCCTCCTTCCTGGGATAAACCCATGCTGCCAGGGGGAAACCAAGGACGCAATGATCCCTCCCATGCGAGTGGCCATGATTTTGGCATATAGCTTGTTATCACTGTTAATAAATGATATTGGTCTGTAGGAGCCCGGGTTGGTCTTAGGTTTCCCTTTTTTGTGAAAGATTACTATATTAGTTTCTTGCCAGGACTCAGGTATTATTCCGGTATTCATAACACCATTGAATAGATCTAAGAGCATTGGTGTTGTTTCCTCCCTTAGACTTTTATAAAGCTCTACTGGTATAGCATCTGGGCCCGCCGCCTTTCCGCTTGCCAGATCTTGCAGAGCTTCCAATACCTCTGACATTGTAATATCTTGTTCCAGTAGATCGATCTGGCCTGATTTTAACTTACTACCCATGTCTAACCAGCATATATTCGGGGCCTCTGCAGCTGCTTCCTCCTGATATAATTCTTGATAAAATTTCCTAAACCCCTCCAGAAATAAGTAAGGCCCTTATTCATGTACTGATATTCTTCACAGATAAATCTCACTACTTTGCTGTCTCTAAAGTTGACAATGATTATATCCCCTTGGGTATCTTTTGTTTTTCTGCCTATCCAGTTGGCTCTTCTAACAAGGATCACCTCTCCATTCAAATGATTGGGGATTGGTCTGTTATTGTTCAACCAAAATGTCACCTTGTTCTTAAGTTCTTGATAAGATTCCGATCTCCCATTTTTTAATTCAGGGACCCCCGTGAGAACAATAACATAAGGCAGGGACTCAGGTGGTACGTCAACTGTGGCCAGGGGAACTCTTGTGATGCTAGCCTCTTTCTTTCAAAAGTACATCTATATTCCTGCCCAATACCTTGGTTACCAAATCTTTGACTCTGTGCCAAAAAGCTTCTATCGCCGGGCATTCCCACAAAATATGTAGGAAGGTGCAATCCTGTTTACAACCACTAAGACATTCCAAGACATGCACATAATTTAGGCTGAAATTCATATAGAAAAACGTGGAGATTTTTAAGTTTGATAACTGAAAATACGTTCCAATCGCTACCTACCAGCGGTACATTAGAGGCACCTTCCAACCAGCATCCTCCATAAGCCCCATATTCCTCTCCCATTTCAACTTTAACTCTTAGCACTCAGTTCCCTATGTGGGAGCAGTCTGGCATATACGCCCCTTTCACAATGTACTGTTTACTTTGGTGATGTATTTCATAGTTGCATATATTGTAGAATTCTGAGATTTACATTTCTATGTTATAATATTTGAATGATTCAAAGGATTTTATGCCGAATGCATTCTAGACTTCCCCAACCTTGTATATCCCTAGCCGGACCCATTGTCTAAATCCTGTAAGAAGAAAAATTAGAGAGAAGAGGAATGAGTATCAATTTGTTGAAATGATGTTCATTAGAGAGGTGAGAGGGACTGTGGCTGTGTGAAAGAACAATTTTCCATAGCTGGCTAAGGGAGCTCCCTTCCAGATTTTGCACCACCATAAAAGATACGCTGGGAGAATGGGAGAAATGACAATCATCAGGAGTGGAACCAACAAAATTCTGTGGTGTGCCATGGAATGTACCGCACATCCAGACCATGCACTAAGCCAGTTGTGAATTCAAATACATTATGCCCCTTACTGCTTGAGAAAGGGAAATAAGGGGAAGAAACCACTAAGCATGAGATGTCATGTGTTACAGCATACCACAGCATGCCAAGCGTCTGTATTTTTTTGTTTTGTTGTGAAAATACCACATTCTGTACCATGAACAGGTATTGGAAAGATCTGACAACAGTTGTGCCACAAAACGTACCATCCTATGCTATATTTCATAGATTAGGCTGAGTTTTTATTGGCACTGGCATAAGAATGAAAAAAAACTTTTTGCTGAAAAAATGGGGAAAAAGTCGTTTTGGGTTATCAGATTATTTGGGAAAAACAGAGGTTCCCATGGACAGAAGGAAGAGAGAAAGCGAAGTTATAGGAGGTCCATACATTTTAGAAATGAAAATACAGTGAAGCGTACATTGGAAGAACATTTCTAGTCAAACATTCTGTGAACTTATATTGGCACTCGGCAGGCGTCTTTGCACCTCTAAGGGTCAAAGAGTACATTTTGCTTTGCAATATCCTCATTTGTGGTTTAGGCTGCTTTTCTCATATGTATTGAAAGTGCTTGTTAATACATCCAATACAGAGAACTCTGGGTTGAGTATGGAAACAGTTTTGAAGGTGCAGATTCCACAAACTGATTTACAAAATAGAATGGTCCACAAAGACTTGAATTAGAGGAGTAAAAAAGGTAAGACATGAGTACTCCTGGCTTAAAACTGAACTCTAGGATTAAGTCAGGAGTACCAAAAGAAAAAGTAACATCAATTTACAGAGAAATCTTTGTGAATCTTACTCAATCTGCGGCTACTTCACATAAGAGAATGGAAATATGACTAAGAAAACCTATTATAAGTGCAAATTTATCTACAGTGGAAAGTGTGACGTGGGGTTGGAAAGATCGATGATGCCATGATAGAAGGGCGGCATTCTAGTAGCGCAACGAATGCCACCAGCACCGGCCGCCGATGTCAAGGGTTCTGCATTTCAAGATATCTTACTAAAATAAAAGAACTTGCTGGAGGATTCTTTGTGTGCCTACCAACTTTCAGGCATTAATAAAAATGCCGAGATAACTCTGGTGATTGATTAATGTAGCTGCTGGAGAAATCTGAGTTATGTCTATCAGTTTTGACTCAATAATAAAGTTGCACAGAGGGTTAATATGCCTGCTGAAAAGCACGTGTAACTTGCAGATTACAGCATTGCATTTTATGTAGATTCTCAGTGGGTTGCTGCTTTTTGTCATTGAGATCCTTTGGTTACTTGCAGTTAGTATCTAACAATCCTCCTAATATTGCACAGTGAGCTATGAACTGGCATCAAAGAGCTGCATGCAAACTGCAACGCATAGGTTTACATGGTAAAATAGCACTCAAGTTAGCCTGTAGAGCTAAATGTGATTTACTCTAGATCCACCCACCCGAGCCCTTCAAGGTGGAGGAAGATCATAATTAGGTAGCGGGTCAGGGTCTGCTATCAAAGGTAGGGGGTACACAAACCAACACAATAGGGCTGTATGACGGAAAAACGCAGTGAAAGAGTCAGCATGCCTTTACCATGCATTTTTATCCCGCATTTTCTCTAGATCACATATGCTCTTAGAACATATGCCTGTACCTCGCATTGTTTATATATAAATTTGTATATATATATATATATATATATATGCAATGTTTTTGTGGGTGGAGACCCCACACCCCCCCGAACTTAAATGTGTGGCAAACGCATACGTTATAAAAGCATATGCTTTCTGAAAACATGAATGGTAAAAAATGTGTGGTAAATTTACAACGTGGTAAAAACCAGGTTCTAAAGGCTGTTTCCCTCACAATAGTGAGTCTTTTGCCCCAGACTTTTTCCCATTGTTTCGGGCACCACCAATTGTTTCAACTCCCCAGCATCGCGCTATATTGCGCTTGGCCACTGCAAGGCCCAAAGTCTCAAGGTTTGTCCCCTCTGCTTGATATCTGAGTCCTTCCAGATGTTAAGCAGGCACAACCTAGGAGTAAGAGGGATTGTTGTGTCCCATAGGAAATTCATACAGTGAAAGATTGCTTCCCAATAAGACTATATAATAATGTCATGCCTTTCTGAGTGCAGTTTCTAGGGTAGGTATCACTTGGCACCTGACCCATTTTCACCAGCGTGGTACAAATGAAGTATTCTCTAAGGAGTTCCAACCGAAATCCCGCCCTGATTGCTATTTCCCTAGATGAGGCTAATAACTCTGGCCACTCATCGTACTCCACACCTCCCACGTTGAGAACCCACTCTTCATGCAGACAGAGTGTCAGGGGTGCTGTTGATGATTTTTCAGTACGAGAACGAAATTGATTTACGTTCCATGTACACATCTAACAAGTGATCTTCAGGAGGAGAGGAGTAGGGCAGTTCATTCCCCGTGAGTATAGCAGACTCTGCATGTCTAACCTGGAGGTAGCAGAATATTTCAGTGTTAGCCATCGGGCCCTGTGTTGGCAGCTGCACAGTGTCGAGTATAGGGCTTGCTGGTACCCTCCGGGGATCATTATATGGAGAGAGTCCTTTTTTTAATCACTTGGAATAATGTTTTCCTTTCAAGAAAATGAAGAGAAAAACTGTGTGGAAATGCACATTTCCCATAACCACAGTACTCCAGGTTTTCAGCACCATGGACAGCTAGTAAGGAGAAGGTTTATGGAGAAATGGGTATTTGCATAGAAAGCTACTATTATAATGCATTTTGTTGACGTACAACTAGTTCTTCCATAAGGTAAACATTGCAAAGATCAGATTTAACTACGACGAGGTCTACACAGCAAACAGTGATGGACCTGATTCATTAAAGATTTTGCCATGAGTAGGCGTGACTGAACCTTTTCGTACTTCTGGATTACTAAAGTATTATAGGGGTATGCCATGAGCAATAGCAGCGTAAGTAACAGTAACTCTTTGTGACTCGGACCTAGTGCCTGTTTCATTGAATCAGACCCGTTAAACTCAATTACAAAAACGATGGCAGGTGAGATGAGAATAAAATCAGCATCAGCTTCCACAAATTCGTTTCTCACACATTTAAGATGAAAACCGAGGAGACCACTTCAGATGTGACAGATAATTAATTATTGTATTGCACAGATGTGTTATTTTTCTTCCTGAGTGGATTTGAAACAGAGGTCATCTGCCCGCAGTATTCAACAACATTTTAAGCTCAACGTACATTAAAAAACAGAGGACGAGTTTCTTTATGAAACCAGTAATTGGCGAAGCTAAGGAGCTGCATTCCCCATAATTGTAAATTCGAGAGGTGGGATGATGTGCATTTGTTCTTGGGTGATAACGTGGATTGGTTTGTTTTTTTCGGTTAGAAACAAATCCTTAATTAGATTTCTCTAGGCTACAAAGTGACACTTCATGTTAATGTTCGCTTTCCGCCAATACCAGAAGAAAAACAATAAATCGAGATGCAGACAAGCAAATTTCGTTGACAAATCTATCCAATTATGTTTTCTGTCCTTGTAATGTTTTTAGACGCCAGCAGCATCATCTGGTTGGCAATGTATGACACCACACAGGCCATCAATTGCTTCTTCCAGGGGGTTTTAAACGTTTGGCTGTGAGTTTTCAGAGTCTACTCTTGAAACAGTGATTGGACAGTGGTGTACACAAGTGATATATTACTCTGACTGGAGCACACTGTGTGCCCTACTGTGCTCAAGCTGCGAGTTTGTAGCACAGTCTGATTCACAATTGATGTTCCCTTCTCCTGGCTCTGAAAATGAAACTAGGATTGGGAGAGAGTTGTGACTAAAGCTACCTGGCAAGCAAAATATGATCATAGATTCCACATTCTGGTTCACGGAATCATGATTTGTTTAATTTTACAAAAGTGCGCCAATGAAGTTGAATGTGTAGGTAGTATGCAGGTAAGCACCACCATATCATAGTTTTGTGGAAAGGTACAGCACTCATGGAAGTAGTTTCACATCCTTTCAATGCACCACATAAAAGAATGCCTGTGGAAGTTAGGATTAGGTGTCTTCCGTGTTTGGAAAAAGAAAGGAACTACACCATACTTATGGGGCAAAAAGAAGTTTCTCCACTGGAAAATATATTTTCTCTGTCAGTTTCTCTCACAAAAAATACAAGTTTACAAATCAGTAATCTCGCATGACTTGCACAAACAGATTCACTATTTTCTTGAACGTCACCCTAACTGCATTTCACCAAGTTGAGTACTTATGTCAATCTTCTGCCTGTGGTTTTCTGGAGTACTCCTGTGATTCTTTGTGAATAATAAAAAGATGGAAAAGATCTCCAATATTGGGAGCAAACCTAAACGACTAAACAAGACCCTTTTACATGGGTCACTTTTTGTACCCGACCCATAATGCTCAGTACGGAAAGGAATTGACCTAGTTAAGGAAAATGGCTCGACTCATTTGTAAAATAAGCCAACTCTAGAGAAAGGATGTCAAAACATGTCAAACACAAACTCGGTTTTATATATTATGTACATTTACCCTGCCTTTACCTTAGTCTCCTCGTTTATTTGCATTGTTACTACTGTTCCTTCTTTTAGCTTTTCACATCAGTGTTGTTTGACTTTTTCTGTTTTTCATTATTCATTTTATTAATCAGATTTTTTTTGCTTGTTCTATTGCTAGTTGTATTTTTTATCCCCTTTGTCTGCTTTAATTACTTTGATTATTTCTCCATGAATATTATTTACTTAATTATTTATGTGCTCCTGCTTTGTTTCACTTTGCTTGTGGCAAAGTTTTTACTTAATTGCCTGTACTCAGTATTAGTCTGAGATTTTCCTCTGCCTCCGTCACTCAGACTTATGGAGGTCTACTCCTATTCATGATTTGCACTATTTTTTTCATACTGTCTCAGATTGTAGACCTCCATTAGACTATTTGCAATCATCACTGCTAAACCTTTTGTGTGCTTGATGTCAAGGGTATGCCCAGACGTGGGATTCTTGCTCACAGTGTCACACAGTAGACTTTAAGCCTCTTGCGGGGCCTAAATAAGCCATCACCGATCCGTGATTACTTGTGTTCCTTTCTAGAGAGGACCTCTGACTATAAATTCAGGATAGGCTGTTCCCCTGAGGAGCAAGATCAATACTTATCGGCATGCGGCGGGTGTCTGGAGTGGCAGAGTGGGTGAAAAACGATGGGTCTGTATACAACTTGAGCGATTGACAATGGTTAGACTTATGCGCGTATGTTGAGCTACAGAAGCCATTTCCCTGTCAATACTTATTGATCTTAATAACAAAGGCATTGTTCCTTTACCTATAACAACAAAGGGTGTCCAGGAGTCGCCATTCAATGTTTTTACTCGAGACCTTTCAACCAGTGACTATATAAGTTAGACTGTGTGTGCTCAGATGTGAAGAGACATTCAACTACTCATATATACGACATGCAACATGGGTAGGAATTTTTCCCATCAGTTGCCGTTCTGTACCACCATTATCACATCATATGGGTTCTCCTTACCCAGGAGTTAGTACACAAGATCAATCACACTCTAACAGGTGTGAGGACTAGGTAAGTAGGGAGACCGATGTCAATTGTGTATGTGATGGTATCAAATATGGTGTTTGAACAAATAGTTGTACACCTGAGGAGAAGCAGTGCAGTGAGTGTAAAGTGAAAAGTGAATAAAATTGGGTGAGACTGAGTAGAAAAGTGATTTATTAGTTTCTCTCAGACCCCAAGGTTAAAAACAAGTGAAAAGTAGATTTGACAGAATATCTACCGGCAAGTGGTCAACATGTTTCTGCATACCAACGGAAGATTTTCCTATGCATTCGTCAGGACCTAGATGGTGCTACTGCTTGCATTTAAATAAGTGAAGATAAAAGGGAAACATTTCACCTGAAAAGCAGGTGTAGAATCTCCACCACAGTCTACAAAAGTCACATAGGAGACAAAGAAAAGAGAAAAACATACATATTAGAGAATGCACTAAGTACATCGTGCTATTCTAGTGGTCACGTATTAACATCTAAACAGACGTGATAACACTCACCCAAAACTTGTGGGGATGGCGCCTCACCTCACCTGGCAGCAGCTCAGGTAGAATAGGAGCACTGCTCTGTTTTGCAAAATATAATCACAGGGACACTCAACCGATTCCGTTAAAACAAGGCAAAAGAACAATCATGTGTATCTCTGTTAGCGTGAGAGACAACCTTTATGCGTTAAAAGTATCACTGGTGCCGTACCGGAAAAGTTTTATGAGTACGAGCTTCTAACACTATAAGGCTACGGACTCGTAGCGGACAGGGCTATCTATCTAGATTACGTAACCGCACTCTTACCTCTCCGTCGGTGTCTCCAAGCGTCCCTCTGGGACGACCAACCGACTATGGACCTGAGGAATGGGAAGAAGATCCCGCAGGACAGAGCGGGGACGAGCATAACCACAGATCAACCAGCCTCGTGATCAACCTGAGCTCCCATAACCTGTCCGAAGATGAAGAACAACTCCTGAACCGTGGACTTGGTTTCGTGGCAACCAACGAAGGTGATCAATTTAACACTCAGATAGAGATCTCTAAATTGTTCAGGAAAGTCCAACTCCACTACCTCTTTGCCAAACAGAACCCTGGAGAGAACACAGACCCTGTTGTCAACACTGGTCTGAAAAAACCATCAACCTTCAATCCCACAACGATTGGATTACCAAGTAGGGTTCAAACTTTTGAAGAAGCTGTTGAAACAGACATTGAACGCCTCTACAAAACAAAGAAACCAAAGTCTTTTGTAAACCTACCAAATAGAGAAAAACTAGCACTACAGTCACTGTCATCCAATGAATCGATCATCATAAAGCCTGCAGATAAGGGCGGTGGCATCGTTATCCTCGACAAAGAAACCTACAGACAAGAATGTCTGAGACAATTACAAGATCGCAAGTCATATCTACCTCTGAAGGACGACCCCACTGAAAGGCTTAAAACCAAGATCAGCCATCTAGTGGAAGAGGCGACTTCTCAAGGGTGGATCACTCCACAAGAGGGCCAATTTCTCTGTACTTCTCACCCGTCGATCCCCTATTTTTATTGCCTACCAAAGGTGCACAAACAGAAGAGACCACCACCATGGAAAACCAATCATCTCTGGCATAGGATCAGTCCTAGAGCCACTCTCTACATTTGTGGATCACTTTCTCAATCCTATTGTCAAAGAAATGCCAACTTATCTCAAGGACACAAAGGATAGGTTACGTTTACTTTCGGACGTAAACTTTGACAGTTCCATGGATCTACTTGTGTCCTTTGACGTAGAGTCTCTGTACACGTCAATCCCTCAAACAGAGACCCTGGAAGTAGTGGGCAATATCCTTCAAGAAAGGGACCTACAGACAACAACTCCAGTCTCCTTCATTATGGAACTAGCTGAACTGGCAATGAAAGATAATTACTTCAAATTCGAGGATACCATCTACCTCCAGACCTCTGGCACCAGTATGGGCAGTATTTTTGCGCCTAGTTTGGCGAATCTTTATGTTCATGTACTAGAACAAACAAAAATACTGCACCAAGACAACCCACACTATGTATCGCTTCGCCTTTGGAAGCGATACATAGACGATATCTTTGTCATATGGAGAGGATCTGAGGCCAGTCTGTTAGAGTTCCACAATTGGCTTAACAACTGTAATGAATTTCTGAACTTTACCCTAGAGTTCAGTAGAAACGAACTACCGTTTTTAGATCTCTTGATAGTGGTCACAGAAGACAGCTTGAAAACAGAGTTGTACAGGAAACCCATGGCACGCAACGCTCTTCTGAGTTACAAAAGTTGCCACCCTCGGGCGCTCAGGGATAACTTGCCCTTTGGGCAATTCCTGAGACTCAGGAGAAATTGTTCGACCAAAGAGTCATTCGAAAAACACTCTGAGACACTCTCGGAATATCTACGAGAAAAGAAATATCCAGCCAAAATCATCCGCCAATCGAAGAAAAGGGCCTCCAACAATAACAGAGACGCCCTATTGGAGACTATTCCGAAAGAAAGATCCAACCGAATGACCTTTGTGAACACCTTTCACACAAGATCCAATGAGGTACGGAAAATAATAACTAAACACTGGTCCATTTTGAACTCCAGTGGAGAAACTCTGCCACCGCCACTTTTTGCCTTTAAACGTGGACCTAACACAAAAGACCACCTAGTCCACACTCGACCTAAAACCAAACAATCTAGACAGGTGGGGGCACTTTGGGACCTGCCGCCGGTACAAGGACATCACCCGTGTGGTAGCTGCTTGGCATGTCCACAAACCACTAAGTCCACCAGTGTGGACATCGGAACTATGCGCCCATGGCAACAGCGTAAGTTCACTAACTGTAATAGCGAGAACACAATTTACATGATCACTTGTCCGTGTGGAAAGAGATATGTGGGGATGACAACCCGAAAAACCAAAATAAGAATTGGCGAGCACAAGAGCACAGTTCGCTGTAAAAAACAAGCAACTCGCTTAACAGCTCACTTTCTGGAAAAAGGCCACGGTCCTAGTGAGTTCAAGTGGACAATACTCGAACAGCCGACGATACCTGATCATTGCCCTGATGTCGGAAAGTTTCTGTTTAAAATAGAGCAGAAATGGGTCTATAAACTAAACAGTGACAAGGATGGCCGGAACGAACCAATACCGTGGATGTCATTATAAGATCATTGAGCCATTTTCCATTTTTTCCATGTTTTCCTTGTCACCTGAAAAACTACGACTCCCAACATGCACCACACTGGCTTCAGTCATATACCCGCCCTTTTCTCTTGTTCGGTGCCTCCCCAGAACAGCCCAGAGGGACGCTTGGAGACACCGACGGAGAGGTAAGAGTGCGGTTACGTAATCTAGATAGATAGCCCTGTCTGCTACGAGTCCGTAGCCTTATAGTGTTAGAAGCACGTACTCATAAAACTTTTCCGGTACGGCACCAGTGATACTTTTAACGCATAAAGGTTGTCTCTCACGCTAACAGAGATACACATGATTGTTCTTTTGCCTTGTTTTAACGGAATCGGTTGAGTGTCCCTGTGATTATATTTTGCAAAACAGAGCGGTGCTCCTATTCTACCTGAGCTGCTGCCAGGTGAGGTGAGGCGCCATCCCCACAAGTTTTGGGTGAGTGTTATCACGTCTGTTTAGATGTTAATACGTGACCACTAGAATAGCACGATGTACTTAGTGCATTCTCTAATATGTATAATGTTTTTCTCTTTTCTTTGTCTCCTATGTGACTTTTGTAGACTGTGGTGGAGATTCTACACCTGCTTTTCAGGTGAAATTTTTCCCTTTTATCTTCCCTTATTTAAATGCAAGCAGTAGCACCATCTAGGTCCTGACGAATGCATAGGAAAATCTTCAGTTGGTATGCAGAAACATGTTGACCACTTGCCCGTAGATATTCTGTCAAATCTACTTTTCACTTGTTTTTAACCTTGGGGTCTGAGAGAAACTAATAAATCACTTTTCTACTCAGTCTCACCCAATTTTATTCACTTTTCACTTTACACTCACTGCACTGCTTCTCCTCAGGTGTACAACTATTTGTTCAAACACCATATTTGATACCATCACATACACAATTGACATTGGTCTCCCTACTTACCTAGTCCTCACACCTGTTAGAGTGTGATTGGTCTTGTGTACTAACTCCTGGGTAAGGAGAACCCATATGATGTGATAATGGTGGTACAGAACGGCAACTGATGGGAAAAATTCCTACCCATGTTGCATGTCGTATATATGAGTAGTTGAATGTCTCTTCACATCTGAGCACACACAGTCTAACTTATATAGTCACTGGTTGAAAGGTCTCGAGTAAAAACATTGAATGGCGACTCCTGGACACCCTTTGTTGTTATAAGTTTTGTAGGGGCATGTGTCCAGTTTTGAGTCGTAAAACTTGCCCCTAGACCCTCCGTTAAATAGTGTGTTTTGTGATTGTTCCTTTACCACCTTGTTTTGGAAGAATAACATTTAACTCAGGGGTCAGGTGTCGGCAAGCAACAGCAGCTGTCCGATGTAATGTTACTTATCAGACTAATGCTTTTAAGCGTCATTCAGTAGATGGGCGTTTAAGCATCTGCACTGCCACTCTGTGTCTGACCTATCCTCGTATCAGGAAACAAAAATGGAGTCCAGTTTAAGGAATATTTATGAGCAAAAAACATGAAAAATGAGGGAATAATATAGAAAGTGTGACAGAGCCATCATATTTGCTAGCGATATTCTACCCATAAACAATAGGGTAAATGAGTTCCATAAGGATATATAAATCTTCAAAGCTGATACAGCCCTATTGAATTTACCTACAATTATGTCCTAATCATTATGATTTACTTGGACTCGTAGCTATCAAAATGCCTGATGTTCCCACTGTAGATTTGTCCATGGGTAACCATATTACCTCCAATAATTTCCGATCTTCTTGGAAATATACATGATTTGAGCCAGTTGAGTTGTAGGCTTGACATTTCTCCAAATTGATCATGCATTGTCATTAACAGACCTATGAGTTTATTGTAAACAATTTGTCAATTGCCCATAATTAGATATTATGTGCGATCCAGTTATTATAAATGTCTTTGTTCCTACAATTCAGTCCTATTATTTTATCAAGCGGATCAATTGTTAAGGTGAAAATGAAAGGAGAGGCTGGCGTGGTTTGCAAAAAGAGGGGAATGGCAGCAGACTAGCGGACTCTGTGTGACACCGGAGGCCTTTCTATCAGGCACTTCATTCTTCAGGATTTACCTCTCACGAGAAATAGGGAAATGTGCCAGAGGTCACCTCACCACACTAACAGATGGCCTATTTTTGGCTCTCAACACTTTTCTTTGGCCATAACACACATTTGTTCCTTACCGCCGCATCTTTTCCTCACGGACGTGGCAGCCATTTTCCCTCATCGGAAGCTTCCTTACTTTGCGTCCCAGCTAATCATCTATTAAATATGGGCACTTGCTCACTGTACCAGACTTTTGATTGATTTTCTTTTCTGCTGAGGGGCTATGAAATCTCTTAAGGGCTTTTCCACACCCCTCCTGCTACATTCCTCCTGGATATCCTGCCTGGTATAATCGGTGCACTGTTGTGACTTTGACTTAGAAGCATAAAATATTTACTCTAAACTGCTCCTCCCCCATTCCATGCTAGTCTATTTTTATGGGGAAAAAGGGCAAGGTAAATTTAAATTAGAAATGTATGTTGCTCCCTTGGTGACCGACTGCTCACCTGACATCATGTTTACAGCCATATCCAAACTAACTTCTACACTAAAACACCAACTAGTTGGCTTATCAATACAACTTAAGCATGATCCACCATCTCCAGATAAAAGCTCTTTGCTTATCTCTATGGAGATTCTGCTAAAATAAATGTGTGCCTTTGGACCTTTTGCAGAAGAAACTAATACCAGAAAGCAAGCTTTGGATGCAAAATGGTCTAATATGGACTCTCGCCTTACAGCATTTGAATGACATATCAGTAGTGATCTTCAAGATGAGTCCTCGCAAATATCTTCTATGCAGAAGCAAATTCGGGCTTTTCAAAAACATGCCAAAGATTTAGAAAACAGTAATAGTCACAATAATCTTTGCATGTATGGTCTCCTATGTAGTGCCTACCTGCCCTGGGTACCTTCCATTGACCACACCACACACTGAACGTAGCACCTCTTTATTCTGCAGATTGTAACTGGGAACCCAACATTCTAAAACAAGCTTTCATGGTATTGTTCATTGACAACTACATCACAGCTCTACAGAGCCAAAAGCATTCCATTATAAAATATCACAAGGCAGTTGATCTCCCTCTCTGTTAAATTAAACATGTAATTTTTTTACAAATCACCAACTATATATACAATCACATTTCTACATTCAAGCTTCTTGGTGCTTTAATTATTCAGCCTGATCTAGTTACTGGAAGCTGGGAGCTGTCATCTTAACTGTCAGTGATCGTTGAAGACAGTGACGAAGTAAAAGCCGTCACTGGGTTCTCAGGTTAAGTCTTTCTTTCACCATCTTGATCAGAAGATGGATAAATCAAATTCTGAAAGTGGGAATAGTCTCTAGTAACATACTTCCCAGGGTGCTGGACAGTAACCATATTGCCCTTGGTGGAGAGGTGCAGCATCATATCGAGCATAAGATTTTCTCCTTCGCGGTTGGTGGGTGATCACAAGATCTCCTGTTTTAAACTCAATGTTCTTTGCATGTTGCTTCTTGTCAGCATAGGCTTGCATCTTTATTTATGAACCAAGTGCTTCATTCAAATTCTTTTCTCATCTCCTCTTTTGTTGGTCCATTGAGTTAACTTGGTTGTCAATGCTCTCCCAAAGTCGCAGGACGTTCGTCTGTGATTGAGTGAGATGCTAAACAATAGGCTTGTGGGGTGGAATTAAACACAGTTTCCAAATTGAACCTCTCATGAGTTTCACACTGTACTGACATTTTTAGCATAGTCACAAAATGCTCAACTAGTCCATTGGCCTGCTGCCACATAGGTATACTCTTCTGATGATTTACCTCTAGAAAATTCTTGTATTCCATACTGTTGAATGGCGCGCCATTACTTGACTTCAAAATGACTGGCATGCCCTCATGTCTCAAAAATGCAGTGAAGTCTCTCAATGACTCCCTCATGAGTTGTGGATGAGAGATCCCCTTTTAATGGAAATTCATCTCACAATTACCATCAGTTGATGTCCATTATCTGGTGGACCAAAGAAATTGATGGCAATTCTCACCTGTGCATGCTTAGGGAGTTCTGATGTGGTAAGAGTATGTTGAGTAATGTTCATAGAGAGGCAGTTAAATAGATGTCAGAACTTGATTTCCTTTTCAACCCTCTCATCCAAATATGGAAACCAAAGTCAACCTCGAAACGATCCCTTGGTGGCAACAAAAGCACCATGTCCTTTGTGAGACCCTTCAATTATTTTCTGTCTTAAACTCCCCGGGATTAGGATTCTCTATCATCACAGTAGAACTCCTTCCTGAGTTACAGACAGTTCATCTTTAAAATTTTTGTACTTTTGGTATTCACCACCACTGGTGAAAGGTCAAGCATGTCGGTTCCATCGCTGATGTGTAATTATATCTTTTAATTTCAGTATGTCATTATCATGGCTCATGGCAGTGATGATCTGTGCTAATGATATGGCAGCTGGCGTCAAACGTTGCCTCTGGAATGTTCTGGTGCCATTTTGTCTTCATGATACACTTGCTTTCCCTGCACTTTGCAAACCATCACAAAATGGTTTTATTTCTGATAGCCTTTACATATTTGTCCACTGGAGGGACATTTGCCTTAGTGTGGAAATGAATATCCACATTAAAAAGATAACTTCTTTTTCTTGTACACAGCACTTTCTGTCATATTTACAAGCCCCTATCGCCACCACAACAACACTTTTAGTAGTGACGTTGTGGTGGCGATAGGGGCTTCACCTTATTTACAAGGCAGCAGTAAGCCACTTAATGTGGCATAAGGCTGCCTTGTAAATAAGGAACCCTTTCACTCTGTACTTAGAGTGAAAGGGGAGGGCATTGGGTGTTGCGGTGGGCGTTCCACCACAACACCCAATGATTTTGATGCTTCCCCAATTTGCCAGCGTGGCGTAAATAGGAGGCGTAAAAAGGAGGCAGCTCAAACATTAAGACCAGGGAAAACCTGGTCTTACACATGCATGACGAGGAGAAATGATTTTTACTCTTTCCATGTGTGATACGTTGTACAGCACACATAGCTCCTGACTATCAACATTCGCTCCAGACGAAGAGTTTCTCTTAGCATTTATCATCTGAATGAATCTGACAAACATACATCATTAACTCTAAGTCGCATAGCTTCCTCATCATTAAATTCAGTGTCTGATGAGAGCATAAAGTCTCCCCACCAACTCATCAATTGTTTCTCCTACTTTTTGGCATTCCTCACTGGAAATGTATCTTTCATAATCAACGTTTGGTATTGAATTTAACTTTAGATTCAGCGTTTCTTTAATCTGACAATACATAATTTCTTTATCAGTTCACACCATTTTCTTTATGACTTCTTTCACACCAACACCAGCAAGATTTTTGAGATACATGATAATCTTTGTGTTATCTGCCACTTCAAAGTGCATCATTGAAATCATCAAATGTCTCTATCCGTGCAGACCATCTATCGCTAATATTTTGCAGTATCACAAGGTGGTGGTTTCAGGAACACAGCAGCATTGTAGACCAGTGGGAAACTTACTGACACCGCTGTTGGTTCCTTTTGACTTGGTGTTTTCAATTCGTCTGTGAGACCTTGTGACATACTGGCCTCTGACTCATCTGTATTGAGAGTTGGAAACATGACTTTCTTTGCATACATGTGAAACATTTCCCTATTCTGAGTGTTGGTCTCTGCTCTTGATTCTTCAAAGGCCTGTGAGTTTTTCTAAGCCCCACTTGACACCGTTGTGAACTTTGGGCATGGATAGCTTCATAAGCACGACTCCGATCACTTCTCTTTAAGCCATCTTCACCGAATGCTGTGGTACGATGAGTCTCTTTATTGCACTCAGTAAGTCATTTCTTTTTTTTCTAAATGTCACAAGAATTTTCTCACACCTGGTTGATCTCTGCCTTGCAGCGTTTCTGTTTGTGTTGTGTAAGTTGAGATTATTAGAGGCTCTGCTGCGTACACCAGTTGACTCCACCTTCAGCATTACCACTAAATACAATATCAAACTTTATCTTCTGTGGCAACGCAATACTTTTATGTATGGCCTGATCAGCAGGTTCTCAACTATCGATGTGTAAATACTTTGCAACGCTTGCGTTGTCTTCATTTGCTTCACAGCGGCGGCTGTTGTGCTTTAACTCCACAGAAATGAAGCATCAATTCCAATCTTTGACAGTGACACACCTGGCATGCACAGGCAGTTTACATGGTCTATGTTAAACTCTTTGGGACAGCACAGTCATTGTTTGGGGTATTTATCCCCTATCTCATTGCCATTTGTACTGTCTTCTCAGCCTGGGTATCCTCCAATAAACATGCCACATGCAAGCTCCGTAGCTTAGTAATAAACACCTTCATTTTGCTGGTATAACTGCAAACTTAACATTCTAAAACAAACTGTCATGGAATTGTGCTGTGACATCTGCATCATAGGTCTACAGAGTCCTTTAGGAGTCAAAAGGGATCCGTTATAAAATATCGCAGGACCCTATATCCCGGAGCAGGTTGAAGGCAAAGATCCTGTCTCTTTCTTCACTACTTTCTTACCAAAGCTTTTAGATCAGCCTAAGACTACTACCCTGAATATTCAAAGAGCCCATAGGCTTGGTCATAAGTCCCCTATATACACGCCCGCACTTAAACCCAGAGACATTATTATCTTATTCCTAGAGTATACTAATCTCTTCAAAGTTCTTAATGCAGCCAAATTAAAAAAACAATTACTATGGTCTGGTTCCAAGCTTTTCTTTTCACATAATGTGGCTTAACTCAGTGCAGATAGATGGAAGGATTTTCTTTCTCTTCGTCTAGCACTGCAAGCATGTGGTGCACGCTTTGGCTTACTCAATCTGTGAACTTTTAAAATTATGTTGTATATTTGTTTCAATCATATTGTTTTCTCCTCTCTTCTAATACATTTTTATTTTATTCCTTTCTTGTTTTAGGTATGTCTTGTCTTGTCTCACCACTCTGTCATCGTCATTATGTGCCAAAACACACCTCTACCTTTATGTTCTAATTCTAACCGGTACATCTCTGTCTCCACACTTGTGGTTTCTACTGTACTGTCTTCATTTTCTATGTCTTTATGTTCCCGTCCTTTCTTCTTTTTCCTTTTGTTCCTTTACTGGGCCAATCTGTTACCTCTGTTTCTCCTCTTCTTTCAAAGCACCTTTACCTTTCCTTTCCAATATTACTCACAAATTTCTAAATGTTATTGTTGGTCAGTAAATTACTTTATAATACTTAGTTGTTTACATTCAGAGTTATAATTTAGAATGTTAAAGGTTTAAATCACCATATTAAGAGACAGATAGTTCTTTATCATCTGGCAAAATATAAACCAGAATTAGTAGTCCTCCTGGAAACTCATCATACAGACTCAGAGGCAAATAAGCTGAAGCAATCCTGGGTTGGTAGGGTTCTTGTCTCTCCTACACCTTATAAAAAGAATGGTGTTGTTATCCTTTGTAATCAGCATCTTGATATTCCTTTTCTTTCTTTCACATGAAACAGACGCATGTGGTTGATGGATTATCACTAAATACTCCACTAACAAAATACCTATCACCATCTTGAATGTTAATGCTCCAAACCAAACTGATTATTTGTTGTGGCCTGATTATGAGAACACATGTTTAGTTCACTGATGACTATTTTCTTCTATGTGGAGACTGGAACCAAATCTGTGGCCTATTTAGAATGTACAGTTGTGTTCTTTTATGTCTCACAGAGCTTTGTTTGGCACTTGGAGAATAACTCACCCTTTAGCATGAGAGTGCACAATTGTCTCTCCTGCACATAACTGTCTTACCAGATTAGATCATATATTTGTGAATTAAACTCCTCCTCATAATCTTATTAAAGCAAAGATTAACCCCACTTTACTCTCAGACCATGCACCAATTATAGCAGACTTTGATTCATCCCCCCCACAACCCTCCTCCAATTGATGGGAGTGTTACAGTTCTTTACTCTCATTACAAAATGTTTTCCTCATTTATAACTTTTACCAAATTATTTTTTAGACATCAAAATCCTCCTGTACACTCATAACTCTTTGGGGTTTCTTTAAAGCCACACCACAGGATTGTATTATTGAAAGCCTTCCTTGTCCAACATGCTGCCCTGTTATCAAATATTAAGAAATTCAAACATCAATACAACTCTTAACAATTTACACATGTTTTGTAAAAGTTACCACAATGCATTTTAATAAAATTTATCCTGACAATGCCTCTAACTATTTGTTAAATAGTAGTTCTAGATAATATAGAGGTCATAATAAAATGGACAATCTTCTGGCTAACAATCTTAAAGTTAGGAAAGATTGTCACAAAAGTAATTCTTTAAAGTCATCCACAGGTACCTCAATCTTTCAAGATTCAGATGTCCTCAAAGAATTTGCACAATTATACCATTCACTTTATTCTCTTTAGACTGACCCAGATGAACCTGCAAATGATTCTTTATTTTCTTCACTTCCCAAACACCCTGATACTAACTTGGTTTTCTTTAGTGTAGGTCTGGATATTTCTTTTCCAGAAATTAGAACAGCTTTATCTTCATTAAAAAAGTTTAAAACATTGGGTCCTGCTGGTTTTTCTGTTGGATTTTCCTCTCGTTTTTCCTCTCTTTCAGTACCAAATTTGCTCACCCTATTCTCAGCCCTTTCTACTCCTCATTCTTCCAAAGGCACTTTGCTAGAAGCTACAATGTGTCTTATTCCTAAATCCAGTAAAGACTCCACCTTCTGCAGAAACTATAGACCCATTGCCAAACATCTTGCTCCATGTTTCTAGTCTTTCTTGTCCCAGTTAATTGGACCAGAACAAGGAGGGTTCATCAGAGGCTACATGGGCTCAGATAATACTAGATAATGTTTTAACATGTTAAGCAAAGCACCAAAATTAGACCATCCTCTTGCAGCCATTACTATTGATGCTGAAAAGGCCTTTGACAGACTTAATTGGCCCCTTGCAATGGCATTGTTTTAGCCTAACCAATATTTCTTTAACCTCTAGTCTTTATGATTCCCTGATGGCTTTGATATCACGCCTGTGCAAGGTATTCTAGTTTACTGCGATGATCACAGATCATTACAGAAATGTAATTGATGCATGTCTTTGAATTTTGTTCCACTAAAAGTGACACATTCAAACCGTCAAACATTGTTTCTTGAGCCCTGAAGAAGTCTCGACTGAGACAAAACGCATTGACTAAAAGAGAATCGCTTTTGTACTACTTGGATTTTAATTGTTTGGACTAACCAATAAAGAATAGATCTTGACTATAAGTGGATCCTGGACCTGCTTATTGCATTACTTTCTTGGACTTACTGAATGTAAAAAGAAGTTGTGATATTTCTTAATGGGTGCTAACTCTAACTTTTCCCTATTACTATTCATTTTTGCCCTAAAACTATTTCTTAATATAATTAAACAAAATGCTTCAATCTCTGGTTTTCAATAGGACACACATTAATGGCTGCAGATTATATTGATAATGTTTTCTTTTTTATCCCCGATCCTGAGACCTCACTACTACCCCTATCTCAAGATATTCCCACTTTCTCCCAGGTTTCAGGTTATAAAATTAATGTTGATAAGACTGAAATCCTTGCTTTAAAAAGATTCTGTACCAAATGCTCTTTCTACTCCCCTTGTTTTATGTGGACTCCTATTAAAAATTAAATATCTAGCATTATGGTCCTCTAATTCTATTACTGCCTTTGGCTCCCTAAATCTTAAAGTCCTTCTTCTCTGAATGGAAACCTTACTCCTCTCTTCTTGGACATCTCTTCTGCTTTCACAACGGTGTCTTCAGTAGCAGCCTGTTCCCTGCAAACAGTGGTGGGGGGGTCAGGGCCAGAGGAGGGAAGAGGGAAATGGGGAGGCAGGAGGGTCAGGGGACAAAAATATAAATATTTTAAAAAGTACCTTCACGCTGCTGCCGTCTCTGGGCACAGGCTCCCAGAATGCACTGCGGCCAATCCTATTGCTGCAGGAAAGCAGCATCAGGATTGGCCTGAGCATCGGCAACTTGCGCTCCTAGGCAGACTGAGAACCTGTGCCTGCTTTCTCCAGCCCCAGCAGTGCAGCTGGGGCTGGAGAGAGTTTCACTGCGCGTGAGGTAATTGGCCGGCCTGAGAAGGTCAGCCAAACACCTCGTGCGCAGTAAAGGGAGTGCCCCCCACTCCCCCACCAGCAGTGTCATCCCCTGGACCAGCCCCAAGACTCATCAGAGTTAGGGGGCAGGTCCAGGGGATTAAAATAATATTATAATAAAACAGGTTTAACACCTATTTTATTATTGCTTTGTTGCTGATGGTGGCGGGGCGGTGTTCCTCTGCTCTAATGGAGCAGCCTATGCTAGGTGTCTTTGATGATTTCTCCTATAATTCTATATACTATACCTGATTCTTGATTCCAGTTCTTTACCCCAGGTCTATTTCAAGAAAATTGATTCTCTATTTTCAAAATGTTTATGGCACAGGAAGAAATCCCACATCACCTTATCCCATGTGAAACACTTCAGAACTGAAGGAAGGGTTAACATTACTATCTTTGAACAATATCACAAGTCTTCTCTGACAGGCTGTATATTGGTTATTAAAAACACAATCAACTTCTTCACCTCTTTGGTTAACATTACAAAAGTCTATCATTTTTCCCTTCTCTTTTCCAGAATATCTCTCTCATTCTTCCACTCCTGCATATTTTTCCACTCCCATTTCTAAAAGTATTTCCCATTTATTTTCTACCTCTCTTTCTTCACCTACATTTATCTGTAATTGCTTTCTTCATATGCCTATCTGGTAAAATAGCCTTATTAAATTTCATAATTGACATATCTTTTGCAGAGTACGGAGGATTAAAGGCATTGTTTGGGTTGGGAATCTAATCCTTCATAATAATCCAATCTCTTTTCCTCAATTTCAACAAAAATGCTATTGTCCTTCCTCCTTCCATCTCAAATACTCCCTTCCCATCAACATTTTGTTGGATACTTTTATCACCTTACCTGAAAATACTTCTGCCTTTTTGACAGATCCTCCACTACTTCATAATGTATCTACATTACCAAAACCATCTCTTATTTATAAATCCCTAATGACTTCACCTCCTTCTCGACCCAAATCCTGTATAGAACTTTAATGGAAAGCTGACTTAAGATGCACCTGGTCTCTTTCCCTTTGGAAAAAATGATGGCTTGATCTCCACAAACATCTAGAACTGCTAATCTTACTTATGCGCTACATTTCATTTACAGTAGACTTTGCTTTACCCCACTCTTTATATTCAAGTTCTCCCTGATGCCCTGTGTCCCAGTTTAAGCACATGCTGTTCTCCTGCTCTGTCACGCTGCATTTTTGGCATGATGTCTGGAGCCAAATTTACCGTTTACGATGACAGAGGGGCTGCCACATTAGAATGGCGGGCGGATGTTTGGCGGTTGGAGAGACCAACTGCCACGGATCGGACGGGCTCCTTGAGCCTGTTGGTCCATCAGAGGGACTTGTATCCCTACAACAGTGCCCCTGCATGCCAGACGACAGGCTGAAAGGGACATTAAGGGCCAATAGTGGGTCCCCCATCTTCCCTGGCTGTGCATGGATATGAGCATGGATATGCATGGGGTGCATATTGTGCGGATTGTGCTGAAATTTTGTACATTTTTGTGATTAATCGTCAAACTGTTGCATTGCATTTTTATTACATTCCAAGGAGCACGTTTCTTAAGATTTTCAAAGGGCAGCGATAATCACACTGCACACAAAGCCATTGAAACTTTGCCGAAAGGATATTCTCTTGTCAATACAAACAGTGACAGGTTAGAAAAAAGTATCTTTGAATGTCTATTCATGGATTTCTATAAAATGAAGAATGGTGGATGTAAACATTATGGTTCGGTTTTATGACACCCATAAAATCCAACAGGGGTGTAATAAAGGTCCCTGCAAACCCCACAGTGCCGGTGTCCCCAGACTTACCCATACTGGAAGGGGCCCCCCTCAGCCCCTACTGATGTGAATGTAAGGGGCCGCTTCAGCACATCCTGTAGGGGGGCCCTCTCATGTTTTGTTATGCCACTGAAATCCAATTGAGGTTTTGGGATATCCTTAATCAGTATGTATAATACATTTTTTCACAAACTGTGAATGCCAGTGGAGTTGATTTAAAACACTGGCCGACCTTTCTGCTTTCTTGGTTGTTTTTGTTTTTTAATTGAAATGTTTACAAAATCTGTTTATCTCTGTCTAGGAAACTTTACTTGAGATTATTGGTTTTACACTGTGAAGGCCATACAGCAGGCTGGAAAAGCTGATAATTTAGTCACAATAAAGATATGTGGTGAAGGCCCCGCAGTTTTGGGAGAATTCTCTTGGGTAGGTTCCGCCCGAGTGCGCAGACTACCACACAATGTGTGTCCTCCACCTTTGTGAATCAGGCCTTAAGCGTACACCATGTTTCACAGTGCAGCTTCTTCTTGGGGCTTGTGATTCATATGCCATTGAAGTGGTGTCTACCTTATAGATAATGGCTTGTGAGGGATGGCATTTTATACCATCATACTGTTAGATTTGGGGGTCTCTAGTTTGCAGAGTTAGGTACCTTTGACAAATAGGGACCCTTGCATCTAGTCAGGGTAATGGGGTATACTCCTAAAATAACCCCAGTTCACCCCCTCTGTAGCTTGGCACGAGCAGACAGGCTTATCTCAGAGGAAGTGTGTAAAGCATTTGTGAACACATACATTAAACCAATGACAGCACTACATGCGGACACCACACAAGTTGTAGTATAAAAATAAGTATTTTTATATAGACTTATCACAAGACCATGAACGGCAAAATGATCCACAATACTGTTATCAAAAATAGCGATCTTCTTAGGAATACTTAAATCAAAGTTCTTTACGAGTCGGTATCCTCCTTCGGCTACAGCGATGTTAACACAACAGAGTCTCGCAATTCCAGCTGACCGCGTCGATACTGGTCAGCACAGCAGGACAGACTCTTTACTCGTTGCGGAAAGCACGGGTGTGCGAGCCGTGTGTGGCAACCGTCGCAGTTGCATTGCAAGATGGAAGCGGTGCAGGGCGCTGTGTCCTCTTGATGCAGTGCAGGCAGCAGCTCGGTGAAGTCGTCGAGAAGGCGTCATTGAGACAAAGTTCGTTGCAGGGCGAGACGATGCTCGTGGTGCTGGCAGGTTGCGTTGCAGTTGCGGTGCCATTTGGACGGGAGTTGACGTCGGTCAGACCAGTTCGGTTTCAGTGAAGCAAGTCGGTGCAAAGTGCGGTGCCCACAGGTCACGGTGCAAGCAGCGGCTCATTGGCGTCTCATTGGTGGCGTTGCTGAACATCGCGGTCGGTGAGACCAGGGTGGCATTTCTAGTTGGGGGTGGTGCTCTTGGCAGTGCTGTCGGGACACAGAGCCGGTCGTCGGGGTCGGTCACAGCTCCCTTTTCTCTGTAGCAACTGAAACAGCGTTTCCAGAAGCGGTGCACAGCGATCGGTGAAGTCTACTGGTCCTGAGACTTCGGTCATGGGCAAGCCTTCTCTCAAGCCTTTGGAGATCCGTCACAAGTTGATGAAAGTACACACAAAGTTCCTCTCTCCTTTCTTTGGCAGCAAGTCAACCACTGCAGGCCAATTCCTCATGCTTAGGGATAGTCTCTCCTCAGTCTCTCTAGTTCCTCTCCTCAGCAGAGGTTTCTTCTAGTTTCCTAATTGAAGCCGATCTTGATCCCTTCTGATCTTGGCGATTCTGATCTAAAGTTCTGGGGTTTGGGTCCCCCTTTTTAAACACAGTTTATCTTTGTTCTCTGAAGGCAGAGAGGCCTTTGCCCAGTCCAAACCAGTTCTAGTCAGTCCTGGAGCACTTTGTTGACAAGACTCCTTCTTTCCCTTCAAGCCCACCAGCACTCTGAAGGCAAAAACTATAGAGAAAGAAACCCCATTAAGGTGTGTTCTCGCTTATGATACCAAAGCAAATGAAGTAAAAAAACTGATTACAAAAAATTGGAAACTTATTGAACATTTAGGTATCCCAAACCCCTTTTTGCTTTTAAAAAAGGAAAAAATGTGAGATACCATTTAGTGAGAGCAGCAAGAAATGAAGATTCGGTCAATAAAGATCTAAGGGGGTTACTGAATTTACCTCTAGTAGTAGGACATTATCGATGTCAAAACTGTGCCGCATGCAGCTTGATAAGAGACTCAAAAGAAGTAGATATAAAAGGCCAGATTCACTAGCAGAGAACTTTATCTAATTGTAATTAAAAAAAACAGTTTACTGTATTAAATGTCCCTGCAAGAATGGACAGTGTTATGTAGTTTGGGTAAGACAAATCTGGAAGAAGTTGAAACCAAATTGAATCAATTGGAAGCAAGACTAATAGAAAAGTATCATACAGCGGTATCCGGTCTTAATGATAGAGATTAAATCTGGGCATTGATATAATGAGCATTGTCTGTCTCTTCAGATTATAAATTTGCTTAGCACACTACATGTCTTGAATTTTTCAGATTGTAAGGAGTGGCGGCACTTTCTGTATTTGTGAAGTTGATTTATTTCCGTTTTCATTTAATTTCATTATTATTTTTTATTTTTATATTTTTTTCTGGATTTATTATTTCCTTTCCTCTTATTTAGTACGTAGGAGTTATCCTTTAAAGTTGGGAACCACATTTTAAGAGAAGGTTTCATTATTGACATGACACTGCCTTCTGTTGTTTTACACGATCGGCCCCATTGGTTGTAGCTGTGGACCTTTCGTCTCCCAGATCCACCATGGCAGTTTTGTAGTCCCTAATTTGTTTTGCTGTATTTCGTGAGACCTATCTATTTATACTTCCGCATCATGTGGCTTGATGCTCGCTGGAAGAATCAGAATGGCTTTCAGCCTACATGCGAATTTGCGCTAGCAGAGTAAGTGCAGTTTTGCCTTTTTGTGCTTCGCGGAAGGAATGGTCATAGCTAAGCAGGCTCCCCCCTTACAGCGTTTATATTCTACTTTAGAAAACGAGGTGATATCAGGGATCTCCGGCCACACGTTTATTTCAATACTCTGCAAAAACAGGGTAAGACCTCGGGGAGAGATTTCTCCTTTCCTTGTCTTGCATGTGTAAATTGTTTTGTTTGTTACATGGTACAGATACAGCATTTATATTTATTTGCAGAGAACGTTGGTGTTTATTTGCCAGCTCTCCATTACCTATTAAAAAGCGCCGATCCATATATACTGAGAACTATAGATCTCTGTCTGGTGAGCCACACAGGAGCCACATGTGTTTAGTGACTACATATACTTTGTGTGTGCAAGACTGAAAGCATTTTATTTTTCCCTAGCTGTCGTCAGTATAAGGAATTAAGATTCTTTTAGATTTATACCATCCTAACACACAGGATGATGTAGACCATGGTAAATACGTTTAATTGTCATATAGACGATACTGTTGGTTGGGGTCTATTCTTTATCACCCTATTCTCCAAAAGCTGTTTGATTTTTTTTAATAAGACACACGTTTTCTTCAGTTTGGTTCCCACTTCATCTGGGTGTTTTTTGGATAATTATTTTCTGTGCCAGACCACTCTGAAGAAGAGTTTGTAAATAATGTGTATATAAAAGATATATATATATATATAGAATATACCCATTGTTCCTATATTAGTAACATGGAGTATTTCAAATTAGTATTAGTGTATAGCTAAATGTTTTTATTTACTGTTTTTTTGATTCTATAGATGGAACTTTAATAGCCCTTGTCCTGATGAGGCTCGTATCTGTTGGGCTGAAACGCGTCGACATTATTATGAAGACACCATCATGTATGTTGCAAAAATAGATCAATAAGGAGTACTTAAATAAGAAAGGTCGAAATATTATATACCTTCTAGGCTCCTACTCTGTTTTTTGGTAGATCTTGCTTTATAGGAATGCTCTTTTTACTTTAGTAAGCATCCTTCTTGTTAAAACAAATGGGCTATAATACATACAAAGGTTGAAAATATATTTGTTAGTATGTCAATGTAAATATTGTGTACAGTATATGTATTTGTTGTGTATAGGTAGTTTATTGTACAACCATAAAAATAATTATTTCTGTCTATGAAAAAATAGAACAGTAATCAAAAAATAATAATAATAAAAAAGAGCTACTTAGTAAGTTATTTCTGTGTCATTTAGTTTGGTTTCAGATGAACATGAAATATAGATTGGTTCTCATATAATTCAATTCAAGTAGGAAGGGATAAATTATTTTTCTCTGTCCTTGAAATCGATTGATTATTATTTCCTGTGCATCAGTTTTTGTTGAACAAGCCCACCAGCAGCGCTTGGTTTACAACGCTCGGGCACACTCAGTGCACTGTACGAGAGTCTGACAAGTAAACCAATTAAGTCAATTATAGAGTCACTAATTCGCACACCCAGGGCCAGCTCCTTCAGTGTCCCAGAGTGCCTACCCCGGGGACACTGTAGTTTGCTATGGTAGGGCGGGAGCCTCGCGGCTCCCGCCCTACCATAGCAAACTGCTTTGGTCGCTGGAAGAGAGAGCAGGAAACCTGTTCTCTCTTCCAAAAACCAAAGCTGATTGTTTTCTACGCTCCCCATGTAGAAAAGCAATGCCGGCTCCTGCAGGATTGGGGACCCCCCCATGGCCCACAACGAGGAGGGACAGCCCTGGGGGATGGGGTTCCTGGGGCTAATAGTGGCCCCCTTCCCACATTTTTTTAAAAAATTAAAAATTTGGGGGGCTTTTACTTCTTAAAAGTAAATAAATAAAAAAATGGGATTGAGGTTATATGTGTTCAAACATGCCCTGTGGCGCGTTTTAAGTTGGGGAATTAATTCCTCTTCCATCCAGAGGTCCCCTAGGGGTCAACTAGCCCACCAGGTACCTCCAGTAAGCGCCACGGAGCTGCCTTACAGAGTGTTGTAAAAAGGGGGCATGGCCTCTTAACACCTCTCTGCAACGCAGCTCCCTGGCATATACTGGAGGTACCTGGTGGGCTATTTGGCCCACAGGGGACCTCCGAATTGAAGAGGAAATAATTCCCCAACTTTAGACGCGCCACAGCAGGTGTTTGCACGCATGTCACCTCAGGCCCCACCCCCTTCCTTCACTATTGAGCAAAATATTCCTCTAAAAGCAGCCGAAGTACGAATTCCGATTTACTCACGTGTTATCACGAAAGACCTCAGCGATGCATCTTTGAGCCCAGTACAGACCCTGAAAAGTAAATCTAAGCGTACTTACCCGTAACTTATATTTCCTTCCATAGGAATCTATAGTGTGGTTTTCACAAGAAAAGTTTCTAAGTGTCTATTTTTGAAATATACAAATATTCCTCTAAAATCAGCCGAACTACGAATTCCCAATTACTCACCTGTTATCAGGAGAGACCTCAGTGCTGCATCTTTCAGCCCACTACTGATCCTGAAAAGTAATTCTAACCGTACTTACAGTAACTTGAATTTCCTTCCGTAGGATAACATTGACTGGTTTTAGTGTGGAGTTTTGGAACTTTAAAACATTCCTCTAAAATCAAGCCGCACTACGAATTCCGATTTACTCACCTGTTATCAGGAGAGACCTCAGTGCTGCATCTTTTAGCCCAGCACTGACCCTGGAAAGTAATCTAACCATACATACAGGTAACTTGTATTTCTTGCCATAGGAATCCATTGTCTGGTTTCCACCAGAAGAGTTTCTAAATGTCTATTTTCACAAACTACAAATATTCCTTAAAAGTCACCTGTATAACTCAAACGCATTCTTTCAACTGTTTACAGGAGATGCACCAGTGCTGGATCCAGGATCCACCACTGAGTAAGAAAAAGTAACGATAACACTACCTACTTGCTAAGTGAATTCCCTCATATGGGTTAACATTGGTGATTATATGTGAAAAAGTTTCTAAGTGTCAACTTTTAAAATACAATAATATTCCTTACAAATCACTACTGTAACCAAAACGCTTCTACTCAACTGTTTACAGAAGATGTCCCAGGACTGAATCTAGGATCCAATCCTGTTGTTGGAAAAGTAATCCATAAAGTAACTAATTGCCTTTAACTAGAAATTCCCATTCAGCTCAATGTTGCATTGTGTTTGAAATTGTGTTGCCCATTGCAACAACTGTAACTACTATACTTAAAACTCTATTGCCTATTTGCGAAGTATTTAAACTAAAGTAATTCATTCTGAGAAAGTATATTTTCTAATGTAATGTATAATGTAATTTAAAAAATAAAATATCTAAAAATAAAAAATTAAAAAAATTGTACATGAGTATCAACAAAATAAATATAAGAATTAATACATTTAAAAATTGTCATTTAAAAAACCTTTGAAATTCACTGAAAAAAACAGGTTTCAGACATGTTATAGTTAGGAATTAGCTTTTAAAAACCTTTGAAATTCACTGAAAAAACCATAGGTTTCAGACATGTTATAGTTAGGAATTAGCATTTAAAAAACCTTAGAAATTCACAGAAAAAACCATAGGTTTTAGGGGTGTTATAGTTAGTTGAACATTTCACTCATACAAAACCATTGAAATTCCCTGTTATAGTTAAATGTACTAACTATAACTCGCACGCGGGCAATCCACTGCTGATGATGTCACATATTACATCATTAATGACATGGTCAGTGACATCACTGATGACATCACTGATGACATCTCAAATGACATCACTGATGACATCATCCAGTGAATGTGGTTTGGTTCGATATTTAAACACGTTTTATATATATATATATATATATATATATATATATATATATATATATATATATATATATATCAATCTATCTTGAATAATGAGTGGATGTATTAGTGTCTGAATGGAGGATTTGGAGCTGTGTCGCACTTTCTGCCCCCTGTTAGACTCGTTTTTTGTGCCCTTCTGCCCTCTGTTAGACTCGTTTTCCCTTGTTTTTCTGCCCTTCTGCCCTTCTGCCCTTCTGCCCTTTGCTAGACTGCATTTTGTGCCTTTCTGCCCTCTGCATCACCACATCATCATTCAGCGCTACCCCAGCATCACTCAGCACCACCACAGCACCACTCAGCACCACCACAGCATCACTCAGCACCACCACAGCATCACTCATCACCACCACAGCATCACTCAGCACCACACAGCACCACTCAGCACCACCACAGCATCACTCAGCGCCACCACAGCATCACTCATCGCCACAACAGCATCACTCAGCGCCACCACATTATCACTCAGCACCACCACAGCACCACTCAGCACCACCACAGCATCACTCAGCACCACCACAGCATCACTCAGCACCACCACAGCACCAATCAGCACCACCACAGCACCACTCAGCGGCACCACAGCATCACTCAGCACCACCACAGCATCACTCAGCACCACCACATTATCATTCAGCACCACCACAGCACCACTCAGCACCACCACAGCATCCCTTAGCACCACCACAGCATCACTCAGCACCACCACAGCATCACTCAGCACTACCCCAGCATAACTCAGCACCATCCCAGTATCACTCAGCACCACCACAGCATCACCACAGCACCACTCAGCACCACTACAGCACCACTCAGCGCCTCCCCAGCACCACACAGCGCAAACCATTAAACAACAACTAGTTCTCTCAATGTTTCAAGCTTTATTACAAATGTCACAAAAAGATGTTATTTCATTTCTGTTCTTGGATTTTCGTCACAATAAAATACACTGAACATAATCTTCACAAAAGTTATTTACAAAAGTTTAAGCTATTGCCATTATAAATTAAAATCACTTTTATTTAAGTATTAATATTTTAAAAAATTAAAAGCCATTGTAATTTGTAATATCAATACATCTAAGTCACGGAAAATCAAAACATGTTGCATTACAAATGCTATAGGTGTCACATTAGCGAAAGTTATAACTATTGGCATTGTAAATTACAAAGCTATTAATTTAGCTATTTTCAAGACCAATAGCTCAAACTTTCCTAATGCGAGACCTATTGTATTGCAAATGCTTGTTTTTATATCTGTCAGTGCTTCCTGTTGAGGTTTAATTTTCTTGACAGGCGCCTCATTGCCTACTTGTAACAATTCTCCGACTCTGCTTCAAGGGTCAGAGCAGGGTCAGAGAAAAGTTGCAAGTAGGCAACGAGGCGCCAGGAAGCACTTACAGGCTTACAGCAGCATGTGCCCAAGTTGAAGTTAATTTCTTTGTAACCCTTTTATAAATGGTTACAAAAAATTAGCTTCAACTTTTGCACCTGCTGCTGTAACCCTGTAAGTGCCTGGCTGAAAATTCGTCCCCGCTGATTTGCTGATTTTACCGCGATTTCCCGAGATTCGCGCATCGCAAAATCGCGGAAAATCCGCAAATTCCGCGAGCGGAACGAATTTTCAGCCCATGCTTAACTATAACATGTCTGAAACCTATGTTTTTTTCAGTGAATATATATATATATATATATATATTCACTCCGATCTCCTGCACAGGCACTGCAACGTGAAGGAATCACAAGCCACTCCAGCCGGGTAGGTTTCAGATATTTTTAATGGGCACAAAGAAGACGCGTTTCGAGCGTACAGGCTCTTGGTCATATATACATATATATATATATATATACATGTATAGATATATATAGATATATAGATAGACATATAGATATATAAATATAGTCGCCAATAGGTAGGTATAGTTAGGACCATATTTTTATAGGAAGATCATTTTTTGACTTGCCTATTTCTTTGGTCCCCTTTGACAGATCTACATGGAATTCTCCCAAAAAAGTGTAATGGAAAGTTTTCAGGATGATGCGTCAAACGGGTATTGAGAAAAAGGGGGTTGAAAAATATGATTTCCCAAGTTAATTTCAATAGGAGCTTTGAACACGACTACTGCCCAAACCGCTGGACAGAATTACAACAAATTTGGCAAGGAGGTAGATTTTGGTCCACAGATCATGTTTACAGTTATCTGTTGTAAATCCATTCAGTAGTTTTTGACAAATTTGAGGGGAAAAATAAGGATATCTGGGATCACAGTAACTTTGAGAATAATAACGAGTTACTGCAGGATAATGGAGAGCTCTAATTGGCTGCCAACACTTCAACCAGAAATTGTTGGTAGTCATTCTGGGACTCAGCTTCAGCTAAGTCCCCCAAAAAAATAGAAAAAGAAATGGAGACAGGGTAGGAATACCCAACCCTCAAGCCTTGAAGGTAAAAAGCGTTTAAAAAAACAGTTTGCTGCATATACACAATTTCCACACTTGTTTACATTATAGCCCCAGGGTGGGGCAGGTCCTGAGGTCATGCAGGCACCACTACTAGGGATTAGTATTGCCCGGGACCACCCCCACCAGAGGCTTAATTTTGTATTCCAGGGGGTCCATGTAGACCCCCAGGGACTGCCATCTTCATGGAGCGCTGTTAAAAAGTAAAAGAGAGTGGCTGTGTGGATCTCCATGTCCCCGGGGACCATCATATCCCCAAGGATAAATGCAAAGAAATGGGGGGCCTTGTGCATCCCCCCAGCCCAGAGGATCACCACCTCCTTTGGGCCAAATTTACATTTTAAAACTAAGAGGGAAGCTGCGCAGCCCCCCTCTTGGGCAGTATTCATTTTTTACTTGCTCATACCTTTGGCACCGTTTGACAAATCTTCACAAAATTTTCCAGAAAATAGTGCGTCAGTGATTCTTGTTGAGCAGGAAAAGTTTCGGGGTGATCCATCTAGCAGGGGTTGTGGCGGGGGTAAAAAAAATGGTGTTTTCTATGTTAATTCCCATAGGAGTTTTAAACAGGACTACAGCCTGAACTGCTGAAAGAAATTATACAGAATTTGGCAGAAAGGTAGCTGTTATTCCAGAAAGCAAATCCATTCAGTAGTTTCAGAGATACTAAAGAAAAAACAAATCGGGATATCTAGCGAACCCTCCCGATCTCGTTCTGATATCTAATTGGCTGCCAACACTTCAACCAGGAAGCTTTGGCTACCATCTTGGCTTGAGCTGCGCCTCTAAAAAAAGGTTAAAAAGAAAGAAAAGGGGGGACGGTAGGAATACCCTGGGCCCATAGCTCTGGTGTTGAGGTTCCAGAAAGCCCCACCAGGGCAAAAAACATTTAAAACAAATATTTGCAGAAAATTGTTTTGGAGAAAGGCCAGATCCTGGAGGCATTGTTTTAGAAAAAGATGGAGGGTCTCATGGGGCCCTCCTCCTGAGGCTCTTGGAGCCACAGGGACCACCACCTACCCAGGGCTATATTTATAAAAAAAAGAAGTGGGTGCATTAGGACCCCCTTCTGAGGCTCCATAAGTCCCAGGACCACCATCTCCCTGGGCTAAAAAAAAAACAGTAATCTGGAGGCCATGAGGACCCCTCGGGTCCCAGGGACCATAAGCTCCATGGAGCTAAATAACATCTACTGGTTGGGCCCTGCGGACACCCCAGGGACCCAGGGACACCACCGCCCTGGTCTGAATACTGTAAAAGCAATGGGGGTGGGGCTAAATAGGCCCCCTCCCAGGCCACATATGGCCCCAGGAATGCCCCTGAAAAGTAAAGGAGATGGGGCATGCAGGCTGCCTCCTGGATCCATTAAGGGCTCTGGAGACTGCCACCACCAGGTCTGGCTCCTGCTATGTTCTGGTGTGCCGAACAGTTTTAGTTACCTCAGCTAACTATAATTTACAATGCACTGCAATGTGTGTTTTCTATGTTAATTCCCATAGGAATTTTAAACAGGACTACAGCCCGAACTGTTGAAAGAAATTATACAGAATTTGGCAGAGAGGTAGCTGTTATTCCAGAAAGAAACATTGGTGTAAATCCATACAGTAGTTTGAGAGATTTTAAAGAAAAAACAAATCGGGATATCTAGCGAACCCTCCCGATCTCGTTCTGAGATCTGATTGGCTGCCAACATTTCAACCAGGAAGCATTGGCTGCCATCTTGGGACTTTGCTTGAGCTGAGCATCTGAAAAAGGTTAAAAAGAAAGAAAAGGGGGGAAGGTAGGAATACCCTGGGCCCATAGCTCTGGTGCTGGGGTCTCAGAAGGCCCCATCAGGGCAAAAAGCATTAAAACAAATATATTTACAGAAAATTGTTTTGGAGAAAGGCCAGACCCTAGTGTCATTGTTTTAGAAAAAGATGGGGGGCTCATGGGGCCCACCTCCTGAGGCACTTGGAGCCCCAGGGACCACCACCTACCCAGGGCTTTATTTATAATAAAAGAAGTTGGTGCATTAGGATCCCCTCCTGTGGCTCCATGAGCCCCAGGACCACCATCTCCCCGGGCTAAAAAAAAACAGTAATGTGGAGGCCATGAGGACCCCCGGGTCCCAGGGGCCCTCACCTCCCTGAAGCTAAATTACATCTAATGGTTGGGCCCTGCAGACACCCAGGGACACCACCACACTGGGCTGAATACTATAAAAGCAATGGGGGTGGGGCTGCATGAGCCCCCTCCCAGGCCACATATTGTCCCAGGGATGCCCCTGAAAAGTAAAGGATATGGGGCACGCAGTCTGCCTCCTGGATCCATTAAGGGCCCTGAAGACTGCCACCCCCAGGTCTGGCTCCTGCTATGGGGTGCCTAACAGTTTTATTTACCTCAGCTAAGAATAACTTACAATGCACTGCTTATTACCTCACATACAAAATCACTCATGACATGGTCAGTGACATCACTCATGACATCATCCAGTGAGTGTTAGTGTTTTGTAAAGGCTTATGGCACTCAAAGATGCATACTAAGCTACTACAAAGTAAAATTACTATACTTTGTGGTGTCATACTAATGAGTGAAACTACTTCTAACATATATTTTGAGAGTGGCTGTGTGACTGTGTGTTTTGGTTTTCAGGGGTTAAATGGGTGTGTAAGTGGGTGTGTGAGTAGTTGTATGGGTGTATGAGAGATTATGTGGGTGATTGAGTGACTGTGTGAGTAGGCATTTGGTTAAGAGAGTTTGTGTGTGAGTGGCTGTATTAGAGAGTGAGTGTCTTTTTCACTGTCTGTATGGGTGAATGAGCAGTTATGTGAGTTGTTGTTTGAATGTGTGAATGGTATGCACGTTGCTGTGTGGGTGTTTGAGTGGTTGTATGGGTGAGTAAGTGGCTGTGTTGAGAGGCTGTATGAGTGACTGAATGTGTGTGTAAGTGGCTGTATGGGTGAATAAGTGGGTGTGTGAGTAGCTGTATGGGAGAGTGAGTGGTTGTGTGAGTCGAGTGGGTCTGTGAATGGGTATGTGAGGGATTGTGTGGGTATGTATGTGGATGTAAGATGGGTTCTGTGGGTGTGTGAGTGGGTGTGTCAGTGGTTCCAGGGACGATGTCACCAGTGATGTAATTTGAGGTGTCATCTGTCATGTCATCAGTGATATCACTGACCATGTCAGGAGTGATGTAATATGTGAGGTCATAAGCAGTGCATTGCAGGGGCATAAGTTATAGTGAGCTCAGGTAACTATAACTGCTACATTTGTATGGTTTTGAATGAGAGAAATCTGAGCCTAACTATAAAGTTTGTCCCTGTAACCTTTGTTTTTTTAAAGGGAATTTCTAAGGTTTTTAAAATTTTAATTTTAATTTTTCCTAATTGTAACTAGTAACTTTTTAACAGTGAGTGTGTTAGTGAGTGCATGAGTATCTCAGAAGGTCTGTGAGTGGGTGTGAGAGTGGGTCTTTTAGTGGGTGTGTGAGCATCTGAGTGGGTCTGGGAGTGGCTGCATATGTGTCTCACTGGGTGTGTGAGTAGGTGCATGAGTGTCTGAGTGGGTCTGTGAGTGTCTGAGTGGCTATTTAAGTGGCTGTCTGAGTGGCTGTCTGAGTTGGTGTCTGAGTGGGTATGTGAGTGTCCGAGTGGGTCTGTGAGTAGGTATCAGAGTGTCTCAGTGGGTTTGCGAGTACCTCCATAAGTAGATAATGTTGAGCAGTTTGTGAATGAGTGCATGAGTGCCAATGTGAGTCTGTATGTGGGAGTGTGAGTCTCTCAGTGGGTGTGTGAATGAGTGCATGACTCTCTGAGTGGGTCTGTGATTGAGTCCCTGAGCTTCTGAGTGGGTCTGTGACTGGGAGCATCAGTCTCTGAGTGGGTCTGTAGATTAGGGCATGAGTCTTTCAGTGGGTCTGTGATTGTTTCTAGTGGTTCCGTTAGTGGGTCTGTTAAAATCTGAGTGCTCTGCTCTATTTAGCCTTTTCTGCTTGTTTTTTTCTCTGTTTTGCTTTTCCTGCTATTTTTTCTGCTGTCTGTTTTGTTTTTCGTGCTCAATTTTCTGCTTTCTGTTTTGCCTTTCTGCTCATTTTTCTGCCCACTCTTTTGCTTTTTCTGCTCATTTATCTGCCCTGTATTTTTCTCTCTACTGCACAGGGGAGAGGGGCTGTTTGGCCCCCTCTGGGGCTCATACCCCAGGGCATGGAATCAATTGAATAGTGGGGGGCCATCAGTCTCTGAGTGGGTCTCTGAGTGAGTGCGTGAATCTCTTAGTAAGTCTGTGAGTGGGTTCGTGGGTCTTGCCCTCGTCTGCTCTATTTTGCATTTCCTACTAGTCTTTCTGCTCATTCTTTAGTTTTTCTGCTCGTTTTGCACATTCTGCTCTAACCAGGCCTACACATCTGCTGGAGATAAGAAGAAATGCACCACATTATCCTTACAGGGTTCTACACCAGATATAATATGACATACCTATCTGGCAAACAAATTCTTAAAACTCACAGAAGCAGCTCTTCAGTTTCTATGTACTTGTTATATAAAGTGGAAATATATAAGTGCTGCTTTCCAAACCAGACAAGAATCTATGCTGCTATGCCATCAGCAATATTCAGTCCCCGTAAATAAGCAGGCTGGCCACCATGGATCTTGGGAGAGCCCCTGGAATAGGCGCATGCCCCCAAACACAATGTACTCTCTTCATTGTAAAGAAGGGTAGAGGAGTGCTGTGAAATACATATTTTACCAGCCAAGTCCAGCTGTCCAGCTTTTAAGGATGGCCTGTGATTAAGCTGATATACTCTAGGGACCAGATTTTGACATTCTACACTCTTTCCTGCTGTGAGTCACTGTCTCCATTTATGCCTTCATTTGAAGCTGTAGTTCATGGAACAAGGGTCTCATTGAGCACAGTCTGGACTTGTTAGTTACCCTATCAACAAGCTTCGGGTGATTCGTTTAGATGATGTCCACAGCTAATTTCACCATATCCACTTTTGTTTTATTTGTTGGATCTTATCAAATTACTCAGCATGCCCTCAAGTATTGTCTTGACTTTTTTTCTAAGGTAAGTGCTTCCTCATTTGATCCTGGGCATGCAGGATCCTGGTTGACTTATTTGATTTGGATTTCACCATAGTTCTGCTTTTTCCAAAATGCCTCTGATATTTCAGAATCAAAGTCTCTTCTCAGCAACAGTTTTCCTTTTCCAGTCATTAGATAAATATTAAAGTCAGATCATTTTATGAACCACAGGAGTACTTAATTGTAACACTGACCTTGATGCAGTGGTGGGCTAGGTATATCCCCATCATTGATCACTGGATTCTGATCCCAAGTCTAAGCTAATCCTGTTTAAGATATTTGAGAAGTCCAATCCGACTCGGGACACCAGGACACCCTATTATGCATCCCTTCCAGCAGATGTTACCAGCACTTTGCATGGATCAATTCACAGGCTTTTAGTCCCGATGATGCATTCCAATGGCAAAAGCACATGCACCCATCCCATAGTTGCAGTTCTTCTTCAATTGAACTGAGCTATATTAACATCATCAGAATCCCACTTGGCCTGTTTAGCTCTTCCCAGTCTGTATGCTCCACTGAGAGTTTTCTATACAAATGTATCCTGAGGAGTGCAGTGAGCCTCACTCTACCTAGCTGGTCAGCAAACAGTCCCTTGGGGTGCCTCCAGTTGCCACTAGTGGCACTAGGGATTCCCTGCTGTTCCCCGTTGCAGGTCAGGGACTCACCACTACAGCAGTCCTGGCATGATTCCATGCCTCTACTCCACACGGTAAGCCTTTACAGGTTTCTCCCCTTGCTCCTGATGTAACAGTCTTGCACACCTGCTAACCATGACCTATCACTTTTTTCCCCAGTTACGGTCCAATCGACCACGACCCCATTAATCCCGCCACATGCACTGTTAAACTCACGTAGAATGCTGGCCACGCTGATTACACAAGACCACGGCAATCTGATTTCCTTTCTTGATTCTGCCGCATGCATAACCCGATCTCCCGATAGACCGGTGGCCATGCTACCAAAGGTGTAAATAGTTTTTTCCATTTGCCCACATGGCCAGTATACTTTCTGGCTAACCCTACACTTCCTTTTTTTCCCTAGTGACGTGCCGTTTCCTGATTACCGATGCCCCCTGTGATATTATTTCCTCCCCACCCGTGGATAGCTAGATAACTCCATTGTATAGGAAACTATCCCTATTTCTCGCCTGTCCAATGCCCTTGGCCTCCTTGGTACCTTCCTCCCTACTGAAGGTGTACTCTTTTTAACACCATCCCTCAACCCCCTCATGGCTCTAAATAGGCATTGCCTCTGCGCAGTTTATCCTATTCTTTATACCATCTGGATCTCTTCACCAGTATCGTCAAAGGTCGTTTTCAGCTCCCACCACTATTAACTCTTGATTTATTCTTTTGGACTCTGGGCCTGATTTTTCCTTTCTTTTTATACAGCACTACTTTGTATAAAGTAATTCTGTCCTGAGGATGACCTGGAATTGAACAGGTCGAAACGCTGTTGACTATTCAGTGTATACTTGGCATCATTGCGGTCTGCTTAAACAGCCTTAATGAAGAAACCCCCATTGTATATAATCTTCATCGTTTTCTTGACCACTATTTCTGTATATAATCCCTGCGCCGTTCACGCAGTTTTTTCACCCCTTTGTGTCACTGCGCCATTCGCTATCAGTAGCACATTCTCGGCTGGGTTAACGGGTTTACTCCTGTTCTTCGACTCCTGTTCTATGCAAGGCATCCTACTGCAGCTCCCAGATTCTGCTTGTGCGGCTTCATGGTATTGAGGGCCTTAGACCCCATTGAGCACAATGCGGCATCTCACCAGCCCACCACCCACCCTCCAAAGTACTGGGCGCACCCCTATGGGCAAGCATTAGGCCCATCATTTTGGAGAAAGGACCTGCTTCGCTACGCTACCTGGTCTTAGACTGGCGATATGAGGAGAAAATATTAATTTCTCATTGTTTTTTGCTCTTTCCATGTGTGCTGCAGCACACATAGAAATAGCAAATTGTTTCAAGAATATTTATGTGCAGGAAGGTGTTCCTTTCTGCACATAAACAATCACCCTGCAGCGCAGGCACCCTTGCAACATGGCCCAAGGGTGCCTGCACTGGCATTAGGCTGCTTTATTAGCACCAGCGCTATGGGAAACACAGGGGTGTGCCGTATTTTAGTAAATATGGCACATTCCTGTGTTTTTTAAAAATGTTTGAGCTTAACACTGCGCTCTGACATTTTGTTGTAAATTTCCCCCAAGGTGTATCAATGTTTGTGCCTTCTCACATTATTTTATCACCTCCACTGCTGTAAGGTGTGTCTCTGGACATAACTGTCTGGGGTTCCAAATCCAGATTTGCTGTTTGCCCCGATTGATTGAGGCTTTGCTTGCTTAATTTTAATTTAAAGGCACAGAAGCTTCGTTAAAATGGCCTTAGCATTATAGTGTTCATATTACAGTCCTTGAAACCCTTTTGCTGCCTCGTGATAGCCTCAATCAGAATTAAAACCAAAGCATGAATAAATCTGCAAAGCACTGTTCAGAAGTTTGCAAACTAAGGGGCCTATTAGGATGGCGGACCTGCGTCCACCAACCCAGAGGAGGAGGTACCATCCGCAGGGGCAGTGGCGGTCCCTCCGTGCGAATTAGGATGTGACCGCCACCCTAGCGGTCACATCCTGTATGTTTAACATTGTGGCGGGTGCTGCTTGAAGCAGCACACGCCGCAATTTTAAAAAATGCATGTTTACCTTTGCATGCACGAAGCGGCAGGCACCGCGTGGTGCCTGCCGTTTCGTGCACGCAAAGACAGGGGGGTACCATAGGTACCCCCCATGTACACCCGCCACCCCCCCTTCACCCGTGGGGGCACGCAACGGGCCCCCAAAGAAAAGACTGCATGCCTTTCCACGGCGGAAATGCCGCTGTGGAAAGGCACAGGAGCGCCGCCATCCTAATATGGCTGCCGGTGTCTGATAGACACCGCCAGCCATGTTAGAGTGTTCCCGCCGCTGATGGAAGGCTACCGCGGTGGAAAAGCAGCGGACAGAAAAAAGATGCCCCAGCCATCCTAGTCTGGTATTTTCTCTGTCCTCAGCGGTAATCCGCATCCTCCGGGCCGGCGGTGGCTTCGGTCGGCCCAGAGGATGCGGATTATCCGCTATCATAATCGGTCCCATAATTAGGAATTGATTGACATTTTAACATAACTAGTACATTTATGGGGAAAAAGTTCATGAAAGTACCTTTTGAACACTGTACTTTACCAAGAACAAGTAAGCTTCACATACTGATATTAAGGACAGTTTCAGAAAAAGGCTTCGACGTTAACTGAAAGGCAGTTAAATGCATTTTGATATTTTTTTCTTCCAATGTCTATTAAATCTGATTTTATCCTCCTGGTTCGTCGGGTACAGTCAAATGTAAGAGTAAGTTAATTACCTTCACGAATAATGCTGTTGTTCCAAATATTCCAATTGTGTCGTTATTGAGAAACAGTAATACACGAGGAGACATGGTAGAAAAAACAGTATTTAAATATTGGCTATGTCTTTTTTTAATGTTTATTTTTCCTTTTTAGTTTCGCAGATCAATTTATACCTATATATACCTAAGACATAAGATGCATATCTGATCAGTATTTTTGGCATGGGCTGTAAACTGTCAAGGTAATTCACATCTATACTTTTCAAGGGATTTACTTTGATTTATTCTCCAATTAAGTTGACAACTGTGCCCATTATGAAGCCTTGGTTTGCCCAGGTGAACGTAAATCCGATCAAATGATGAAAATCAATGTCCAGTTGACCACCACATATTGTCAACAATGAACCACCCATTCAAAACTATCTAATAAAAATAATACAAGTATCTTTATCAATATATCTTTATTCGGCAGTAGAGCAGCCATAACAGAGCATAAAATATCGGAAACACATTCCAATAAAATATACAATAATATCATTAGATCACAGACAAATCAAATGCATTACAGAAATGTATTAGAATCGCGGACTAAAAGGCCCATAGAGTGCTTATGCCTGATTCATATATTTTCCTAATAATGATTGCTCTTTTAAAAAAAATTAAACTGCAAAACAGATGGGTTGTGCATCTAACTTCTCGAGGTTTTTCAAGGCTAGCTTGTTAGATCTGACATTACTCTGGTACGCAGAGAATAGAAAGCAAAAAAGCATAAAGTGACACGCTCTTTGCCTAGATACACCATCACATGGCCACGGGGGCAATGTTCTAAAGAATGTTCCCTTCATAGGAAAAACAATCATAAAGTGCACAGTGTTTAGCGTAAAACTAGATAAATAAAAACGCTGTCTACGGTACATTATGAGTGAAAAAAAGGGTTCTGGGCATACAGATGAACAAATACCAAAATAATCAAGACCACTAAACATAGATGGTGCCTGTTCCCACCTTCTCTCCATACAGTAATCCAAAAAGAGGTGTTTGAATTTGTCCTTACAACTCATAACAATCGACCCTGAGTTGTTATACATATCTGTGACACCCACAAGATAGAATATTCTCTTGAAATATGCAAGGCATGGAATATAGTGCACATTGTCCAATGATAAACATATGATAAGAAAGCTCTAACCTAACCCGCTTCCTGGTTGGCCCAATAATTTATCCACAGGATCCATAGGGCAAGTCCAAGTGCATCTCCCATCTATGCTATGCCTATTTCCTCATGCCCAATAATCGAGGTTGTGCTTCTTTAGACTGACAGATATCTGCATATAAAACCATTTTCTGTTCGTTGAAGATTATCTGAGCTTGAGTGGCCACGGATTCCAGCCCAATATGGCCCCACGGGTAAACACTTGCTTATATATATATATATATATATATATATCAGTAGCGGTCGGTGGTGGGAGTAGCTGCCGGGCAGTGACGTGGGGAGGGGGAGGGGGAGGGTGGGGGGTAGAAATCTATGGATTACGGAGTATTACAGGTAAGTAAACATATAAATAAATAAAACAAATTTTGTTGCGCGCAGTGCATCCCCAAATGCGATGTGTCTGAAGTCTCATTAGGCACACATAAGCTAGACTCAACCTCAACCTCAACCTGCCCAGCAGGACCCACATCACACCCCACCTCAGGAAACTAAACTGGCTCCCAATACAGAAGAGATGCCAGTTCAAGATGCTGACCCAGGCCAGCAAAGCCCTACAAAATGAAGGAAACAAATACCTCAACAAATGCCTGATCTTTCACCAACCTACCAGACTCCTCTGCACTGCCTCCCTCTTCTCTGTTGACACCCACGGAACCCACTGTACCAACAGTGGAGGGCACTCTTTTTTCGCACATGGCTGCTAAGACATGGAATTCCCTTGCTCGGTGAGCAACCTTTACAACAAAACTTTTACCATGCTGTGCCTTTACAACACGCTATTTACAACGCAAACCATTACAACGCATTGAGCTGGGGGGCGCTCTAGGATAGGGAATAAGTTTAATTTACTATCCAACACCTTCCCTAGTGTCCACGGGGACTGGTGTTGGAATAGTAAATTAAACTGTTCACTATCCAGCACCTCTAAGCGCTATGCGTTGTAAAGGTTTGCGATGTTAAAACCATGTTGTAAAGGCATGCCTGGTAAAAGCATGCGTTGTAACGTCATACATCCCCCTTGCTCTAAACCTCAGGACCACCAGTCACTCCAGCAATTGAGGAAAAAACTCAAGACCTGGATGTTCAAATGAGAAACCACCATGCAGCAGGAAAATCACCGTGCCTCAAGACCCTCACAGGTGAGTTGCCGCACTATAGGAATGAATGATTGATTGATTGATTGATTGATTGAGGAGAGGCTCGAAGGCCAAGAGTGCTCTCTCCACCCCCCATGCCTGTGTCTGGGGGTGGAGGCTCACACAACAGCCTGTGTCCTGCCCCCATGTAGCGCAGGCAGGAGAACGAAGGCAGTCTGGCCTCTGCACTGGCCACTGGAGAAGTCTGGACACTAGGGAGCTGGTCGGGTTGCTATGGCTTTGGTCTCCCTCTGATTGCCCTCACTATAACACTTGCCTTGGTGGTGTCTCATATGAACCAATTACTTGTGCAGACCTCACATCCTGCACAACTGGTAACCCAATTACTTACAATTGATTGTTAGTTTATTTTCAAAAAGGAAGACACTTAGGAGTGACAGAAGAAATGTTACTGCTGCCACTTACTGCCACCATCAGGCCTCGGGATTCAATGCTCAGCCAAACAAAAGTGTTTTCCTGCCATGGCAACTCCCTCCCAAAGAAGTGTCACTTCTGGGGACTGACTATGTGAATGGGTAGACACAGAGCCATTGCATCCAATTTAAAAAAAGGCATGGCGCTCACTGCGCTAACCGACCTAGGCTGGAGAAAGTGCTGCACTGAAAAAAAGAAGAGTGTTTCTAACCTCATTTCCCTATTTTAAAATGGCAAACTGGCCAAATTTTCCAGAGCTAGCAAGGAATCCCTGCAGGTGGGTGCACTGTGTGGCTTGACCCAGCAGGCATGCCCGGAGAATCCCAAGAGCTCCCATGCCCACACTCAAAAGGCACCTTTAGCATAACCATTGTGTCACTTCATAGGTGGATCAGTAGTTGTGGCTCCCAAAAGCCAGTTTTACCATGCACCTGCATGAGTAATATGACAAGGTAGTGAGCGGAAAGCTGTTCACCATTTTGTATGGCACCTCCATACTCCTGATTTTTCATCTCAAAACTCTTCAGTGTGCCCTAAAATCCTGAATCTCCTTGACAACTGCATTGTGAAAAACGTTTTCTCTGCAAAATGCACTAGTGTAAACCCTATTTAAGTTTTGTAAGGATGTACTTATTACATTGATAATTCTGTTCATGTTGCAAGGCACTTTCAGCCATAAATAAAATGTTTTGTTGTCCCTCAGACCTAGGCCTAAGCTGTATAAATACCTTATAATAAAATAAATAAATAAAATCCATGCCCAAAAGCTAGTCGATAATAGCCAATGTAAAATTATACAAATTGGAACAATTTGTCAACGATTTGCAGCAGGCCACCAGGTCCCCAAACGGCTGTGATCTCTTGGGGCCGTTTGTTGTTGCAGAGAAATTCCCAAATAAGACTGGCTGCAAAGTGCCTCTAACAATGAATGGTTCTATGTCCTCAACTGGGCTTCATGAGTTCCTTTCAATGGCACTCACAGTTCTCTATCAATTCTGATAATTCTTACTTCATTTTGGTATTTTAATTATGTGAAAAATACTACACAGTTCTAGCACCAATATGGTTGGTGACAATTTGATACTTACTCTCTCGTTATAACACATATGGTGATTAATTGCTGTTCCGTCTTTGCTCAAGGCACTATAACTACCACAACTAATCTATTATTCATCCCATTGTCATGTCTTTTAGGATAGTCCCATCATGTATACCCCTTTTTACATACATTATCTACACAACTATAATGATTCCAAAAAGTGAACTTTTACCTAATAGCTTGCTCCTGTCTCTTCAGCACCAGGCACTTGACCTTCTATCTGAATCCCTGTACCTGATGTACATAAACATGTCCTAGGCACAGCAGATTTATTTTTTATAAGGGTCACCACTTTTTTCATCCTTGGCCAATAGCCAGCTGTGCACGATCACACTTGTTTAGAAAAGCATCGGTGATTGTTTAAAAAAAAGTTATGATTATTTTCAAAACATCCATGATTGTTTTAAAGACATATTGATTCTAGAAAAAACCATGCAGTGGTCACTTTAGTTAAAAGACCCTCACTCCCCCCTATAAATTAGAGGAGAATTCCTGCCAAGCTGAGACAGGGGTCCTGTATGCCGAATCTTCGACACAGAGCGATCTGACATCCCTTGTCAGTTGTCATCCTCGACGCAGAGACGGAGTCCTTTGTTCTAAACCATCAGGTGAGGGCGGGTGGTTCATCCCAAGGGGTTTCTTGGTTACAGATACACATAGCTATATAAATATACACCTACATATCCAGGTTATGCTAGGTCCATTTTAGCAAATTACTTAGGGCGCGCTTTTTAGGAATATGCAAGTGCTACTGTATTTTTCTGAACTGTTTCTGTTCATCCTATTAGCACTATTGTAGAAATGTATCTACTATTCACTATACTGGTACTAGCACTCTCTTTCATTTGCTTCTGTCTCCTAATTGTCGCAGCACATATGTTTTACACAAGACTGTCGCTGGACCAATAAATATTTATTGAAACTTTCTAATCACCATCCTGTGTATTTTCTGAGAGAAAGCAAGCATGAGTGAGAGAAACGTACTGTACTGTTTTCTACGTTTCCTGAGGAATCAGAGTTGTCATGTTCAGTAGTTGTCATGTTTGAGATATATATATATATATATATATATATATATATATATATATATATATATATATATATATATATATATATATATATATATATATATATATATATATATATATATATATATATATATATATATATATATATATCCAAACAAACCTCTCTGCAGCAAGAGAGAGGGAATGAGTCGCAAACTCCTTCCGGTTTTCAAATTATTTATTTGCTTTTCAAATCGGCATCTTCTTATCGCTTATGCATTTCGGTCACCACTGTGACCTTCGTCAGAGATGAGGCGCCGCAGATTCAGGCAGTAACAGCTCACCTTCACGACCCTCGACTTTATGGTGCTACCATTTTTTAACCCTCTGTTGGGCGCCGTATTTCAGCTGTTCTTTCACCTGCTGCATGCTGGGTCGTGTAGTGCGCTGCAACCTGCAGTGCGTGATGCATTTAATTAACTCGCCTCATATGCCACTTCGGAAACCCTTGATAATGTCCTTTAAAACATCTACAGGGACCCTAACCATAGTCCAGTCTATGGCGGCACCTCACACCCTTCGCGTCTCCACGTCCAACAAAATGGTCCGGTTTCGGGTGTGGTGTATATATATATACACCACAAAAATAAGATGTTTTTATTTGTGAATGTAGCTTTTGCTGTTGGACGTACATGAGCTACTTATCATGTCAGAAATTTTTTTCTCATAAGGATAAGGAAAATAATTTTTAATTCATAGAAAATGTATTCTGGAGCACATTTCATAACTCCTATGAGAAAATTATACCAGAAAGATGTTTTCTCTCAAACACGGTTCATAAATTCTCAGTACAGGTTCAGCTTTTTTCAATGGGTAAAATCACCATAGGTCCTAAAATGATTATATCACCAACAAACATTTTTTATTTTGTGACTAAAATCTATTATTCCCCCTTACATGTGACCCTTAAACTACAGTGCAGTGACTGGGAGATTTAATTAGTCACTATCTGACAAACAATTGTGTGAATTTCATCCCAAAATGTAAGAGTCTGATTTAAGGGGCGAGAGCACTCCCAGGTTGCTATTCACTGAGGTGAAGTAGGGCATTCTCTGTTTCTTAGGACCCTCTGACTCTAACATGGTCAATAACTACCTGGGCATGCCCTCAACCTTAAATAGTGTTGATTAAATGTCAAGCCTACATTTGTGCAACTTTTTAAACATGCTTTTTAAACATGCATGCCCTCACAGGCAGCAAAATATCAGAGACATTTTAGAAAAAAGAGCTTTCTTCCTGAATCATTTCAACTTTGTTCTTGAAACTTAGAGATTGTGATCAGGGAGTACTGCAGACTATCTTGTCTAACATTGCAACAGAAAGACAATATGTTAACATTTTAGTATTTTTACTCTGTGCCGGAAAATGTATTATTCACTTGAGAGATGGACATGGCAAACTTGAAAAAGACACCCTGTTTAAGGCTCAACGCAAATCTAAGAGCAACTCTACTAAACCCCTGGTAGCTGTGGTACAAACAGCAGAAGATTCTCCAGGAAAAAGTCTGTTAAGTTCAAAACTATCAACACTTTTAAAGCAAAGAACACAACACAAAAAAAACTAATTTAGAAAGGAAAACATTAATATTAAAAGGATCATTAGAATCGGATAAAAGGAATGGTAGGCCTACATTTATTTTGTTTTTAAGGTAAAATAAATCAGAAAAACTAAATCGTCACAGAAAAAAGTTTGATAGAACCTAAGGGAGATTGCAGACAAAGCGAAATGGAGCAGTGGTTTGACACACCCAGCTGATCGACCCAGTGAAAGTTTTCACCTTAGACTTAGGGCCAGAATTACTAACTTTTGGTGCAATGCAGCAACCAAAATTGCTGAGCTGCCTTGTGTGAAAGGGAGAAAAAACGCAGCGCCATATCTACTGTTAGAACTGGGATTTCTGGTTGGCTAAGGCTTACGCCAAAGCCAGGCAGAAACCACCATTCTAGTCAGGGCAAGGGAGTCACACACCAAGATAAACCCTGCTCACCCCTTGGTAGCTTGGCACGAGCAGACAGGCTTATCCCGGAGGCAACGTGTAAAGCATTTGCGCACGCACAAAACAGCAGCAACATCCTAGGCACACCACAAAAGGAACTCCACACAAGATTATATAAAAATAACTTTTGTATTGTCAAAACACATCAGATAGTAATCACACAATATACATTGTGCCAACTGGCACGGCAATATTCACAAGGGATTATTTACACCAGGACAGGGCCACGTGGGCCGCTGTCAGAATCAGCACTTAGTAGAACTAGCACTTAGAATAACTGTAACACCAAATAACAATTATAGACCACAACCAGTGACCACTGGTAACAGGTAGGTACACACTGACGCAATACTAATAAACATAGGCATAGATCACGCATGGACACATAACCTCTCTCTCTAGTATAACATACTAGACAAAGCAATCTTCTAAGCATGAGCACCTTTAGAAGTATAACACAAGCATAAAGGCAAAGCACATTACACAGCAATCACATTTAGGCCTAAACAGTATAACTACAGTAGGCAATCTCTCATTAGTCTAAACACATTAGACTCTGCCTCCTAAGGATAAATCACATTTAGGGGCGTAACTCGCAGAGTGAAACACAATCTCACTAACATAAACCTCCACAGGTAAAACCATCTCTAGAGGTATCAATACAGGGTGCTTAAAACTTACTAAATGCATTACATTTCCTAGCACCACATCACTCAAGCCCATAAAACACATAGTAAAATCACATTGCGCAAAAATCACATTAGGCAATTACCATCATAAACATAGTAAAATCACATTAGGGCCTTGGGCCCTATCCACATACCAGCACCCCTAGCCAACTGGCCATCTCAAGAAGGGGCTCAAAATGCCCTCTGTCCAGAATGTCAGGACGGCTGCCAATGCAGCGCCAGTCAGGGGTGCGCCACTGGTGCAAAATCTAACATTGCAGCTGCCCACTAATTGCTGAGCAGCTGAGGACAATCACAAGGGCCTACACGCTGCAGCTGGCACTAAGTGCTGCGCAGCTGTGAAAGGCCAAGGTAGGGTCGAAGGGAGTGCGACTCACTCCTGGATTCACAAAGAACAGGTCCCCCTAAAAGAAATGTAAGCCTAAACGGTGCAGTTGCCCACTATTCGCTGGGCAGCTAAGACATCAGTAAAACTGCTGCATGGGCTCCCACTAGCCCTGGAACAACCAAACTGCGCCCAAACGTTGGAGCCACACAGGCTCTGACACAAAACATGCCCCCAAATGGTTTGAGCCCTCTGGGCTCTGGAAAAAAGCATGGGGGCGCTGGGGCCATCCGGCTCAGAACTCATTGCGCACTTTTGGAGCCCTCTAGGCTCTGGGACACTAATGGGGGCAGGGAAGCCACCTAGGCTTCGTTGAACAACTATGCCCCCCATCGCTGGAGTCCCCTCTCTGGGGACTCAGAATCTCCAAACTGCCCCCGGAGCCCCTCGGGGCTCGATAAACAATTTGCCCCCCTCACATTGGAGCCTCGAGCTCGGGACGTCACTAGCAACGTGGGGGCGGCTCACTGCCATCCGCCCTACATGTCCCCTGCCACCATGCAAACCGTTGGAGCGGCCCGCTGCCAACCGGGGCCGCTCTATATGCTGCCATCATACCGGGCCTTGCACAGTGTTGGAGCAGTCCCCTGCAATTCGGGGCTGCTCTGGCAAAGGGGTACGGGGCACTGTCTCCTGCCATCCTCACTCACCGGACTGCAGGCCTCCCCCTCATCCCGGCCACCAGCACACGCTGAGATCCACCGAGGCAGCAGGCAGGGCTCCTTTTCCTTCACTGGAGCCTCGCTGGGACGTCGCTGCACTGCCTCTTCCCCCAGGCCCCCCTCCTGGGACCTGGGGCCTCACTGCACACCGGCAGGCCTCTCCCCCTCACATGGGAGCCCTGCTACCGTCGCCATCTTCGTAGCTCCCCTGCTTCCGCGTTAGGTCCCGGGCCGGCAGCCAATCACAGCGCGGCCCAGGGAGTGACGTCACGGGGATGTCCCGGGCCGGCAGGCGGTGATTTACACGGCGGAAAATGAGGGGTGGGCACCCTTGGTGCATAAAATAACCTCAGACATGGGGTGGGCACCCGCGAAGTAACTAAATAAACGGGGTGGCACCCGTGACAATAACTAAAAAAAGGCAAATAAAGACACTGGGTGGGCACCGGCACTCGGGGCACAGAGAGGACAAGAGCGCTTCTCTCAGAGGAAAACCGACAGCGCTCTGCCCAGTAATAAAAAACAAAGCGCCCTCAGGGCGCTGGGGGCACAGGCAGCACCAGGCACTCTCAGGAATGACCCCACAACAAGAAGGGTCCCAGCAACCCACGACAAGGTTTCCAGGCTAAAGCAGAGTCTCCAATCATCCCAGGAAAGGCAGAGGGGTCCCAGGAATTCCTCCAGCAATTCAAGGCATCCAGGGGCTGGGCAGGGTCCAGGGAGGCAAGCCTTCCCCTGGGCCCAAGCAGCAGCACGCCGCTGGTAGATTCCAGTCAGAAACAAGAACACTGACATGGGGTCACAGCCCCTCATTTACACAGCAAAATCCTTTGTTGTAAAAGGTGCATGCAAGGGAGAATCAGCTACAACTGGTTCTGGGGAACTCCCTTTCCCTGGCCAGGCTAGGGACATCAGACGCACCACAGGGGGTGGAACCAGCATTGTGAAGGGAAACCCCAGCCCTATTCAGGTCCCTCACATCAGCATGCTAATCCCCCCATTCACCACCGGGGCAGACCCATCCTGACTCCTGGAGCCAGGCTCACCAGCCAGCTCCAGCCAATCACACGCCTGACACAAATTACCCAAACATGCCAACTTCTAGAAGTGGCACTTCCACACTAGACACAATCATGCTGCATACATCATTGCGCAGCATTCAATCTCACGAGTTCGCACATACCAAACTGGACCCTGCAATCCCCACACATCAGGAACTACCATGGTCACACATATTCCCCATGCATTCCTATAGAAGGGCAGGTGACTCTCCCCACACACACAAAGTGCGCGCGCACTTTACACTGGACCACAGTGAAAAAGTGCGCAGAGACCTAAAATCACCAACACCAGGTTACAGAAACAGGCTAGGTAAATGCAAAAAGTTTCGGGGTGAACCTGCCAAAAGGGCTGGGTCCAACATCTACTACGATACAATGCTGTGTTTCCCTCACCTAGGCTATCAAATGGCAACACTCACTAACTGGTGTGAGAGTGTGCATATTTTGTCAGGCACAGGTTTTGTACTGGAAGAGTACCCTGTAATTTAATATAGTTTAATACTTGTACAACATTGTATGTGTGCTGTACAGTACAGCAAACATGTAAAGTTGGAAATGTGTGGAGACTTGCTCAGCTGTTATGCTTCTACAAATGTTAGTGAATGAGGATTTCATCAAAAGCTATGGGTGGTTGCTTTGGAATGCCCCCAAAGCACTATTTTGCTTTATTTTAGGCAAATGTCCAGTGTAAATTATGATTTCTGTTTGAAAATAAATACCCTTACAAAACGTTTTGTTGGTTTATATCACTTTTGTGATGCAAACCTAGTGCAAAGTGTTAGTACATTTCCACCTTGGTCTGTGTAATGGAAGTGTCTGGAATGTAATGGAAGTCAAAATCATTCAGAAGGGCAGAGTCAAAGACTGAGGCTAGTGAAGGTCCCTTGAAGCATCATCATTCCTGTTGAAACCATTGGTTTTGGCTCAAAATGTTCCAATGGAGATAAAGCCATATTATAGTTAGCCAAAAGTGCGTCATCACTGAGGTAGATTTACCGCCTCACCCAAGTTAGGCAGGCATGCCTTATACCTTCACTGCAAGATTTCACTGATACCATTTTCAGTTGAAAAAAAGCTTAGACCGAGACAACCAATTTTTTTACCGCCTTGGTGGTAACTTCCTTCATAAAGCCTCAACACCTTGTCCTAGTCCTCTGAAAGTTGAAAAATGTCCAAGTCCCACTTTTCTTGAACTGTGGCAAAGCTGCTTCGGATCACTCCTGGAGCCCCAAGGTACTCAGGACAGGTTTCTAGGCACTTGAGGTATGGTTTAACAACATTTTGCATTGAGTTTGCATCATAAAAGGGATGCAAATCAACTTGAAACTATTTTTTTTTAATGATGTACTTTCCAGCTAAACTTCTTTTGCTCTGGAAATAGACTAAAAGAAACGCAAGGTAGTGCAAACCTATGCTTTGCATTACTCAGCGCCAAGGGGACTTAACATGGGCATTTCCATGCAATCACACACCTTTTTTGATGCAAAACCCTATCTACTAAAAATGTGAGACAGGGTTTTGCATAAAAAATAAGCGCCTTTCGAAATCAAGTGTTAAAAGGAGTTATTAATTTGCATCTGTGCTGCACTGTACAAAGTAGGAAAAGTTTTATAAGTTGTCTAGGAGTAGTATTTTTCACTGGAAGGGAACACCTCTAGTACAAAACCAATGCTAGACTCTTGCACACACCCTTGCACTATGGTGCAAAGGTATGTGCATGGTGCACTGCATCAACATTCTGTGCCGGCGCTTGGGAGAGGGGAGGAGAGCGCTGCATCTCTTTAGATATACTGCTCTTCTTCTTCCTCAGTCACACAATGCAGCACAGCATTTTTGGCTGCTGCTCTGCGATTATTGACAGTTCAGTAAATCTGGCCCAGGTCTCTCTTGAGACAGGGCTCTTGTACAGTCGAGGCCCCTGTGGTCTGCTGGGCCCTCTTGGAGCAAGGAGAGCTTCTGATTTTGTATCCCTAGAGCAGACAAACTGGTGGTCAGCTGACATTTGGAGAGCAGTTTCAGTTTCTTAGTGCCAGATAGGGCCTTGTTATTCACGTGTAATTTTGCCAGGCCAACAAATGTTCTGTGGCGGCGGGGGTAAGGTATAGGGCTTACCCTGTGCACTATTCAGTTGTTGGAGAATGCTCTTTAAGTGATCCTTCCTACTTTCTCACCCAAAGTCCATCTCCTTTCCACTTTGGTCTTCTGTACAAATTCACAGAAGGCCTACATCCAAGATGGCCAAAACCCTTCCTCCCTCTGGAAGGGCTCCAAGCAGGCCCCCATTCGCACCCCTATTTTGATGAGCTCCCCGGACCCCTCTATCATGGCTAGAAATGGTTCTCCCTTTTGCTCAGAACTGACCCAAAGGCTTTAGGTGGGCTCTTTAAATGAAAAGGAGACGTCCTTTGGTGGTAAATTAATAAGTGGAGCCCAATATAGCATCTCGAGGCAAAAGAAGTATTGTAAGACTGTGCATTTTTCTGTCAACTGTTACTGTTCCGTCCCAAATGGCTAAACCTTGCTAAGTGGCCAGTTGGTGCTAGCAATACTGCCTTCCTGGGTTCAAAGGTCAAGCCACTGTCCTCTGGAGAGCAAGGTTGGTAACAGCAGCCAGAACTATGTATTCAGCTTAAATCAGTGGCCAAAAACTGCCTTAAGCAAGTTTTGGTTCAAGCAGCAGAAAGTAGTTTTGTAAAGTTACCTTTTGAGTAAAGCTATCAAAAATCTTATTTCACAATTAAATTAGATTTTTAAAAGTGGCAAATAGTTTTGATTTACATCTATAGAATATCCTAAGGGAGATCTAAAATAAATATTTTTATCATGCCCAGGCTTTTCCAATGGAAAATATATACTAACCTATTCAGTGTGAATAGCTTTAGGCCTTCAGTCACCGTGAGGAGACATAGTTCAAATATATAATGTGTCACTTTTTTACAATATGCACCCTGGGCTGTTCTTAGTGTTCTTAGATTGCAAAGAGGCTTTGCAGTCCCTTTAAACCACAGTCCAACCAGAGTACAGTGGGGCTCATGGCCACCTTATGTTTTGGGTGTATTTGTTGGTGGTGTAAATATACACTGCAGCCTACGTATGTAATGTAACTTCCATGCAATTAATAATGTTTTTGCACCACTTGCTGTGGTCCTACCTGTTGGACAGAGAAAGCATTCCTTGAATGGTGGCGGTGCCTAGCAGGCACCATCCGCCACATTAGGATGCTTCATCCCTGCCAGCCTTGAATAGCGCTTCAACCGCCATTACAGGCTGGCGGGGTGTACTTTGGGGGTCTGTAGCAGCCCCCCTTAAGCAGGGGCATGTTAATTTTGCACTAGGTGCCCCACAACATTTACCAGCACCATGTGGAAGGCACTGTGTGGTGCCTGCCACATAGTGCATGGAAATCCAAAACATGCATTTTTACAATTGCGGCGGGTGCAGCAGCCAGTAGCACCCACCGCAATGGTGAACATGCACAATGCGAATGGCACAGTGGCGGTCGCATTGTAATTGCACTTGCGGGACTAGCGCCATATAGGCGGCCGGTCCCAATTCCTGGACGATAGCGGACGGTCTAAAGTCCCTCAACCATCGTAATCACCCCCTATGTTACACCAAAACAGAGGTATATTACTCCTCAGCCATCAAAAACAGATATGGTAACTGAGTCTAACACAAAAATAATAAAAATCATTTATGAGGTGTAATGTAGATGGTTTTGGGCAGAGGTGAAGGATGTGGATATGGTTATGTATGGATGGTCAGTGTAGAATTGAGAAAAATATATTGCACCAAAACGTATGACGCTTGTTGGCTTTGCAATATATATAATATAGGTCCGTGCTTCAAAGATTGGTTAGTCATATGTGCCATCTTCACACCCGCCATTAAGGATTCAAGGAGAGAATGAAAAGCATTATGCATGAGTATATGCAGCATCGACTTGAAATACAGCCACATCAAAATCTGCTGTTTACGCATTCTGATGAGATCACTTCTGTAGTCTCCTATTCCCAAAACCCTTTTTCAAACTAACGGTTATATATGAGAACAGATTTATCAATTGCCTTTGAGTCATCCAATGTGTCCAGGCAATTCATCAGAACACGCATATTTTTCATGCTTTCAAATTAGGCACAGTCAGGCATTTCTCTCCATGCACGATGGAAAGTATTGCAGATTTTACACTTGTGTTTATAAATGAGCTTAGCAATGTGACATTTTACATAATTATACTTATATTCCTCAGAAGGAAAAACGACCATCATTTTTTTAGAAAACATTTAAGATAACTTGAAGAAACATTGACATTTGTGATTTTTCCTCTACTGTGAACAGAGGGCTGCTGTGGCGAGCCAATCGGCCACGGGCACAGGGGTGGCTGGTCCATAGGGGTGCCGGGGCAGCGCCCCACAAAAGAAACTGCTCACTGCAGGTTGGGCAACAGGAATGTAAGCAGACGAATTGACAGCTTTCACAATTCGTCTGTTTACATTTCCGGCCTGCCGGTGCTTCAGGGGTTAAAGTGCGCATGTCTCCTGCTCTCTCCTGCGCACGCAGGTGAGAGCAGGCTTCCAGAAGATGGCATAACTGCGCATGTGAGTGAGGAGCGTTGCCCCTCACTCACATTCACACACCATTAGGATGCTGCGCATGCCCAGTATAGTGCATGCGTCTGTAGATAGGTTCCTGCCCGGGCGGTGATGCGTTTTGCGCAAAGTCGCCCAATGCCCTATCAAATGCCAGGATACGAGGAAACAAGGGTCTGCCGTCCAAGCCCCCCTCCTTCACCCCCGTCGCATTCGGTCTCCTGATTTGGTGCCGTTAGTATTTCCTGTTGAGCGTTGCAAAGGAGACGTGGGACCGAAGAAGATGCCTCATACCTGGTAAGTTTAATTCATTGCATTAAAATGTAACCCACCAATCTCCGCGCGGTTACCCCCTTTCCCCCCAGCCCCCTGATTCATGCCGGCCGTGACTGGAGTCGTTCCACCGGCCGCGACTGCCCGTATACCAATTGTGGCCTTATATTACAGTGTAGAAAACCCACCCGCACTTCCCAGAGCACAGAGATAAGAAGCCCCAGGCAGATGACAAAAAGATTTCACTTAGAACAGAGGAAGACAGTCTGTAAAAGTATGAAAACCGAAATAAACATACATTTTCCTGTGCAGAAAACGTTTTTCACTAAACTCTTAAACACACTGAATGAAGTAAAAATGCAGTCATTTGACAGGTGTAATGATAACATACGATCCCCTCTACTAATTCTAATTCCAATATTGTCATTTATTAAGCAATTTAATACCCACAACATATCGGTTTGCCCTCATGCATGAATGAATGATGGATGCAGGATGGATGCAGGATGGATGGGTGGATGGATGGATGGGTGGATGCATGAATGAATGATGGATGCAGGATGGATGCAGAATTGGTGGATGTATGGGTGGATGGATGGATGGATGGATGGGTGGATGCATGAATGAATGATGGATGCAGGATGGATGGGTGGGTGGATGCATGAATGAATGATGGATGCAGGATGGATGCAGGATGGATGCAGGATGGATGGGTGGGTGGATGCATGAATGAATGATGGATGCAGGATGGATGCGGGATGGATGGGAGGATGGATGGATGGATGGATGGATGGATGGATGGATGGATGGATGGATGGATGGATGGATGGATGGATGGATGGGTGGATGCATGAATGAAAGATGGATGCAGGATGGATGGGTGGATGGATGGGTGGATGGATGAATGAATGATGGATGCAGGATGGATGCAGGATGGATGGGTGGGTAGATGGATGGGTGGATGATGGATGCAGGATGGATGGATGGATGGATGGGTGGATGCATGAATGAATGCTGGATGCAGGATGGATGGGTGGGTAGATGGATGGGTGGATGATGGATGCAGGATGGATGCAAGATGGATGGATGGATGGATGGGTGGATGCATGAATGAATTATGGATGCAGGATGGATGGGTGAGTGGATTGATGGGTGGATGCATGAATGAATGATGGATGCAGGATGGATGGATGGGTGGATGCATAAATGGATGCAGGATGGATGATGGATGGATGGGTGGATGGATGGGTGGATGGATGGATGGGTGGATGCATGAATGAATGATGTATGGATGCAGGATGGGTGGGTGGGTGGATGGATGGGTGGATGCATGAATGATGTATGGATGGATGCAAGGTGGTTCGGGCTCGCTCGCTGCGGTGCAATATGCAAATTAGTTTACGGCCCACCACTTTCAAATGTCACCAGCCGCCCCTGCACGGGCAGCTAGGGCGGAGGAGCGTCACCCTACTTCTCTGTGAGCATTTGACAAAAGGAAAAATAAAATGATTTAATTTTTTCATCTGTGTCTCACCTGGTTAGGGGCGGGGCTGCACATCACCGGAACAGTGGTGACACTCTCTTAAGTGAGCATGAATATTTAGCCGGCCGTCTCAGTCTGACAAATCTTCATGCGCACTTTGCATGTTCTCCACACTGGCGGCATTACAGCCTGGGTGGAGAACATGCCCAGGGCCCCAGTCCCTCTCTGATCGCCAAACCATGGCACTCAGACCAATCACAATGCTGCTATAAGACAGCGTTGTGATTGGCTGGGAGAGACTGGGAGCCTGGGTGTTTCCTAGTTCCTGCATCCTACCTGCTCCTGGACTCCACCGAAGATCCAAAGAGAACGGAGGGAAAGTGACCGGCTGGCGTGCAGGTAAGTGCAATAATGTTTTCATTTAAACCTCTCAACCCCCTCTGCCCCGCCACCCCTGTTAAGAAGCGGCCGCAAATTCTACTGGCCCGTACATGCGTGAAAGGCAAGCTACATGCACCCCTAAGGCCGGAGGCGGCCAAAGGCTTATAAAAGAAAGGCAGTAGATCTCCCTAGGTCACTACCAGATTAGTAGTGCGAGGAGTGGGGGTATTGTGAGTGCAAGAGGTTGAGCGCAGGATGCGACTACAGCTTTGAACGAGACATAAATTAAGGAAGGAAATATTTAAAAACGGAGTTTTCGGGAATGGAAAGAATAAATTATTTACATTTAAGGAAATCACTCACAAAGTATTTTTCCAATATCTTTGAGTAAATGTTTTTGTTTATTCTCTTCGTTTTTAGTTGTTGCTCTCGCTGCAGTTTCATATGAAAGCTACCATTGCTAGCTCAGCATGCATCTTTTTTACCTCTGGCCACTCCTTACCACTGATTATGTGGTGAGGTCACAGATTGAATACAAAGAATGGCAGCTTTCCATGTCTTATTTTCAGTGTAATCCACTGTGAACTCAGATTACCATTTGTTTGAGGCCATCTTCATAGAGACTGGAAAAGGGTGTGATGAAAGGCACACTGAATACCTACTGAACAGAGTCAGTTCCGGGTGTTGACATTTGGACCAAAAACTATCCTCTGAGACTTTACCAAGGTTCTCGTGCCCTTGATGACAACATACTGATTCAAGAGGGGATATTTGTTCAGAACTATCTGGACAATTGCCTGGTCTTTTTTGCACCCAGGGTATGAACGGGTTCTCTTTCAGAGAGAGGCTTTTTGGTCATGAGAGAGAATGGGCTCTTTCTAAACACCAGTTTATTCCTTGCTAAGGCACTGGAAAGTGTCAAGCCAGGCATTTTGAGATGAGCTGGTGAGGCAATATGACAGTTTCTTTCTTTGCTGTCATAATAGCTTACTTGCTATAGAACAACATATTATCTGGTCTGGCTTGACAGAGGAGCTGTTGGGTCTCCTGCAATGCCAAAAAATTGTTTGGAAGAAGTAGGCTGACACCAAACTGGTCATGGGTAGCTTGTGTTCCAATCTGGAGAGGTCCTGCCTCGAAGGTCGGACTGTTCCTCTTGGATCGCGACCAAAATTGATTTGCATATACTGTTTTTTGTCTAGAGTGTTATAGTGGGCTAAAAACGATAGACTACAATGGGCCATGAATCATCATCAATGGATGTGATTGATGAAGTATTCCCTTCAGCATTTCCTAGTGCCAGGACACTCTTTGGAGTAGCGGGGTGCTCTACATATTTCGTTACATCATCATCATCGACAAAGTACAGTGGCCATCTAATAATAATTATAGAATAATGGAAGAACTTGAAGGATGAGCAAGATTTGGACCAAAGACATTTTAAAAAATTGAACAAAATTCACCCACAACCAGAGGCTTTATGTCCTTCCTGGGACCTTTCTATAGTTCTAGAGGCTCTGAAAAGCCTGCCTTTGCACCTCTGAAAAAAGTAGTAATCAAGATGTTGACACTAAAAAAAAAAAAATTGGGTGGCGGTCACTTGTGCCAGAAGGTTAGGTGAGGTAGGATGTTTTTCATATAAAGATTAATTTTTTAGGCTTTTTGAGGACAGAATCATTTTACACCTTTGTCCGAAATGTTAATTCTACTTTTCATAAGGAGCAGGAGGTAGTCCTTCTAATATTCTATTCCCCTCTAGAGGATCCAGAGGAAGTATTTCTGTACACTTTTGAGATTAAGATGGCTGTTTTCATTCATCTGGACCCGTTAGTGGATTTATGATATTCTCATTCCGTTTTTGTAAATTTTGGACCAAGCAGGAAAAGTTTTAAACCTACAGTCTAAACCTTGAGGAGGTGAAAAGGATCCTTGATAGCTTTGGCATACAAAGAATCAGGTCTTACTCTCCCTTCCCCAGCAGATGCTCAAGAAACATAATTAGCATAGATCTGTGGAGCAGCCACAAGGGCCATCTTTTCCACCTTTGTCAGGCATTATGGAAAAAGCAAGACATGGATGTAAAGAAGTTTTAATTGGTTTTAAATATCTCTCTTTTAAAGATTGATTAGGACAAAATACTTCATGTTTATAAAAATGCTGAGTATTACTTTACATTTATACTGGTGTCTTAATTGAGTAAATCTCACTATGTAATGAATTCAACATAACACGGGGAAGGTAATGCTTCAATTACTTACCAGTAATTGCATTATTCCAAGTTCTTCTCTCACTCTAATTTATTACTTCCCTACATCCTGCCCTGTTACCCCAATCCAACTGCGTGGCATGTGGCTTGGTACCAACCGTATGTGATGGGGGCATTTATACCTAACGGATGTATGACGGTACAACGCGGTATAAAACACCGCAGACCATCACAACGCAGGTTGTACAACGCAAGTCGTTACCACGACTTGCGCTGTAGGGTGCTGAACTTAGGAATAGTAAGATTTACTATTCCAACACCAGCCTACGTATAGTAGGGAAGGTGCTGGAATAGTAAATCTACTATTCCTTAGCCTAGAGCCCCCTCCAGCGCTACTATTCCTTAGCCTAGAGCCCCCTCAAGCGCAAGTCGTGGTAACAACTTGCGTTGTGAAACCTGCGTTGTAATGGCACTGCGGTATCATTACCACGTTGTAAAGGATGTTCCCCTACCTAACAGTTTTGGCCAGATCGGTGTGCCAGAAAGGCATGGCTTCCTCACTATGGGACCTATTAGTCCTAAGACTTCAGTGCGCCCCCCATCCTCACGGTGCTGGGACTGACCGCCAGCTGTGCGGTGGTCCCGCACCGCTGATTAGGATGCGCCTGCCACCCTGGCAGTCGCATTTAGCACATTTGACATTGCGGCGGTTGCTGCTCACAGCAGCACCTGCCGCAATGCCAAATGAACATGTTATGCATTCCCATGGACAACATGGCAGGCACCGCGCAGTGCCTGCCACCTTGTACATGGAACTGCAGGGGGGTACCATGGGTGCCCCCAAGTGCACCCCCACCCCTCCTGGGGGCCCGCAGCAGGCCCCCAAAGCACACCCCCAGCAGCCTTTGCCGCCATGGAAAGGCCTTCAAAACCATGAATCATAAAATGGATGGCGGTGCCTTGAAGGCACCGCCACCATATTTTACCCCAGCTCCACCTGGCCGGCAATCGTAATGATTTCCGACCGGCAGAAAAGCGCAAGAGGCTCTTTGCGTCTGCCGCGATACCCCCGCCATAGTAATATGGTGAAATAAATTAGTTTGGAATGGTGAGTGGATCGCCACCGCCAGGGATGACTCTGGGTAATCCAATTACTGGTAAATAATTGAAGCATTAAAGATCAATTATTAATTGCATTGAAGAGGAGACAATTAAGAGTTATCTCGAGTGTTTTGCAGGGTAAAGAGTTTTTGCCATAATGTTTGTGTACGTTTTTCTTGGCTTAAAATTAATAAATCCTATTGAGCAAGACATATAAGGCACAAATTACAAAGGTATCCCAATCCATAACAATATGTTTATGACTGAAAATACTTTTATTTACACCTGTCAGGAGATAAAAAAACTATTCCTGGCAGGTGTAAATGAGGTTACTGCAGCAGATCTCTGCAACACAGATGTGGCGATACAAGCAGTAGTAAATAAATATTGTCCAGCCCTACACACATGTCTTGCAGAGGGATGGCCGTTTTCCAAATGAGAGGAGCTATGCAAAGGACACTTGAAATAAGGAGAGCAACAGGAGCAATATAAAATAGGATAGTATGGTGCCCACTTTCTCCGTACCAGGCAGCCTTTTTACCAACTAAGGTTGACGGAAATAATGATCTTATATGATACAATTTACTTTAAAAGCCCTACACACTAGGTTGCCCCCATTTCCCGAGGTGGCAACATGCCATTAATGGGGATCTATGATGTTACAACGCGTTATTTTACAACGCATGCTGTAACATCGCAACTTTTACAACGCAGGTTCCATTACAATGGATGTCATTACAACGCAGGATATTACATAGCAGATGGTATTACAACGCATACCATTACATCGTAAGTATAGGTAAGTATAATTTATTTTAAAAAATGAAATTAAGTTAATTTTATTAATTTTATTTTACTAATATAATTAAAATAATTTAAAAAATGTCATTAATATAATTTATTTAAATAAGTGTAATTTAATTTTAAATAGGAATTAATGCAATTTAATTAAATTAATATAATTTTATTAATTTAATTTAATAAATATAATAAAAGTAATTAATTAAATATAATTAATGTAATTAAATTAATATAATTGTATTAATCTTATCTTTATTTAAATAAGTTTAATTTAATTTTAAATAGGAATTAATGTAATTTAATTAAAATAATATAATTTTATTAATTTAATGTAATAAATTTAATAATAGTAATTATTTAAATTTAATTAATTTAATTTAATAAATATAATTGTATTAATCTTAAAATTGTAATTAATTTCATTTAATAAATGTAATTAATTTTAATTTAATTAATTATTTTAATTTAATTAAAGTCGTACTTTAAAAAAATAAACCCTAAAAATACCCCTGAACCCCAAAACCCAAACCCTGCCCTAAAACCTAAATACACCCCTGTACCCCAAAACCCAAACCCTGCCCTGAAACCTAAAAACACCCCTGTACCCCAAAACCCAAACCCTGCCCTGAAACCTAAAAACACCCCTGTACCCCAAAACCCAAACCCTGCCCTGAAACCTAAAAACACCCCTGTACCCCAAAACCCAAACCCTGCCCTAAAATCTAAAAACACCCCTGTACCCCAAAACCCAAACCCTGCCCTAAAACCTAAAAACACCCCTGTACCCCAAAACCCAAACCCTGCCCTAAAACCTAAAAACACCCCTGTACCCCAAAACCCAAACCCTGCCCTGAAACCTAAAAACACCCCTGTACCCCAAAACCCAAACCCTGCCCTAAAACCTAAAAACACCCCTGTACCCCAAAACCCAAACCCTGCCCTAAAACCTAAAATCACCCCTGTACCCCAAAACCCAAACCCTGCCCTAAAACCTAAAAACACCCCTGTACCCCAAAACCCAAACCCTGCCCTGAAACCTAAAAACACTCCTGTACCCCAAAACCCAAACCCTGCCCTAAAACCTAAAATTACCCAAACACCCCAAAACATATACCTCAGTACCCCAAAACATATACTCCTATACTCATACTTATTTTAAAAATTACTTAAATAAATATATTTAATTTATAATAATAAAAAACATAAATAAATATATTTATTAATAATTAATATTAATTAAATTAATTAAATAAAATTAAATAAAAAAAAAAATAATAATACTTACCAATACTTACGATGTAATGGTATGCTTTGTTAGACCATCTGCTATGTAATATCCTGCGTTGTAATGACATCCGTTGTAATGGAACCTGCGTTGTAAAAGCTGCGTTGTAACAGCATTACGACGTAAAAGTTGCGTTGTAACAGTAACGCACCCATTAAGGATGGTGAGACCAAACTTAACATTGTTCCTCAGCTCAGCATGGTGCTCAGTGACACAGGTACTTTTTTGTTTCCAATACGAGCCAGTGGCAAAAGTGCTTGCAATGCCATATGGAGGTCTTGCTTAGCAACTGAATAGCTGTAAATGAATGTATAAAGTACGAATAGCACATAGAAGGCATTGAAATTGAGACATGCAGAAAATCTGGAGGGACTCCGGTATAGAACAATAAAACCATCGACCTCTTTAAACTGCCTTTTCTCTTGTTTTGTAGGTTAAGCAGCCAGAGTGAAGTGAAATCCCCTGGGATCATATAGAACCTAGTAAAGTTTACTCAGTTTATTTTTTAGTCCTTTTTCCAAACACAAAACAACCAGCAAGGTCAGTAAAAAGACAGATGTTGGATAGGGGATGACTGGGGACCTATCCTTACATATGACCATGACTTGGAATGGCAAAATGTTGGGCGGAAACAAGGTGCTGACAATGAAGAGGTTCATTATACAAGATATGAATACTTGTTATCAGTTACTTACCATCCCCTACATTTTTTATGAGGTCCTGAATAATTTGGATTCACCACTAGGAGAGGGTGCAAGAAGAACTTCTACCTCTAATAGTGATACACAGGGGCGGCTCGTTTGCAAGGGCGGAGAAGCTGCGCCCCACTTGCTCAGAACCAGCAGCTGAAAAATAAAATATTCTATCATCGTTTTATTTTTCACCTGCTAGCTGAGCCAGTGTGTAGGGAGGAGCAGGGGCTATGGGATAGGGGGAGGAGGACTGGTTGGTGCTCTTTTAAGTGTGCATGTGTGTTTGCCCGGCCATCACACATGCACACCAAGGTTTCTCAAGCCCAGCTGTATTAAACAACATGGTTGAGGAAACAGGACAAAATCCCTGTGCCCAGTGCTTAATTTGTTTCCGATGTATGGCACCAGCACTTATTTTACAGGGCCGGGTCTTTTGCATTTTTCTCCCTTAGTTGGGGGGGGCCCTGTAATTATTCAAAATAAATGTTCCTGTGTCCTGTATTTAGTTGTGCGCCTGGTATGTCTCCAGATGATGGCCTACCCTGGTCCAGGCATGATGATTTCATCATGTTAGTGATGTCAGCAGTGCATGCTTGCTTATAACTAACGAGCGTCATTATTCCAATTTGATTATTTATGTGGTTGAGGGCGGACTGATGGGTGAGTTAGGGGCAAGGCAGACTGGGAAGGTCTGTTGAAGATGGACGGTGGACCTAAAAGTGGGTGGCATAGTTTAACAGCTCGCTTGCAAAGACCTGAAAATGAAACCAGCTGAAACAAGCCACAAATAATCTATTCTGCCTCTTACACGTCATGGCCTGGGTTGTCCACCACCAACTGCAGGCTGACATTGGTGATGGTGTGCAGTGCACATGCTGCTCTCCACTGGCAGCACTGTATAAAACGGCCAGCTCCTGCACAGTGCCTCCCGGCAGTAAAAGGTAAGGGAAGTTTAGTACATGCCTCAAACAGGTTTACACCTGTATTAGAAGACGTAGAGATGGAATTGCAGAGAGTAGTAATTTACGCTTTCATGCTAGAGGCTCGATTGAGATTGCCTTTTCTGTACAAAATCCTAGATACAATGGTGCAAGGGGGAGTATGTTTCACTGAAAGCATATCAGAGTAATTGGAGGTCGAATGGCGTGGAAATTATGGTAGGCGTTTTACTAGTGCAGTCAAACCAGCAAGGTTCCCCTTTGTCCAGGGGCCTGCAGAATGTTACACAGTGTGTCTGCGCAGCTGCCCAAGGGGCCCATGTCATGTGTAGCACCTTCAGATAGAGCAAGCCTTGTAGTCAATTGCACTTTGCATCCTGGCACTTGAAGGCCTGCATCTTTAATCGAAAGTCAGTACAAGTTCCAGAATGCAACATCTCTAGCTAGACTGGTGCTCCGGCTCTGTTGCAGTCCTGGTTTACCAGCCTGAAGGACTTCTGAAAAGCAGGACATGACCGTGTTATGTAAGAGCAAAAAGTGTTCTGCAGCAGACATGAAACTGTTGATGCAGGACTAATGGAGACACCGATCGCAAGCGCCTTTGCTAGACATCTGCGCAAAGAGGAAAAATAGCTTTTCAACCAGATCACCGCAGTCAATATTCCAATATTATTGGATTTTGTATTGCACAATAAAGCACAGATATATTTCTGTTAATTGTCTTGCACCATCACTGATCCTCCAAGCGTGAAATAAGTGTAGGCCTTACAAGGAATGTCTCGGCACGTGGTGCAGGGTTCTCGTCAGCAACTGCCAGTCTTCTGATCTCCCTCCCTCTCGTTTCCTCCCTTTGAACCTCAATCTCTCTGTGGTATTTGGTGAACATAGAAGAAAGAACTCTCTGGGAACTCATAGACTGTGGATTCTCGGCCCTCATATTTTATTCATGATTTGTATAGCTTAGAGGGTTAATGTGTCAGTACTTAATTTGTGCTGGTAGTTGCAGGTGGAGCACACTAGCACTCATTTTTGGGACCAGCAATTGTTTTAACTCATCACACTTTGACGTAAAGCATGAGGGAGAAAACAGTGACTAACAAAGATAGCAAAGGTGAAAGAGAAGCTGCAAGAGTGAGATCAAGTGGAAAGGAGAGTCTGGCGGTGGATGAAAGAGGCATAGGGTGGGATTAAGGGTATGCAGCCTTGGTGTTTGGCTCCTCTGACATCTTGTAGTTACACGCAGCGATTTGTGCACCAGTACTTATTCTTTTACAAATTAAGCACTACTATTGCCTGAGAGGAGTGTCAAACCATCCCACTCAGGCCAATACCTGCGCTGTTCTCATAGCAGGGAGCCTGTGATGCTGTCCAAGTGTCTGCTAGGACCAGGAAAAAGAACACAGAGGCGCGGCATAGGAGGCAGTCAGCAGCTTCATGCAAGTCTTCCTCATTTTTAAATTATTATTAAAAGTCCCCCTCGTGATCCCTCCCATGCTCCACCTCCACCGCCACTGGTGTTACAGCATACCTCTTTGAGACATGTGTTAAAACTGAGGAGGACAGAACAAGTGTCCACTAAAAACTCTGAAAGGAGCCCATCATGGACAAGAAACAGAAGGCAATGGTGGGATGCAACCTTGTGATGAATCATGCCACTTGGAGCGGTTAAGGGTTAACATCATTTTGACAAATCTTGGCAACAAATACACTGTATCAAGGAATCAAACATTTTAAAGCAGTGCCCTTGGGGATATCATCTTGTCTCAGGTTCCCAGGTACTATTGTAGATCCTACATTTAACAAAAAAGTATCTGGAAATGTGTTCAGTTCAAATAACACACTTGGGGATGTTTGTAGAATTGCCTTGACAGTACAGCAGAGGATTTACTGCCACTAAGGGGCCGAATACGATGTCGTCAGGAAAGGCTCCTAAGAAGATTTGGATACTGCGCATCCGATTCAGGACCTATGCTCTTGACTACTTCTGTCACCTTTCCGGACTAACGAGTAGGATGCAAGGAAGCCGTCCGGGCTGTCCAAATCAGTTCTGAATGGGATTCAGTCAGCCCGAGTAATTCGGAGCTGAATTGTACAGCCCAATGGAGACCTTTGAAGTCAATGGGATTCTGACTGACCTGAGTCAGTAAGCATGCGGACAAATCGTAATCGGTCAGTAGGACTCCCCGAATACGAATCATTCAGAAAGCATTCCTAATCTGATTAGGTGGGAATGCTTTCCTGACGACATCGTAATCGGCCCCGTAGTATGTACTAAACAGACGGTGACTGTGTGCCTAATTACTGTAATAAAGTACCGTAAGACCATAGAAATGTAAAACAAATCCTGAGAGTGAAAATCTTGTACTGCTATGACAGGAAATAAATTGGTAACCCTTCACCGACTTGACCTTTCACAAGCATATTCGCCTTAACCAGAATGTAGCCTACAGAATGGCAACAGTACTTAAATGCAATGTTGATGGTGGTACTAGAAATTTTAGGTTTTACTCTATTGTTGTGTGAATATGGAAATAAAGTGCAGTTTCAACAGGACAAGGAGTGCCTAAATGACAGCAGAATACACTGCTGGAATGTATTTTGCCATAGGGAATGTACGATGAAGTGAACTCTGCTGGTTGATTCTCCTTTAGATTTGGAATGAGCTCCAGAAACTGGAGAAACTTCCATTACCACCTGATATTAAATCAGGCCCCATCTTTTGCACCCTGTGCTGTATCCAGTTATATGAGTTGAGTGACTTTATTTGCAGCAGAATATCTTTCCATTTAATGAGCCATCGAAGTGTGAAAATGCTTTGTGACATAAAGTTGGGTTCTTTGCTTAGTACAAATATTGCCTTCTACAAGATTTACAAACATCTGCTCATAACCTTACTTACAGACACACTAGCCAAATTTACCAGTCATAAGACTTCTCTCCACAGGGAGTAAAACAATGAACTGATTAAACCCTATTCCACTAGAATGCAGGCAAGAAATAAACATTCCCAAGTAGCAGATTGTTAGATGTCAGTCTTAGGTTTGTCGTCCTCCAAATGTGTTGCCTTCAGACCCCCATTTTTAATGATCTTGTTTACGCTGGCCTTAGGACTCTGCATGCTTTACCACTGCTAACCAGTACTACAGTGTATGTACTAACTCCTTAAAACATTGTAATATTGGCTGAGCCAATTGCATATTTAATTTACGTATATGTTCCTAGTAAAGAGGTGCAACATGTGCCCAGGACCTATAAATTAAACGCTACTAGTAGCTCTTCAAACATCTCAGGCCTGCTATTGCAGCCTGTGTGTCCAGTTTTAAATTGCCATTTTGACCTAAACTTTCTTTTTTAATTCACTTGTCACACCTAATGTAGGCCCTAGACAGTCCAGACAGTAGAGTGCAGTGAAGTTAAAAAGTAGGACATATGAATTTAAGTTTTACATGTCCTGGTGGTGAAAAACGTTTTCACTACTGCAATACATGCCTCTCCCATGGGATAACATGGGAGTTACTTATTACACTTGAGAAGCTGTAATTTCAAAATGGGAACAGGTAAGCAGTTCATATTTGATGTCTTTGAAATTGTAATGAAAAATCCTATTTTGTGGTGAAGTTGAATTTTAAGTTACAATATTGAAAATTCCACTTTCAGAAAGTTGGCATTCTTCGGCCTGAGCAATCTAGTGCCTGAAGCCTGTCTATGAGTCACATGGCAGGGTGTAGTTGACAGTTGGGCTTTGTGTATTCCTCCTAGAAAGCTACACACAATAGAGAGCTTAGGTGTGCCTGTATGGGCCCTCACTGGGCAGGATGGGATGATGGTTGCTGGGCACAGCCCTAATTATATTAGAATAGCCTGTGCCCTACTTACACACACTAGTAGTAGTTAGTCTGGATCCAGGTCAGGAGAGGCAGGAAGCCTGGGGACTTACAAGGAAAACCTCTAGAAGCTTCTTGCATTTCTAAGGCAGAACTGGGTATAAATATTAGACCTCAGACACCAACTCTTCAGTACACTTCTGGGCCGGTGGAGTCTCTGCCAGGAAGCAGGACTGCTGTGCTGCTGAAATGACTGACTTTCTGCTTGACTGCTGCTCTGAAGGATTGCTGCCTACTGCCCTCTTGCCTGGGTGAGAAAGTCTGGAACTGCATCTGTTGAACCCAGGACCCCAAAATGACTCCAATAGCTGGTAGGCTAGACTCCTGACTAGATCTTCAGGAACAGAAAGCTTCAATAACCTGGACTCTGCAATCTGTGAGTTCTACCCTAAGATGTGGTGCCATCCTAGTCCTCGACCCTTGCAAGTAGGCCTGAAAGTGCCCTGTCAGTTTATATGTTGAGCCATCAGAACCGGTGCATCACCTGTGCTGTGTGGTAGAATCCTGAGCAAAACGTATGCATCACCTATACTGCTGCAGAAGGACTCTGCATCAACATCGAAATCCACATCTGAACCATCGATGTGTGAAGCTTCACTGGCCCTCGCATTGCAAATCTATCAACGACACATCCCAGCCTCACAATTCCTCAGAACCTACGCATCACATTAAGGCCATCCTTCACAGAGCAAGCCCTTATCTAGAGTATCCTCAACAACTACGTGGGACCTCACATTGCAGCTCCACAGCCCCTAAGAACTGATCCAACATCCTAGTTGTGCAATGCATCATCGCCTCAGGTCCTTGCAATGCTCCACAACCAGGATTTCAGTAACTCTTGTTGAGCGGGCCTAACTGTGTCCCTGTAGGTGGCCCTTATTCCATTCCAGTCCGACTGAAGACTTGTCTTTGTCCCAGAGGGGCACAATAAGATACCCACAGTAAGCGATTTGTGCTTTTTGGTGCTATTTTCACTGAAATATTTAAAGTTGCATATATCTGGTTCTAATAATTGGATGTTTGTAGTTGTTGTCTTGTTTTATTTATTAGAAATTGCTCTAGTATTCCTATCTGGTGTGAGAACCTTTGGTGGTGTTTTTCACTGTGTTACTGTATGAAGGTTTGCACATATACGTTATACATTGCCTTTAAGTTAAGCCTGACTGCTTTGTGCCAAGCAAGCAAAGGGTTGAGCAAAGGTTAATTTGGGGTTTGCTTGTGATTTCACCCTGACAAGGAATGTAGTTCCTGCTTGAGAAGGGTTTCAGGCCCCTCAACCATTAACCCAATTTCTGGCACAGATCATTGCACTGCCATCCGTCAACAAAATGGCACTTATCTTTCTATTTTTACTGTACTGATAAAATCAGTTTAAGTGGGACAAGTCCTTGTTCAATGTATTCAAAGTGCCAACAACGTATTGCCTGTGACCATTGTCTTTGGAGGGCACATAGTAGGAGCCTGGAGGGAGACTGTGGTCTGTTTTTTCAAACCAAACCATAGAATAGAGTTTACAAGCACAGCTTTAGTCAGCAGGCACTAAAACCAGACCTAAAGGTCACATTACAAGTAAGGCCACTATACAGATTTTTTTTATTTTACAGAGTTTTATATAGTGCAAACTTGACCCAAAGGTATCAGAGAGCTTTACATAGCACCAGTTTCATTACATGAGGACACATTCATTTGTTAGGCACGGGGAGATTAAATGATTTGCATAGAATCACAGGAGGTTCAGCGTTGTTGCCAAGACTCGATTCCACAGATTCGAGGTCGACCGCCTTAGCCATGAGGCTAACTCCTCTCCCAGGAAAACTGGTGTTTCCACCAAAATCTGCATTAAGAGACCAGGGGTATTACATCGTGCAGTAAATCTGCATGTGGAAATACCAGATTGGATTCCAGGGACAAATTTTCTAGATCTAACCTCTAGGAATATGTCGGGTATTCTGGGATTACAAGCAGACATCAGTGAGGTAGCACCAAATTCCACATGTTATATCTAATTCCATAGAGGACTTTAATAGCAATTCCAAAGATAATACTGCACCTGAAATTATTGACAACCCCAGTATTGGTAGTTCAGGGTACTTCTCTGGACAGAGCGCTTAACTCGGAACCGAGGCCGAGAGTTCAACTTTACTTCTGCCTTATTCAGGTGCGCAAAACACAAAAGATGATGGATGGAATGTTGCACAATGGCAAAACATTGACCCCCAGTCACAGATCTGGGTGTAATCCATTGTTATTTTGCTCACCAAGCCACCGCAGTTCAGACATGGCCATATGCAAATCAGTCTTGACCCTGTGCCTCATTGGAACAGTCCAGACCGAACTGCCAAGCCATGTCTTCCCTGGACCGGAATCAAGAATCCTAGGACCGGTTTCTGGCTATCAGCCTTCATCAGCCACGATAGCTTGACTCCAGTGGCGTAGTGAGCACGGGACCCACTCTAGGCGCATACCCTTCCCACATAGGGTGAACAGCAAAGCACACAAGATGATAGATGGAATGTTGCACAATGGCGAAACATTCACCCCCAGTCACAGATCTGGGTTTAATCCACCGTTATTTTGCTCACCAAGCCACCTCAGTTCAGACATGGCAATATGCAAATCAGTCTTGACCCTGTGCCTCATTGGAACAGTCCAGACCGAACTGCCAAGCCATGTCTTCCCTGGACCGGAATTAAGCATCCTAGGACCAGTTTCTGGCTATCAGCCTTCATCAGCCAGGATAGCTTGACTCCATTGGCGTAGTGAGCATGTGACGGGACCCACGTCTGGGCATACCCTTCCCAAATAGGGTGAACAGCAAAACACACAAGATGATGGATGAAATGCTGCACAATGGCGAAACATTCACCCCCAGTAACAGATATGGGTTTAATCCACCGTTATTTTGCTCATCAAGCCACCCCAGTTCAGACATGGCCGTATGCAAATCAGTCTTGACCCTGTGCCTCAGGTCCCACGATGCGTGTTTCCGGTCCAGGGAAGACATGGCTTGGCAGTTCGGGCTGGACTGTTCCCATGAGGCACAGGGTCAGACTGATTTGCATATGGCCATGTCTGAACTGGGATGGCGGAGTGAGCTAAAGAATGGTGATGGATTAAACCCAGATCAGTTGACTGGGGGTGAGTGTTTGATTTGCTCAAGCGCTCTGTCCATCATCCCCTTTTGTATCGCTTTGTTCGCCCTAAGTTGGCAGGGTATGCTCAGACGTGAGTCCCTTGCTCACTTTGCCACTGGATTCAAGATAGCCTGGCTGATGAGGGTTATGAAACCGAAACTGGTCCCAGGATGCTTGTTTCCGGTCAAGGGAAGACATGGCTTGGCAGTTCGGGCTGGACTTTTCGCAGGAGGCACAGGGTCAGACTGATTTGCATATGGCCATGTCTGAACTGGGGTAGCGGAGTGAGCTAAAGAATAGTGATGGATAAAACTCAGATCAGTTGACTGGGGGAGAGTGTTTGATTTGCTCAAGCGCTCCGTCCATCATCCCCTTTTGTATCGCTTTATTCAGGTGCGCATCATTCACTACATAATACTTCAAAGGTAAATGGCTATGCACACAAATATTCAAATCACCTAATCAGTGTGGCCGACTAGGGAAGCAATTCCAAATCCTATTTTAATTACTTTTTTCTACTGAATATTTTTTTTAATTCACAATAATGAGTTCCTTGTTCTGCATAGCTGTAGATTCATTCTACTTTTGCTGCTGGCGCCAGGTAATCGCCACATTAACAATGTATACATTGCGCTGCACCTTATCACTGGATTTACTTGGGCAGTTAGGCATATCAGCATGTTAGAATGCCTCCACTTTATAATTCTCTCTTGAGGGAACACCGCGCATAAATTGTCTACACTGGGAGCAGTCATGGGTGAAATGGCCTTTCTTGGTAAATGTCACAACTTTAAGTGCTGCGGTGAAATAATTGGGACAGAAGGATAATTGAGCCAAGAGCAACATGCTTTTCTTTTCTTGCTAATGCAGTAATCTGCAAGGGTGTTAAAATGTGTTATAATGGTGGCCTATTCATGGAGAAAAGGCTGAAACCTTTTAAGAACTGCGTGCTTTTGCAGCGCTCGGGAAGACACCGCAAAAGGAACACTATAGTAAACACTGTGTACTTTGATTCATAGGTTAATTAATTACTTTGAATATAAACAGTAGTGCCCCAGAGATAAAAAAAAAAAGAAATCAGCTAATTGTTCCAGGTGCAGTTATTTTTTTTATAACAACTGTGAGGCCGTGTTCTAATCCTAGAGTTACTATTATGATTTTTTTTTAAATACGCCTTATCGGAGAAGCGATAACTTTCTGCTTTTATGGTAAGATGGCTGCAGAGTTAATCAAAATGTGAACATAACAACGTCATTCATTTAGCAATGACTTTGTTGTAACTATCCATGGGAAACATAAACTGGGTAATAGGAATATGTGAAAGGGTCCACACAGACATGCTTTTAGAGAATATAAAATAAGTATGGTATTGTACTGGTGTTTTATAGAGCTTTGCATAACCCCAGTGAGCCATAAAGCGCAAGGCAGTTCTGTGCTGATTTCTTGAAAACTATAACAAAGGAGACAAAACCAAGGAAAGGACAGTTAAATGTGTACTTAAGGTCAGTCAGGTACTTACAAACCAGTCCTTCCTGTCAGTGAAGGAGGAAGTGATTCCCCAAAATCACATTAACCATAATATTGCTTTCATGCTGTCTCCTGATGCTCTATGGGCATACCTTTATAAACAAGCATTGGCAATGACAATAGGTCTGGCTTAAAAGAATGCCTCATGTGCAACATTGCAAGTAGATAGCATGGGAATGGATATGGACTTGTGTGAAAGCAAATAACTGTAGTATAATATTGGTTAAGGTTAAAAGGTCAGGTGACAGTTGGACTGTCAAGCCAGACCTAAAAATCCAAGTAGGATAATGACTGCCTGTTGAAATAATCCAGTCAATATTATGAAGAAAATCCTTGGTTTTTAGCAGCACGAATGGCATCCATCAATGTTCAAGTTCAGCCTGTACTGAGCTCTAACAGTCAAAGGTACTAGCTAGTAAACTCTAGAATTCAGAACATTCTTGAAGATAAACATATCTCATGCACTGGCATGCGACCACAGCAATGTACTTAAAAAGAAATGTAATGAACAAGAATATAACACAGCCCTTCTCCCATCTGGGTGCTGCCAGAGAAAACACCATGCATTATCTAGTCATCTAAGACACATTAAAAGCATTATAATGTCACGTGCTCCCTGAAAGTTTAGGCAGCTGGATAAATAAACAAAACGATCACACTTTTTGTTCAAAGGGCACAACTTCTGCCTAATCAAAACATGTACTCCTTGCTCCCAACACATGGGCAGATCATAATCCCCTCTCTAGTGATGCTCACATAAGTGTCTGGTGACAGCTGCACTGTCAAGCCAGACTAAAATGACAATACAATCAGTATAGCTAAAATAATTTGGAGTGTGACAGCATGACTTTGTAGTGTTGTGATGCACACCTAACAAGCAGAACCCAGACAATGACCTCTCCTACCAGTTCCATAGATAAGCATGTTTATATATTTTGAAAACATAACCCTTACAAGTATTTGGACACTTAGGCCATCATTAGGATTGGCCGAATATCACAGACTGGATTACTGCAGTTGAATTCCTGCCAGCCACATTTCGAAGTCTCTCCAGTCCCAAAATTATCGGCACCAAAAAATCCAGGTGCGATCATTTTTTACCTGGAGAATTGGGTCTGTCTTTACTGCTGCAAAGACTGGACTGTGTGTCAGCTGCACATGCCAGTCCTCGTAATACCCCTCTATGAGGGGAGCAGATAATCCTCTCCTTTTAAGTGAACAAGACTTCCCTGATCCCACAAACCCCTTATCGGCCTCAATTCCTCACATTCCCTGTTAAAGATACTTTCCACCTGCACAGAGCAGGAAGAAAATGCTTGCATTTCTCTCATTGGAATTGGAAAAAGCCACAGGGAATGTGACTTAGCATCTCTGTTTCCAGATCATTATTCCCCATATGGGGGGAATACTCATAATCAGCGAATTTTGGTGTGAGATTACCAGCTCGAATCGGGAATTCCACAATCAGCAAAACACATAATAAGTCCCTACGGAGTTCTCAATATATTTTTCTGTGACCTAATATCATGAAGAAGTACTGTGACCTCTTCTCATTGTTAGACACCTGATGTGATATTCTAAAAACATATTTTAAATTGTTTTGTGCATTTCTACTTTAACAGCTTTCGATTGCAGTAAGAACACTGTACTCTCACTTTTACCTTTACCATCAAAATAAAAATGATAAGCAACACTACAATCCAGATATAATACCAAGTGATGCAAATCGGTGCAAAGCAATGCATTGGCATTTATTTTCCAGTGCAAAATGAATTTTGTGCTGGAAAGGTGCATTTTTTCAGTGCAAAAAGCAATTTGCGCTGCTTTGCATCAACGACAGCCAGACTTATCCTCAACCTCTCACAATCGAATTCACATTACACCACACCTCAGGAAGCTTCACTGGCTCCTCATACACAAGCCCAGTCATTTTAAACTCCTCACACACATTCAAGGCGCCACACAACTTAGGCCCCATCCACCTGAACATTCACATCTCCGTCCATCATCCATTCCAACATCTCCGCTCCACAGCACTCCTACTCGTACATTCCACGCATACACAGAACAAGATCAGGAGCAAGGTGATTCTCTTACATCATTCCTGAAGTGTGGATCAACCTCCAACTCCACATCAGATCCTCCTCCTAGCTTTTCAATCAAACACCCTCACCTAGGTAGGGCTAGGCACACACACCTTTTCAGTGCCAGAATAGCTTTGTGGATGATAGTGCGCTTTACAAATAACTAAGATAGCCAGACCAGACTTTACAGGTGCCTCCTTGAAGCAGGCACTAGCAAGAAGAAATGCTTTCATTTAACACCTTGGATGCTCATGACGAGCTTAGCTCGTCATGAGCCATGATGCTCATGTGCTCATGACGAGCTCAGCTCGTCATGACAGTTAGAACGCTTGCACGTTGGGCAAATTCCCCTGCTGTGCGAGCGTTCTAATGAAACGTGTGTGGTTATGACGAGCTCAGCTTGTCATGAGCACACGACCACCGTGGCTCACGACAAGCTGAGCTCGTCATGAGCACCGGGGCGCTGCGCGCGCCCCCCTCCCCCCAGCACAGCGGGGGAATATGCCCTGCACGTAAGGGGTTAAAAAAAAAACTATTGTGTGTGTGTTTGTTTTGAAGATTGGTTGCTGCGTTGTATTATAAAAAACATGAATAAATCTCCTGCCAAGTGCTTGCTTCGGGATAGTATTTGGAATCCAGTAGATGTATAAGTTGGAACAATGATGAAATCATTTCTTAAGCTTACTTTGCAGTTCGACTGTATTCGAGCTACAATGATAAAATATGCTCTACCTGCATGGAAATAATACAACATAATATAGGAAGTTGTGGGGGATAAATATCTCAAAGGTCCATTTGATAATGTTATGCTGCTTGCTGTTCCATTCTCTACATGGGTGCTCATCCTAATGGTTATTTTACGACACGATCTGGTTTTGTGCTTCTAGCCATGACTTTACACAGTAATGTAAATAGATTAGCGTTAACTACGCCAAGTTTTGAATGCATAATAATTGGACAACATTTTTAACTTGGAAGTCAGTGCTTCAAAGTTTTGTTGAAACACACTAAATAGGGCCTATTTACAAACATATTTTGGAGTAGATACTACTGAAGTACTCTTTCATGTATTCTGACATGCATTTTTAAATTGCCCCTATAAGTTTAAAAATAGGAACAAGAAGGGAATATTCAAATACTATTATTACAAACAGAAAGGACTGTACACTCATCCTAATGAGGAGTTGAGTGTTTTGGGCAGATTCAGCAGTGCTTAATTTGTCCCGGTGGTTGCCTGTGGGGGCCACCAGCACTTGTTTTTGGGGACCGACAATTATTTGCCCACATCATATATTTACCAAGAATAGGTAATGGAAAAACACACAAATTTCGAAAAGACTGAGGAAGAGACAGATGGAATAACGTCACAAAGATAGAAAGCAGGAACCTGCAAGAACGAGATAGAAGCAGGGAGCATCTGGTAGTGGATTCAAGAGGCATGAGGTGGATTTTAGACCACCAGTCTTGTTATGCAGTGCTTAATTTGTAAAACAGTAAGTGCCAGGGCACGTCTCAGGAAGCAACTTGCACCACCTCTTTTCTTCTGAGCAGAACTTCAGGAACGGGCACTCTTTATCTTACAAATTAAGCGCTGCATGTATGAATACACAAAACAGTACTCGTATTACTACTTCCTGTATTCATAATTGATTTACGCCCCAATGACTGCAATTAAGCATCTTGTGCTGGTTCTGAGCACTAATTGTAAACATACTGATGACATAACTTACCTTTCTGCGACTTCTAAAGCGAAAGCAAGCCTGAGGCGACCCCCTGCTTTCTTGTACTTTCAAAAACAGACTTTGAACAGCAGACAATATCTGCGTCTGGCTCTGTACAGTACTGAAGATGCACAATTACCGGCTTTCATGTTTACTTTCCCTTTACACCTGGAACACCACTTTCATGAAATGACCAACATGTTTCTGCTTCGGCGCTTCCTTTAACAATTCGAGTTTTCTTTCAACTTCCTTTGGACAACACATCTTTTAACTCAAAATGTGTAACAGATCCCCTAGTTTTAGTGTCTCCTTTTCATGTTTAGAGTAAAAGAATATATTTTTTTCTCATCCGTGCAGCACACAAATCCCCTGCAGTCCTGTTCACGTGGGCTCCTCCTGGACTATCGACACGAGCAGATGTTGCTGCTATTCAGGTTTTCAGAATGAGTTATGCTTATCTTCTTTTTTTGTGGCTCAATTCACTTTAACACACAGCCCGTATGAATTATGCAGTATGTTCCGAGTATGCATAGTTGCAGTTAGGACTGACCTAAAATGCAGCCTAAATACCTTATAAGAATGGTTTGTTGAAGATCACTCTTGCCTTTGAGGGTCTTCCCGTTCTGATGCAAGTGTCATCGCAAATCCAAATATTTGACTAATTCTGCCTATTAACTGAAGGGTGTTCTTTCAGGCTACCAGATGGCTCCCTGCCAACATGGAAACTATGTGCCAGGCCTGTGCTTTCTTTCGGGTGTGTTAGTTCCATTTGTTCACTTGAATTGAACCAAAACTTCAACTCCCAGAAGGCATTAGGTTGCTAAAGGAAAGCCTGGGAAAGAGTGACCCTGAAGACATAGGGCCTGCTTCACAAAGGGAAACTTACACTTTTGTGTAAGTTTCACCTGGTAATTTTAGTATGCTTCTGAGTCACATTGAGTAAACTGAGCCCCCTTCAATCTTCCACCTATGGTTACTGTCAAAGGGACAGAGGAGCCTAGTTTTGGAATTTCCTTTCACAAATCATGAATTTCACTCGTGGTAGTCCACTGACTTCCTCTGGACCATGTCAAGACTATAATTCCAGAAATGCATTAATCGAGCAAGTGAAATTTTCACTGCAAGGCAGCTGTCTTCTTTGCCTGGAGTCATTTGGTAGCTCTTTTGTCTCACCAGATTTATCAGAGTGTTTTACTTTATATTAATATAATAATGAATATATAAATGTTAAGTCTGTAGAGAACATGCTCCATTTGTGGATAATTTCTCCTTAAGCAGCTTCCAGTTTTTTCATAGTTTATTTTCTATTCTTTGTTTTCTCTACTAGGCCGCTACGTCTAAACAAGACCCATAAAAGCTCCTAGTACTTTGGTAATAATCCTGCTTTGGATAACCCAATCACCACTCCCAATATTACACAAAGATAAAAAGTCTTTTGACTATATAAAACTTTTACAAACAAGAAGATATTACACATTAGTAAAATCTCAAGGAGTCTATAATAAATTAGTAGGTCTTCCTGTTGGTCACTGCTATTATTACTTATGGTTATAACTATAAGAACCACAAGTAATAATAACAGTGACCAACAGGAAGACCTACTATTTTATTATAGACTCCTTGAGATTTTACTAATGTGTAATATCTTCTTGTTTGGAAAGGTTTTATATAGTCAAAAGACTTTTTATCTTTGTGTAATATTGTGAGTTTTTATTAACAGTGCAATAAACAAATTCAAATTCAATTCAATTCAATTCAATTCAATCACTACTCCTGGCATTAAAGCATTGCTAGCTGCAACCCTAATTAAAATAGCTCATACATTATCATCATCAATTGGCCAGCCTTTAACTACTTCAGCATATATTTTAGTTTCATGGAAACAGAAACAACAGCTGTCATTCAGACCAACGTGAGTAGGTCTGTATGTCTGTGGTGCCAAGCATCACTACTTAATTAGTGAGCTATTCTGAATCTCTGAACATCCGTACCCAACACACTGCCCACCTAACACTCGTGTATGTAAAGATGCTGTCCTCACCTGTATAGGGAATCACACAGCTAACTGGTTTGGTGGCGTGATTCACCACTGCCGTGGCACATTGAATAGTGGTAGATAAGTCATTTGTTTAATTTGTAGTCTGCACTAACTGCAGTGTGATGAAGTTTAGGGACTTTTGAGGTAAAGTTAGCAATGTCATATAGATAAGTGGTTTGGATCCAATGAATTTTATATTGTGATGATTAATATGATAAATGTTATTGGAACACAACACATGTTTATTTCTTATGTAACTCTAAAGTGAATGGTTCACACATTTGGATATAGAATTTGTGTTCTGACATTTCATCGGGATAAACCAATCAATTTCCCTTTAGTTTGCTTAAAGTACACTTTGTGCAACAAGATGTGAATATACAGTGCATCCTAGTAGTGACATTTAAAAAAAAGTGTGTACACACCTTAGACCATAACAAATTGGTGTGAAGTACAGTGACTATTGTAGCCACCTACTTCTATTGACCTCTTGAGATTAGATACTTTAACTTTATAGAGTTCAGACACTAAGCATGTCAAATCACTATACATCTCACTCATAAGGAAGCCTTAGTCAAAACCGTAATGCTCAAGGCAATCGATCTGGAGGCAGCTAACGTTTGGATTTTTTTTTTCTACAAATTTACAAAAGATCTACAAAGAGTCACCGCTCCATTATGTGTGGCCGAGTAAATGGAATGGTTCCCTCCAAACCCGGGGGAACCTGTACATGGCAAAAAGCTGGTCCATTAGAAGTTGATTCTCAGAAATAAGAAAATACCGAATGATCAGTAATTTCAGGTCTGATTGCTCTGATAATTCCTCATTTTGGGCCTGACTTTCACTGGGAGATTTAAGCAGTTTTATCTGCAGAAATCTCCAAGTGAAAGTGAAAATATCTGTGATGTTTTTCCAGATCTCATATTTCCGATGGGGCTGGTAACTGGTGTTATCAACCCCATCGGAATTAAGAGGCAACTCAAATTTACAGCCACAGTGGTAAAAGTACACGCAGCAAGGAGGCCTTGGTATTTTATGGCTGGCACACTGAGTCTTGGTGAATGTCAATATGCAAATCTTGTTTAAATTTGAAAGCTTCAGCTATCATGTATGTACTGCAAGTATGTCATAAAAGCAATTATTCTGGATGAAGGAATCTTTCAAAATTTATAACAATTTCTTCTTCTCACAAGACACTTATGGTAAAGCCAGACAATTAGCATTGCTTAAACCCTACATTATGAATGCACATATTACACCTCCCCTAAAGTTTACAAAATAGGAGACTTCACTACTAATTTATCCCACATATATTCTATTGTCAGTTTCTATGAATTTTGAATTATGCCTACATTTGAAGTGTGGTCAATGACATACGATCGAAAATACTTCAGCCCGTAGGTTAATGACATTCCTGTAGCTTTGATGCTACTGATCAAAGAAAATTAGAAGATTCTTCTTAAAAGGCAGGTTCCAGCCTGCAAGTAAGCCATCACACATGTCCTCTGGTTCTTGGCCTCAAAATTGCAGTTCATCTCATATGTTGCGGCACCAAGAATCTGGAACTCTCTCCCTCCGAGCAACAGAATAATCTCGTCATCAACAAACTTTAAAAAGAAAGCTAAAACCTTTCTGATGAGCAAATGTCTTGCCTAAATCCTCAGCATTCTTCACCCACCGTGGCTTGTTAATCTTCAACAGATAACCTTTCGACTCGCCCCTCTCTTAGAGTGACTCTCCCCACTTCTTTGATCACAAGATCTGACTCCTGAGGAAGTTCTCCTTTCGATTACATCCCTGCTTAAAATGTACCTATCTGCTATACTAAACATGTCTCTATGAGACCTTGTGAGGATTGCCTCGCTAAACATGATTTGTTTGTACTTGATTTTGTCCTAATGCACCGAACTGAACTTCCTATGTCTACTTCGCATGTTTTTATCGAATTGTACTTATCCCATCTTCATATATGCCAGATCTGTATCTGTCAGGACCGTACTAAAGTGTCTTGAATCTGTTACTCAGTACTGTTAAGCACTCTGATACCCTATTCTGGGTCTTGTTTGCACTGTTGAAAACTCTAAAAATAAAAAATAAAAATAAATAAATGTTTGGATAGTTGTCATACTTAATTTCTAATTACTCAAAGTGTTTCGATTTGAAATAACAAAGAAAAGGAGAGATGCTCTCTTCAGGGTACTTTGTTTTGGCAGGTGCTTTTGCTATGACTATACTTGCATTGTGCCCATGAGATACTAGCACAGCTTTATGATGGGTTTGGGCCAACACACAGTGGCACAATATGAGGAAACCTTCTGTAAGGTTGTTTACTGTCCAGTGCAAAAGCTTTTGCTGGAAAGGTGTCCTTTTCTCAGCACAAAAGTTGGGTTGAGCTGCTTTGCCTTTCATTGTGTGGGTCTTACTGGGGCAGATCAACCGAATCTATTTAGAGAGGCAGGCTGGAAATTTTATCAAAAACATGGATCACTGGGGCAGGTGCTACAAAGGGAATGGGCTAATTTCACCAATAAAACACAATTGCATATGTGCAGCTGTAGTAGTCTTCTGAGTTTGCCCAGGAATAGGAATATGTACTGCAATGGTATGCTTTCAGTACCAATCCTACGCTAAACATTGATAATGTGACCGCCCTGCAGGTAAAAAATTAAACATTTGTTAAAGTTAGACAAGGAAAGGAATACATGGCTTTTAATGACTTCTCCAGAGCATTTGATTAAAAAAGGTCAACCTTTGCTGTGGAGTAAGCTTTTAAATTTGGGTATGCAAGGCACCCTTTTAGAGTTAGTTCATGCTTTCCATACTGATATTTGGTGTAGAGTTTTATTGGGTGGGGACAGAGGTTTATCGCTAGCCATTCCTACTGGAAATGGATTAAAACAAGGATGCTTACTTGTTCCCCTGCTCTTCCCCCCTATATATTTCAGACCTCTCTGATCATTTGGCCCACATGAGGGCATTGCCCCGATAATTGGGGGAAACCGATTGTGTGCATACTCTACACTGGTGAATGTTTTGATTTGTTCTGCATTCCGTCAATCAATTGTCTGTCTTTTGTTTCCTCGCCCTAAGTGCGCCGGGAATGCCCAGACGTAGGTCCCGGGCTCACTGTGCCACTGATTCAAGCTATCCTGGCTGATGAGGGGTGAAACCCCATAGCAGTTCCAAGGATGCTTGTTGCTGGTCCAGGGAGGACCTGGCTTGGCAGTTTGGGTTGGACTCTTCCCATGAGGCCCAGGGTTAAGACTGATTTGCATATGGCCAGGTCTAAACTGGGGTGGCATGGTGAGCAAAAGGATGATGGGTTTAACCCAATTCTCTTGACTGGGGGTGAATGTTTTGATTTGTTCTTCATTCCATCTGTCAATAGTCTGTCTTTTACTCTATACGGACAACACAATAATTTTTGATTTAGCCTCAAGGGTTTAAACAGTCATCGACAGGCCCTTCAAAAATTTGCTAAGGCTCACCACCTAAAGATCAATGTATGCAAAAGTAAAATTATGTTTATGCATGGGAGGAAGAAGCCGAAATATGGAAACTTTTCATTGTCTCTGGGTGGTCAAAAACTGTAAACTGTAAAATTGTATCCTTTTTTGGGGAAGTCAGTGTGCAGAAGTTTAAGTGATAAAGCCTATGTAGAAAGTAACACGTCTAAAGCCACCTCCTAGGCTTAATGTCTGGACTCACTTTATAGGGTCACCGGGAGAAGACATTTTACACTTTTATTAGAGATCTTTCATGCTAAGACTCCTGCCTCCTTGTTGTATCATACAGAACCGATTAATATATTGAAATGGGGGATTTTAAATACAGTGGAAGGTCGAATTCTTAGAAACCTAGCCCCAGATAATCCAACATTCGCTGTGGCTGCCCTTAGGCTAGAATTTGGAGAAGCACATGGGCACAGGATCTTGCAGGGGTAGTGCGTTGGGCCTTGGGTCTAACAAAGAGTTACCATGGTGCACTCAGATTCTGATTGTGAAAATACATTTTGGATGGTCTAACAAAAAATTCAGTAATTTATAGACATTTTGGAATTGCGATAGATGTGTTGCAATTAGACCAGTCTTTGAATTTTGATTTGAAGACACACAAAATAAAAGCTATTTTGAAATGAGCCACCTGGTCCTTAAGTTTTTGTATGGAGAGGGGAGCCTGTAATTTAAAGAAGGGTTACCATCTAGATATTGATTCCTGTCGGATAAATAAAGCACAGGCTTATATTTCATGGAATCTGCCGCATGAAGTGTACTGTTTTTGCTTACTGTTGAGGCAGGGCATGCTTCCTTTAAATCTCCTCCTGGCTAAATGGTAAGGTTCATCACCGATCTGTAACCTGTGCAAAAATGGCCTTCAGGAAATTAACCATGTATTATTCATCTGTCCTGCTTTGTTAGTTTGTTGGCAGAAATGGCTGAGGCCAATGAGTTTACAGTTATCTATTCTCTCAGCTTCAGCAGATCTACAATCACTTTATGACCCTCCTAATGAAATATTTTGTAATATAATTTTTAATTTTTTTAGTTTAAAAAAAATATATTAAGGTGCATCAGTCTGTAGGTTTAAGAGGCTGATGGTTTCTCATGTGGGCGATGTCTTCTATGTATTATTCATTTGTATTGTTCGATTGCATGTTTGTGGTGTACAAATTATTTTTCTCTTTATATATTTTCTAAACCTTTGCACTGATGGCACGAAAGTCACTTCATATGTTGCTCTGCATAACATGCTGTTGTTTGTTGGAATCCCGTCAAATGAAATTCTTTGGAACCTTTGATATTGTTTATGATTGTCTAATCTCATGATGGGTGGAAAAAATTTTCATAAATTAGAATTTTGTCTTATTCTCATGCATGTAAATATGTGATTTTATGTGAACCTCTTTCGAGTTCTGTAATCATAACTAAAAATACATTTGAAACTGTGCTAGACAGGGTGCGCTCACGTTTGCACCATGGTGCGGGGCTGTGCAACATGCAAATGACATGCAAGGTGAGCCGTGCTGCATAAAAAATATCTACATTTCCTCTGGTCTGTTTTCTATATTGAGGTACATATAAAGCAGTTAATTGGAATAAACAAAACAATTCACTCTGTTTTTTCTGCTTGTGATGGAACCATTACTGGTTAATACCCTTCAGTGTGCAATGTCAATGACAAGGTCATCATCTGCAGTCTGGAACCACATAATGAGGCATCTAATTTGAACACGGTTTCTTGGAAGGCTTGCGTGGTATAAGGAGCAATCTGGCAACATAACTAAATATTGTCATTCCAAAGTCAAAATGAGCTGATTTGTGATAACAAAGGACAGTTAGCTGAGCAGAATTGTGTAGATCTAACTAAATTCGAATATCTTGAGCAAAGAGAGACGATAAAGAAACAGCTAATCCAGACATTTGGAACTTAATTAGTACCCAAATAGCCACAGCCACAACATTCAATTCTTTTCTAAACATGTATTGTTTAAAGTAGCAGTACAATTCTGATTAGAAACATTTGCAGTAGCAATGAAGTTACACAGAACTGAGGAGTGAGGAGTATTGAAAGCAAAGATAGGCTAAAATGCCTGTCACTGTTCAAAGCACAAAAAGTAATGTACTATAAGAAAGGGATCATGACTTGTTAGAAATGGGGGTCCCTAGTTGGCAATAGCTTGCATCTTTGTCCAAGTAGGGACCCTTGCTTCTAGTCAGGCTAAGGGAGTTACACCCTTAGACAACCCCTGCTCACCAGCTTGATTGCTTCACATTGAGCAGTCAGGCGTATCTCAGTGGCAGTGTGTAAAGTATTTTTGCACAGATACAGTAACACATTGAAAACACTACAAATGGACACCACACCAGTTTAGAAACAGGAAATCTGTGTCCAAATCAAACAATATCAAAACAAAAAAAATCCACCATACATATGTCAAGATATCACCGAAAATGGGTTAATAACAAAAATAATGTTTGTAGCAACAAATAGCTCCACCTGGGGCTATTACGACATTGTGACGGATGAAAATCCCAAAGTACGGCGCTGACTGCAAGTTGGCCAGAGTCATATGGACCACAAAGAACAGTACTTTGACATACAAGGAAAACAAAGATGGTGCACAGCGTCAGGGATGTGATGCTTCGTTGGTGCTGGGTGGCGTTGGTTTCTTATGACCACAGGCGTAGTGTGGCGTTGGTTCTTTACAGTGATGCAGGGGGGGTGAGGCATAGGTTGCTTACTGTTGTCAGGGAGGAGACATCACAGTGGCATCGAGGCATTGGTTCCTTGCGACGATGCAGGGTTGATGGATTGAGGAGGTCAGCCAATTCAGGTATCGGCTCCACGATGATGAAGCACTGGCATTGGTGAAGTCAGGGCTGTGGTGCATGTCAGGACGGTGCATCAAAAGTGCCACAAGTGGTGCCCTCAACTCCAGTGCAGGCAGCGGCCTTAGTGACTGCATCAGAGTCAATATGGTGCGGAGTCAGCAGGTGTCATGGCTGCCATGCAAGTCAGGGCAGTGCGTGGGGCACTTCACGGGCAGTGCAAAAGGCTTTGTTGCAGGTCGCGGCGTTATAGCTGCTATTGCCCTATGTGGATGCTGAAAGAACAGTTCCAGGTGCAGGAGGACAGAGGAGACAAAGTCTTTGTGTCCCAGAGACTGCAGAACAGGAAACAAGATCCATGCCAAGCCCTTTGAGATCTTCTTCAAGCAGGATGCACAGCACTGTTCAGTCTTTGTCCCCTCCTTGGCAGAAACAGCCACTGCAGGCCAACCCCACATAGCACACAACACAGGAGCATTACTTCTCCTTCATCATTCCCAGCTTGTCTCCTTGGCATAGGTTCATCTTGAGTCTAGAAGTAATCTAAAGTTCTGGGCTCTGGCCCCAATATTTATACCATGTTTTGCTTTGTTCTCTTGTGGCAAAGAGTCTCTTAGCTCAGACAAAACCAGTTCTGTCCTCTCTGGGCCAGCTTCCTGGTAGTAGGTAGATACAGCATTGATTAAGGCAGACCAGGCCTATTCAGGTGCAAGGAAATCTCCTCCCACTACTCTAAATTCAGCCCAGGTCTATTCAGCCCAGCCCTGACTCATCCAGAGAAGGCAGGACACACCTCAACTCCGCTCAGTGGCTGTCTACAGTGAATGCACATACCCAGCCCCTGCCATCCTAATGCCAGAAAGTCCATGCACAACCCAGCAGAAGTTCCTTGGATGGCTTAGCAAGAAAATGCCGACTTTCTGCAACTGACATTTTCAAACACAACATTTTAAAACCATTAACAAGCCCCCTGCGCTGCTGGTATGTCACATTTTCTTATAATAAAAGTGATGCACCAGCAGTGCAAGGGGCTTGTGAATAAGCCCCTTAGAGACCTAAAAAAGTTGCTGCACTTATGTTCAATCTGGTGTGCACAAAGTGTCATCTGACATCATGGGTAAAAGACCTTCAGATTTATTCAGACTTAGGGGCCGATTAGGATGGCGGATGGATTGCCTCCGCCATCCTCACAGAAAAGACCCCCCGCCACATTAGGATGGATGGGGGGTCCGCGGCGGATGGCAAGACCGTCCGCCGCTTTTCCGCCAGTCGCTTTTGCGACCGGCGGACAAAGTGCATACATATGGTGGCGGTGTCTGCGAGACACCGCCAGCCATATTATGATGCCGGTGGTCCTATGCAGGCATGGGCGAATTTTGCGAATCTGGCATTCGCGAATTTTGCGAATTTGCGAACTCGCAATCCGCAAAATCCGCGAATTCTTGCGAATTTGCGGATTTTTTTTGTGTTCGCAAGGATTTCTGCCAGTTCGCAAGGATTTCTGCCAGTTCGCGAGGGTTTTGTACCAGTTCACAATTGCGAACTTACATGTCGGCTCGCAACGGTCACGATTATGTTGTTTCTACGTCTGGTTCATCATCACAGGTTCCCAGCACCCTCTGATTCACCCCAGCCACCCTCTGTTTCACCCATGCCACCCTATGGTACATCAATGCCACCCTCTGGTTCATCATCACTGTAGATTATGGGGGGAAAAAGCAAGCACACCTGCCTGCTTCAACTGACATGAATTAATTTGGGGTTGATTTATTAATGTGTCACTGTTTTAAAATTCCAGTCTGGCACCTGCTTCCTTATCTGTAATTTGCATTTTTTTTCCAGGACCTTTGTGGCCTACTTGTAGCTATTCTATGAGCCTGCTGTGAGGGTCAGAGCAGGGTCATACAATTGTTGCAACTAGCAACTGAACTCTGGAGGGGCCCTTGTCAGGAAGCACTACAGGGAATGGTTACTAATGATGAGTTTGAACTTTTGAACCTGCTGAATGCTTTCACTATTGCAAAACTCGTTTTTCTGCAGAACAGCATTACAGCAACTGTAATGCCCCAAACAAGCTTATATGAGAAAGTTGATTTCTAATCCAAAAGTTATCCAAAGAAAATCAAAAGGCCTCAAATCCAAAAAAGTGCAGGCAAATGTCAACCTGAGGAGTTATTCTGATAAAAATCATCATTTTCAGAAGGTCTATGCTGCTTGCTAGTAGATTTCTTGTGCAGAATTGCCATTTTTGTAATTTCGCGAGTGCAAGATTGTTGCTGCCCGCCGCACCTACATGTTCGCAATTGCGAACTTACACCGCACGCCGCAAAATTGTATCATCAAGAAACAAAAATCCGCTGCGTGCGAATTTGCGGATTTTCGGTAAATTCGTGAGCGTTCGCGGATTGCGAATTTACCGAAAATCCACAAAATCCGCGAGCGGAACAGATTTTCCTCCCATGCTTAGTCCTATGCCTTTCCACAGCGGCATTGCCGCCGTGAAAAGGCATACGGTCTTTGCTTTGGGGGCCCGTTGCGAGCCCCCAGGGTGAAGGGGGTGGGTGGTGCACATGGGGGGTACCTATGGTACCCCCCTGCATTTACATGCACAAAGCGGCAGGCACCGCACAGTGCCTACTGCTTTGTGCATTTAAGTGGAACACATGCTTTTTTAACCTTGCGGCGGGTGCTGCTTCAAGCAGCACCCGCCGCAAGGTTAAAGATCCAGGTTGTGACCGCCAGGGTGGCAGTCACATCCTAATTGCACCGGAGAGACCGCCGCTGCCCCTGCGGACGGTCCCTCCACGTCGGGGTGGCGGACGGCCACAGGGGTATTTTCCTAGGGAGAGACGGGGAAGAGGTGACCTTTGAACATTTTCGAATATCTACAAAGCCATAACTTTGTGACTATTTTGGAAGATTTACAATGCTTTCCCCACCTTAACTATATTTTAAAAGCTATCCATTCTAACAAAAATAGTTGTACCTGGATGAGGAAGTTTGAAAAAAATGGCCCAGATACAACAGTTTTTCAGAGGAATTTAAATAACATGATTTTTCTTCGTGGAAATAAAGTTACTGAGAATTTTCACATCAAATGCTTTGAAAATGTATGCTTTATTAATTCGTTTTTCAGATATGATCATATTTCACCAATCAACGGGGAAAACAGGGAATATGAGCTTCAAAAATTTCCAGTAAATTCTGAAACTACTCAAGTCAGAAAGAAGCATAGGCTTCGATCTGCATGGTAATCTTCATTTTTTGTGTGAAGCAGAACGAGCAGTATTCTTACGTCACTTTGAGAAATTCATATGAACCACTCAAGCACAATAACATTTCTCACACGGCAACAGAAGTAATATTATTTGTATTTTTGTAATTTTAGTTATTTCATTTTGTAGTCCTTTTATGGAAACTTGTTAAACTCTACATATTGACAAATGGCAAGAAAATCCACTGATGTTACGATTTAGACAATGTATTGTGTACAGGTATTTAAATAAATTTACAATAATTTACATTACACACAAACAAAACATTATGTAAGAGCACAAATCCCCAAAAAATGAGAGCAGTAATGGCTCTCCATGATCGCACAAGTGTTATAACATATAAATCAAAGTACAGTGCTACACCTTCCAATTGGGCCTACCGCACACGAACCCCAATATCGTGTGAAGCAACTCTCAACAATGCAGAGAGCACTGCTAAAAATCAATAGAACCCTTGAGAGATTCAATTATATGTTCATTGAATTAATCATCAATCAGTCTGTTAAGATGGAAAGTTCTTAATTCTATCCATAGATACACAAGAGCCATACTCTTGAATCTTCAAAAGACTTTTACTCTTCACATACAAAAGTCCAGTCCAGACAATGTGTTTTATCTTTTTAAGAGGACTTCATCAGGGATAAACATATTTCTTTCAATACTCTCAACCTCTGTCCTGCACATGTGTGGAAAAACTTGGGTCAACCCTCAAGCGTTGAATAGTCACCAATGAACTATCTGTCAAAAGTGATCAACTTGTGCACAAAATAAAGTTCTTCTGTAGCCAGGATGGTTGTACACGCATAGTTTAAAAACTTGTCAGGAATGTCTTGTGAAAAAGGAGAAAATTAAAGATACATTTCAAACTGTTTCTAGAGCAATGAGAGCCAACAGAGAATGGTTGGATTGAAAAAACCATAGTAGTTTTTCAAGCATGAGGGCTTTGAAAGTGATGCATCTAATTCTGAAAGAAATTCAAACTTCCCAGAGAGCCAGCTGAGCTCTTTGAGGATTTGCATAATGTGTTTTAATTTTCTGGCTACATCCAACAGCTGTGATGTGAATAATGAATTGTATTTGAGGCTAAGAGAGAGTACTGGGGTCATCTACATTGACTTTAATTGTTCAATCTTTTAAATGACTAACAACATAGGAAATGTAGCGGTTAAAGAGCAGTTTTTGAGAAAGTCTCAATGTACAGTTGCATTGTGAAATGTAGGTATAGGCCGACTCCCAGTTTTGTGATGTACACAATGTAGGTTATGAAACAAAAGAGTTAAGGAAATCAATAAAGTTCATTATTTAAAATTCAAGGGGGTTGGTTAGTAGGAGTAGGAATTGGTTGCAACAAAAGCTTAGTCGGAATAGGAAGGTTATCCAATCTTCCTAATCGTCCATAACATTGTTTGAAGCCTCATAATATTCACATGGAGTACTCTCAGGTCAGCTGAGTGGTATTCACATATTTGAACATGGCCATGTTGGCGTCAGGGTAGAAAAATCCCCTCTTATGTTCTGTTATGTTACACAGCATTTTTGAAGCATGTAAACACCAAAAAAAGGAGGGAACAACAAGGTCAAAAGTCTAGCCATAAGCTTGTTTGAAGAGCCAGATATTTTGAAGTGTCCTAATTCTGGAATAAAGTATTGCAGATCTTATGTCAGAAGGGAGAGAGCACCAAAGATGAGGGCGATCACAGAAAATATAGCACCACCCAACCTCTTCTTTTTAAACTTAGGGATATCTAATAAGTTGTGGTGGGCTGATTTGACATTGCATTTTGAGATGTAGCTTTGAACTCTGGAGGACAGAAAATCTTGACTTTTCTCATAAAATAATACAAACTGTTATAAAGATGGTCCGCTTGGAAATGGGAGCTAGTGCTGCTTTCTCATCAAGGACATAGTATGGCAATATTTGGGCTGATGATGAAAGTGTACTGGAGCCTTATCAGGTCCCAACCCAGGATGCACAGCAATTAAATACATCCTCAAACAGATGAGTTTCAATAGTTGTTTTCTTTTTTAAACCATTGTTTTGCCTCCAATGTAATCCATAGTCTGTTTAAACCAAATGAGTTAATGCCTCATATTTCAACCACAAGTTAACAAATGAGTATAATCACTTTTATTCAAAAACCTTAACCATTTCTCATAGAAAAAATAACACCCTTGTAGAGGGTCCCCCACAAACCTACCACACACGAGTGTGTACTTGTTTAGGCCAGCCTGCCACTTCCAGACATGTTTCTGACCTCATAGGGTGAGAGCCAGCACCCTCAAAGGATTGAGACAAAGCCTGCTCTGGATGAATGAGCTTCCCGCCTCCTCCAGGACAGGATGTCCTTCCTGGGTGGGAAACTTCAAAGACATTGCTGCCTTTGAAATCTAACCCAGGAACCTCTAGATAGTGGGGGAACCTAAGCCCCCTTTCTGTACCCACTTTTTGCAGGAGAAAAGGTAGGGGAAATTAGTTAGTTAGGAGGGGGGTCACCACTATCCGGGTGCAGGGAAGGAAAGGTGAACCCTTCTCCTGAAATTCCACTATTTTAGAATGGTGGGAAAACAGCCTATCCGGGCTCCTCTTCCAATAGGAAGTGGTCACTAGAAGGAGTAGACACCCTATAGGTAGGCAGCCCATTGGCTACTCCCTTTCTAGCCTTGTAATTTTTTTTTAAAACAGATTTTATTAGGTTTTCTTTGGATCATATTACAGTTATCACATTGTTTTGGTATTGTCTTTGTGTTTGTCGTACTCACAATAGGTGGTCAAATATATATATAAAAGCAGCATTGTCATTTTAGCTCTTACAGTGGATTGCAATACTTCTACATTATAGTGGCACATTTGATACCCGTGTTCATATGTTATATGACATAATAAAATACCTTCATTTTTAAACTAACCCCCTTAGCTCCCACCACCCTCAACTTTCCGATCACAGTTCCTGAGTTGTAACACATCGGTAGAACCCTTGTTATCTTTACAGTAGCATGTACCTCATGTATGTATACGTACAACTTCTCATTTTTACATCTGTGGTCGAGGCATGGGCAACACATTGTACAACATTTTGGAAACTTGTCAGTCATCCTGGTCTATTTCGGCTGTTTTCAACCCCTCCAACATAGCCTCCCATTCAAGCGATATTGGTACCTTACGTAACCCTCTTACTTCCTCTCTGTGCAGTGCTGCACCTTCTGCAGTGCTCCATCTTATCATCTCTGTACACCAGTGTTATATAGTGGGGGATTTGCTCGACTTCCAGTGCATAGTGAGTGTTCGAATAGCTAGTATTAATGCAAGGTCTATGAAACGGTATTGGACCTTGTGTTTTGACAAATGTGTGTGCAAACCCAAGATACATTATTCCACAGTATCATGGATCTCGTGTTGTGCTGCTAGCACGGTTAGTCTTTTGATCTTGTCCCAGTAGCCTCTTATGACCGGACATACCCATATCATGTGTAACAAGTGTGCCCCTTCCATCTGACATCGCGGACAGACATGCTGTGTTTGAGGAAACATTCTATCCAATCTCCTCGGGGACAAATTAGCACAATGCAGTACCATTGTTTGGATAAATTTGAATTTTGAGTTTCTCAATACATTTTTGGGATGTTCAATTATAGCTGTCCATTCCTTGTCTGACATATTTCTGCCTATATCCTCCTGCCAAGCAATTTTTAGTGTGTCTAGTGATATCCTTGTGTGAGCGCTAATGCCAGTGTACAGTCATTGAATCAGGTGTCTACCTCTACTCATATAGTGCACCATCTGCACTAGCTCATTTCTGGTGGGTTCCTTCCTCTGCGGTGCCCAGTGTTTTTTCACATAGTGTAACAGTGCGGAGTGTAAGAGTACAGGTGGGCTGGGGCACCCGTCTCATGCACAAAGGCGTTGTGGTCCAGGAGTATCTCATTACTAAATAAGTCTCCCACCGCGCTGACCCCCGCTTCCGTTCAGGGTGCTAATCTGCGCGTCGTAAGTGGGATACCCAGCAATGGAATATTGCCTGCGTATGCAGGGGGTGCATTCGTGTATCTTATTGCCGCCTTCCAACACTTCAGTGCAGTGTCTAGCAAGGGAGGTAGGCCTCTCGGCATTTTATATCCTGGTAGTAAGAAAGCATGTAGACCTCTATTATCTATGTCCGCCGCAGTGTACCCTATTTTCGCAAGATTACGACCCGCCACCCAGTACGACAACCATTGCAGCTGGCAAGCATAATAATAAGCACAAATGTCTGGAACTCCCAGCCCCCCGGCACGGGTACCGACCTGCAGTTTTTTCAAGCTTATACGTCTTCTGCCCTTCCTCCATAATAATTCTATCAGTAGAGTGTTCAATAAATTGAAGGTGGCTTGTGGCACTATTAATGGCAGGTTAGTAAAGTAATACAATAAACGTGGTAGAACAACCATTTTCGAAATTGCAACTCTCCCCATTACAGACAGTGGCAGTGCAGTCCAAAAGGCGACATTGGATCTTATTGCTCTAATCACTCTGTTAAGGTTGCCATCCAGCATGTCCGCATTTGTCCTATAAATCTGAATACCCAGGTACTTAAATGTATTCTGAGCTATCTGGAGCTTGGTATCTCCGAATTCTATTTCCACTTCATCTGCATGCTCTGTGAAGAAAAAAACATGGGACTTTGCCGTGTTTAAGGCCAGACCCGACAACTCTTCAAAGTCTCGATACAATTTGAATATTGAGGTTAGGGGTAATCGGAGATCTTTGACTTACACAATGATATCATCAGCGTATGCTGAGAAAAGGTGTGTCATGTTCCCTATGGGGATTCCCCAACCCAAAAAATCCTGTCTCATTTTTATTGCCAAGGGTTCCAATGCCAGATTAAAGATAAGGGGCGATAGCGGACAGCCCTGTCTGGTACCCCTATGTATCTCATATTCATCCAATATGTGTCCTCCCGTTCTGGTGTGCACTGTCAGAGCCTTGTACAATAGGCGCAACCATTCCACATATCCTTCCGGAATTCCAAATTTCGGAAACACCTGAAACATATATTCCCATCTTATGGAATCAAATGCCTGCCTAGGGTCTAAAGAGAGACAGCCCGCATGAGGGAACAGCTTCAGCGCTTCTGTCATCAAGTAATGTAATTTCCTGATATTCAGTGATGTGCTCCGTGCCGGTAAGTACCCGATCTGTTCGACATGAAATAACCATGACAGATATGGCAATAGTCTATTGGCCAGCACTTTACTTAATATTTTGTATTCTGTTGACAATAGACACAAGGGACGGTAGTTAGCCATGTCCGTATGATCCCTTCCAGGTTTCGGTATCGATATTACTAGCGCCTGCGCAGTGGTGGGAGGCAAGGCACCCTTATCCCATACTTCCTGAAATAAATCCGTTAACTGAGGTACTAGTGTGTCTGCATATGTGGCGTAAAATTCATTGGGGAGCCCATCTAACCCAGGGGTCTTATCACGTGGGAGGCCCTTCATGGCAGCTTTGATCTCCTGCGGCGTAATTTGCCCTACCAGTTCTTTCTGTGCTGTAATCGGTAGTGTCGGGAGAGTTAAAGAGGAGAGAAAAGCCCCTAATTGATCAGTGGTGGCTTCTGTCGTCACTCCATATAGTGTTGCATAGTAGTTCCGAAAAGTAGCATTGATGTCCTCTTGACTGGAAACCCTTCTCCCTTTCGCATTGCTAACTTTGCTAATTACTACTGTAAGAGAAGCGTCTCGAACTAATCTAGCAAGCAAAGTACCTGCCTTATCCGCTTCTGCGTGCGCACATCTAGTATATGCCTGATAGTCTATCACTCTGAGTAATTCCAAGAGTTCAGCATGCCGAATTCGCGCCTCCCGTAACAGGCCCTTCTTTTCTCCATCCGCCACTGCCTCCTGTTCCAATCTACCCATGATCACATTAACGCAAATACACTTATATAAAAAACAGTACTTGCATAAATCCGTTATCCAAATAGATCCATAATTAGCTGCGGGGTAGCCGAAGGGAACAGGGCCACACTGCCCTCGGAGTCCAAACCATGCGTCACTTCATCCTCTGAGGAGGTTTCAGCTTCTGCTACTCACAGGGGATTTGTGAAAGTGGCCGTACCAATTATCGCCTGCGATCTGTTCTGCCTTATCTGCTGGGAGGTAATATGTGTGCGTGTATTAGTCCGACATGTTCTTCCACCCCTGGGTCTTGACGAGGTTCCAGTGCGGGGTCGGCCCCCCTCCTTGCTCTGAGCAGCGAGTTCCTCAGCTTAGTCAGTTCCATTACTTTCAGCCAATCCTCCACGTCTCCAGGACTTTAAATGAAATAAGCTTTCTGGGCATGCATTATTTTCAGCCTGGCCAGGAAGAGTAGTGCATATTTTAGATTCAGGTCCCTAAGCCGCCATTTCACTGTCATAAAGAAAGACCGTTGTCTCTGCACCAGCACAGTGTAATCCGGGTATAAGGAGATTCGTGCATTTTCAAAGTTAATTGGAGCTGCTTCCCTTGCCTTTTGTAGCAAAGTGTCCCGGAGAAAATTAGCCTTAACGAGGCACTATGGTCAGAACTTTATAATGATTAAAAATTGTCGGTTAATCCATTTCGGTACAATGCACTTAAAACGACCAGCACTTCTGATCTCTGAAACAAAAAATGCATTTTCCAACATTCAAACTAGCAATAAATAAAGCTGCAAAATCTAATTTGTTGATATTGGATAAGAGCATTTTTACCCAAAGATCTCATTCATGGACGGTAATGAAAAGTCCTTAAACTAGCAGCCTACCTAGATTCTACATTTTCTGTCCACATAAAAAGACAATTAATGGCACTGTAGTTCAGAAAGTGCCCTTTACTGGCAGACGCACCCCACTGGAAACATATTTACTTGAAGGTGTGCTGTCTCTGCGGCAGTCAAAAAGAAGATCTCAGGAATCTTATAAGTCATTGTAAGAAATACAACCAGCATAACCACTTTCTTAAGGAGAGCCTTCCTGGACAGGGGAATAAGATCCTGCAGAACTGCCATCATCAGAGGCCTAGATCCATCCGACCCCCAAATGAACTGTAAGCTGATAAAGTTCCTATGTGAAGCAGGGGCCTCTTAAAGAGGTTATCTCAGTGGGGAGAAATGCCACTTCCACCTCTATTAGTAAAATCACCACTGTAAGGAGAAGGAGACTGTATAGTCGACTATCACTTATTGCCTGAACTAACACAATGGACTCTCTTTAGCGGCATCAACCGGACAATTTGTTAGTAAAGGGATTTAGAGACTTATAAATGTTTAAAATATAGCTGTACAGAATGTAAATAACCAGCATGGTATTGGAAATGCACAGTTTTATTACAAATTCACTGTATTTCTATTTTTTAACATTCATAGGTAGAAAATCTGAGGAAGTAATAACAACGTTTTACGCAAGCCAGACATGTACTATAGATTGATTTTTTAAATTGAATTAATTTACACTTGCTGTTTTTAAACACTGTGTGCTAATTTTTTACATTGCTACTGCTGAAATGATTTAAAACTGCCGAGTGAAGGATATTAGATCTATGTAAAATTGTTACGGTTTTAACTAACTAAACAATAAATTAACTCACTTACTTACTCACTAGTGACTAGTTTCAGGTGATTCTAATTTTGCCATAGTCCAACACACAGCAGTGAAAGACCATCCATAAACAGGGCAAAACTGTGAAGGAAAATCAAAGTACTTGGGGACTTTACAGTAAGAAGTTTCCAATTTCTTATAATGTTCCATTTTATTTGCTTGTTTCTGCCCCATTGTAACAATTAATAATTTGGGGATTGTTGCCATGCCACTGCAAATATGTGTTATAAAGGAAGGGCTACCCAATAGCCCCTTGCGAGCTTGGGTAATAGAATCAACTGAAGTCTACAGCCATAGACCTCAGTTAATGACAAAGCAGATGGATGCAGGTTTGTATGAACTAGTGATTAGAAAAATGCAGACCATCAGGATGCATAAAATGTAGTCATCTGGTGTAGTAGTATACACCCCTTACAACTTCTTTTCTCTTCTGTTACATTCCAGTAGCTGAAAAAATATTAACACTTGAGCCAAAACGGACATTTTCACTGCTCTTGCATAACAATAGTGAAATAATATTTGTGTTTTTCAGAATTCTTTGTCAGTGAGCTTCGGTGTGAGGGTTGGTGTGATGCACAGCAACCTCCAGTTGTCTTAAGACCTAACAGAGGTTTTGAAATGGATGAAGGTTCCATCATCCAGCCCACCTGCCTCCATCTCCCTTAGGTGTCTTTACTCAGTGCTTAATTTGAGACCGCGGGCCCACCGGCACTAATGTTTGGTGACCAACGCTTATTTTTCCCCATCATACATTCACAGAGAACAAAAAAGAGAAAACACACAAAGGGAAATGAAGGAGGAAAAGTAAGCTGGAAAAATCATCACAAAGGCAGTAAGTGAGAATGTGCCAGACTGCGATAAAGGGGCAGGGAGTGTCTGGTAGTGGATTAACGAGGCATGAGGTAGATCAAGAGCATACAATTGTGTGCCCATAGTAATAGCATCAGCAGCAGACTTCTGAGCAGAGCTTCAGGGCATGGCACTGATACCTTACAAATTAAACACTGCCTTTACTAACAATGACATTCCAATCACTAAATGGTACTGAGGTGAATGGATCTAGAATGTGAATGAAGCTACTAGAAGGGCAGCAGCAGACGGGCCAGAATAATTACCTCACATGGTGTTTGCTCTTTGGCAGGTCTCTGTAAAATGTGAATCACAATTCAAGCAAGAATGGTTGAAGAAGGTTCACCCACAGCCTTTCTTTACAAGTCGACTATGTTTCTCTTAGATTATTACCAAGAAGTCTGGAAATACAGCTAAGGCTATCTCTTAGATCTGACCTAAATATTTACACTAAGGTATAATTTTATTTGATCTTTATATTAGACAGTGGGATGTTATGAAAAGCAAGCTCTCAGTTACGGGGGTCATAACACATCGCACTGTAGTAAATGGGAGCCCTACCAATCCCGAGATGTCAACTCATCTAATAGCTTTGCACCTCGCTAACTGTTGCACCAATTTGCTATTGACCACTGACTCAAAATATCTCAACTCTGAGGTGAAATGGATGTGAGCTTCTCACATAGTCTAGTCTAAATTTGTGTTTTACATTTCAATAATATAAGAATGATTTTCCTTCAATGCAACTATGAGACGTAGAATTATAGGTGTTTTTTCCATATATTCAGCACATCAACAAATGTTCTGTCAGGATAACTAGGGGGCAATGAAGAGGAATACAAATAAGTATAATGGTGCCACTTTATCCTTCACACCAACCAATGGAAGGCCCTATTTAAGGTAAGGAAGATCTTCCACCACATACTGCTTAACGGGTGCATAAGACCAACTGCTCTCTGAAATGTCTTCATTATTGTAACGCCTTTCTTTATTCAGTCTGTTTTTAAGGTAGATTTGGCTGCGCCTCCTCTTTCCTGTTGCTCTGTTATTAACTTCCCACTTGAAGAAGCTTTCCATCTTTCCTGTATTCAATTCCTTTTTCATCCCTTAACATCCGCTATTAGTGATAATCGTGTAATTCACAAATTGCACACAAGGGTTTCCCACACCTCTGATACTGCTGATGAGAAGCAGATCCCATGTGATACTTTAGTTCAGTGGTTGAATAGTGTGAATGTTTCTTCAATTCCCAGGAATGGTCTTCCAACATGTAAAACTGCAATTATTTAGTAAAATAAATTGCTGAGTCCCCGAACTTTTAACACATTTCCATCGGTGTTACACCTTTAAAGATCTGTTGCAAATAATGAAATATCCCAAAGAGGGACTATGAGAAATTAAAACAGTGTGAGATTGGTTTTGTGGTTGTCGGAGTGTTATCCTGAAATTGCACTTTCAACTTCTCGAATGTTCTTTTCTTTTTAAATGCCTGTTTCCATACTATGATGCACTGCTCTTAAAGTTTTATTTCTTTTCTTGTTTCTAGTGCTACCATTTCGTTGGCTTCTAAGGTTATCAAATTATCCAGTGTCATTAGGGACACATTTTTCCAGTCCTAGGATTTCATTAATTAACCTAATCCTTTCTGGGAGGGGTAGCAGGGGCGGCTCCTCCGCTATGGTGGAGGAGCGTTGCCCCACTGCTTTCTCGTAGTGCGAGAAGCCAAAACATAAAATGGTAATAACTTTTAGTTATTTCCATTTTATCTTTCATCTGTGGGCGGATGCTCTGCACTCCGAGCAGGGCAGAGGAGGAGTGGTGTGCCCATTCCTGAGTATGCAAATACTGTTTGGTCGGCCCTCTTCGGCCGCCAAAACCAGTCATATGCACTTTGCCCTTCTCCATGCAGGCTGCATGGCAGCCTGCATGGAGAACATGCACACCCCTCTAGCCCCTGGCTGAGCGCTATGTCATGGCGCCTCCAGACAAATCAAAAAGCTGCATGCAATGCTGTAATTGGCTTAGGGGTGGAAGCGTGGCTGCCTGCTTCCTGTTCCGGTCAGAAGCAGGAGAGCAGGAGCAGTGAAGATGTGGGACCCAGCGGAAAGGAAGGTTTTTGATTTTTTTTTAATTATGACCCCCCCGTGTGATCACCACACCCTGTTTGACCACCCCACGCCTGCGCCCCCACTCGCGAGGCATGCCGGCCCCTACTGAGTAGTAGTCCTTGTTCATCTCAGTTGAACAAACTGGGGCTCATTACAATGTTGGTAGGAGCTTTCTCTGACCGACACATTTGAAGAAATGGGACTAACGGACCTCCGGTCAGCAGTCCTGACCCCCTAATTACGATGCGAGCGCACATGGTGCGGGCACATTCTCCCATTTCTCTATGGGAGCTTGTCTTACTGCTGTAAACCAGTTGTAACAAAAACCACTATATAGAATGGGAAATTGTGTTAATCCCTGCACCCCTTGGCAGGCACCTCAAGGTGCTTGCCACGAGATGCAAGGATTAACAGGAGGCCATAGGTGCCACCTCAGCCCCCAACCAGAGGCTGCGAGGAAAAGGAGGCCCTGCTAGGGGCTCTCATACACACTTTCCAACAGCCTTTCCATGTGATTAGATGTATCATAAGCAGCCAGTCAGAATTCAAACCAAAGAGCTCGGTTGTAAAGCCCTTAAATGTTTATATGACAAAGGTTTTCCAAAGAAAGCCTGGATAGGAATCTATTGTTCCTGAAAACATGAAACATCTATTGACCAGGCCTACACTATGGT